>NC_065579.1:183249580-183862862 GCF_024542745.1 Macaca thibetana thibetana | reverse complement strand
GACTAGGTCACATGACAATTTATAAAACATCTACTGACAAAAGAAACAAGACCAATATGTTTGGATTGAACCATCCACAATTTTTTACTGGGGTTTGAAATAGCATCACCATTTTTGAGTTCATGGCCTTGCAAGAGATGGACAAAATAGCAGCACTGCTTACACTAGGAGGAAAGAAGAGAATATATATGGATAGGCAAACAGCAGCATTCTCCACAGTGATTTAGGATGTAAAATTTCTAACAATGGGGTCATATAATTTTGATAAGACCTAACATAGAGCTAAGGCCGTAGGTATTAACATAATTAGAACATTAACATAATAAGAACATCCTATTTAAAATTCAAAGTTCTCATTCTTAAAAGATGGATATATATTGTTAAAAAACAAAAAAGACAGAGAAACTCTAATTGGATTGTTTTAAATATGACAAGATTCTTTGGAAATTTAACATCATTGAATGAACACAAGAGTTTGTTTCCCCGTTATCAAGTCTCTCTTATATTGAATTAGAGAGAGAAAGAGAAGAAGGGAGGAGGTCAGGAAGACAACTTCTCCTACTCCATTTCTACCATAATAATATTATTGCATCTCTTACATTTTGGTCTTCCTGTTATGGTTTCCTTTGCACAATAAGATAATGCTAGAAACCAAATAGATAATCTGCTAAATTGCAGTGCCTCCAAGCTCCCTTCCAAAATGAAAGAAGGTCAATTAATCCATAAAAATAATCTGAATTATCAGGATTAAATCTGTGATTTTTCCATTTTTGTATTCATATACAAAGCTTCATAATCTTCTGAGCAAATTCATAAAATTTGCATGATTCTGAAGAACTGTATCAGTATGTGCAAGTTCCTGAATAAAGAGTTAGAAATCAGGTACAAATCTTATCTGAACACATACATTAGTAAACATTTTGTTAGTTTGCATTACACAGGCATATTCTTTGACTAATGATCATGTTGAGCTATCATCATTATTATTTTATACCTCTTTATATTATATTACATTTTTATTTTAAAGGATAGTCTTCAACCTATCACTATATAAAACAGTTTTTTAGACTTCACTCCAAAAACATGTAACTATTTTTTTCTTAAAACATTGACACTCAATGATACTGGTTACAGTATAATTTGTACTATTGGTCTTCTTGTGAAGTTTTAATCCTAATTTGTCAGTTTACTCAGTTCTGCTCTTCAGAGTTATGCAAAAAATTACAACAGATGCTCAGGACATTAATCAATTTGACATTTGTCCTGGACAAATACAGTCAGAGAAAAAAATGGTAAAACTTTCCAGGTTTTGATGTATTATTAATAATAAAAAAATTTAAAATGACTGATATTTCTCTAGACATATATGTTTTGGAAAAAATATATATTTATTTTTTTCATGATAAGCACAATCTGTTTAATGGGGAAGTGAAAACCTACTTAATGGAAAAGATGTAATAACAAAAATTGTTAAGTCTTTTAATCTAAAAATTCACATCATGTTTATTACAAATTTCTCTATTATGAAATTAATTATTATAGATAATACAGACAAGTAGATAGATGATAAACACATCATCTAAAGTCTATCCACTACCATAACTTTTGAAGATTTTCATCTAGCTTCTAGCTTTGTTTTCATACACAGTACACTATTTTCATTTTTAAGCCATTACCATTGGGTATATCTGTGCAAGCATGTTTTTAGTAGTTAATAAAGTTGTTCATTAAATATTATATTTCTGTTTCCTTAATGGGACTGTGGGCACATGGTAAATTTGCAATACCCTACATGTTTTGAAGTGGTATGACCCGTGACTTGGCAATGATATGTCAGGTACAGGATGTGTGTTACTTTCCGGTGCATTTTTGTTTGTTTGTTTATTTGTGTTTTTTCTTTTTTTTTTTTTTCTTTTCTGAGACAGAGTCTTGCTCTGTGTCTCAGACTCCACGGAGTATAGTAGCCTGATGAGCTCACTGCAGCGTCAACATCCTGAGCCCAAGCAGTTCTCCCACCTCAGCCTCCCGAGTAGCTGAGACAACAGGCGTGCACCACCATACCCAGCTGTATATAGTTTTAACTTTTTGTAGAGACGGGGTCTCCCTATATTCCCCATGCAAGTCTGGTTTCAGTTTTAAAAGCCATTGTGTGATCATCATGTCTCCTTCCCAGTGGTACAGACCTGGAGGAAGAATGTATTTTAGTTAAGCCTCTTAGCCGGAGTCTCTGATGCAAAAGCTAAAAGCCCCCTTGATGACCTGCAATTACATCTATAGTATAAATAAAAATTTGATATTTGTTGTGTTAAGAAAATGCAAGATTTGGGGTTTAGTGTGTTAAGGGACAACAGAGAGCCCATCTTGAAGGACACATGCATTACCTACTAATTTTTCTCTCTGTATCAGAACCCATGAAATTGTTCTGTTATTTAAATTCTTCTTTAAATAAAAGAATCCTGACTCTAACATAATTCACTTCACTTGCTTCTTTACTATTATGAATGACCATGTGATCAACATCATTGTGAAGAAAGCTGTCTGTATGTTTGTGTGTGTTGTTTAGGTACTTTTTATCTTGTTCTAAATTAACTGTTGTTGTCTCTTAAGAATGTTCTAAGCTATATCATCCCATGGTTCTATGGCTTTTGTGCATATTTACTTAAATAAATTAATATTAAACTTTAACTTTACATTATTATCTAATACATTTTTGTAACAACTATTCTTCAATGCAATTTCTTTACAAATGGTTTCCTTTTCTAAGTTTTAGAAGTATGCTTAAAAACAAGATTTGCTTTTGTACATCGTCACTGACTAGCTCAGAATAAATTACATTTTAACCCTATGTGGTTAAGGAAATAACTATGATATATGATACTGAAAACTCAATGGAGATCAATACTAAAAACTAAATGCTTCTTAAAGAAAATCTGGATACATGAAGAAAAAACTTTTAAAAATAAAATAGATATTAAATGCAAGGCAGAATAAGTAAGGTGTTATTAATCTTAGTGTAATCAGTATTAAATTAATACATTAGAAATATCAAAAATAAATTACCAGGTGCAGTGTTGCGTGCCTGTAGTCTCAGCTACCCAGGAGGCAGAGGCAAAAGGATCCCTTGAGGCCCATCTGTGCAACACAGTGATTCTCCATCTCTTAAAGACACAAAATAAATGAAGTCCCCTATTAGTAGAACCCTTGAAATTTATGCTAAATAGCTGAAGTATGCAGTGACCTTGATCAATTATCTAATACTTCAGCTTATAAATTAACAATTCTAAAAACATAAATAGCAAGTTACTACAATAACGCTTACTTTTTAAATTTATGAAATGGAATTAATAATAGTGCCTATCTCCAAACATAGTCTTGAGGGTTACGTATAGTGGTGTAAGTTAAAGACTTAGCACAGTTCTCATGTCAGTAAAACTTCGATCTTTTTAAAAAACTATTTTCTTTGTTATTGCTTATTTTAGCTATTACATCTAATGGAATTTATTTTCTTTTCTTTATGGCTATTTTACATGGAGGTTCCATCAGTATTCTTTAAAAGTAATGTGTTTTCACTAGTATATTCATTGGTTGTCATTCTCAAAGCAGAATGAGTCTTTACAAATTTGTATGCACGTTCCTTTGATTTTACTTGCATTTCCACATCTTTCAGTCTAGGTGTGTGTTGTGTTTGGCTTTGAATACTAGAGTGTGGCAAAAGTGAATGGATTATAAGTCAAAGCCTGAAGAAGGCTTATAGCTTACCCTCTTAGAAAGTGGTACATGATTAGGGAAGCTTTCACTAGCTGCTTTAAACAAATGATCACACAAAACAGACAAACCATCCCAGCAGAAACACCTTAGACCGACTATCCTGCCAGTCAAAATCCAGATGATTACAGAAAAATCAGTCATCTGAATTGCTGGCATACAGAATTCTGAGCCAATTAAAACTTTATTTTAGCCGGGCGCGGTGGCTCACGCCTGTAATCCCAGCACTTTGGGAGGCCGAGGCGGGCGGATCACGAGGTCAGGAGATCGAGACCATCCTGGCTAACACGGTGAAACCTCGTCTCTACTAAAAATGCAAAAAATTAGCCGGGCGAGGCGGCGGGCGCCTGTAGTCCCAGCTACTCGGGAGGCTGAGGCAGGAGAATGGCGTGAACCCGGGAGGCGGAGCTTGCAGTGAGCCGAGATGGAGCCATTGCACTCCAGCCTGGGCAACTAAGAGAGACTCTGTCTCAAAAAAAAAAAAAAAAAACACTTTATTTTAAATCTTGGAGTGGCTTGTTAAACAGTAATAGGTAAATAAAAAATATCGTTAAAGATATTCAGTTTCTTTCATAGTTTCCCTGGGCTGAGCCGTCTGTTCAATAAGTATATTTTGTAAACCACAAACAAAAGAATTATAGTTATTGAATACTAACTATATACTAGACACTGAAGATACAAGGTCAAAGCCGCAAGATTCGAATTTTAATCAGTGAGTCTGGGTAATTTTCTTACTTGCCTCCCTATTTTCTACTATTTCGTATCTTTCCCATTAATGCCTCTGCAATGGGTAAATTTCCCTAAATAGCGTTTCCAAACATCATTTGTGTACCTGTGTGTGTGTGTGTGTGTGTGTGTGCTGGTGTGCGTGTGTGGACACAAATATGTATGCACGCACCAAGGATTCCAAGAAAAAATTATTCCCTCCCAGCACTTCCCACAATCACAATCACGCAAATAAAACTACCAAATGATTGCAATTTAAAATAATGAGAGACATAATAGAGGCATACAGGGATTAATACGAGGGCAATGTAGTAAATTTCCAGAAACAGTCAACCGAAATTTCATAGACTGACAATTAAGCAAGGTCTAGGAGAATCCTTTGTCAGATAGAGAAAAGTAAGCAGGCCACTGTGGACAATGAAAAACTCATGTTCAAAGAAATGAAAAGTGAATGTGCATAACATGTTTAAGGATAATGAGTATTCTACTGGAGAAGCATTAAAAACAAATAAGGATAATGAGTAGAGTTCAGAGAATGGATTCTCAAAAGTTATATTTGAAAGGTAGACTGGGTCAGACTCGATAGAGAGTAAGTCTTCTTTGAAGACCAATATGAGTCTATTATTTTACATACAAGAAAACAGGCTTATATAACATGAAAGCTGGGTATCATACTTACCTAGCTAATAAGCGATAACAAAATGGCACTTTGAATATAAAGTTCTACACATGAATTTATTGTACAGTATCATAAGTTTTATTGTACTTTATAGTAATGTAGACCTTTAGGACTCAATTTTTAGGGGTCTTTTTCTTTTAGGCAAAGATGACCCCTGCATTTTGTTTTTTTTTTTTTTTCAGTCTTTATTATTAAAAAATATTTTGTAGAGATAGAGTCTCATTATATTGCTCAGCTGGTCTCAAACTCCTATATTCGAGCAATCCTCCTGCCTCAGCCTCCCAAAGTGCTGGGATTACAAGCGTGAGCCACTGTGCCCAGCCAACACGCTGCATTTGAACTGACTTTGGCTAAAAAAAACTAATATGACCAAACAATCCAAGGATATATCTGACTTCCGCTGAAAACATGAGCTCAACCCAGTGTCAACAGACTCTTTCCTTGTCTCCTGTCTCTTCTCTCTTCTCTCCCCTCTTAGCAACCTGCTTCTTCTATGTTGATTCCATTTTTAAACAAACTTTCACATCCCTGTTGAAAGGTGGTTTTCTCAGATCTTCAGGTTACATTTATCTAGGTTCAAATCACGAAAAGAGTCCAAGAATGACCCAGGGAACTCCTGAGAAGCAATTCAATTCCACTAGAGAAATACATTGACTGACCTGCTGGACTGGAGCTGAAGCTGACACTTACAACTTGTACTGGGAGTTGGGTAAAAGTGGGTTTGCCTTTCATATGTAGAGGAGTTACAGGAGAAATAGAAAGAAATGCAGCAATGCCTATTGTCTGTTAGCAGCATCATCTATTGAAAACCACATGTTTTGAAGAGAAAATTAAGATCTTAGATGTGTGAGTTGTAATAAGTCTCTACTATGGCAGAGAGAGAAAGTGTCCTGATTCCTAGCCCAAGCAAATGTCCCTAGGAATAGTCTTTCTGTCCATAAAAAATAGAGTCTTGTTGAGCACTATGTACTAGGCAGTACCTTAAATATTTTCTCCTACATAAATGTATATAATTTTTTACAGTTTTTCATTCTAACTATATAAAAATACCATTTAATAAAAAGTTTTCTCCAAAAATTTATTAATATTTAATGGAAAGTTATTTAATAAAGCTGTGGTAAATGGAAAAGATATGATCTAACGGTCCTGTGAGGTGATAATGGTAAGCATATGAGAGTTGCCTCTATTCAAATTTTTGTATTATACTCATTAATAAATACTAGCATGTTTTTTAAAAATCAGGTGAGAATAGCAAGATATCCAATAACTCTTTGTTATAGTTATCATTTCCTTCACTCACCTCAAAAATGTGTGTGTGTGTGTGTGTGTGTGTGTGTGTGTGTTTGAGTACCTCCTCTTGTATCTGAAAAGGTCCCTAAAATGTCTCTCTTTTTTTAATGGCAGAATACCAATTTCACGCTAAATGCATGAGAGCCCTCATTCCATGGGAGCACATTATCTATTAATCTTTCTTTTTCCCCCCGTCTTTCATTTTAAACAGTAGGTTTATTCTACATTAGATTTTCTTTCCAAAGCTTTACAAACTTATTCTTTAATTATATATAAGTGTTGATTATGCTTACAATTATACTTGATATTATATTTCTCTATCTGGCTTAGAAAGACTGCTAATGAAGTAACTTTGTAGTAAAACAAAAAAAGTACAAATGGAAAGCAAAATTGTTTTCTGAACTCATTTGCAAGTAATGGTGCTGAGAATGCATATTTTTGCATCTCCTTCTAGTGATTTTTTAAGGCCCTCAATAATCATACATGTTTTATGTTTAAGATGGTAGCCTGGGAGGACTGGAGTGATGATATACTACAATAACGGTCTCATTGTTACTTTACCTTTTCTGCCCTTTCTTTCTATTTTATACTGGAGAGCTCCATCAGCATTTTTGCAATTCTGTTCAGCTGAGAACTGAATTGTAGAGTGACTGTGTAACAGGACAGTTGGCACTTTAGTCGTAATGAATAAAGCGGAATGTGGCCCTGTCTTTTTTATCCCTTAAGAGTCAGTGGGCAACACCCACACAGTAGTAGTCAGTCATTTTCCCTAAGAGGAAAGGTGAGGTCCTAGTTATTGTTCTGAGGTCCTACTTATTGCAATAGAAAAATTTAATTTGTGAGGTGGAATGCAGAGCAAAATTATTCAGGCTAGACTGAGGGAAAATGAAGAGAGAAGGTGATCTCTTTATTCCAAATTTGGAGCTTCTAAACTCTTTTAAGTCTACAGATATTGAGGTTTTTTTTGTTTGTTTGTTTGTTTGTTTGTTTTTGAGACGGAGTCTCGCTCTGTCGCCCAGGCTGGAGTGCGGTGGTGCGATCTCGGCTCACTGCAAGCTCCGCCTCCCGGGTTCCCGCCATTCTCCTGCCTCAGCCTCCCGAGTAGCTGGGACCACAAGCGCGGCCACCATGCCTCGTTAATATTTTTTGTATTTTTAGTAGAGACGGGGTTTCACAGTGTTAGCCAGCATGGTCTGGATCTCCTGACATCGTGATCCACCCATCTCGGCCTCCCAAAGTGGAGAATTCTTAAACATATTCACTTTGCCATGATTTTTATTTATTTATTTATTTAATTTTATTTATTTATTTGTTTTTGAGATGGAGTCTCGCTGTGTTGCCCAGGCTGGAGTGCAGTGGCGTGATCTCCTCTCACTGAAAGCTCCGCCTCCCCAGGTTCACGCCATTCTCCTGCCTCAACCTCCCGAGTAGCTGGGACAACAGGCGCCGCCACCATGCCCGTCTATTTATTTTTAATACCTTGATTCATTTCTTTGCCCCCTGCTGGATTAGGGAGTTAAACCACATGAAGCACTCAGAAAGAAAAACGACTCTAGGAAGACAACCAGGCAACTATTGGAACGAAAAATGTCTGCTCCCTTTGTTATGCCCAGACTGTTTATTCCCCGAAGAAGACCACCAGAGTCCAGAGTCAAAGCTAAGCAGCAAGGATCTTTATTACAGGTTCGAACCTGGAGCTCTCACTTGCTCGTGAAACGAGACGGGCAGGAGAGCTCCCCTACTGAGCTCCGAACAATGTTATATAATCTAAGGAAAGTAGGCATAGAATCATTATACAAATTAGAGGTATGATTGGCTGGAGTTTGAACAAAGCGATTTGGCAAACTATGATTGGTTCCCGCCATTTCTGATATTTCAGTACAACCCTTGAGGCGGAAGAGCAGTTTTACACAAAGGCAGTTAATTATATTGCATCAGGTTGCACGACCAGTTTATGGCTATCTTGCTTAAACACACCTTGTGACCTGGCTATCTTACTTAAACATTCCTTGTGACCTGGCCTCAGAAAGAGAAACATGTACTTACAGAACTTACGAAACCTCTGATACGTGCAAAGATTAGAGAGCAGAACAAGGGTGTAGCGGGTGGGGGGCGGGTACACATCTATCTTTGTGTCCTTTCATTTCTCCCTTCTCATAAGTAACTGGATGTCCAATCTTGGATTTCCAGAGTCTTATAATATAGCCTCACTTTCTGGGTGCAGGAGAGGCTGGTGATGGCTACGGAGGACCATTAGTTGGATGGTATCAAACCTTTCTCTGACAAATTGTAAAATTTTATTTACCACACAGGGGCCTATAGTGAATAGAAGTAGTAAAGACATTAGGGGGCCTAAAAGGGGTGCCAGAAGGGAAAACATTGAAGAGCTCCACCAATTGTTAGCGGCTGTAGTGAATTGTTGCTTTTTCATTTCTAAGCTTAGTTCGTGTAGGCGTTGGACTCTTTCCTCAACTAACCCTGACTCATTTATATAGAAACAGCATTCTTCTTTGAGGAACATACAGGTACCTCCTTTCTCAGCCGTGAGTAAGTCTAAGGCTCTGCGGTTTTGAAGGGTGACCTGTGCTAGGGAGGTGAGCTGCCGCTGAAGGGAGGCTAGGGAATAGGCGGAGTCTTCCATAGCAACAGAGAATTGTTGTAACAGCTTGTCGTTTTCTATCATGGAGTGTTGTAGGGCCCCTCCTGCTAACCCCGCTGCGACGACAGAGGTGGTTAAGGATATTCCGGCAATTAGTGGTAGAAAAACTGCTCGTCTATGTCGCGCAGTTTTAGTTGGGGCGGTCCCTGCCCAGCCTATGAACTCTGCCGGGGTTAGCAGTGTCAGTCGGGGAACTAGGGTAACAGGGATACACAACTGTCCGTCAGAGATGCTTTTGGACAGAGTTTTTAACAGAGTCATATTACACCAGAAGAACACACCAGGGGGAGCATATATGGGACTATTAGGGTATGTAGCCGATTGGTTGCAGAGGCTGTTGCTAAATGCCGAATAACAATAGGGGTATTTCTCTTGGTATGGGTCACGGTACAGGGCTACATCGGGTATCGTGACTATTGATGAGTTAAAACCTGTATAGTTTGTGGGAGGGGAGGATAGAGGAACAGCCGTTAATGGTGGTCTTCCTAGGGTTGCACACATAAAGCAAGAGGACAGGTCGCCTAAACCAGTGAGGTTGGCGAATGCTAGCCCTTCCCGTAATAGAGTTAGCCAGGAGAAGGGCTGCAAGTCTTGTGATAACTTGGTTTCTTGCCTGTGGATTTGTGTGTGGATTAAGGGTTGAATCTGGACTAGACTTCTCCACAGATATAAATGGCTACTGGGCCAGGTACTAGTTGATGCGTAATATACTCCCCCATGTTGTGGGGTTGTCCACCGAGAGTCCCATGGGTCTCTAATTATCCAAGTGTAAGTGACGGGAGACTCAGTTTTGTAAAAATACCACCCTTGTCGTTCTCTCCAGTATCGGACAGAGTGCATCTTACAGTAGCTATATGGGCAACCTGCACTCTGGTGCCACCAATAATTTTTACAATTATATTCAGTTTAATCATATTCAAAACAGATCATGGGTGTTGCTGGTTGGGCAATCTGGAACCTAGTGAAATTGAGGTAAACTATAGTATTACACCCTGAGGGGGGGCAGTCTGTGCTAGCTAGCAGTTTACCCGCTTGGGGGGTTTCCCCGGGGTGAGTTTTGTTTTCATAGAGCCAGAACCTCCAGACATAGGGATTAGACGGCGCAGCAGTGAGGAGAGTCAGATGCATAAGGCATAAAAGCATAGGTAAGCTAGACATGGTTACGGCTATGGGGATGACGGCGCAGGGTTAGCTTTAAGGGATTGTTCTTAGCTTTGTCTACAGTCCATGTAACCGGTGCTCCAGACGGCTCGAGAAGGTCGGATGTTGGGTCCACTGGTTTGACGTGTGTGTAGTGGATCCACGAAGCGATGCCTTCTACTTTGAGAGCGGTGGGAGTAGTCAGGAGTACTTGCAGTGGTCCTTTCCACCTGGGTTGAAGAGTTTCTTGCCGGTGGCGCTTGACTAGGACCCAGTCTCCCGGCTGGAACGGATGAGGCGTCGGTGGAGGTCCTGCCTCGTACAGTTCTTGTAGTCTGGGCCAAATTTCCTGGTGAATTTTCTGTAAGGCTTGTAAGGAGAACAGGAGCTCAGAGACATTTTCAGTTTCAGGTTTGAGTAAGTCATCTTTTAGACTGGGGACCAGGGGTGGGGGTCTGCCATACATGATTTCATATGGTGTGAGGCCTAGTCTGTAAGGGGTATTTCGGGCCCGGAACAGAGCGTAGGGGAGAAGTACTACCCAATTAGCGCCAGTCTCCATGGTCAATTTAGTTAAGGTCTCCTTCAGAGTCCGATTCATCCTTTCTACCTGTCCTGAGCTTTGGGGCCTATAAGCACAATGTAATTTCCAATTTGCCCCCAGAATGGAAGCCAAATCCTGACTTACCTTAGCAACGAAGGCTGGTCCATTGTCTGACCCTATTTGGACGGGAAAGCCATACCTGGGGAGGATTTCTTCCAAAATTTTCTTTGCTACAACCTGAGCAGTTTCTCTCTTAGTTGGGAACGCTTCTGTCCATCCTGAAAAAGCATCTACAAAGACAAGTAAGTACTGATACCCATATTTTCCAGGCTTTATCTCAGTAAAGTCTATTTCCCAATAGATACCAGGCCTAGTTCCTCTACACCTAATTCCTGTGGTGGTCTGGGTTTGGGGGCAAGCGTTGTTTAGTTGGCAGGCTTTGCAATTTGTTGTGACATCGCTGGCCAGTTCAGCTATGCGCCTGATTCTAAACTTGGCGTGCCTGATTAAGTCCATCATTCGCCGGGCACCCAGGTGGGTTGTCCGGTGGATGTGTTCCAACACCTGCCGTCCTAATTTTTCTGGTAGGATGGTTTGGTCATTTATATCAGTCCACCACCCATTTTTAACCTGTTTTAGTGGAAGCGTGTTCATCCATTCGCGATCCTGTTCGGTATAGTCGGGAAAACATGGCAAATTTCGCGGGCCAGGATCGGGGAGCTGGAGCGCGAGGAGCTGACTGGGAGCTTTTGCTATGCTCCTTGCGGTTTGGTCGGCTAAGAAGTTGCCTCGAGCAATTGGCGTGGTTGGTTTCTGATGCCCAGGGCAATGTACAATAGCCAATTTCTTTGGTTTCCACAAAGCAGTTAATAGAGCTAGGATCTCTTGCTTGTTTTTTATTTCTTTGCCTTCGGCTGTTAATAGTCCCCTTTCTCTGTAGATGGCCCCATGTATGTGCGCAGTAGCGAAAGCATAGCGGCTATCCGTGTATACTGTTAGTTTTTTCTCTGCCCCTAGGGTGAGGGCCTGTGTAAGGGCTATCAGTTCGGCTCTTTGGGCCGATGTCCCTGGAGGCAAGGGTTCCGCCCAGATTACCTCAGTCTCTGACGTTACAGCCGCTCCTGCATACCGCTGGCCTTGGTGGACGTAGCTGCTGCCATCAGTGAACCAGGTGAGTTCTGTGTCGGGGAGCGGACGATCTTGCAGGTCCTCCCGCACCCCATGCACCTGAGCCAGTATCTCAGTGCACTCATGGGACGGGGCGTCCAAGTCTGGATTTGGCAGCAGTGAAGCAGGGTTTAAAGAGGTTGGGGGCAGAAAAGTTATTCTGAGGGGGGTTTAACAGCAGTCCTTGATAGTGGGTGAGCCGGGCGTTACTCATCCATCGGTCCGGCGGCTGCCGGAGGACGCCTTCAATGGCATGCGGGGTTATAACGCGCAACTCTTGCCCCATGATAAGTTTATCAGCGTCTCGGACCATTAGGGCGGTCGCCGCGATTATCCGGAGGCAGGGTGGCCAGCCAGCAGCCACTGAATCTAATTTTTTTGACAAATAGGCAACTGGCCTCTGCCAGGGGCCTAGGTACTGTGTTAATACGGCTTTTGCAACACCCTTACTTTCATCCACGTATAAGTGGAAGGGTTTGGAGACATCAGGGAGCCCCAGCGCGGGGGCTGATAACAAGGCAGTTTTGATTTGCTGAAAGGCCAGCTCAGCCTCTTCCGTCCAATTGAAGGGCTGCCGTTCCTTTGTTGCCTGGTATAGGGGCTTGGCTAACTCAGCAAATCCGGGTATCCATAACCTACAGAACCCTGCCGACCCCAGGAATTCTCTCACTTGCCGTGTTGACTG
Organism: Macaca thibetana thibetana; assembly: GCF_024542745.1. Taxonomy (NCBI): domain Eukaryota; kingdom Metazoa; phylum Chordata; class Mammalia; order Primates; family Cercopithecidae; genus Macaca; species Macaca thibetana. Next base: position 183,850,207 of record NC_065579.1, on the reverse strand, counting down.
GGGTCTAGGGATGCGTAGGACTGTTTCCTTTCGGGCTTTGGTTAGCCAGCGTTGCCCCCCTTTTAATAGGTACCCCAGATAAGTTACCTCCGACTTGCAGATCTGAGCCTTTGTTGCTGAGGCTCGGTAGCCTAGCTCCCCCAGAGTCTTCAGGAGGTCCTCAGTCCCTCGAACACAAGTTTCCGGGGACCTGGCCGCTATTAAGAGATCATCAACATACTGCAAAAGAGTTATTTCAGGGTGTTGCCGCCGGTACTCACCCAGATCTTCATGAAGGGCTTCATCGAACAGAGTTGGCGAGTTCTTGAACCCTTGTGGCAGTCTGGTCCATGTTAGCTGACCGTTGATGCCCCTCTCAGGATCCGTCCATTGAAATGCAAAGAGTTCTTGACTTTTGGGAGCCAGAGGAAGGCTGAAGAAAGCGTCTTTTAGATCAAGAACGGTATACCACTGTTTTTTGGGATGTAAGGCACTCAGAAGGGTGTATGGATTGGGCACAGTGGGATGTATGTCCATGACCCTTTTATTAACTTCTCTTAAATCCTGTACTGGCCTGTAGTCCGTACTGTTGGGTTTACGAACAGGTAACAGTGGAGTATTCCAGGGTGAGTGGCAAGCCCGTAGGACTCCCTGGTCTAGGAGTCGGCGGATATGGGGCGTAATTCCTTCTCTTGCCTCCAGGGGCATAGGATATTGCCGAACCCGAACGGGGTCCGTCCCTGGCTTAACTTCCACAAATATGGCAGGTCGATGTTTAGCTAGCCCCAAGCCCCCAGTTTCTGCCCATGCTTCAGGGAAACGCTGGAGCCAAGAGTCAATTCCCTGATCGGGGGGCTTTTGCTCTTGATGGAGTCGGTACTCATCTTCTAAGGTGACAGTCAGGATAGATATTGGCCTGTTTTGGGAATCAGTTATCTTGGGCCCTTCTGGCTCAAAGTGGATTTGGGCCCCCATCTTTGTCAGCAAGTCCCTCCCTAGTAGAGGGCAGGGGCTCTCTGGGATGACTAGGAAGGAATGGGAGACTTTTCCCGTTCCTAAGTCTACAGTCCTCTGGGTTGTCCAGGGGTATTTTTTGATGCCTGTGGCCCCGTGCACCCAGGATGTTTTCTTAGACATTTTTCCAATTGGTTTGGTTAGGACTGAGCGTTCCGCCCCAGTATCGACCAAGAAGCGAACTGGGGACCCCTCCACTTGCAAAGTTACCCTGGGTTCGGGGAGGGGGTCCGAACCCCGTCCTCCCTAGTCAGAGTCCTGGGTAACGAGTACGGAGGTAGGGTTAGCTGGTCTCCGTTTCTTTGGGCAGTCTTTAATCCAGTGGCCACGTTCCTTGCAATAAGCACACTGATCTTTTTCTAATCCTTGCCTAGGGCCTTGCTTTTTCTGCTTTCTGTTTTGGCCATTTCCTGCCTGGGGGAAAGCTGCTACTAAGACTTTGGTCATTTCTTTGGTTGCCTTGAACTGTTTTTCTTCTGGAGTATCCCTATTATTATAAACTCGCTGGGCCATCTGAAGGAGGTCCTGAATCTGCTTTCCCTCTAAACCTTCTAGTTTCTGGAGTTTTCTTTTAATATCTGGTGTTGCCTGGTTTACAAAGGACATTACTACCGCTGCCTGATTTTCCGGTGCTTCCGGGTCCATAGGGGTAAACTGTCTGAAGGCTTCCATTAATCTCTCTAAATACACAGCGGGGCTTTCTGTCTTACCTTGTAACACAGAATATACTTTAGCCAAATTGGTGGGCTTGCGAGCTGCAGCCCGGAGACCCGCCATTAGAGTCTGGCGATAAATGAGCAGTCGTCCCCTACCTTCTGCCGTGTTGTAGTCCCATCTGGGCCGGGTCAAAGGGAAAGCCGCATTAATGAGGTCAGGATTTGCAGTTGGCTGGCCGTCATCTCCTGGAACCAGTTTTCTGGCCTCAACTTGGATTCTTTCCCGCTCCTCCGTTGTGAACAGGATTCGGAGGAGCTGTTGACAGTCATCCCAGGTCGGCTGGTGAGTAAACATGACACTGTCTAACAACGAGGTTAGATCTTTGGGATTATCTGAGAACCGAGCATTTTGGGACTTCCAATTGTATAAATCACTGGTGGAAAAAGGCCAATACATGAGACGGGAGAGCCCGGTATCATCGAGCGATCCTATTTCTCTGAGAGGCAGGGCTACAGTGGAGTCAGGGAGTCGGGAAGCTTGGTCCCGCTGTACGCGGCCTCGTGTTCGGCCGGCCGGCCCCCCCAGGTTACTTTCACTCTCGGCTGCTTCCGCTTCTCGGTTTCCCTCTACAGAAGCACCACCCTGGGGGACTGGGTCCTGCGGGATAAGGTGCTGATATGGTGGGGGAAATGTGGGTTCTAACGTTAGGGGGTCCTGGCTGTCCGGCAGCACAGGGGCCGAGGGAGCAGAGGGAGTCTTTTGTCTTGTAGGTCGCGTTACTAGGACTTTGCAGGGCTCAAGGATGAATGGAGTTATCCAGGGTGGTGGGTTTTCCACAAGATCCTGCCACACTAGAATATAAGGAATTTGATCAGGATGTCCTGACTGCCCTGGCAGGAAAATCTTAGTTTTTTACCTTAGTAATAATAGAGAGACAGAAAGTTCCTTCAGAGGGCCACCCTACGCCGAAAGAGGGCCACTCCGAACGGCAGAAAGTAACTAGCTTTCCCTTCTTTAGTTCTACGCTTAAGTTACGCCCCCGAGCCTTCACATCCTTAAAATTGGTAACAAGGAGTGAGAGCGGCGTGCTCTGGTTGTTGCCCATCTTTGGACTGCTCCTACAAAGAGAAGGGGGGACGAAAATGAGTGTGAAGCAGAGGGGAGTATCCGACAGGTCCGGTCCTGGAGGGGGAAGAAAAGGTTTTATGTTTCGTTTTGGGCTTACACTTAACACTTAACAATAACGGACAGACAGTAATAACGATGAGCATTCGCGAGCGCGTGTCGGACTTCCGACCTGAGTCAGACGGGGCAACCAAGGATGGAGGCCCCCAGATGGGCACTGGGGAACGTCTCCCACCAGTCCCGAGTGGCTGTCTTCTAGCGCGTCCGCCAAGACCGTGCCACTTACAGAACAGACCAATACAGATTACAGATTACGGATTTCGCGAAATTTCAGGGAGACAGACAGAGACAAAGACAGAGACAGTGACAAAGCCGGCTTACCTACAGATTAAGATCCATTGACTTGGGGGTCTGGTGGGCTTGGGGGAAATCCCGGACGAGCCCCCATTTGTTATGCCCAGACTGTTTATTCCCCGAAGAAGACCACCAGAGTCCAGAGTCAAAGCTAAGCAGCAAGGATCTTTATTACAGGTTCGAACCTGGAGCTCTCACTTGCTCGTGAAACGAGACGGGCAGGAGAGCTCCCCTACTGAGCTCCGAACAATGTTATATAGTCTAAGGAAAGTAGGCATAGAATCATTATACAAATTAGAGGTATGATTGGCTGGAGTTTGAACAAAGCGATTTGGCAAACTATGATTGGTTCCCGCCATTTCTGATATTTCAGTACAACCCTTGAGGCGGAAGAGCAGTTTTACACAAAGGCAGTTAATTATATTGCATCAGGTTGCACGACCAGTTTATGGCTATCTTGCTTAAACACACCTTGTGACCTGGCTATCTTACTTAAACATTCCTTGTGACCTGGCCTCAGAAAGAGAAACATGTACTTACAGAACTTACGAAACCTCTGATACGTGCAAAGATTAGAGAGCAGAACAAGGGTGTAGCGGGTGGGGGGCGGGTACACATCTATCTTTGTGTCCTTTCACCTTCATTACCTGTGTCCCTCTCCCAATTGAAAACATCTGTCATTTCAATCTTATTATCTGAGGTTCTGAGACACAGAGGTAGGCCCACTATAGGCAGCAGAACAAATGTTTCCTACAGCTCATTTTTGTGAATAAAGTTTTATTGGAACCCATCTACTATCTGCACCCATTGGTTTATGTATCAGCAATTGGCTGCTTTCAATTGGCTGAGATGAACAGCTGTGACAGAGACCATTAAGACATACAAAGCTGAAACAGTGACTATTCAGTCTTTTATTGAAGTTTTTCAAACTCTGTTAGTTCATTATTACATTTGAACATAATTCACATAAATTCCATTATATACACAAATTTGTTTTAAAGAACAAAATATATAAGGTACTTTATAAAGTCAAAAAATCCTTTGAATTTTAAATGCAGAAATCCTGGAGATACGCATTTCATCTGTAGAATTTATTGAAGAAGACAGAATAATATAAACATTCTGTAAACTGTGCAAAACAAGAAACACATCATTTTATGGTTAGGGCTCTTCCTTTAGCAGCAATTTTATAAGCGTGCTTCATTAGGTGATGCTTGCATGTGTTACAACACAAATAAATGTAATGATTCCAAATTCAGCAGTAACCTGATTACACTAGGATCCAACACAAAGTTGTTTAAGTTAGAACTCAGCAACTAAATTCAGAAATAGCTGTCATTTCACTTAAAAACCATATAATTAATGCAAATTTGATCTATCATCTATAATTTATAAATTAAACTCATGTATTAACATTGTATTCATAGTAAAACATCTATGAGTGGAGGAAAATCATAAAATGACAGAATACTTGAACGAGATCTTACAACAGCTAAAACAATAAACAACCAAAACAAAAACAAAAACAAACAGGCAACTTTGGAAGAACACAAGTTCTCTAGCACTGTAGGATTTACCCTTACTGCTTGCAAACCCTAGACTGTACATTGGAACTCTCTCAACTACTGCATTCTTCTTATCACATGGTTGTAACATAATATCTTAGCTGAAGGCCTGGACCATAAACTGAAAGGAACATGTGAACTTATCCTCCCCTCAATACTCTAAAAATCACAAGACAAATAGTTTTTTGTTTTCTTCTTGAAGAATCCATTTTGACCAACCATGTGACACTGTGTCAACTCCTTAACCTCCCTGTTTCAGTTTCTTCATCAATGAAGAAAAGTAGTGCTAATTCAGGAAATTGGTGTAAGCATCAACTGAGAATACACTGGCAAAGTGTTTCTATAGTCTTCCCTGCTGTTCCACAAAGATAATTGAAAGTGCGATTAAATTTGTTGTAGTTAAATAAATATACACATTAAGATGCTAAATTTTCTTTTTGGCTATTTCATCTACATATTTACTACCTGTATTAATTTTCATTGATAGGCTAACAAATTACACACATGCAGTGACTTAACACCAATTTATTATCTCACCGTTCTGCAGTACAGAAGTCCTAACATCACGTTGTCAACAGGGTTTCTTCTTCCACTTCAGTCTGGAGGCTCTTTGAGAAAAATTCATTTCTTTGCTGTTTCGTAAAAAGGCCTTACATGCAAAGTGGCCTCTTAATGCAGAAAGAGCCAAGAACTCAAAAGCGGTGGAAGAATCCAGTTTGTCATTATAGGGTGATTTTATTGGGAAATTTACTGGACAGAAGCATGGTCTTGGGCTACTACAAGACAGCTCTCCACTCTCTTACCCCTCAGACCCAGGGATGGTGCACTATAGGGAAAGGGTATACATGCTTCAGGGGGAGTAAGTGAAAATTTGATCTAAGGGCGGGATTTATGGTAAGCATGTGCTGTCATATAAAGAACAAAATAGAAACTGAAAATCTCAGAGGTCTTCTTAGAATTGAGGTTAATCAGAAGTATTATGGGAGATTAGCCTCCAGGATGGACTTACTTAGCCTCCACAGGTATCTCTTTCTGCTTCAAGAGCCTGTCTTCATGTCTTGGCTTGTAGCCCCTTCCTCCACCTTCAAAGGCCATGATTACAAACTGCGCTGCTGTTGTCACATCTCCTCTCTGACTTTGATCCTCTTGCTTCCCTCATACAAGAACTCTTGGGATTATATTTGACCCACCCAGATAATCCAGAATAATCCCTATATCTCAAGATCCCAACTTAATCAAATTTGCAGAATTTCTTTTATCACATGACATTCACAAATCCTTGGGATTAGCATAAGAACATGTTGGGGTGGAGGGATTATTTTCTCAAGCACACCTTTCTGATTTTCAGACATAATAATGGTTATTTCTCATCCCCCAGCTCCTTCTTCCTACCTCTCTCTACCAGTCTCTGGGGTCCAGTTACAGACAGTGGTTTCTCTTACCTCAACCTCAGTAGGTCAATAGATTAATGTATCACCTTTTCTCACATTTTGGTTCTCTTGCACTCCACAGTGGGTGGATTGATTATTAAGTTTTTTTGGTTGTTATTGTTCTGGTTCTCATTTTCATTGTTTTTTCCCTCTCTCCCATCTCCCATCTCTACCTCCAGTTAATCAGTGAAGCCTGCCAAATCTAGCCTCTTTCATATTGCTTAGTGTTTTCTATGCCCTCCTCTCTACTCTTTTTGGCATCTGGAATCACCTTAGGTCCAGCTTTCAGTACTTGTTATTAAGTGACTGTAACAGTCCCAAATAGGGTCAATTCTTTTGGTTTTTTTTTTTTTTAAGACAGGGTCTCCAACCTTTCCCCACTTCCCCCACCCCCCACCACCTACCCTTGCCCACCACAGGCTGAAGTCATCCTCACAACTCAGCTGGGACCACATGTGATCTAATTTTTGTATTTTAGTAGGGATGGAGTTTCGCCACGTTGGCCAGGCTGGTCTCCAACTCCTAGCCTCAAGTCATCTGGCAGCCTCAGACTCCCAAAGTACTGGGATTACAGGCAAAAGCCACCATGCTCGGCTTATTTTTTTATTTTTTATTTTTTGAGATGGAGTCTTGCTCTGTTGCCCAAGCTGGAGTTCAATGTTGCAATCTTGGCTCACTGCAACCTCCACCACTTGGGTTCAAGCAATTCTCATGCCTCAGCCTCCAGAGTAGCTGAGATTACAGGTGTGTGCCACTACATCTGGCTAATGTTTGCATTTTTAGTAGAGACGGGGTTTCACCATGTTGGTCAGGCTGGTCTCAAACTCCTGACCTCGTGATCCGCCCACTTTGGCAACTCAAAGTGCTGGGATTATAGGAGTGAGCCACTGTGCTCAGCCCTGATTTTTTTTTTTTTTAATTTTCTCTCTCTGCATTCTAGTCTTCACAGCATAGTTATAGTGATTATTCAAAAACATAAATATGATCCTACCACTCTAATTCTTACAATCTTTCAATAGTTCTCTCTGGTCTCAGTAAACTGTTTGAGTTCTTTGGCTTGGTGCACAAGGTCTTCTGAGTTAGTCCTGAGCCAACTCTTAAGGATAATGCTCTTGTCACTCTCCCTCACCCACAAACCACACATTCACTGTTCTATCACACTGAAGTTCATGTAGTTCTTCCAGTGTGCCATGTCCTCTTCTTGCCAGGCTTTTGTACAGGATGCTCACTTTATCTGAACTATCTTTCCTCTCCCACCCTTTCATCTGGCTGGCTGGGACTCAACTTAGTTTTTCCTTGGAAAAGCCATTCCAGACTTTTCTTTGTTTTGCTAGTTGACTCTATTTTGTACTCCACTAGATCCCAGTACATAAATATATCTTAACGTTATCTATGCTTAGGAGACTTTTCTTTGCAAGTAATAGAAAGCCTGACACAAACTAACTTTAACAATGAAGCAATGGGTTATTTCACACAGCCACAAAGTATGCCATTATCAAGGTTCTGGTTTCCTCTCTGCAAAAGAATGTGTTTTTTGCACGCTTTATTGTGTTGGCTTTATTTTCTATATGCCAAATAAGCCAAGCTAACTGCAAGAAATAATTGGAGCAAAATGTCCCCTTATTCAATTCTAAAGGGTGAAAGAGAAAGCCTTTCCACAATTATTTTTATTGAACCCACTAGACCAATGACAGTTGCCAGAAGGAAGCTATAATCTCACAAATAGATTCATTCCTAAATCAGGAAGGAATAGGGTTACTTAACTCAACTTAGGCCAGGTTCTCAATAGTAACGATATTGACATTTTGAACCAGATAGTTCCTTGTTCTGTGAATTGTAGGCTACTTAGCAACATCCTTGTCCTCAACTCACGAGATGGCATTCCCCCAAGTTGTAGCAACGAACAATGTCTTCAGACATTGCCAAATATGTCCTGGAGGGCAAAATTAGTCCCATGTTTAGAGCTACTGGCTTAGAATAATGAAGTCATATTTCCAGAGCCATGGCTTCATGAAGAAGTTGTGGATAATTAAAGAGAATTGAGGGTCTATTTAGAAGCGAAAGGAAAGAATGGATGTCAGTTAAGCAATCTACAGTATCCATTAACTGTATTATATTTACTTTGTCTTTGTCCTCTACTAGGAAGGACATTTCTGGAAGCTTTGTTTTGTTTCTTGCTTTTCTTATCCCTGGTAACTGGCATATACTGTGTTCTTAATATATCTTTATTAAATTGACACATGAATTATGCATTGGAGAAGGAATTCATTCATGCTTTTTCACCTCTATCCAACAAGCATTTAACATCGATTCTGTGAGAATCCGTGCTTTGGTGGGAAAAATGCTTTCTGATTTGTAGCTAAAGATAAAGAAAACACATTTTTTCCATCTGCTGCGAAGATGGTAGAGCAATGAAGTAGAAGTGAGGGGTGAAGAAGAGTTAAGGTTTTGGTTGTTAAACATGGAAAACTTGTTGTCTAAGTGAAGAGAGGGCGTACAATTAACACGATGGAGGCATAAACAAGAGAAAGCACCTGAGCAGTCAAACTACTTGCTTTTTCTCTGAATAGAAAGCAAAAGCTGAAATTGTGCTTTGTAACACGATATGGCAGTACTGAATTTTTCCTCTGAAGAAGCCATTCTTAAATCATGTGCTCTAAGTCAAAGCTTGCCTGTATTTGGCACATTGCAATACATTACTAATTTATTCATTTAAACCTTGGACTTCATGTAAACATAACCAATAAACTATGAATCAACCTTTCACTGGAGATTCACATGGATTTTTCTCTTCACCCACTTGGTTTCTCTAGTAATAAGATAATTAGTTTCCCAAGCTCTCAGGTTGCTGAATTTAATTAAAAGGTTAGTACATGACAAAGCAAACTGTAATTTTATAATTATTTACTCTTACGCTACAAATATTAGCTCTGCAGGAGTGTTCGGAAAAATTTAAATGCATTGTAATTTCAAAGAATTTTATGTACATTAATGAGATGTTAAGACTAAATTATATTTTAATTTCTTCTAATATTTGACTTTCACAAAATTCCATGAAATGGTGTAATTCCATTATTATTGACCAAGTTCCCCTCTTGAAACCTGAAGACAGGTTGACCTTCCCTCTAACTCTCTCTCTGGATCATTATTTAGGTGCCAAGCAATTTGTCACAGCCTGAGTTTCCGCTTTCATTTAATAACTGAAACCTAAATGTTACCATCAAAAAACAGTGGTCTGTTGCGCAGTGATCCATACGAGAACAGTGAACTTATGTCTCCGTAAATTTGTTAGTCATCTATGAGGGAAAGCAATGCTGACCTCGTAATGTCAAATCCCATTTAGAGCTGGTGAATAGGTTGGACGAGGTACTTGATGTCTTTTGAGCTGTATTAAGAAATACACTTCAGTGTAGGAGGATGAAAGCCTTGGTGAATTAATTTGGAGATTGTGGTCTATCCAAATAATTTATAGTAGAATCCCATCTTCCAGAAGAAAAGAATGTAGTTAATAAAAGTTCTGACTCAAGTAAACAGTTTGAGGCAACACATGCTTTTCAGTAAGTACTTGAAGTACCAACATTGACCTTCCACCTTCACAGACTCCTACCCGTGTCTTTTTTCTCCAATTTTATTAGTAAGAAACTGTTTATTGCTTTTGCCACAAGCAGAAATTTCAAGCTCATTGGAAGGGCATAACCTTGTTTCTAAGATTATTTTACATGTCTGGATTGATGAATTGGATTACATAGGTACTTTCTAGCTACTTCCAGTCTGTTTTTTTTTTTTTCTTAAGTTACAATTATCAAATCAAAAACAAATTATTTAGATAAAATTATTTGTTAGGGATTTTGATATTTTAATGCCAAAGAATCAAAGAATAAAATAAGATTTAGCTTGAACTTCTTAATTAGTTGCTATTTTTTTTTCTTGCCCTTTATGTCAGTACATGCCCACCCCTTCTCCCAGAGGAGAGAGGATATTTCCCCAAATTGGAACCACCATGTCTTCCAAAGCAGACGTTTCAAGAGAGCAACATTACTTGATGTGACCACATTGAACATATCTATGCAATAGCTAATTTAAAGAAAGAAACAATAGCATGTATAAATATTGGTTGATTGGGCTTCTGTATTGACAATCTAAATTCAAAATTTCTGCTTCCAATGCCTTAAGGCTCTCATAATTTCTCCCTTGGATAATGGCAGTAACTTGCCTTCTATTTCTTCTTCCTGCAAGCTTCACTTAAATTTTCTGTAATTAACATTGTGATTCTGTAATTAACGTTGTGACTTCTATTACCTCTTGCTAGAAAACTTCCTGAGATTTGACAATGGCTTCAATAGCTTTAGTTAATGTTCAAACTGTTTATGATGCCAAAACAGGACCCTTTCTGATATGAATTCTGGTCACTCTTTGCCTCTCATCATCTGTCATCAGTGGGCAAATTGAAGCGTTTTTCTTCCTCCTAATTTGCCTTGCTCATCCATGCCCCTGTGCCTTTGTTCCCATTGTTTTGTTGGTGTAAATGAGATTGTCTTAACTGTTGTGCTCTAATAATCAGATCAAGTGTCCTTCCAAATCCCTATGTGGGCCTCTTAGAGATGCAAAACATTTACTGGGTACACACATTTCTTGTGAGGTATTGTGAGGATTGATTTTGCGCTCCTTCTAGCCCATTAGTCAATGAGCTACTCGGGGGTCTGGTCATGTGTGGTGAATGCTGGGTAAGTGTTTGTTAAGTAAAGGAAACAACAAACCATGAGATAATCGTTGTGTGCTCTCCTCAGGTGCTTTTGTTTTCCATGATGTTTCCCTAATCAGTGAGAAGCCACACAATTGCGTTTAGGAAATTTGAGTACTTATAGCAGAAATGCTGATTTCTCTGTTTATTTTTAGCTTCAATATAGACTCTTAAAAACAATGATCTAACATAACTGTTATAGAAAATATTTACAATATAATTCCTTTATTGAATGTAATAGAGGTTAGGATATTTTGATCTCCACACTTTTGAGTATTGTAATGTGTATCACCTATTACTTTTTATTCCCACATATCTTACTGTGTATTGTTTAAGGAGAAATGAGTTCTAAAATACTTTGTTCACATTCAGTTTTGTAGTATCTTTTTTCTCCATTCTTTAAGCTTGTAAGAATGGTGTGCATTTCAGTTTAATTGGTGCAATTAATGCTTTTTTTTGTGGTGGAAGGCATACATTTTTCCCTCTGACATATCCTTTTCTAGAGCTCCCAAGATTCTAGGGAGTCCAGCCAATGTCACACTGCTTCTTATAGCAGAAGCTGTGTTTGCCAAATCAATAAATATGAAGCAAATAAATAAGAAATGTTTTAAGGAATGCCTGACAGAGTTTCCACTGAAACAGCCTGGAAAGACGTTAGAGGAGGAGATAAACTGCTTCATTCCTAGACCCTGAAATTGAGAGACAGGACTAGCTGGATTTCCTAGGCTGACTAGGAATTCCTAAGCTTCGATGGGGAAGGTGACTACACCCACCTTTAAACACGGGACTTGTAACTCAGCTCACATCTGACCAATCAGAGAGTAAAGAGGGCTCACTAAAAATACAAATTAAGCTAAAATCAGGAGGTAAAGAAATAGTCAAATCATATATTGCCTGAGCGCACAAGAGGAGGGACAATGATTGGGATATAAACCTCAGGCATTGGAACCGGGAGTGGGCAACTTTGGTTCCCCTCCTGTTGCATGGGATCTCTGTTTTCACTTTATTAAATCTTGCAAGGGCACACTTTTCTGGTCCGTGTTTGTTAGGGCTGGAGCTGAGCTTTCGCTGGCTGTCCACCCCTGCTGAAGGCCACCATCGCAGGCCGCCACTGACTTCCACCCCTCGGGATCTGGCAGGGTGTCTGCTGTGCTCCTGATCCAGGGAGGCGCCCATTGCTGCTCCCAATCGGCTAAAGGCTCACCACTGTTCCTGGATGGCTAAGTGCCCTGTTAGTCCTAATCGAGCTGAACACTAGTTGCTGGGTTCCACGGTCCACGGTTCTCTTCCGAGACCCGCTGCTTCTAATAGAGCTATAACACTCACAGCATGGCCCAAGATTCCATTCCTTGGAATCCATGGGGCCAAGAACCCCAGGTCAGAGAACAAAGGCTTGCCGCCATCTTGGGAGCTGCTGCCACCATCTTGGGAGCTTTAAGAACAAAGACTGGCTGGTGACAAAATGGTAGCATGTAAGTAACCAGCGTTAGCCTTGGAAGGTGCACAGAGAAGGTTGATGGGGTGCGCACATTTTTTACTTTATTATTTTTATTTTTTTTAAGACAGAGTCTGGCTTTGTCTCCCCAGGCTGGAGTGCAGTAGCATGATCTCGGCTCACTGCAATCCCTGCCTCCTGGGCTCAAGAGATTCTCCAGCCTCAGCCTCCTGAGTAGCTGGGATTACAGGTCCATGCCACCATGCCTGGCTAATTCTTTCTATTTTTAGTAAAGATGGAGTTTCACTGTGTTGGCCAGGTTGGTCTCGAATTACTGGCCTCAAGTGATCCATCTTGGCCTCCTAGAGTGTTGGGATTACATGTGTGAGCCACTGCACCCAGCCCCAGGTGTGAACTTTGAGGAACTTGGAGCTGGTACGGGAAAGTGACTGGCATTGAAAAGTCCAGTTGCAGTGGTCAGGGGAAAGGGCGGTAGCACTGGAGGGACAGAGGCAACCTTAAGAGATTAGTAAATGTGGGAGTGAAGTACTGATACAATCTACAACGTAGAGGAAACCTGAAAACTTGTGCTCAGTGAAAGAAGTCAATCATGAAAGACCCTAAAAAATTAATAATGTTCATAATCCTGTTTTTATAGGATAATGAACATGCAGGATTCATGTCCAGAATAGGCAAATCTACAGAGAGAGAAAGTAGACTAGTATTTGCCTAGGAGTGTGGAGGAGGAGAACCCAGAGAAAATGGGTAGTGACGGATAACACGTACAAAGTTTCTTTTTTGGACACAAAATTAGACCGTGCTGATAATTGTATAACTCTGAATATACTAAAAATCTAAATTATAATTTTAGTGAGTAAATTTTGATCTAAAAAAATTATATTTCAATACATCCATTTTAAAAAGAGATTAGCAAATGTTACATGATTGCTCTTCTCATTGGTCCCATTTTTGTCCTTTTTGGGTCTTTCTCAGCTACCCGGTTTCACCTCCTCGAAAAGGAGGCAGGGGTTAATACTGGCAGGAGCTCTCTGAGCGCCTTTCCCTGGAAATGACTAAAAATCATAAAATGTACTGGTTTGACAATAAAAAGCAACAATAGGAAAGTGTAAACACATTCCTCAACATGTGAGATTGGTAACGTCTGACTTCTCCCCTTTTATGCTTTATTATCTAGGGAGAGATCTCAGAAGAGTTTGAGGGCGGTGTTTTGTCCCATGATTGTAAGATTCAGACATTATAACTTCAGTTATTACAGAAGGATTTTATGTTTGCAATTTAAGCACAAAGACCATTGGAAAGTGTGGGCACGCTTACTTTCATTGCTTCGATAAATAGGCTCAGTAACTGTGATAACAAAGTGAACATTGGAGCACAGGCATTTATATCCTGTTTATCTCAAGCACAGAGCCAATCTGGAACTCTAATTCCTTTAGAAGATGATAAATGTTTTCTGCCAGTCTTTCCAACTGAACAAACTCTGTTTGATTGGTATTAATCACTTCTGGCAGGCGATGTTCAAGCCTGCTAGCTGCAATCTAGGTGAAAACCTTGTCATCAGTATCACATAATGAAGTGAAAGAGTATGGGACCAAGAGAAGAAATATTTCCATTTACTTAGTCATCAGAGTAACTGTCAAGTTAAATAAGATATGAACTATTTGTTTTAAAATGAACAGTATAAAATGCCAATCTTTAATAAAATTAAATTTTCCTTCATTTTTTATTTAAAAATCAGAAATTAACCCAAATAATTATCTATGAATTGTTTATAGCAGAAGGAAATCCTTCATTCTCTTAAATTCCTGTGGCTTCAGAAAATTTTTCTGAAATCATATTTTGCCATAAGCAAGCCCATATATATAAGGAACATGTGAACAAAAAGGCCCTACTCAGAGCTAGGGTAATAAGGAAAATAGAGTCTGAGGCTTAAGGAAAATTTAAAAGTCAAAAAAGTGTATCCTAGCTCAAAAACGTCTCATCATAATTTGACTTATTTTTTCCCCCACTTTGCATTGTCATATTCCCTGAAAAGTCATCAGTTTAAAATTTCCCATTGAATTTTCTCTAGGCATAGTGGGTAGAACTCTCTCCTATTCACTTCTTAATGCGATTAAATCAGATTGTTACCCTCCTAATACCTAGATAACAATAGCTAAATTGGGAGAATTAGTTTGCCCCTTGGAGCAAAACTCAGACAGAAATTGTGTCCTCTTATTTTAAAAATCAACTTAATTTTTCCTCACTTTATGAGAAAATTTATATACATTATCCTTTAAGTTAATGATCACTTAAATTGTGTGTTAAAAGTGACTTAAATACACACATTTCCACCGGTATTTTGAGAGAGATAAACAGATCCTAAAAAGAAAGTGGTTTATTAATGTCGAATGGATACCTCCACTCTTTCAATGATTAGTTAATTGTATTAATTATTGAGTTGCACCTTGACACTGTCACTCACATTTGCAGGTTAACCAAATTCAATCCTTTTGAAGTCTTTTATTTCAAAGTGAATGAAGAATATAAAGTGAGCCATCTACGGAGAAGAAATACACACTGTATTTTGAGAATAGGATAGTGGATTCGGCAGTTAAATTCAACCTACTTTGAAGATAACACCAAGGTTACCCTTATGGCACTAACTAATTTTTAAATAAGTGTCTGAAATTTTTAATGTTAAATGAGAAACTAAAAAAAAAAAAAAAAAAAAAAAAAATCTAAGAAACTAGATTTCACTTGCATTTGGTCTTTTCAGTATTCTACTTCTGTTTATGTCTAACCTACTGCATTTCAACATGTCTAGATCAGTGTTGTGTTTTTAATATTTTTATTCTTGTTTCTTTTAAACCGGACTTAAAAATGGTACTATTGCTTTCCAACAGCTGATGTGATTATCCAAGGTTACAAGATATTTTATTAGCATTTGATTATTGAATAATTTAAGTTAAATTTAATATAAATGGTGTGCTTGTTTTCTGTATTAGTAGCCCTAGAAATATATTTGAAGCACGAGCTTTGCAAGATGTTTTCTTAAAGATGTCAACTCTCAGCCATGTGACTTTCCTCTTATCATCATCTCGTAGTGGGCGACATTTTTCCCTTCTGTCTCTAACTCCCAGATAATCACCAACACCATCACTCATGACATCTTATTCCCAGCCCTGAACTGCTGTTGGCCCGTTTTTATCCTGTAAAACTGATAAAGGTAATTCTCAAGCCTTCAAATATCTCAAGATTCTCAGGTCATACACTTGCACTGTTCTATGCTGTAAAATAATTTACCTGGTAGAGTGGTACTTTTGAATTCATTTATTTGTAATCGAAGGTTTGGATCTAGATTGATTTACACAAGTATTTCCAAGGAGTATGGGAAAGTTCTGACAGATATCAGAGGCATTGCTTTTGAAAGACCCTTAAAATGGCTATGAGGACAGTTAGGGGTGAGGAATAATTGGCACATTATTGCCACAATTAATGGTGGAATCCAGTCATAAGCAAGAGGGCTGGGGTTGTGGGGAAAAGAGATACCACATTCGCACATCCAAGAAATATTCAAGTGGGGAGTGTAGCAACAAGACTCCAAAGACACAGTCCAGTGCCATTCCTGAACACTTGAACTGAGTTCCGTGAAAAAGCAATAATTACTTTTTAATCATACAACTTATGAGGTTGAAAAAGATGGTCTTAAAAAATTCGTCAATGTAAAGCGGTTCTATTGTCTTGTTAATCTGTTTCATTTTGGAACTAATAGAGATCTATAATTTTTAAAAGGCATCATGAAATAATAAGCATGAGATGTATTACTTTGATAACTAGATTGTTGTGTGTTATTATGTTAAATGTTTTATTGTCTTCTTCAACATTAGACATTCCTGGGTTCAGTGAACACTATCTGATCAGGCCAGTATTTAAATTCAATTTATATACATGATACTCCATTCTTGTATAATAATTTGTATCTATGTTTAGTGGTTTATAATTTTTACTTTTGCATTTTCCTTACAAGGTTATGGGAAGAAAACTATGTCTGTGGTTGCCTTTAACAAAAAAAAAAAGAAAAAAAGCAAAGTTGGTAAACCTATTCTTCTCTATTTTTTGAAAAATATACGACATTCAAAAGTGGTGATGCTAATTAAAATAAAGTCATTTGTAGCTGCAAGTCATGAACCAATGATACTTCTCCAATTCCTCATTTGGTTACATCATTTTAAAAAAATGCCCTTCAGGGGCTGGGCACTGTGACTCGTCCTTGTAATCCCAGAACTTTGGGAGACTGAGGCAGGCAGATCACCTGAGGTCAGGAGTTTGAAAACAGCCTGGCCAATACGGTGAAACCCAGTCTCTACTAAAAATGTAAAAAATTAGCAGAGCATGGTGGCAGGTGCCTTAATCCCAGCTACTCATAGGCTGAGGCAGAAGAATCGCTTGAACCCTGAAGGCAGAGGTTGCAATGAGCCGAGATCTCACCACTACACTCCAGCCTGGGCGACAGAGAGAAACTATGTCTCAAATAAATAAATATAAAAAGTGTCCTCTGGGTATTACATTTTCCAGAGATTTCCTCCTTAACATCTGTTTTATAATGACTACCTTTGTATCTCCTTTCCTACTATCAAAGTTTAATTTTATCATAACATTTATCAAGTTTTGGGCTCTTGTAGAATAGAGGTCTTGTTTTATTTTTCTCTGAATCATTTGTGCCTTGTATGATTCCTGGTGTATGATGAATCTTGCATAAATATGTGTTTACTGAAGAATTACTTGGCCTCTGTCCTCAGTACATTGAACATTGGAAATGAAAATGCACGTACTTGGCGCACACAAACAAACACTTACCTCATGCATGCTTCCATAACTCAGGTAAAGAAAGCACCACTGAGGAATCTGCATCTTGATTTCAGCTACTGCTCGCCTGCCAACCTAAGTCAATAGCACATATTATGCTACCTGGTCACATAGTCTAAACTAATAGCTTTCAAATGCCTGTTGTCTTCTATTTTATACTTTTTAAACTTTTTGTTTCTCATTTTTAAAATTTTTACTTATGTATTTATTTTATTTCATGATTTAAAGTTTTTGGGGGTACAAAGTAGGTGTGTATGTTTATGGGGTACATGTCTTGATACAGGTTTGCAATGTGAAATAAGCACATCATGGAAGATGGGGTAACCATCCCCTCAAGCATTTATCCTTTGAGTTACAAAGAATCCAATTACATTCTTAAACAAATGCCAGACAGGCATATGAAAAAGTGCTCAATATCACGGATCATCAGAGAAATGAAAATCAAAACTATGAGGTATCATCTCATCCCAGTTAAAATGGCTTATATCCAAAAGACGTGGCAATAACAGATGCTGGTGAGGATGTGAGAAAAGGGAACACTTGTACACTGTTGTGGGAATGTAAATTAGTACAACCACTATGGAGGAGATTCCTCAAAAAACTAAACGGTTTTATTTCTTTCTTTATTTATTTTTTTTGAGCCTGGGTTTCATTCTGTCACCCAGGTTAGAGTGCAATATTCTGATCTTAGCTCATTGCAACATTGTACTCCTGGGCTCAAGCTAACTGCCTGTCTCAGCCTCCCAAGTTGCTAGGATTACAGGTATGCATCATTATGCCTAGCAAATTTTTTAATTTTTTGTACAGACGGAGTCTTGCTCTGTTGCCCAGACAGGTCTTGAACTCCTGACCTCAAGCATTACTCCTGCCTCAGCCTTTGAAAGTGCTGAGATTACAGACCTGAGACATCACAACTGGCCTACTTCTTAAGGCCAAAATCTAATGTATATTTTTTTCCACAGGAAGTACTTTTTATATGCCCAATGAATATTTATGATTCATTAATTAATTTTAAAATATGTTAATTCAAGTCACTTATATAATAGTGTACTGTTTAAATTTTTATTTGCTAAATAGTTCACAAAGTGTAAAATACAGCTGAAATTTTAACAAACACATCAAAATATAAAACCTTGAAGTCATCTTTGATCTTTTATTCTCCCTCTCCTTCCCCGTACCTTCTCCTTTGCTACATCTTACCAACCACTTCCAATCAATATAGCAATTTGAATTCTGAAATGTCTCTTGATAGTATAATTTATCATTCATTTCTGGAATATCTACCATTTTTAACACATTGTTTATATTTGGGGGGAAATTTCCCTCCTTTGTTTCTTGCCTCTCTCAGATAGAAGTAAAAATATCCAGCTTTTCTCATCTTCTTTGTATTCAGGACCTAGTCTATAACAATTAAATAAATAGTCTTGAGGGTCTGATTAAAAAAATAAGCAAACTGAGTTAGGAGACCACATACAGAATTCGTTGTATTGTTTATGAGTGATGGCAGAGGTGCTTGGTAATAATTGGAAGGTCAAGATCCTAACAACAACAACAAACCGACAAAACAAAACAAAATGAAACAAAAATAAGGTCAAGATCCTGGCAAACAGGTAGTGGCGGCATCACCCTTGAATCTGGCAATAATGCTTGCTGTCTACCGCCTACCACTTGGTGGATAGAGTGGGAGAGGTGTGTTTTGTAATCCAGTAGCCTAGCTTTAAAATACAACTTAAAACTTTGTTTCCCCTCAACTCAGAATGCAGCCTTGAAATGTACTTTAAAACTGTTTCTCTTGCTTTCCTACCAGACACTCCCTTGTGCCATGCATGCTTATCTGACTCTGCGCATGCTTAGAAATTCCAAGGGCTAATTTTGAAACAAACCAGGCATGGAGGCTCAGGTGTGGAATCCTCTCGCTTAAGGGGAGTCACAAACAATTAGGGGACCACCGCTATGCTGAGGTCAAGATGATGTCAACCAGACCTCCAGATGTGTAATTACTCAAGTTAGCCATCGGAAGAAGACACACGGTCTCCGCAGCCTGAAACACTCCTGTATGTTTCTCACACCAAGTTTCCCCTTTAAACCCCTTCGCTCAGCCCAAAAATTTGAAATGGTTTTTTAGAAGCATGAGCCCAGCCATTCCTCAAGTGCCAGCCTTTGATTAATAAGCTGCCTTCCTTCCACCACACCTCGTTTCTTATGTTTTCAGTTTCTCAGATGGCAAGCAGCTGGACTTGTGTTTGGCTACATTTTCTTACCAAGTTAATTTGGTAGCCAGGTTTGTAGCATTGTTACCAGAACCCCAGCTGGGAACCTGTGAATAGTTCTCTAGCTTTCTCTGTAGTTCTTTGAACTACTTAATGTTCTTTTAATAAACTCATGTTCTGCTTAATCTGCCAGTCAGCTTTTGTACTTGCAATATTGAACACACACAAAGAGTTCCTAAATACAATCATTTTTCCCCTCTCTGCTAATGATCAGGTCCTTATTACTCTTAATTATCTTCTGACTGATCTTCTCTCAATGATCTTCCTCTTCTGCAATAAATCATATCAGAAAATTTTCTAAATATGAAACTTATGCTAATATTTTTTGATTTAACATATCTGTTACAATTACAGTATGATATGGCTGACCTATTTTAATCACTTCACTAAAACTATCTTTTTTTTTTCTTGTATTTGTTGTGAAAATCAACTTGGAACAAATATTGTTGGTCTTTTGGTTGTAAAAACATGCAGGCAATAAAAGATTAATGTTAAAAAACAATAATTGAGACTTATTTTTAATAATGTGTCTGTCTTCAAAATGAAAGTAGGTAGTTAGGGAGAAACTTGGGGAATTTGGTCTGGCATGATCAAGGGCTCAGCCCTCCATCTTTTGGATTTAAAACCTGACCTTGTCTTTGTCTCACAATTCATTAGAATGATGAATGCCAAAATAGAAAAGATGGCAAGAGACTCATCTGAAAAAGCAAAATGCTAATTTCTTAGTTTAAATGATAAATATAAGTGCCAAGGGAAGAAAAAATAGCTGTGGTTTGCAGACCAGCATAGGTAACCTTCATGCAAAGCCAACTGACAGAATGTTGCTGGCTGAGCTGGAAATCAGAGGAAGACCACCCATCGTAATAGGTTTCCTGGTCCCAGACTCTGATGTTCACATCTCTGCTGACAGACAGATTGCCACAAAGATTGAACACTTGACTTCGTCTGAAAGCTTACTGTCTTCCCAGATAGTGCTTGGAGGCCTACTTTTCACCTGGGAATGGCATTTCTTTGTGTTCGTTTTTATCCTATCTCCTTTAGGTGATGTTGGCTATCTCAGTTAGGATCCATGATCTGTTGATTTTAGAGTTTAACTCTCAGAGGACATGTTATATACTCTTCAATTTTAGTTTGTTTCTGTATTCACTAAAGGGGATTTGCAGACTTATGTTTAGTGTTATAATAGCTGCTTTTGTAATGCTGTGTACCTCAGTGTAAATATGTTTTTATTGTTAATCATTGCATTCACGTCATTGTATGGTTTAGTAGAAGTTAGTAATTAGGCTGGGTGCAGTGGGTCATGCCTGTAATCCCAGCACTTTGGGAGGCCGAGGCGGGTGGATCACCAGCGGTCAGGAGTTCGCGACCAGCCTGGTCAACATGGTGAAACCCTGTCTCTACTAAAAATACAAAACATTAGCTAGACTTGGTGGCACATGCCTGTAATCCCAGCTACTCAGGAGGCTGAGGCAGGAGAATCACTTGAATTCAGGAGGCGGAGGTTGCAGTGAGCCCAGGTTGCGCCACTGCACTCCAGCCTGGGCAGCAAGAGCTAAACTCTGTCTCAAAAAAAAAAAAAAAAAAAAAAAAAAAAAGGTTAGTAATTAAAGTTAGAAGATAATCATACTGAAATGGGAAAAGTTCCCTTGTCCCCGTCCCAGGGTGTGTGATGGGGGAATGGCTTGCTGCTTCAGTGCCCCGCTGCTCAGACCTCTAGGCGAGCATACAGACATGCAGGTTGTGGCGCTCCCACCCCAGGGCATTGTCTCGTGTGGATGTTTGCAGCTCCTGAAGCCCCAGTGGACGTGGGCTACAATGTGCTCTTTTAATTTTGCCGTCTATAGGCGGCTTGTGTTAACCAGTTCAATTAGACCCTCCACCTTGTCACAAGGACAGAGGACTTTCTGTATCCCGGGTTCTTGCCTTGGTGTACTGGAAGAGTCAGATCACACCCGGGCTTGGCGAATGAGCGCAAGGTTTTATTGAGGGGAGACAGCACTCAGCAGATGGGAGAAGCCAGAAGGGAGAGGGAGATGGAGTGGGAAGATTTTCCCCTGGAGTAAGCCACTTAGCGACCTGGGCTCTCCTGACAGCTCCAGCCAAATTCTGTGTCGTTCTGCTTCTGCTGATTGGTGGCCTGCAGGCGTGCTGGTGCCTGTCGGTACCTTCCTGTTGACATTCAGCCACTCCTGTGTTCCTCAACTGATGTGCTACTCTCGACGTCCAGTCACCTGTGCGTCTACCTGCTAGGGTCTAAGGGTTGTTATAGGCACAGGATCGGGGCGTGGCAGGTCAGCGTGGTCTTGGAAAACACAACGTTTGGGCAGGAAAACAAAAATGCCTGTCCTCGCCTAGGTCCGTGGAGGTGGAGCCCTCGCCAGGGACCACACCATCCTCTACCCAGCACTTCCATTCCCTGCTTCAGTTTCATTTAACGGGACCACACTCTTCCCTTCCCAGCACTTCCTTGCATATCAATACATACCTATTTGAAAAAAAAAAATCAAGCAGGTTTTGGACTCTCATATTTTTTGTCCTTTTAGTTTCTAGTGCTAACTAAATAATTCCGAAATGTCTTCCTTTAGGAGAGGTGGAAATTGATTTGTATTATGTTTCTTCCTTTCCTACATCACCAGATACAAGAGAAATTTGATGAACGTTGTCATATATTACCAAATTAAATTATCATAAACTTTCTTAGAGGTAAACAGAATCCTTGTTTAAAGATGGAATAGCTGAGATTAGGTAGTTGGCCCAAGGACAAACTACTTGTATATATCGGTCACTTTTGATCCTTTCAGTATCCTTTGATTTGTAATTTGAAACTCCATCATTAATAACTCCACAATTTCAAACTCCATATCCTATTTCACAGGCCCAAGTGTATCATCTTTTTGTTTGTTTGTTTGTTTCTGCCAGGAAGATTTTCCTTCATCATTAATTTTTGACTCTATTCCATCTACCTTCTAGGTGTTTAGTCCTTCTGTAATATTTACAATACCAGCCCAGTATTTTACTAACTCATGCAATCTATTTCTTTTCCCTATCAATCATTTTTTATTCTTAAATTATTTTAAAAGAGATTATTTCTTCCATGTCTGTTTCAAAGACTGTTACCTGTCTAGTGAAAATGTTAGGTTTCTGCTCACTCACTTTCTTATTTAGTATTTGTTTGTTTCTGATTACTATTTTTAAACACTTATACCTATATAGAAAATTTGGAAGCTAGTATTGTTTGTTTCTGATTACTATTTTTAAATACTAATACCACATTTTCTTAATCCAATCTGTCACTGATGGACATTTGGGTTGATTCCAAGTCTTTGCTATTGTGAATAGTGCCGCAATAAACATACGTGTGCATGTGTCTTTATAGCAGCATAATTTATAATCCTTTGGGTATATACCCAGTAATGGGATGGCTGGGTCATATGGTACATCTAGTTCTAGATCCTTGAGGAATCGCCATACTGTTTTCCATAATGGTTGAACTAGTTTACAATCCCACCAACAGTGTAAAAGTGTTCCTATTTCTCCACATCCTCTCCAGCACCTGTTGTTTCCTGACTTTTTAATGATCGCCATTCTAACTGGTGTGAGATGGTATCTGATTGTGGTTTTGATTTGCATTTCTCTGATGGCCAGTGATGATGAGCATTTTTTCATGTGTCTGTTGGCTGTATAAAAAAGGATGAGTTTGTGTCCTTTGTAGGGACATGGATGCAGCTGGAAACCATCATTCTTAGCAAACTATCACAAGAACAGAAAACCAAACACCGCATGTCCTCACTCATAGGTGGGAACTGAACAATGAGATCACTTGGACTCAGGAAGGGGAGCATCACACACCGGGGCCTATCATGGGGGGGGGGGGGGGGAGGGGGGAGGGGGGAGGGGGGGGAGGGGGGAGGGGGGAGGGGGGAGGGATTGCATTGGGAGTTATACCTGACGTAAATGACGAGTTGATGGGTGCAGCACACCAACATGGCACAAGTATACATATGTAACAAACCTGCACGTTATGCACATGTACCCTACAACTTAAAGTATAATAATAATAAATAAATTTTTAAAAAAATGCTATAAAAAAAAAAAAAGACTAATACCCATATAGAAAGTTTGGAAGCTACAGGAAACGTCACTAAAGGAGAAAAAATGGCCATAATTCCACTGTACAAAGATAAAAACAAATGAAAGAAACCACATAACACCTTTTCACCCAGATGTAGCATTTCTCCGTTCTTTGTATTAAAAAAAAGTTAATTTAATTTTTTCCTCCAGAGATTAAGGACTTCTTCTAAAAGATCAGTTTATGAACAGTCGTCATATTCTCCTATGCACCAAAACTTTCCTTCTCGAACATCACTTAAAAACACACATGAAAATGGACTTCTAAGTTCTGTTCCACCAGGTTGGCCATACCTTGACAGCAACATTGTCTAGGCACATTAACTGACACTTACAATCCAGTGGCATTAAAATAAAATATTTTTGCTTGTGTTTTTCCAGGTCTATGTCTGTGTTTGAATAGTAGCCTTACCATAGGATGCTACAAGTAATAATCTTTGAATTAAGATATAATAACATTACTTATTTTCTCTTTACACTTATTTATTCATTTTACTGGTTAATTTCAGAAACAGCCTACCTCTACTATTAAATAATGCTTCCTGGAAGTCATTCAATCTAAATTTTACTAGGTTTGGCTTTGGAGAGGACTTTATGTAATGATCTGAAAACAAAGACTGGAGTTGAAGACTTTTAAGTCCTTGAGGTCTTAAGAATCCTAACTTCTGTATAATTTCATGTGTTTACTCAATGAAAACTTATTGAGCAACTGTTTTGTGCTTGGCACTACTGTGGTGGTGGGTAATAAGGTTAAACAGACAGGTTTTTTTTGTTTGTTTGTTTTGTTTTGTTTTGTTTTTTAGAACTTGGTTATATCTGGGTAATCTGGATTTGGAAGGAAATGAAAAGAGTATTTTAGGTAAACCTTTCTCTTCCCCACTTCTTAGAAAGGAAAGTGTGACATTAAGTCTCTGTGATTCTCAAATTGTTCACGTTTGGGACTCATTATATTAAAATGAATTTATTTGCTAATAAATTTATTTGCTAATGAATTTATTTGCTAATAAAGCAGATGATAAAAGTAGCTAAAATGACATTGTGAGCATACTATGGGCAGACATCCATATATCTTATATGAATAAGTCATTTAATTCTCAGAACAACCCTATTTTATAGATGATAAAAGTTAAGCACAGAGAAATGAAATAGCTTGCCAAAGATCACACAGCCAAACCAGTTGTGTATTAGTCCGTTTTCACGGTGCTGATAAAGATATACCCAAGACTGGGTACTTTACAAAAGAAGGAGGGTTAATTGGACTTACAATTCCACATGACTGGGGAAGCCTCATAATCATGGTGGAAGGCAAGGAGGAGCAAGTCACATGGATGGCAGCAAACAAAGAGCTTGTGCAGGAAAACTCCCTTTTATAATAACCATCAGATCTCGCACAACTTACTATCATAACAGCATGGGAAAGATCTGCCCCCATGATTCAATTACCTCCTACCAGGTCCCCCCAACAACACGCATGTGTGAATTCAAAATGAGATTTGGGTGGGGACAGAGCCAAAGCATATCATAGGGACATGCCCCAGTCCCTCTCAAGTCTCATGTCCTCACATTTCAAAAGCAATCATGTCTTCCCAACAGTCCCCCAAAGTCTTAACTCATTTCAGCATTAACTCAAAAGTCCACAGGTCAAAATCTCACCTGAGACAAGGCAAGTCCCTTCCACCTATGAGCCCGTAAAATCAAAAGCAAGTCAGTTGCTTCCTAGATACAATGAGGGTACAGGCATTGGATAAATACAGCCATTCCAAATGTAAGACCCTGGCCAAAACAAAGGGACTACCAGCCCCATGCATGTCCAAAATCCAGCAGGGCAGTCAAATCTTAAAGCTCCAAAATGGTCTCCTTTGACTTCATGTCTCACGTTCAAGTGACACTGATGCAAGAGGTGGGTTCCAGTGGTATTGGGCAGCTCCATCCCATGGCTTTGCAGGATATAGCCCCCCTGCTGGCTGCTTTTATGGACTGGCATTGAGTGTCTGTGGCTTTTCCAGGTGCACAGTGCAAGCTTTTGCTAGATCTACCATTCTGGGATCTGGAGGATGATGGCCCTCTTCTTACAACTCCACTAGGTGGTGCCCCAGTAGGGACACTGTGTGGGGGTTCTCACCCCACATTTTTCTTGTGCGCTGCCCTAGCAGAGGTTCTCCATAAGGGTCTCAACAAACCTCAACATGCCCTGCAACCAACTTTTGTCTGGGCATCCAGGCTTTTCTATACAATTTCTGAAGTCTAGGTGGAGGTTCCCAAACCCCAATTCTTGACTTCCATGCACCCACAGGCTCAGCACCATATGGAAGCTGCCAAGCCTTGGGACTTCCACCCTCTGAAGCAACAGCTCAAGCTGCACCTTGACCCCTTTTAGTCATGGCTGGAGTGGTTGGGAACCAGGGAACCTAGTCCCTAGATTGCACACAGCACAAGGACCCTGGGCCCAGCCCATGAAACTATTTCCTCCTAGGTCTCTGGGCCTATGATGAGAGAGGCTGCTGTGAATACCTCTGACATGCCCTGGAGACATTTTCTTCATTGTCTTAAGGATTAACATTTGACTCCTGGTTATTTATGCAAATTTCTGCAGCCAGCTCAAATTTCTTCTCAGGAAATGGATTTTTTCTTTTCTATCACATTGTCAGGCTGCACATTTTCTGTACTTCTATTCTCTGCTTTTCCTATAAAACTGAATGCCGTTAACAGCACCCAAGTCACCTCTTGAATGCTTTGCTGCTACAAATTTCTTTCTGCCAGATACCTCAAATCATCTCTCTGAAGTTCAAAGTTTCACAAATCTCTAGGGCAGGGGCAAAATGCCATCAGTCTCTGTTAAAACATAACAAGAGTTACCTTTACACCAGTTCCCAATGAGTTCCTCATCTCTCTCTGAGACCACCTCAGCCTGGGCTTTATTGTCCATATCACTATCAGGATTTGGTCAAAGCCATGCAACAAGTCTCTAGGAAGTTCCAACCTTTCCCATATTTTCTTGCCTTCTTCTGAGCCCTCCAAACTGTTCTAATCTCTGCCTGTTACCCCTTCTGAAGTCGCTTACACATTTTTGGGTATCTTTTCAGCAGCACCCCACTCTACCAGAACTAATTCACTGTATTTGTCTGTTTTCACACTGCTGATAAAGGCATACCCAAGACTAGGCAATTTACAATAGAAAGAGGTTTAATTGGACTTACAGTTCCACGTGGCTGGGGAAGCCTCACAATCATGGTGGAAAGCAAGGAGGAGTAAGTCACACCTTATATGGATGGCAGCAAGCAAAGGCAGCTTGTGCAGGGAAACTCCCTTTTATAATAACCACCAGATCTCATGAGACTTACTCACTATCATGAGAACAGCATGGGAAAGATCTGCCCCCATGATTCATTTACCTCCCACTGGGTCCCTCCCACAACATGCATTAATTCAAGATGAGATTTGGGTGGGGACACAACCAAGCCATATCAAGTTGAAACACTGGGATTTAAAAATGGCATTCTGAATTACAGCACACACTGTTTTCTTCTGCAGAAATGTTATCTTTTTATTTTCTTTTAAGTTCCGGGGCATTTGTGCAGGATGTGCAGGTTTGTTGTATAGGTGAACGTTACCATGGCAGCACACGCCGTTAACCACAGTACTGTCATTACACTTTTAAGTATTCCAAAAGGTACAGCTATACATTTCCGCTTGGAGGGCAATTATGAAATGTTGATGTCACTTAATAGAATAAAGGAGCAGGGAAATAGACAAATCATATATGCCAGCTCTTTCTGTCTTTATAATGGATCACAGGAACAGTGATAGAACATGACCGCTTATATATTATTGGCCAGAAATTACTCACATATCTGTAAAGGGGACTTTATAATTATAAATTATATAATAATTAAATGTATATTATATAAATAATATAAATAGAATATAATTATATTTTGGGTGACAGTGCACACCTACTTATTTAACTACTATGAGTCAAGGGTAGAATGGATTCAGGGAGATTAGAGACTTCTGCTATAGCCCTGTATTCCAGTTTGTAAATAGATTGTTCTACAGAAATTGTTTTAAACAAAAGATCAAATTAAGAATGTAAGATACGTCCTGTCTATCCGTGTACAACTGTGATTGTCAATGAAAACTCGTATTAGTAAATAAAGAAGATAAGATATGTATTATATGAAATATGGCCATTTTACCTAAAGCATAATGAAAGTAATTTCGTACTTTTAAAAATAGCAAGGAAATAGGCATAATTTTAGTCATTATACTCTGTTTAATGTATACAAAATAACACACACACACACTCTTTTGTGATTCTTTCAGTTCAACCATGTAACCTCTTGCTCAAAAGCATCCAGTGTCCCTTATTTCACTCTGACTGAAAGTGAAGGTTTCCAGTGGCCTATGAGACTCTCTGATCTGATTCCTTTTCTTTTGTATCCATCCCCTACTGCTCCGTCTCTCATTCGCTATCATCCAGAGTACCTCTTACTGTTCTTAAAGTAGTTGAGACACTATGACTTCCAGAAATTTTTACTGGCAAACTCTAGCTGGAAACAATTTTCCCAGACACCTATGAGTCTTGCACCCTCATCTCCTTCATGCTTCCTTCATTCACTAGCCCCTTCCCTGTTTTATTCTCTCTTTAATACCAGCAGTCTCTTATATGTAACTTTTTTATGGTTTTTTTTTTTTTTTTTTTAATTGTCAATCCTCCTCTAGAATGCCAGACTCAAAAAGATTATCCCCACAGCCTAGAAAAAGGCGTGGCAATTAATAGGAACTCAGTGAATATTTAATACATGATTACAAATGGGAGAGTGAGTTACACTGTGCCTCCACTAGAGTCACTTTAACTTACCAATGTTATATTGTCTTTATTCTTAGCACGGGAATAGCTGTTAATTACATGTCTGTATACATTTTTAAAATTGAAATAGTCTTCATATTTAGAGCAATGAAATATTTTAGAGCTATAGAAATAGAGAAATGCAAGGGTAGTATGCAATATTGAGCATAAATACTTTACATCTCAAAGCTGGTTGCCCGGTAACGCTTTTACATTTGTCTCTTTTCCCCTTCCGCTTAAAACCTGAGGAGTCAGTTTCTAAATCATCCACTTCGTTAAGCAGAAATGCAACTCCGTCTTACCAGTCTCGAAATAGTTGCTTGAACTGTCTTTGTGTTCTATTGCACTTTGTCTCCACTTCCCCTCCTAGTCTATTTTGCAAGGAAATCTAATTTCTTTTCTAAATTGGAGTTGTGTGCTGCCAGTTCTGATATTTTACTATCCACATTCTCATCAGTGTTATCATCTCTAAACTTCTGAATCAAAAGCATCACAGAGAATTGTTTTGAAATACATGTTTTGAATGAAATACCATATTATTTAAACATATCAAAATTAATTTTGCTTCTCATAAAATAGCTGCACGTGGTGTTGCATGTTAGCTTATATGCTGACAATAATTAAAAACTCTCATCTTAGGTGACCATGGAAGTGGGCCTGATTTGAAACATGTAGCTAATTCTCTTATCAGCAAAATTAGTATTGCATATTTTTCTGAGGATATTGAATTTTAAATTAAATATTCTAGCTAATATCTTATAATATCAGAATATGATACTTCATGGTTTTACAAAATAGTTATTTACTTCAGATTAACCCTTAAAAAAATTTTGAGAGACATTAAAATATTAGCTGTGTCAAAAAATGCATGTGTAATACTTATGATCAATTTAACTTGTTCTTTTTATTATAAAAACCCAGAAGCCTTATCACATTAATTATAATTCATTAATGA
This sequence comes from Macaca thibetana thibetana, assembly GCF_024542745.1. Classification (NCBI taxonomy): domain Eukaryota; kingdom Metazoa; phylum Chordata; class Mammalia; order Primates; family Cercopithecidae; genus Macaca; species Macaca thibetana. The sequence goes on along the minus strand of NC_065579.1, from coordinate 183,820,839 downwards.
TATTAAATTATCTTACTGGTGAACTTGTGAAGAGCATGTGAGACTTGTATTTGTGTTCTATGCCATATGTTTAGGTATGGGATGTGTACGTTTCATTATGTGTATCATTTGTGCACCTGCATAGAATTATGCTCCACTGAAAAGTCTGCCTTATGGTCAGGAATGTGAAATGCCAACTATGTACATCAGGAGACGATGTGTCATCATATGCAAGGATATTTATGCTAAAGTTTAATTTCCTGTTTTTTTAATTATTAATGATGCTTTATACTTGAGATAAATTTCATCCTGAAAGCTTCTTGGAATCATCAGTCCTCATGATGTATGTGACATAGTTAAGAATTTTTAATCCATACTTTGAAATGGGCAAGGTAAGAAGCAGCTAACATGAATAAGTAGTCCAAATATCAGAAGAATGCCTTCACATAGAAAACATGCGTAAGAAGAAACAAGTTCAATGTGATTTATTCTATTCAGGTTTTTAATTTTTTTTTCACATTTGTGGCTGTATGTGTGTGTGCATAGAATAATTTATAGCTGCATATAGCAGGATAATTCAAATGCAAAAATATTATTATCTACTTTTGTTCAGGACTACTAAATACCTGAATTTATATTTTCTTTTTTTCATGCATATTTAGAGAGATGCATCCAAATGTGTTAATCTAAAAAATCCTATTTGAGACATTTGGCCTGTTTAGAGCCTCATCTTACATAAATTATATTTTACTTCAGGTGACTTTTATATTTGTAATATCGCTATTCAATGTTTTAATTGGAGGTAGATTAACGTCTTTGTGTATATTGTACAAAAGAATTCTAATTCAATGCTGAAAATAATTTTATGTAGAAAGGAAAAATTCTTAGTGATTAATATACATGTGTTATAATTTAATGATAAAAGGAAAAATTTGCAAATACGTAGAGAGAGAATAATGAACAAAGTTTCTGGAATAGTATCCCAACGGTGATAAAATATAGAAGATATTCCTATAAAAGGGTAAAAACATGGAAATAAAGATTAGGCTGGGTGCAGTGGCTCATGCCTGCAATCTCAGCACTTCGAGAGGCTGAGCCAGGAGAGTTGCTTGACTCTAGGAGTTTCAAATCAGCTTGGGTAAGATGGCAAGATGTGTCTACATACATAAACACACACACACACACACACACACACACACACACACACACACACACACAGTGTAGAGTATGTCTACCTAGAAAAAGGTGCAACAAAAGCAACAAATGATGATAAATGGCAACAATATATTTCTAATTCTGCTTTTTGATTATCACTTAACCTGTTTATACTTCTCTGCTTCCTTGCAAATTTGTTCCAGACGTTGCTATAGCACTTGTAATGGTTAACACTGAGTGTCAATTTGATTGGATTGAAGGATGAAAAGTATCGATCCTGGGTGTGTCTATGAGGGTGTTGCCAAAGTAGATTAACCTTTGCGTCAGTGGGCTGGGGAAGGCAGATCCACCTTTAATCTGGTGGGCACCATCTAATCAGTTGCCAGCAAATATAAAGCAGGCAGAAAAACATGAAAAGGCGACATTGGCGTAGCCTCCCAGCCTACATCTTTCTCTCATGCTGGATGCTTCCTGCCCTTGAACATCAAACTCCAAGTTCTTTAGCTTTGGGACTCGGACTGGCTCTCCTTGCTCCTCAGCTTGCAGACGGCCTATTGTGAGACCATGTGATAGTGTGAGATAATACTTAATAAACTCCCCTTTATATATGTATCTTTCCTATTCTGTCTGTCTAGAGAACCCTGACTAATACAGTATTTATATCTTTACAACTCTGCTTACACGAACTTCTCTTCCTTTAGCCTATAGGCAACCCTGGGTCAGGGACAGAATGCAATGCGTTTTTGTATACTTGTTTTTTCTACAGTGCCTGGTATATATTAAATACATAATAAACACTTGTTGAAAAATGGAGAGAAAGAGAGAAAGGAAATTACTGGGTGTAGAAAATAACTGTGTAAAGGGGAATTTAATTGCAGTGAGTGCAGTTGAGATTCAAAGTTTCATGGACAGCAAACATTTTGTGCTCTGATCTGCCTACAACAAGTTCTAGGTCCACTCAGCTTTGTGTATGAACAATGGAGAATCTCTATAAGCACTTTTGCTGGTTTTTCTTCTTTTTAATTATTTTTTCTTATTTCAACCTTTATTCTGTTGTCTCTTTCTAGCTTTACCATGGCCTAGAAATGGGCATATGTAAATTCCCTCTACCCTTCCATAATTCATAATTTAGACATTTATAAAAGACAGCGTGTTAGTCCGTTTTCACAATGTCATAAAAACTACCTAAGACTTGGGTAATTTATGAAGAAAAGAGGTTTAATTGACTCACAGTTCCGCAGTCTTAATAGGAAGCACGAATGGGAGGCCTCAGGAAATTTACACACAGGAAATTTTGTAAGTATGTGCCACACACTTGTAAACCATCAGATCTCATGAGAGCTCTATCCCGAGACACCATTAGGGAGATGGTGCTAAACCATTAGAAACCACCCTCATGATCCAATCAACTCCCGAAAGGCCCCACCTTCAATACATGGGGATTACAATTCCACATAAGATTTTGGTGGGGACAAAGAGCCAAATCATATCGGGCATCTAGCGAGCTGTTCTTAAAGTGTTTGTTTTAGTAGTTCAGAAGTCATTTGTACAAGCACAGGGATTTAAATACAAAGAGATTTTTTAAAACTTTCCTTTTACTTTTAATGGCTAATTGAAGCTATTTTTGTGGCTGTGAAAATAGTATCTGGAACTAGCTTGTGATGTACTTTCTTTCCTGTCTCAATAATTTTACCTAACTCTTTTCACTGTTTCTCAAAAATCTCTACAGCCTATTTTTTTTTTTACATAGTTCCAAAGTCAGTAAAATTTTAGTTGCTATTCATTTATACATCCTACATCTGCATGTCCACATGTCATTCACAGTGTTTTACAATATTAGCAAATTTAATCCTTAAAAATCACCTTGAGGTAGTTTCTCCTACTGGTCCCATTTTACTGAGAAAGAAACTCAAGACCGAGAGCCAAGAATTACTAAAATGGAAGAAGTCTAATTCCAGAATCCAATATATTCTACTTTTTGAAAAAGTAAACCTTTAATTTTTTAGTTACACATGTATATACCTATCTTTCTATTTGCCTATGTTTTGAGACAGGGTCTCACTCTGTCACCCAGGCTGGAGTGCAGTGGCACAATCATAGCTTATTGCAGCCTCAATATCCCAGGCTCAAGCAATCCTTCAACCTCAGCCTCCTAAGTAGCTGGGACTAGAGGTCTGCACCACCACAATCAGCTAATATTTTTGATGTTTCAGTAGAGACAATATGTTGCTATGCCACCTAGGCTGGCCTTGAACTCCTGAACTCAAACAATCCTCCTTCCTTGGCCTCCCAAAGTGTTGGAATTATAGGCATGAGCCACCACACCCAATCCATGTTTTAAGTGAAACAAAATACTTTCTATGCCAATCACTCCAAGTTTGACAATAAGTATGATTTTGATTATCCAATGCACCTTAGCAGTGATTTTCTTTTTCTGAAGGTATTTATCTTAATCAGCTGCTCCCTTAAAAGGACCAAACACATTGTTTTGCTTAGAATGTTTATACACACACATTTCTTGTTCACATGTCTCCCACATAATAAAGATGTCTATGCACTGGCCTTAGACCTTATAAAACAATTTCAGAATATGTATTTTCTTAAATTATAAGGAAAATAATAAATGCCTCTTTACTTTTTTTTACTGAATATCTATACCTTTCAAAAATATCTCCAAGAGACCAAAAAAGGTAAATATATTTTGTTCTATATGCAATTAACATTTATTTAGTATATATGGTATGTTTTCATTTATACGAAGTTCTAGACATCAATATCACTCAATGATAACAGAAATTAGAGTATATGCTGCTGAGAAATTTGGAAAAGAAAATGTTCTTTATCTTGGTATGAATATCGACTGCCCAGTTGTACACATTTCTTAAAACTAATCAACCTACAACACTTAAAATATATGAATATCTTTGTAGAAAAATTAATAGAGAAAAAGTGTAAAGAAAAGTTAACGAAGAACCGATGTCATATTGATATTTAATCACTTTTTAATGTACTGATTCCATTTCTCTAAAAAGATTATAATAGGTTATAATATGATTTCTAAAATGACGATTGATGGTAGAGAATTTTTCTTGACAACAAGATGTGGCATTGATGATGCCATTTCTTTGCTTCTTAGAGATAGTTGTAGAACCATGTACAAACACTCTATGATATATAAACAGGCTCCGTATACTTTCATAATTTATTAAAGAGTTATTTATTGAAACACCAATTAAATGCTTGATAAAAGTAAAGGGTCAAGACAGGCATGACAGTGTGCTCCTGTTCCAGCTAAACAGGTGGCGGAGGCAGGAGGATCACTTGGGCCAGGAGTCCAGCCAGGGTAACATATCTTGAACCAGGAGTTTGAATTCAGCCTGAGAAATGCAGTAATACACTGTCTCTAAAATAAAATTTAAAATTAAAATAATAAAAATTTTAAAAAGCTAAGGATCCATATATATATAAGGATTCACAAAGCATTTGTCCTCTATGAATCTTCACCAAGGATTACAAACTTAAATGTAGAACCTAAAACTATAAAAATCCTAGAAGAAAATCTAGAAAATACCATTCTAGACAACAGCCTTGACAAAGTGTTTATGACTAAGTCCCCAAAAGAATTTCAACAAAAACAAAAATTGATAAGTAAACTTAAACTAAAGAGCTTCTGCACAGCAAAAGAAATTGTTAACACAGTAATCAAACAACTTATAGAATGGGAAAAAATATTAACAAACTATGCATCTGACAATGGTCTAATATCCAGAATCTATAATAACTCAACAAGCATAAAACAAATAACCCCACTAAAAAATGAGCAAATGACATGGAGAGAGACTTCTCAAAATAAAACATATATGTGGCCAACAAATATATGAAAAAATGCTTAATATTATGACTCATTTGATGTAAATCAAAACCATAATGAGATATCATTTCACACCTGTCAGAATGGCAATTATTAGAAAGCAAAATATAACAGATGGTGGTGAGGTTGTAGAGAAAAGGGAATGTTTAGACACTGTTGGTGGGAATGTCAATTATTTCAGCCATGTAGAGAGCAGTTGGACATTTCTCAAAGAACTTAGAACTGCCTTTTGACCCAGCAATCCCATTATTGTGTAGATACCCAAAGGAAAATAAATTGTTATACCAAAAAGACAAATGCACTTGTATGTTTATGACAGTACTATTCACAATAGCAAAGACACGGAAGAAACCTAGATGCCCATCAATGGTGGACTGGATAAAGATGTGGTATATATATACTATGGAGTGCTACACCATAAAAAAAAGAATGAAACTATGTCATTTGAAACAACATGATGGAGCTGGAGGCCATTATCCTAAGACAATGAATGCAGAAACAGAAAACCACATGTTCTCTCTGTAGGTGGGAGCTAAACACTGAGTACATAGAGACATAAAGATGGGAACAATAGACGCTGGAAACTACTTGGGCACTTTGCTTATTACCTGGATGACAGAATCATTTGTACACCAAACTTCAGAGACACACAATTTACTAATGTGGCAACCCTCCATATGTACCTCTTGAAATGAAAATAAGAGTTGAAAAAGAAAAATAAAATATCTGTCAATATTTGTCTCAACCTGTTCAGGATGCTATAACAAAATTCTATAGTATCGGATGGCTTATAAACAATAGAAATTTATTTCTTTTAGTTGTGGAGGCTGGGAAATCTATGATCAAGTACCAGCAGAATTGATGTCTGGTGAGGACCACTTCTCAGTTCATAAGCGGCACCTTTTAACTGTATCTTCACGTGACAGAAAGGGCAACAGGCAAGACGGCTCTTTGGAGACTCTTATAAAGGCACTAATCCCCACAATGAGGGTGCCTCTTTCATGATCTAATCATCTTCCAAAGGCCCCACCTCCTACACTATCACTTTGAAGATTAAGGATTTCAGCACAGAATTTTGAGCAACACATTCTGACCATAGCAATATTAAATTAAATAGAGCATGCAAATACTCATTACTGCACTTAATTTACCATATATACTCAATGAATGTTAACTGCATATAGAGAAAAATGTTTTTACCTTTTTTGGTCTCTTGGAGATTTTTATGAAAGCTATAGATTTTATACATTCAGTAAAATATATGTATATCAGCATTTAGTATTTTCCTTATAATTTAAGAAAATACATCGTTTGAGTTCAGGAGTTCAAGACCAGACTGGGTGACATAGCAAGACATTGTCTTTACTAAAACATCAAAAATATTAGCTGGTTGTGGTGGTGCAGACCTATAGATCCACCTACTCAGGAAGCTGAGGTTGGAGAATCACTTGAGCTTGGGATATTGAGGCTGCAATGTGCTATGATTGTGACATTGTACTCCAGCCTGGGTGACAGAGTGAGAACCTATCTCAAAAAATAGATTAGATATATAGATAGATAGATAGATAGATAGATAGATAGATAGATAGATAGATAGATATGTATAAATATGTATAACTAAAAAAGTAAAGGTTTGTTTACTTTTACGAAATGTAGCATAATGTATTGGATTCTGGAATTAGATTTCAGAATCTATTTTATTTAATGGACAATTCCACCTTTATTTAAAACAAAACGTATTGCTCTAAAAAGGATAGTATCTACACAACAATGAAAAATAGCACATTTTCATTTTTTAAGTAGTATTTTTTCTTTGAAACAGATGTTGTAATAGCAGAGAAAGATAGAAAAAGAAAGGGGAATGTGACACTTATCTTCAACTCAACTGCTGGTTTTATGCATTTTCTTTAAAAAAAATAATACCGTCACAGTAATGCAAATCTTAGTACTGAATGATAATACTAAGTCTCCAGCTTTGTTTCAAGCAGGTTACTTGTAATCCACTCTGGATCAATATTTTGAGACCTATATTTATTATCACTGACATCAATATGATTAATATCATAGAATAGTTATCTAAAAGAATGTATAAATACAATTGCATAAATGCTGCAGTATAGGCAAATATGTCAATAATTGAAACTATTATTGACATGCAATACTAACATTACATAATTAAAATAATACTTTTCATTGAGAAAAAATGCATTTAATTTTTTACAAAAAGATTGTTTAGAATGTGGATGTATAACATACAAAACACATCTTATTCCAATGTACCACACTTGAGAGTTAAATTTCACCTCTATTTTCCTATATTTTAAAATCTTCACAGATGTTATTTTAATTCATTTTAACACATACATTTTACATTTTGGATATACATAAATAACACATTTTGTATATACGTTTTACATTTGATTTTTTTTTCAATTACTCAGTTATGAATATTTTTTCATAAATTTAGACCTTGAACAATTTTGACTTTAGAGAGACATTTGTAAAGTAGTTTCTGTTTGGCTGATTCATATAAATTTTATACACTAAACCTCCTTTTAAATTTTCAGGATACATTACTTTTAATAATGGACTAATCAATTGTTCACTAAGGTTTGATTAATTAAACAGATTTGAAAGACCCCCTCTTTTTAAAATTTAATATAAATTTACATTCAATTCTATAAACTGTCACTGTTATTAGATAATTATTTTGATGAGTGTAGAAAATATAGTATATTGGTTTTATTTAAATCTTATTCTAATTTTCCTTTAAGGGAATTAAAATAATTCAAAAAGAATTAATTTTGGTTAGGCAATTGATTTATGGAGTTCTATTTCTGATTATTGCCTTTTTACAGAATAAAATTATTTTTACTATGTATCTCCCTTAATGACTTTGAATTTAAAATGAACTTTAATTTTAAACTTCATATTCAATGGGAGGAGATAATTGTCTTTACTGATGCTTTATAATCATCTGTAAACCAGTTTATTAAGTAATTTCTCTTTTAATTAGAAAAAAAGTAATACTTCAGAAATATCATCTTATCAGTTGGCATTTCCCATGTGCACTACTTGGATGTTTGTAAAATAACTAAATACAGTATTTCCAACCTTAATAGAAGGGTCAGAAGCACTTTTCTCTTTTTCTGACAAAACAAATTTTCTTAATAATTTCTAAACTTTCAAGCAATAATTATCAACATCAGTTTTGCCTTCTAGATTCTTTTAAAGAATTAAAATATTAGATTTACTCTTAGAAGACATTCAGAATTGCAAGTATGCTTCTCTAAAATCAAAATGCAATGTAATACCTTAATATATAATGGCCTTACTTTTGAAAGACATTCAATATGAGTTAATATAATTTTAAACTGTACAGATTTAAAACATTATTAATTATCATTTGTTTCTCAATGAATATTTATTGTATTACCAAAATGATAATCTAAGTTTTGAAACTCTGTCTCTCTCTCGCTCTCTCTCTCTCTCTCTGAAAATTTAAACCTTAATTCTAACATATTTCAAAATACTAGAGACTTGGGGTAACAGAACCAAAATATTAAAATCTTCTTAACATGATATAAATATGTTAAAGAGCCCGGCAAATAAATCTAATAACTGGAAAGAATCATGGAAGAATCTTTTTTTTCTAGTTTCATGCAGAAAGATAATTCAGTTATTGAAGAAACATAATGTCTAAAACCAAACACATAGAACACCAACTATTTTTGATACATTGACACTATACTCTAGAAAATGTGTTTATTTATATTATTTGGAGAGTTGAAGTGATATTTTTATCATTCTATAATTAGAAGGGCAGATGAAATTTCTAAACAGTTTGAGATATAGCGCAAATACATTTTCTCTATTTAATCTATACAATTTAATGGCTTTTAGTAAGTGCATAGAATTGGGTAACTGTTACTAAGAAAAGAAACTATACATTAGCAATTTTTCCCATTTTCTACAATTTCTCCTGCCATAGGCAACCAATAATCTAATTTTAACCTCTGAAGAATTGTCTATTCTGAAAGTTTCATACAAATGAAATCATACAATATCGTTGTTTTTATTTCTGGCTTTTTTCATTTTCATATGTTTAAGATTCAGTCATGTTGTAGAATGTACCTGAACTTCATTCCTATTTATTGCCAAATAATATTACATTGTATGGATATACCACATTTTGTTTCTCCATTCGTTAGTTTGTGGATACTTGTATTGTTTTATGATTTGGCTTTTATGAGTCACGCTGCTATGAACATTTGTGTAGACACTTTTTGTGAATGTATATTTTCATTTCTCTTGGGCATGTACCTGGGAGTGGAATTACTGACTAATAAGGTAGCTCCATACTTTGTATTTTGATGAGCTATGATATGGTTTGGCTGTGTCACCTCCAAGATGTCACCTTGAATTGTAGCTCCCAAAATTTCCATATGTTCTAGGAGGGACCTGGTGTGAAATGTTTGAATCATAGTATATATTTCAGACATTATTTCTTCAGTTTTTTTCTACTTACTTCTCTTATTTCTCTTCTTTCTCTTATTGTACTCTCATTGCAAATATGTTACTACTTTTTCTGGCATCCCAAAGATCTTTAGTACATTGTTCATTTTTCTTTTCTCTTTGTTCCTTATGCTGCATAATCTACATCAATCTTCAAGGTAAGCTTTTTTTTTTTTTTTCCTACCAATTCATGTTTACCGTTGAGATCCTTTAGTGAGTCTTTTTTTATTTTTTACTTTAGTTATTGTGTTTTTCAACACCAGCCTTTCCATTTGATTCTTTTTAATAATTTTTATGTTTTTATTGGTGTTCTCTATTTGATGACTCCTTGTTGTCTAACTCTATTTCTTTCAGTATGATTTATTTTAGTTTTCTGAACACATTTATAGTAGCTGCTTTGATGTCTTTGTCTGTTTTTGTTTGTTTGTTTTTGTTTTGTTTTGTTTTTTTCATGGAGTCTCACTTGCCCAGGTTGGAGTGCAGTGACACTATCTCTGCTCACTGCAACTTCTGCCTCCCGGGTTCAAGCAATTCTCCTGCCTCAGCTTCCCTCGTGAGTAGCTGGGATTACAGACACAAGGCACCATGCCCGGCTAATTGTTTGTATATTTAGTAGAGATGGGATTTCACCGTGTTGGCCAGGCTGGTCTCGAACTAGTGACCTCAGGTGATCCAACTGTCTCAGCCTCCCAAAGTGCTGGGATTACAGGCGTGAGCCACCAGGCCTGGCCAAAGTCTTTCTCTTCTAATTTGCCATTCAGGCCCTCTCAAAAGCAGTTTCTATCACCTGGTTCCCACTTCCTCACTACTCTGTCTGTATGGGTCACATTTTCCTATTTTTCGTTTGTCTCATATTTTTTGTTACTGAGTTGAATGCTGAATATTTTACATAATGTATTATGGTAAATCTGGATACTGACACATCCTTCCTCTTCAGGATTTTTTGTTACTATTGTTTGCTTATTTACTTGTTTAATTCTTTGCCTGGACTATTTTAGTAAAGTTTATTTTCCCCATAGCATGTAGTCTTTGATGTCACTTTTCATAAGGCACGGCTTTGGCCATATTCACAATAATTCTGGGTTGACCATGATTTTAGCCTGGTTTCCTTTGACTGTCTTTTCCATGATCTTTCTTAAGTAGCTGCATCCATTTGCTTCGCACCCAGCCGTTAGCCTCTACTAACTGCTAGCTTAAATGCTCTATTCTTTTCCATGATGCTCAGGGAATAAATTGATCCAAAGTCTGATCCAATTAAATTCTGATCCCTTTGCAGTAGTAGTCTTTGAGGCCAGACTTTGAGATTTGTTCTAACCCCAGGAGGGCTCTTCTTAGCTTTCTCTTTTCATGATTCTCTGTATTAAAATTCTGGCTGCTCTGTGATTTAGCCTGTTGTTCTTACAGAAACATTAATTTCTCCAGAATCATAAGGTAAGGAATAATCTAGAAGAATATAATTATTTTCTATCTGAAAAACTCAGATATAGAATTATCACTGTAAATGCACATGGGTTACAGTGACAAATTTAAGATTATTAGGTTTTATTTTATTGGAAAAATAAGAGTATTACAATTAATCAATAGAAGCTAAAATTATCTCTATCTACGTAAAACATGGAGTAGCCTTAGGCTTACATTAAGCATTAAGAATATTCTTTCCTGTATTATTTACTGTAATACTATTCAATTTTTTATTATATTCTATATGGAATATGATGTTTATGACTATTTTTAAAGTGTTTTTTGGTTCTGCGATATAGTTATATTGCTTGTAACTTTATACGCACACATACAATATTTACAGTTATATGGAATGCTATTTTTAAGTAGGTAGTCAAAAAAATAAGGAATTATGAAGAAATAACTACATTCTCTTATAAACATATTTTAAAAGAGGGTTTGACCCCTCTGACTATTAATAGAGTAAATGATGCATTAACTTATGGAAAAGTTTTTGTTACAATTTAAATGGAACCTGAATGTGTGATAGGTGAGTAAAGTAAATGCACTGCTTAGACACGAATTTTATTATAAAGATGATGAGTGAGGGCCAAGCGCAGTGGCTCATTCCTGTAATCCCAGCACTTTGGGAGGCCGAGGTGGGTGGATCACCTGAGGTCAGGAGTTTGAGACCAGACAGGCCAACATGGCGAAACCCCGTCTCTTTTAAAAATACAAAAATTAGCTGGGCATGGTGGAGGGCACCTGTGATCCCAGCCACTCAGGAGTCTGAGGCAGGAGAATCACTTGAACATAGAAGGCAGAGGTTGCAGTGAGCCAAGACCCTGTCATTGCACTCCAGCCTGGGTGACAAGAGCAAAACTCCATCTCAAAAAACAAAACAAAAAACAAAAATAAAAATGATAAGTGAGTTGCATTTTGGGATAAAATAGAGTGACATATTGGCATAAAGCATTATGAATGGTGACAAGATACTGTACTATTATTTCATAATTTTATCTAGAAACATTTATTTAGCAATGTTAACATCAAATGTCTTATTCAGTGCCACCATGCAATTAAATGCGTTCTAGCTTTTAAAAGTTTAAATGCATAATGATATATATGGAGTCTGTAATTATTTCACTGTAGAAAACAAAAAAAAGTTAAATATTAAAAATGAAATCATCTGAAATTCTACTTTATTACCTCATTAATACTTTGTTGCAAATAGAATGAAGTTATGGTTGCTTGTCAGGAATAGTGATAGGTTGTTGAGAATAACATTCTGCCTCAGGTTGATCACTTCTTCTTCAGGGATTTGGTTCCTTGCCTCGTGATTTGGAAAGCTCAGTTGCCAACAGACCCTGAGATAATCAGTCATTGGCAGACACACTTATAGAAACCAAATTCACAAGTAAAAGTTTTGTAGCTAAAGTCAATTAATTTCTAGTGAGGGTTATCCCTGCCTCAGGTGAAATGTAATTCTAAGTGGATTGGACATGCAAATTCCCAAAAGGAATAATCCAGTACAATTATTTTGAATTAGTCATGAGGCTTTGGTCTCAAAATCTCCATTCCATATGTTAAACATAAAATTAAAAAAAAAAAAGGTGACACTGTTACATGTATGAATAATTTAATCAGAAAATAGAATGTGACCACTGCTAAATTATTGTGCCAAAAGTTACAAGACTACCAAACGAATGTATTTGTAGTAGTTGACAAAATTTTAAAAATAATGAGGATGTGCCATTTCTAGTGTTAAATATGTAGAACTTTATTAAACTTTTATTTTTGCCAAATTACCTGTGAGCAGTTCACTTAGTTTTTGTCGTTTTGTCATCTTTAAATTGAAGAATTGTTTAAGTATATTTTATTTAGTTAAGAAGAATTAGACTTCCTCAAATGTTCTTAAGTATGGGTACAGAGATTTTTCTAAGGATATATATGCCTATGAAATTAGCAAACTATGTGCAAGTGACCCAGAAAAAATATCAATGTTAGAGAAAGTTCACTATCTTCTCTGTAGTCCTCTACCATTGATTTGGGTGTTCCAATTTTATTTTTCTTTTCAGCTACTATGTCACTTTTCAACTTACTGTCTCTCAGCTCCAATGAACCATCTCTAGTTACAGTTTGTGTTACTTAGGCTTAAACTCTTTAAAACGCTTTATTTTCTTGCTCCTTCCGTTTGGCTTTCTATTTTCTTTCTGCTTCCTATTCCTGTGTCATCATAACATGCTTGTTGAGGAGGCCAGCAGTGTTCCTTCTGTTAGCAGCAAGTGAACCCAACATGAAGATTTTCCAGCCCTTGAACAACCAGATTAATTGCTCTCACTGAAAGACAAGAGTATCCTAGTGGCTGGCAGTACCTCCTTATAGAAGGGGCACTAGCTCCATGAGGCCTCGCTTCAAACCTTCTACCTTTAATCACGACAATTTCTTTCTTTTGTTCTTAACTTCCTAGAAGTAGTAGCTACTTTCTACAATTGTAACCTTTGTAAGAACTTACTGTTCTTTATATCTTTTCAGTTAGCTAATGAACAATTTTACACCTACTTTATCAAATCCTTATATTATGCTTTTTTTCATTCATATGGTTTCTGTCTCTTGACTGATAAGAAATTTGTTGCAGCAAAGAAATAATCAGACATTATTTGAGAATTGTATTGGTGAGGTTTTTGGTCTCCAATGCAGTGGCAGATTCTTTTGACAATAGGTAATAAAAGGCTAGTATTTCCTGACATACATTATCATCATGTTATTAGGTCTGATCTTGAAATGCTTACTGAAGCAAATGCCTCCTCAGACCAAATAGCTGCTGCATTTTCAATTTGGCAGTAATGATAACTTCACGTTCTGTGATGTAGATTCTCTGAGTACACTTAAGTGCTTACAGAAATTAAATGAAATACATCTTTAATTTCTGAGGTTAAGTCACCCTCAGGAAACATATAGAGCTTCAACCATTGCCATAACATAATCAGGAAAAATATAGCTAAAACTAAACAAAAAGTTTCTTTCCGTTCCAGAATTGCAATGTGAGGTGAATTCATTGCCTTTCAATTCTTTCACAGGAATGCTATGATAATGACTGTGAAAGACTGAGCATCTAAAACTTAGAACGGAGAAGTCTATTTGAAGCCACATGAAACCAAGGACCTTGAACTTTCAAGTTACTCAATTTTTCTTGCCAATAGAAGCAGTTTCTCTTCAATAGTATTATAAGTCTTTCCTTGCTTGAAAAATCTATAATAACATTATTTGTAGCAGTTTTATTGCAAAGAAATGCCATTTTTAAAAGAATAACCCCCAAAATAGCTTATTGTCACTAGGCTCATAAATAGGGACATATTACAGCATGCTTCAGACAGGCGAGTACAAAAACTGCCCCAGGAGAAAACAGCTGATATACCAAAATAATTTTAAGATTTTGTTCATTTCTATCAGAGGCAACATGTGAAATATGTATGAAGATATAGTCTAAGGACAGTATATGAAGAAAAATGGAACAAAACACCAAGTCAGTTTTACTGATGTGATGTACAGATTAATCGGATAATTTGGGCACCTGCAAGTGACTGTAATAGTTTCCGTGGCTGGTTGACGGAGGATTGCACTCAGTTGTGATCTTCATTTACTCATGTTGAGATGCCAGAACTTTCCTGGCATAATTTAAAGAAAGACGTTCAAAGAATTAAAGGGTACAGAGTATTGTAATGGACATTTCCTATATAATATATACACCTACCCTACCAATATGTGCCCTCCTAGGACCCAGATAACTCTCCATTTATAAAGATATCCAAAAATAAATTAGTAAATTGAACATCAGTATCTTTAACAAATTTGTGTTAAATGTCCTTTGTAGGATGGATATCATGGTAAAGATTATACAATGGAAATGAATTTTCTGATTTTAGTGGGGATTACTGGATTCCAGAAAAAAAGATGTTAGGTAGCAGGATTTAATCACTTTTTTTTTCTTCTTTTTTTAACTAAAAAGTGCATTAGGTTAAAAAAAAAGTGGTAATTAGAAAGTTTTGATCCATATGAATTTTTGTTGGTAGTTAGTCAATGGATCACGGTGTCTCTAAGAATGACTATATAGTCTGATTATTACATATTTACTTATCTATATATAGTCAGGTTATTAAAAATAAGTCCAGGTGTAGTGGACAAAAAACACAATAAGGAATTATTGCTGTTTACCCAGTTTCTAGGACTAAGCCGTTTATAGACCCAAAGAATGCAGATTGAGGAAGAATTAGGATTCCTTTGAGGAAGGACCCTGCAACATTGGCACAAGTATATACTCTAAGTATCTCTTTCATACAAGCACATTCCAAAGGGAATTGCAGCCATTTACTAGAGTAACTGCACATTTTAGAAAAACAAATATCTAAGCCTTGCGAAATTACCAGACACTATCTCTGAATTGATGGCAAATCGTGACAATATAAAATTCCATGATTGTTCATGATCTGACAGCTAAGGGAATATTTTATTTGATTCAGGTGTTAAATAGGGCTTTGGCTTAAGTTTACATCACACTGAGCCCAATATCTTTGAAGTCTTGTCTTGTGGTTATCTCTCCATTCCCGAATATGTACTAGATACACTCATAAACAGCAACTAACAACATCCCCACATTTGCCCTCCAAGTGATGGTACAGAGATATTATGGTAGAAGAGGTGAAGTGGAAGCCCCTACACCTTTCTTCTCTTCCAAGATTGTACCAGCAGCAGTAACACATTCCTAGGGTATTGCAAATATTAGCGTGACTATCACAATCTTGAAAGATGTGTGAACAATCCTATGACAGCACTATTTAACTTGCCTCTTCTGCCTGTGCACAAGGTGGGTAAATCTTAGAGAATAAAATGTTTTCTTTCATTTTTTTTTTGGGGGGGAGAATAAAAATTATTGTGAAGTAGGGACCCAAGTTGCCTCTGCTGTTCCAGGAACAGTATATATTTTGGAGTAAAGTGACACATCCCTGGGTACTTGTAACTATTAACCTGAGTAATTCATGTTCAGGTTACATATCAATTTGAAAAGTCTATCAAAAGCTGTTGCTTTTACCTGATAGGATCAACAAAAAATTTTGCCTCAGGACTATATCTACTTTCCTGCATACTGCAATAATATAGTCTGCAGGGATCTTAATAGTTTTAATATTTCATATGCCCTCACATTCTTCCAGTAACATTATGGCTTATTAGACTTAATGAAGAAGAAGTGGCAGGTACTTTAGACTCCTTAGTAAGACATTTGTGAATCAGAAGATAGTATGCAAACCCCAAGAATATTTAAGGGCCTGCAAACACTGGGAAGTATCAGAGAATACAAAGGGATGGAGCATATCATAATATTATCTTTGGACAGAAAGACAAGTTGCCATACTTTGCACTACTGCTATCACAGACAAGACACAATGCTTGAAGGGTCTTTTTGGATTTGGGAGCATCATATGTCCTACTTAAGTGTGCTTATTCAAACCCTCAACAAAATAACCTGTAATTCTACTAGTTTTTAGTGAGAATCGGAGCAAAAGATGGCTCAGCAGTAATTCTAGGCTGAAGTCCAGCTGCTCTTCTACTTTGCCTATGAACAAGAGCAGCCAATAATGTTCAAAGTGTCTGTGACAAATGGGGAGTAATATGAAGCCATTACCAAGGAACAATAGAAGAATCATAGTGAAGTCATATACAGTTTTTGAGAAACCCTTGCCCTCTTCTGCAAAAAACTTCACTCGCTCTCTTGCTCTTTTTAAATTTTTTTTTTTTTAATTTTGAGACAGGGTCTGTGATGGTTAATACTGAATGTCAACTTGATTGGATAGAAGGATGCAAACTATTGATCCTGGGTGTGTCTGTGAGGGTATTGCCAAAGGACAGTAACATTTAAATCAGTGGGCTGGGAAAGGTAGACTCATCCTTAATCTGGATGGGCAGCATCTAATCCGTTGCCAGCATGGCCAGAATATAAGGCAGGCAGAAAAACGTGGGAAGACTAGACTGACTTATCCTCCCAGTCTGCATCCTTCTCCTGTGCTGGATGCTTCCTGCCCTCAAGCATCAGACTCCAAGTTCTTCAGCTTTGGGACTCAGACTGGCTTCCTTACTCCTCAGCTAGCAGATGACCTATTGTGGGACTTTGTGATCATGTGGTTTAATACTTCTTAATAAACTCTGGTATATATTTATATTCTATTAGTTCTGTTTCTCTACAGAATCCTAATACAGATTTTGGTACCAGAAGTGGTTCTAGATGAACCGAATATTGAGGATGGAATTCTTCCATTGGTTTTGGGGATTCTGGAGTTGGTTGATTAATATGATTAGACTCCAAAATTCTAAGGACTCTACTTCTTTTTTTTTTTTTTTTTTTTTTTTTTTTTTGAGACGGAGTCTCGCTCTGTCGCCCAGGCTGGAGTGCAGTGGCCTGATCTCAGCTCACTGCAAGCTCCGCCTCCCGGGTTCACGCCATTCTCCTGCCTCAGCCTCCCGAGTAGCTGGGACTACAGGCGCCCGCCACCTCGCCCGGCTAGTTTTTTGTAGTTTTAGTAGAGACGGGGTTTCACTGTGTTAGCCAGGATGGTCTCGATCTCCTGACCTCGTGATCCACCCGTCTCGGCCTCCCAAAGTGCTGGGATTACAGGCTTGAGCCACCACGCCCGGCCAGGACTCTACTTCTAATAGTATGGAGAATGCTGATAGTCCTTGGCATAAACTGGTTAGAGAGCTATGCAAGATAAACGTATTTGACACTCCTGATTCACTGCTCATGAGAGGCATGAGTTTAGTGACTCTATACATAATACTTTGACTATATGTGGAGAACCAAGTGTTGTGGGAAGTCAGGGACGCTGAACGGAGGGACTGGCTGAAGCCACAGCAGAAGAACATAAATTGTGAAGATTTTATGGACATTTATTAGTTCCCCAAATTAATACTTTTATAATTTCTTATGCTTGTCTTTACTGCAATCTCTGAACATAAATTGTGAAGATTTCATGGACATTTATCACTTCCTTAATCAATACTCTTATAATTTCCTATGCCTGTCTTTACTTTAATCTCTTAATCCCGTCATCTTCATAAGCTGAGGATGTATGTTGCCAGTGATGGACCCTGTGATGATTATGTTAACTGCACAGATTGTTTGTAAAACATGTGTGTTTGAACAATATGAAATCTGGGCACCCTGAAAAAGAACAGGATAACAGCAATGTTCAGGGAACAAGGGAGATAACCATAAGATCTGACTGCCTGTGGGGTCAGGCAGAACAGAGTCGTATTTTTCTTATTGCAGAAAATGAGTAGGAAAAATATTGCTGAATTATTTTCCCAGTAAGGAATCACCCTGGGAAGGGAATGCATTCCCAGGGGGGACCTATGGATGGCTGCTCAGGGGGTGTCTGCCTTATGCAGTTGAAGATAAGGGATGAAATATGCCCTGGTCTCCTACAGTGCCCTCAGGCTTGCTGGGATTAGGAAATTCAAGCCTGGCGAATTGTAGTCAGACAGGTTCTCTGCTCTTGAACGCTGTTTCTTGTTAAGATGTTTATCAATGACAATGAGTGCACACTGGGACATGGAACCTCATTAGTAATTCTAATTTCTCCCTGGCCTTGTGACCTTGCTCTGCCCTTGTGATCTTTTATTGCCATTTGAAGCATGTAATCTCTGTGACCCATGCCCTATTTGTACCCTCCTCCCTGTTTGAAATCCCTAATAAAAACTTGCTGGTTTTGCGTTTCAGGGGGCACCATGGAACCTGCCGACATGTGATGTCACCCCTGGAGGCCCAGTTGTAAAATTTCTCTCTTTTGTACTCTTTCTCTTTATTTCTCAGACCGGCCAAAACTTAGGGAAAATAGAAAAGAACCTATATTGAAATATTGGGGGCCGGTTCCCCCGATATCTGGTGCCTGACATGGGGCTCAAACCCATAACCCTGAGATTAAGAGTATCATGCTCTACCGACTGAGCTAGTTCAGCCAATATCAATGGGATGCTTCAGACTCAGACCAATGTTGTGTTTCTGCTTCAGGTGGTCCCAACACAGACCCCTGCACAAATAAATTTACCTACAGTCAACCCAGATGGGTCCCAGCTTCTTCTTTTGTCTCAGTATAATGCTTGTCCACCTCCACAGTAGGGGGCAGGGCAGTCAATCTCTGTAGTACTATTCCTCTAAATTTACTACCTAACTCTTTGCCTTTAATTGTCCCCACAGTGGTCACTGGCTTTTTACCTCAAGATTCAGTGGGACTGGTGTTAGGTAGGGCATCCACCTCTGCTAAAGGAATCACCATTCATACTGGTCTCATTAATTCTGATTCTGTTGACGAGATTAAACTAATTGTGTCTGCCAAGGTTCCTGTTTCCATTCCAGCCAATGAGTCAATTGCTCAATTGCTTTTCCTACCTAATATTGTTTTAAACAAAGCAGGTAAGGCACGTGGCCCTGGGATGGGCTCCGGGAGTGAAAAGGCCACTTATTGGATTAATGTAATTTCTAAACAATGGCCCACCTGCACCATGTGCATTCAAGGAAAAAGTTTGCAGACCTAGTAGATACTGGGGCTGATGTTTCTATTATTTTCTCTAGTTTATGGCCTTCCTCCTGGCTTAAACATCCTGCTAACATGGGACTAGCAAGTGTTGGAAAAGCCAATGAAGTTTACGAGAGCATATTTATCTTGCCTTGCACTGGCCCTGATGGTCAAAAGGGTACAATTCAGCCTTATATCACGCCAGTCCCCATTAATCTTTAGAGTAGAGATTTACCGGCACAATCGGGGGGTCTGAAATTAATATTCCACATAATTCCTATAGTGCGCCCAGTCAGCATATGATGGAAAACATGGGGTTTGTTTCTGGACACGATCTTGGTCCAAAACATGAAGGGATTACTAAACCCCTCCCAAGTACTGTAAAAGAAGACAGGGCTGGTTTAGGTTATCCTTTTTAATGGTGGCTCCTGCCACGCCTCCTGATCCTATCCCTTTACAATGGAAATCTGACACATCTGTGTGGATTGAGCAGCGGCTGCTTTCTAAAGAAAAACTGGAGGCTTTATCTCACTTGATTTCTTAACAGTTATAACTTGGATATGTGGAGCCTTCTCTTTCCCCCTGGAATTGTCCTGTGTTTCTAGTAAAAAAGAAATCAGGCAAGTGGTGGACGGTAACCAATTTAAGGGCCGTTAATGCTGTAATTCAACCTATGGGGGTCATCCAACCCAGCATGCCTGCCCCTGGTTTAATACCTAAAAATTGGCCTTTCATAGTTATTGATCTTAAAGATTGTTTTTTTCATATTGCTTTACATAAATTGGATTGTGAAAAATTTGCCTTTACTGTACCATCTATCAATAATCAGGACCCTGCAGCTCGTTATCAATGGAAAGGACTTCCTCAGGAAATGCTGAAGAGCCCTACAGTCTGCCAGCTTTATGTTGGACAAGTGCGTTCACCGGTTCGAGCCCAATTTCCCCAGGCCTATATTTTTCATTGTATTGATGATATTTTAATTGTTGCCCCCATTGATAAAGAATTAATTGACTGTTATCAAATTTTGAGCCACCGTATTACAGAGGCTGGATTATACATCCATCTAGAAACCCAAGGCTGGGCTGCTTATCTTCCAGAGATATCAGCTACAGAGGAACCACAACATTTGGTCTCAGGCCTCTCCCTTTCTCCTTTAAAACAAATGAAAGAGGGAATAATGGGAGATACCCCATACTTTCAATATAAACCTGCAGGAAACCCATGCCCTAAAAATTTTGAAGGCTTATCTAAAACTTTAATTTTGGCAGATTGTGTTAATGCAGTAATATTAAAAAATGACTCATATGGCTTATTAATGGACTGGGCACCAAAAGGCTATTTAAAAAATAATTGCTCCTCTGGCAGAAGGGAATGCCTGGAGGGTACTTATTTTATTTCTTATAGGGAGAACGAGAATCATCAGTCTACTTTGTGTAGGAAGTTTAACTCATTCTTTCCCTTAAAATAGGAAGATAAAGGCATTACCCCCCCTCCCGAGATGTCATATGATACTCCCCATTCTGAGCCCAGAACACCCAGAACTTTGGAAATTGGCTATTGCCATGTCTGGACTGCGAGTATGGGAAGGGGAAATTATTCTGTCTGTTGTCCCCGCTACCGTCCCCCTCCCTCAGTATCAAGGTAGATCCAGACATTCTGCTTTGCTTACCTCCAACCTGACAGTTCCCATACAGAGTTGTGTTAAGCCTCCTTACATGCTGCTAGTGGGAAATACCAAAATTCGGAAACACAATCAAACTGTCCAGTGCATTAATTGTCATTTATACACTTACATTAACTCCCATTTTGACTCCAGGAAAAATGTAATGTTGGTTCGAGCCCAAGAAGGAATCTGGATTCCGGTAAGTTTGCCCAGACCTTGGGAATCCTCCCCCTTGATACATTTAATTAATGAAGTGTTACAGTGAATTCTGAAAAGATCTAAGAGATTTGTTTTCACTTTAATCACTGTGATCATGGGCCTAATTACAGTCACTGCAATGGCCACCACTGCCGGAGTGGCGTTACATCAATCTATTCAAACGGCTCATTTTGTTAATGATTGGTAAGCCAATTCCACCCAAATGTGGAATTCTCAACAAGGCATTGATCAAAAATTGGTTAATCAAATTAATGATATAAGACAGTCTGTTATTTGGCTTGGAGATTGGATAGTGAGTCTCAAACATCACATGCAAATGCAGTGCGATTGGAACACTTCTGATTTCTATATCACCCTTTATTCCCATAATGAGACTGATTATTAGTGGGAAATGGTAAAAAGACACCTCTGGGTAGGGAAGATAATTTATCATTGGACATAAGTAAATTAAATAAACAAATTTGGAAGCTTCTCAAGCTCATTTATCCATTGTGCCTGGAGCTGAGGCGTTAGATCAGGTGGCAGAAAATCTTTCTGGAATAAACCCCACAACTTGGATTAAGTCTACTAGGGGCTCCACTGTAGTAAATTTTGGAATTATGTTTCTCTGTTTAATAGGCTGGTCTTTAGTGTGCCGAAACAGTCAAAGAACCCTGCGTCAAAATCAAGAGAATGAACAAGCCTTCATCACCATGGCACATTTATATAAAAGGAAAGGGAGAGATGTTGCAGAAAGTCAGGGACGCTGAACAGAGGGACTGGCTGAAGCCATGGCAGAAGAACAGGGCTGGGCAGAACCGAGTCATATTTTTCTTATTGCAGAAAATGAGTAGGAAAAACGTTACTGAACTCTTTTCCCAGTAAGGAATAACCCTGGGAAGGGAATGCATTCTGCCTTTGGGGGTGTCTGCCTTATGCAGTTGAAGATAAGGGATGAAATATGCCCTGGTCTCCTGCAGCACCCTCAGGCTTGCTAGGAAATTCCAGCCTGGCGAATTGTAGTCAGACAGGTTCTCTGCTCTTGAACTCTGTTTCCTGTTAAGATGTTTATCAATGACATGTGTGCACAGCAGGACATGGAACCTCATTAGTAATTCTAATTTTGCCCTGACCTTGTGACCTTGCTCTGCCCTTCTGCCCTTGTGATCTTTTATTGCCATTTGAAGCATGTGCTCTCTGTGACCCACTCCCTATTCTAACACTCCTCCCTGTTTGAAATCCCTAATAAAAACTTGCTGGTTTTGTGTTTCAGGGGGCATCACGGAACCTGCTGACATGTGATGTCACCCCTGGAGGCCCAGCTATAAAATTTCTCCCTTTTGTACTCTTTCTCTTTATTTTTCAGACTGGCCAACACTTAGGGAAAATAGAAAAGAACCTATGTTGAAATATTGGGGGCTGATTCCCCCGATAACCAAGGAACATAATGAAGTTGGTTGGTTGTTTCTAAGTTCACTGGACAAAGTGATGAAACAAAAGGATGAACTCAAGTATTCTAACGCCCAGCTTCAGAAGCAGATACTGAGCCTCAATTGTTCTAAGATTGCCCTGAGTGAGAGTCTTGTGTCCTGCAGAGAAAAAGCTGAAATTGTGGAAAATCTAACACAAGCTCTTATCACGCAAGTGGCTGATCTACAATGAAAGGTTCATGCACAGCCTCACCAGGTGTCTACTGTTAAAATGAGGGCACTGGTTGGGAAAGAATGGGACCCTGCAACTTAGAATGGGAACTTGTGGGAGGACCCTGATGAAGCTGGGGACAATGCATTTGTAAACTCTGATGTACCTTTTTTGCCAGAAGAAGCAGCTTCCCCATTCCCATAGTGGCAACATCCCCTTCCTGATCAATGCTGCCTACAGCATTTCTACCTTTGTCTAAGGAGAAAAACTCTGTGCTGCCTGAAGAAACAGTCATGGCCTTCCCTGAGGCAGTTGCCAGGCAAGACAATGTTGGTTCTCCTCAGGACCCACTCCCAACACCTCTGTTTGCTTCTAGACCTATAACTTGACTAAAGTCCCAGCAGGCCCCTAGAGGTGAGGGTCAGAGTGTGACCCATAAGGAGGTGCACTACACCTGAAAAGAACTGCTTGAGTTTCTAATTTATATAAGCAGAAATCTGGAAAACAGGTGGATGTTAGGGGTGTGGGATAATGGTAGAAAGAACATATAGTTGTATCAGGCTGAATGTATTGATTTTGGGCAACTAAGCAGGAATTCTGCATTTAATGTTGCAGCTCAGGGAGTTTAAAAAGGTTGTAATAGTTTATTTGCTTGGTTCTCTGAAATATGAGTTAAAAGATAGCCCACTGTGAGCAAGCTGAAAATGCCTGATCTCTTTTGGTTTAATGTAGAGGAAGGAATCCAAAGACTTAGGGAGACTGAGATGGTAGAGTGGATTAGTCACTTTAGACCTACTTATCCCAGCTAGGAAAGTCCAGAAGATATATCCTTGCCCAGTGCTTTGTGAAATAGATTGATGAGGGCATCACCTGCATTTTTTAAGAGCCCTGTAATTTCTCTTCTCTGTATGTCAGATCTAATGTAGGAAGCGCAGTCACTCAACTACAAAATTTAAATACAATGGGAGTAATTGGATCTCGAGGTGGCAAGGGCCAGTGGCAGCACTCAACTGTCAAAGGTAAGGTGGATATAGCTACCGTAATGGACATCAAAGGCAAAACAGCAATCAGAACAGTCTGACTCGTGCGGAGCTCTGGCATTGGCCAATTAATCACGGTGTTCCTGGAAGTAAAACTGATAGGAAGCCTTCTGCATAAGAGAACCAAGTAGCAGAAGTTGAAGTGGCTCTTCTCATTATTAAAACAGGCTCAATAACAGAGTTACTGCTTCTCATCTGCTCCATTTTTATCTCTGCTTTTTTGGAAGTGCTGCTTCCAAGAGAGGTATGTTCTCACCTAAGAAACGGCTGCAGTTCCATTAAATTGCTACTTGAGAATGTCATGTGGCCTTTTTTTTGCCCTCCATACTATGGAAACAACAGTTAAATAAAGGGGATACTCTGCTCACTGGGGTAACTGATTCAGACTACCAAGGGGAAGGTTGGTTGCTACTAGAAAATGAGAACAGGAAAGGATATGTATGAAGCCCAGATAATTATTTGAGGTATCTTATAGTCTTCTCTGTATTACAATATAAATGAATAGGAAAATACAGCAATTGAAAAAAGAGTAACCACTCACACTTCAGGCCTTTCAATATTGAAGGACTGAAGGTACTATACTAAGAAAAGGAACATGACCTGAGCAATTGAAGGCAATGAAAGCATGGAAGGAGTTCTGGAAAAAAAAGAAATTATAGACATTAACTATGGCCTAAAGCCTATGTCTTAAGGGCAATGAAAAGTGGAATAAATCATGTAAGATAGAAAAGTTATAAATATCAGCTATGCCCTCAAGACCAGTTTAAGAAATAATTTATGCTTTATATATTTATACATTGTCTTCCTTATTTGTTGTGTGTTTGTAATTTTTTTCCCTTTCATCCCTACTTCTTATTTTATTCAAATTTTATAGAAGGTGACATTAGTCATTCAGTAAAAGTTTTACTTCCCAGGTAACAGTACTTATAATTCAGGGAATAGAATATGTAGACATGACTGTGACTGAATTTGAGGGTGAATTAACATAGATCAGAGAGAGAAAATGTGACATTCTCCCAGAGTCAGATACAATGATGGTTAGAATTTTACATGATTTTTTTCAGCAGAGTGTAAGAACATCTTCACTTGAATGAAAGATAGTAGCATCTTATTAAGGGTAAACACAGATTTTTGTTGTTTTATGGAAGTTCAAATATGTACAGAAGAGCATGTGTGAAAGCCAAGTGCCCAAAAGAGAGTGTGACAGTTAATAAGGTTTTGTCTCTCAGAGCCAAACTTTTTGATCCTGGAGCTGCAATTCTAAAAACTGTGTATCTGTTTTGACAGCTGGCTCCCTGTTGGTCTCTGTCTGTACAGGGTGTTAGAGAAAGAGAGGAAGGCTATAGCAGAAAGATGGAGCTTGTTCCTTATTAGTGGCTTTCTATCTACTTCTTGGTTCTGTGAGCATTACCCTAGCAATCTTTAACCCAACAGGCTGCAGTTTCTCTTTGCAGCAAGATGATGAATGAAGTTTTCGGGACTTTTTTCAGCATATGCAATACCAGCCCTGATTGTGTCCCATTCTAAGACACCAATATCAGAGGCTCAAGCTCCCATCTTAAAGATCTGGCTCCCAGACCATTAAGTTTCCTCCTCCAAGGTCAGAAACTTTAGCATGAGTTGACCAGCACCACTTTCTTAACAGCCAGTCTCAAAAAAAACCCTTTGCCTTGGCGGCCACTTGTCAAAGCCTCTAAACCTCAATAATTTTAACTTCTTCCTTATGTTCTCCAGCTGTAGGAGAGGTAGAAATTTCATTTTAGGAATAATAAATTTGTTATGCTCTTATTGCCTCTAAGTCACCTAGGTAAAAATTCTCTACACTAATTTCTCTCTATCCAATTAAGTGGTGAGGTTTCTGCCTTTTGACTGAATCTTGATTGATACAGGTATTCATTGGTGGATACTTTCCATTGATTCAGTTGAAGTTCCTGTGAGAAAGAATTTATTTTGCCTAAAATATAGTTTTAATTCTGGCAACATACATTTTGACTGATCTTGGACTAGAGGCCAACTTCCAAGCAAATCAAATATAAAAAAGAGTAATACAGTAAAAGTCACCTAATAAAATTCATTACCCCCTCAGGCCTGTAGCCAGAGTATTTCCCAAGAAGTTAGGGGCATATCGGGGACTGTGATTTGCAAGTCTAGAATAAGGTATTGCTTCCTCACTGGTAGTGAAAATTGGGGTATTAAATGAGACGGTGTATGTACAAGTGCCTTGTCCAGTACCTGATGTTTATTTAGTGTATTATTTTTGGACTCTTTTACCTCTTAGGTTTTTCTTCACTGTCCACACACATACACACACACACACACAAATTTTAAAGCCAGAGTCTCACTCCATTGCCCAGGCTGGAATATAGTGGCATGATCATAACTCACTGCAACCTCCAACTGCTGGATTCAAACCATCCTCCTGCTCAAGCCTCCCAAGTAACTAGAACCACAGGTGTATGCCATCATGCCTGGCTAATCTTTGTATTTATTCTAGAGATGGGGTCTCCTTATGTTGTCCAGGCTGGCCTCGAATTCCTGGACTTAGTGATCTTCCCACCTCTACCTCCCAAAGTGTTGGGATTACAGGTGAAAGCCACCATGCTTAACCTATACATTATTTGAATATATATATGACTAGCTAGCATAGAAAAAATACGAAAGAGCAAAACATCTGTGTTTCCTGTTATCTGAAACACGCTTGGATGGCATATGTCCTCTGCAAAGCTGATCTAAATGTTTGTTGCACTCTTTCTAGATTAGGTACTAGTGCCTCCTAGTTAAATTTCAAGCTATTTGCTTATCTATCATATCTATAAACATTAGTTATATCCTGATGCTCCTGAGTTTCAAATGTGAAAATGGGATGACCTTTTATTATATCCTGACTATGTTATGAGATGTTCAGTTCTTTAATATTGGGGTCAAAAGCACTGGAATTCACTTTAACAGTGCAGATAACTTGAAAAAAAAAAAAACCACCTTGCTAAAACTCTCTATGCACATTGTTTCAAGGAAAAAGAAGTCTTGGCAAGTTTGGAAGCCACTCATTTCTGTGCCAGTGCCTTTCTTCTGAATGGACAGTTTGCACTTCATTTCAGATATATTGATTTCAGTAATTCTACAGCAGTGAAAAGATAAGGAAATGGGATAGCAAGGTTTAATTTCTTTGTCAGTGGAGTCTAATAATTTCTAGAGATTCGCCTTTATTGGATTTCAATCTTAGTTTTGCTTGTTAGGCTTATATAGTGCTCTTTCTTCTAAGAACACAGCGCTCTGTGCAAAGGCTTTGGAAATCATAACATTTAATATAATAGAAGTGAAAAAAACATAAAAATAAAAATGAGAAGGTGGTGTGTAGGCAGTAGGGTTAGGATAAAACAGTAGGAAAACTAGGAAACAACAAATTTGCAAATTCTCAGACAAGGATGTTTGTGCCAAGTCTTTGAAAGATAATAGAAGTACTAATCTGTACGTCTCCACAGTAAGGAGAGAAATGGATAAAGACTGTTAAATTGGGCATGCTTTACTCTCCAGTTCTTTATTTTGCACCATTATAAGTAAAACTTGATGTGGAACAGCTTAACTAGCAAGTGTATCTGCAGACTGTAGACTCTCTAAGGTTTCAAGCTGCTAAATGGGAGAAAAAATTCAGGATTTGACTTCTTTCCATTTATGCTCTTACCACTTTCTTTCTCTCTCTTATGATGTTCTTTCATCCTCAGAAAATCCATTTAAATGTCAAGGAGAGATGGGAAAGCAATAGGGCAGTAAGACCAGTTGATGCAATTCCTTTTTAGTAATTATGTCTAAGGAGCATAAATTGGGACGATGTACCAGATTTCAAAATAATTAAATCTTATGCAACTGCTGTGTAGAAGAAATATTACTGTCATTTAGTAGATAGATTTCATCCTAAAAATCTTCACTTTTTCTAACAAACTCTATACAAGTTATTGATAAGAGTATTAACCAATATGTAAACTTAATGTACATTATCAATGAGAAAACTTAATTCGTCATTTTATGTAACCACTCTTTTAATCAATTTTCAGAATACTTTTCCATATACCAGAGTAGAATATTAATGATTATTAAATGTCCCTAAAAGTCAGTGTTTAGCTCTTTGAAAAAACTATCTCATTTATTCTTCGCTGAAACCCTCTGGGTACTTCTGCTTCTGGAAAGAAGGAGCAGAAGTACTTTTTCATATTTCTCCAGCTACATAGAACTAAAAACTCTGACCATTATATAAAAAGTAGACATAAGGCTCTGAAAGATAAGGAAAAGGAGGTAGACTAGTTAAGAGGCTTGAGACCTGAAGAATAACATGGCAAGTTACTGGGTTTTTTTTTCCTAATTTTCCCAGATTCAGTGATAGAGAAGCTAGCAAACCAGAAATGCCAATTGCAGACGAAAATAAACAAACAAATGCTTGCTCTCATTAGCGAAGTGACAGTGAAAGAAAGGTGTCTAACAAGACAAATATTTTAGACAAAAGAAAACCCCGCTATTCCAACCAAACACACAGATTAAAAGCATAATACCAGTTCCACATCCAGCTGCAAAGACTTGGAGTATCTCGTACCTAGATACTTCAAAGACTTGGAGTACCAAGTGGAGTACTTAGGGTAACAATCCCACCTGGCTATAAGGAATTACCCTAACACTGCTGCTAAAGTTATAACAAAGAAAGTGTTTTATCTACCCCACTCCCACCAGTAGTGTGAATGCACACCAGAGGGGGAGCCTGCACTTCCACCCTTACCCTCTGAAAATGAGGTGCCTTACCTTTCCACCGGAGTGGCACCAGTAGAGGCCTAACAGAGAAAGAAGGCTTTGACCACCACTCAACAGCGCTGAACTTTCCTCTCCCAGCAGTGTCACTGAAGGCCATGTGGGGAAAGGTACCAAGA
Organism: Macaca thibetana thibetana; assembly: GCF_024542745.1. Lineage (NCBI taxonomy): Eukaryota > Metazoa > Chordata > Mammalia > Primates > Cercopithecidae > Macaca > Macaca thibetana. Next base: position 183,791,857 of record NC_065579.1, on the reverse strand, counting down.
GCCTTGCCCCTCCCAGCTAGGTTGGTTTCAGCAGAGGCAGACCAGGAACTGGAAATTCCATCTCTACTCAATAGTAATGAGAAGCCCTTTCTTCACTCCTAAAGGTATCATTGGAGGTCAAGAGGGAAATCTGGGTTTCTATGCATCCGCTTGGCAGTAATGAGACAGTACTTCTCCACGTCCCCTTCTGAAGTGATGTCAGAAGACACTGGCTAAACTAAAGAAAGAAAAATAAATAAGGTCTAGAGTCTTATAATATAATAAAACAAATGGTCATTTTTTTCCATTGAAAATCACTTTTTGTTTTATTTTATTTTACTTTAAGTTCAGTGAAACATGTCCTGAACATGCAGGTTTGTTACTTAAGTATATATTTGCCATGGTTTGCTTCACCTATCAACTCGTCATCTAGGTTTTAAATCCCACATGCATTAGATATTTGTCCTAATGCTCTCCCTCCCCTTGCCCCCCACCCCCTGACAGGCCCCAGTGTGTGATGTTCCTCTCCCTGTGTCCATGTGTTCTCATTGTTCAACTCCCACTTATGAGTGAGAACATGTGGTGTTTGGTTTTCTGTTCCTGTGTTAGTTTGCTAAGGATGATGGTTTCCAGCTTCGACCACGTCCCTGAAAAGGATATGAACGCATTCTTTTTTATGGCTGCACGGTATTCCATGGTGTATATGTGCCACATTTTCTTTATTCTGTCTATCATTGATGGGCATTTGGGTTGGTTCCAACTCTTTGCTATTGTAAATAGCGCTGCAATAAACATATGTGTTCAAGTGTCTTTATAGTAGAATGATTTATAATCCTTTGGGCATATACCCAGTAATGGGATTGCTGGGTCTTTTAATACAAAGAAGTGGGAAAATTTTAGATTGAATGAAAAAAGGCAATCAGTAGATACCAACACTATATGACAAATATGACAGAATTATCTGACGAGGATTGTAAAGCAGACACCAAACAAATGTTTTAATAGGCAGTTACAAGCAAGCTTAAAACTAACTTAAGAAATAGAACATGTCTTCCATGAAATAGGAAATGTGAGTAAAGAAAAAGTAAATATGCAAAGCCAAATATAAACTTTGTGACTAAAAATATAGTAAGAAAAAACAACTAAGAAAAAGAAAATAACTCACTGGGTAGGTTTACAACAGAATGGAGGGGACAGAGGAAAGAATCAATGAACATGAGGATAAAACAGTAGAAATCATCCAACCTTAACCACAAAAGAAAATGAACTGAAATGAAGATGAGCAGAACCTCAAAAACTTATGGGACAATTTAAAAATATAGGGCAATTAATATGATCACAACCCATAAGGAGAGGAGAAAGGAAGTGTGGCTGAAAATGTTTTCAAAGAAATAATGACTTGTAATTTTCCAAATTTTGCAAAAGATGCAAGCCAACAGATTCAAAAAGCTGAGCAAAACCCAGGCAATACAAGCCTAAAGAAATCTGTCCAAAGCTTACTGCTTTTTACTTTTCTTATTATCTTTAATATTCAGAAGTTTGATTACGTGTGTTTTGGCAGATTTCTTTAGGCTTGTATTGTCTGGGTTTTGCTTAGCTTTTTGAGACCATCCTGGCAAACATGGTGAAATCCCGTTTCTACCGAAAATACCAAAAAAAAAAAAAAAAAAAAAAAAAATTAGCCAGGCCTGGTGGCGGGTGCCTGTAGTCCCAGCTACTTGGCTGAGGCAGGAGAATGCAGTGAACTTGGGAGGCGGAGCCTGGGCAACAGAGTGAGACTCCGTCTCAAAAAAAAAAAAAAAAAAAAAATTCCTAGAACTAGTTTAAAAAAAAAAAAAGACCAAAATATCTACAAATATCTACAGAAAAAAAAAAAAAAGTCCTACAACTAGTCTAGCAAGTTTTCAGAATACAACTTAAATATGTTAAAAATATAATTTCTGTATACTAGTGGTAAATACATATACAAAAGAATTAAATATACAACACTATTTAGAAATACCCCAAAAGAGAAATATTTAGATGTAAATATAACAAAACATGCACAAGACTTTTTTTTACTGAAAACTACAAAATTCTAATATAAGAAATCAAAGAAGGTACAAAAAAGAAGATACAAAAAAGTGAAGAGATATACTATGTACATGGATTGAAAGACTAAACGTAATAAAGATGAAAATTCTCCCTAAATTGTTATACAGATTTCACCCAATTCTTTTCAATATCACAGCAAGATTATCTTACAGATATAGGCAGGAATATCCTTAAAATTATATTTCAAGGCAATGGAACTAGAATATCTAAAACAATTTTGATAAAAGAATAAGAAAATGGAAAAAAAATTACTTTACCTGATATGAAGACTTATTATATAACTACAGTAATCAAGGCCGCATGGTGTTGGTGAAGAGAAAAACTCATAGACCAATAGGGCAGGATAGAGAACCCAGAATTATCCCTATGACAGCATAACTAATGGGTATTTTTAAGGTACAAAAATAATTAAGTGGAGGAAAAAAATAATGTTTTCAACAATCGGAGATGGAAATATCAGACATGCACAAACCAGAAACCTTGTTCTAAGCTTTGTATCTTATACAAAATAACTTAAGATGGATTCGATATTTAAACACAAAAAGTGAAAACTATAACTCCTTTGAAAACAAAAGCATCCTTGGGACATAGGACTTGATGATGTATTCTTAAATATAACATAAAAAACATAGTCCATAAATAAAAAATAAATATAATTTCATCAAAATTAAAATATTTTGTCTCTTGAATACCCCATCAAGAGGATGTAAAGAAAAATTATACACTGGAAGAAAATGTCTGTAAACTAAATATCTGATAAAGAACTCATATATAGACTATATGAGCAACTCTCAAAATTCAACTGTTAAAAAAAGCCTAACTAGAAAATAAACAAATACATGAAACAGGAAGAGACATTTTACCAGAGGTAACACACACATAGCAAATGAGCACATTTGTTCAATATCACTAGCCAGTGGGAAAATGCAAATTGAGACTAATGTAAAATATTATTACTTTGTCAGGGGATCCAAAAAAGCACCACCAGGTTGCTGATTCACTAGGAGGACTCACAGGACTTAGCATATTGTAATACCAATGGCCATTATTTGTTATAGTGAAATAATGCAAAGCAACATTAATAAAGGAAAACTGCACAGAGAGAATTCCAGTAGAAATCAGGCAGAAATTGCCAACATTTCTCTCCAAGTATTGTCACACAGGACACACTTTCTCCAGCAATAAGTTGTAATAACAAATATGAAATGTTGTCTATCAAGGAAGCTCATTAAACTAATTTCTCAGGATTTTTACTGGGGGCTGGTCATGTAGGCACTCACTGACTAACATATATCAAAATCCCAGACTCCCAGACTGAACATAGATGCTCAACATAAACCAAATTTTTGTGCAAACAGTTTAAGTACAGGTAAGCCATTTTTATCAGAGAGAGTGGAGACCCTTTCAAAATCCATGTTTCAAAATGCCAACCAAGAGCCAGCCTTGCAAGCAGGGAGCTTTAAGGTTAGCAATCTCAGGTTTGCTACGTTAACCCCTCTGCACAACTATATGTCTCTTACAGCAGCTAAAATAAAAGGAGTAACAATAACAAATGCTGGGGTTGGACACAGTGACTCACGCCTGTAATCCCAGCACTTTCGGAAGCCGAGATGGGTGAATCATGAGGTCAGGAGTTCGAGACCAGCCTGCCCAACATGGTGAAAGTCGGTCTCTACTAAAAATACAAAACTTAGCTGGGTGTAGTGGTAATTATATTATTTATATATATATAAAATTATTCAATCCTCAAAAAAATTTTTTTGAAAAGTCGAATCATCATCTTTGTATACAAAGGAGACCAGGATGTTTTAGAAGTCTTAAATAACTTACCCAGGATAGCAGAAAAAGTTCTTTGTGGTTTTCAATCACTTTCTTTTCCCAAATGAATATATACTTCCATGTGTAAGTTCTAAAAACCTTAAAGTATCAAGATCTATACATATTACTGTTTATAAATCATTCAAAACCAAACATATTTGAAATCTGTTCTCTTCCTAGGTATATTGTTATTTTTCCTTCAACTTCATTTTGGAACCTAAAAAACTATTTCAAGAACAAATTTCTACATTTATGAGGCATTATCTGCAATAATTGAAAATTAAAATATATTTTAATTGAGAATACTTAAATGATACATACAATAAATGATTCATCATGTATGGCTGCATGGAAAATGCAGGAGTATAATGCTAACTTAAGCAACAAAAGTTGGCAATATGATTATACTTACGATAATATATGTGCACACATGAATAAGAACTGAAAATGTTTCATTAAAATTTTTGAACAATAGCCTTTTCTTCAAAGTTTTATTTTAATGTTATTATATTATTTTCTTAACACTTTCCAAAACTAAAGGACATTAGAAAGTTTCGTCAGCTTAGTTATTTGATGGCATTTAATTGTAGAGAGAAGAATTGGTAGAAGGTAAAATCTGTTTAGTCTTACAGGTACGCTTTTGTGTTCTATATATTGTTAGTATTCAAAATTTAAAAATCGCTATCATTTAGAAATCTGGGGAAGAACACTGCAAATAATCATTTATAATGGTGAATAATACATATATAATTCTGTATTCATTGAACAGATTATAATGTATACCACAAACACTTTTTGGAATCAAAAAGGAAAGACAGCTAATGAAATGTTTGAGTCATGCATCATGAAGTTAAAGAGAGCTCTAGTTTTAGAAATATTTCTTTTCATTCTGAAAAGATTCTGAAGTTACACAACCACTCCAGAATAGACTCCATAAATTCTCACACCATGTCTCTCATTTATTTATTTTTCTTTCCTAATATCTCATCTTACTGTTTTGTCCCCTAACTTTGGTCTTCTAACTTCATATTTAAAAGGATTTGGTTTAGAAAAAAAGAGTAGAAGGTAAGAAAAATAAATGATATTTTTTCTTTTTTCTTCACTCCATTATCCACCACCTTACTCCATATAGTATAGACTCAGATTTCATATGTAAATTTTTAGACTAAAAAGTGAAAAAATTGTTTTTTCTTGGGCAGAGGTTAAATTACATTTCTAGAACATTGCTGAAGAATACTGGTATTAATAATAATGAAGTTCAGAAATAGTTTACTAAATCGTACAGTGTTCCATGAATTTTAAATAAGTATCTCTCACAAACTTCACAACCAGAGAAATGCTGTTCAAATGTATTATATAATATAAATAGGAAAGTCTATAAAAAGTTTCTAATTATGTAAGTTTTGGAAGTCTGAAAGACTTCCTAGAAAAAAAATTGTGATTTTTATATTTTACCAATTTCTGAGTTTATTTTGATCTTATGTAGAGATTTTCTCACAAAAACATAGATTTTTTAAAAAGCGTTGTCTCAAGGGTAAAAATATAGAACATATATTTAAACTTTGAACTTATATTGGCATGCTAAGAGGGCATAAATCAGAACTGATGGGAGAGGAGAAAATATTTTACTTCAACAGGCAAAATTCCATCCTTTGTTGAGAAAATGTATTGACTATGAACAAATTTAATTCACAAAACTTAACCCTTTCTCTTGCTACCACACTTAACAATAGAAAATAAAATTATGCTTGATTAATAAACAAAAAAGCAAATATGAAATATATAGTTTATGTATAAAGCCTTATTTTTATTACACCATCATTTCCATCAGATGTATTTATTTATTTAACAAACATTTGTTACTGTCATTTAGGAAATATGCTATTATAGATGTTAAGAATAAAAAGATAAATGGTAATGAAACTTAAATTTATTTAGCCTAGTATAGTAAGGTAGAAGAAAACCTATGCACTAAATAATTATAATACACTATAAAAATGATTTCGTTGGAATATACATACACCCAGATATAACATACATTTGTACTTAATATATATGAGTATATTTATACACAATTCTAAGGTAGCACAGAGAAAAGAAAATTAGTATTGCCTGGGCCTTACAAGGAATGCTATAACAAGGAGGTTATATTTGAGCTGGGTCTTCAATGATAGTCAGACTTCAACTGGGGAGAGTTGATTTTATACAATGAGGAGTAAATCGAGCCAAGCTCTATGATTATAAAATAATCTAACATGTCTAAGATATGGCAAAACGTTTTATAGACTACACTGTAAGAGATGGGGTGGGAGGACAGAGACAGGTATAGCAAATAAGGGACCAGAGCTATACTGTGCATTGTAAGCCTACAGTTTATGCCCACCCAAGGGCTCCATTTATTCCATATGCCCAGGGTGCCAAAATAGTTTTAATACTGGTAAATAGATGACTTATTTCCATTTTAGGAGTAATAACTGAAGTGGCTAGATGATTGTTTATAATATTTCATGTGACAGATAGGAGAGTTTGAACTAAGCAGTAACAATGAGAAGAAAGAGAGAAAAACAGACTTTTAGAGACATATCTGAAGTACTTTTGATGGGATTACAGTTGAAAGACTTGATGAACACTGTTACCATTAAGTGACATAAAAAGCAAAAGCAATTTCCTTTTCTGATTTCTACATGCTATGAGATCAAGTAAATAACCTTTAGTTTTATTCTTAAAATTTGAAATACAGTACTTAGTGGTTCTTTCTAATCCATATGAGACCCTCTCCCGGATGATAGACATGAATTGATTAGTTATTGAATAAAGGAGCATGTCAATGTAAACATGTCTGTATACATTTGCAGTTTTTAATTTAAAAATAAGACAACTGTGTTTTTTAAAGTTCAAATGTTTGACCACATATCCTGGCTTCTTTTCAGGTTAGAAGAGAATCTCCTGAGTCATTTGCTGTGTTATCTATATTGAACTATATTGCCAATACCTTTTGGCTCATCACGTAGCTTTGTACTATCTTTCTGATGCTTAATGCTATTTCAGTGTCATGTGACTAAATTGAACATGCTGCATGATTAACAGATGTAATAAATACATGGTACCTATATTCTAAAACCTTTATGAAACTCAAAAAATTGTCAGTTCAATGCTGGTCACAAGAGAGTCAAAGTGTGAAGAGTTTTCGATCCAAAAAAAAAACCTGGCCAATCTTATATCTTGTTTAAGGACCATCTATAGAGAAGTATATGCATGAATGCATGTGTGTATATTTCTGACTAGAACATTTTCTCATCTCATATAATTAAACACTTAACAATTATTTAAAGCCCATATTAAATGTCACTTTTTGTAGTCTTCTCTCACCTGAATATGTGTGCTTTGTTAGTTATCTGAATCACTGTAATCTTTTTGACTCTCAATTGAATTTATGACAATTTCTGTTATGTTTTATTTAACTATTATCTAACTGAAACATTGAGAGTTAAAACAACATCAGATTCAACTTTTTATTGTCTATAAAAATATTAGATAAAAGCATTTTTTAAAGATAATAATGTATGAAATTTGGCTTTTAAGATCATTAGAACTTTCAAGAAAAGCGAATAGCATTGAGAATAATAATATAGCTCAAGGCATCTATTACACACTTGCAAAAAAAGAGTCTTTAGTCATTTCTGTGTCTTATATACAGTATTAGTAGGTAATGTGTGTGGATGTTATTTCACGATTTGCACATTTAATTATTAGATCATGAAATTATAAAAGGTATATTCAACAATAGTACTTTCGTGATTATTGAACATCCCCACTTGACTAAACAAAATATTATACAAAAATTGTTATACCTTGGAAAAATGAAGTGCTACCATTCACTTAAAACATACTTCTTTAATTGTCCCTGAGTTGATGTCTCAGATTATTTGGACTGCTATATCAAAATGCCATAGACTGAGTGGTTTAAAAGCAACACACATTTATTTCTCAGAGTTCTAGAGGCTGGGAAGTCCAAGATCAAGCCACTGTCAGATTGAGTGTCTGGTGAGGGCCTTCTCCTTGGCTTATAGATGGCTGTCTTTTTACTATATCCTCACATCATGGAAATGACAAAGGAGATCTCTGAGTTCTCTTTTCTAACAGCTCCAGCCTATTCTTGAGAGCTCCTATGACCTAGGAGACCTCTTGGGAGCTTTATGACCTAATCACCTCTCAAAGACCCTACCTCCAAATACCACCACAGCAGAAATTAGGCTCCAACATGTGAATGTGGTGGTGGTAGGTGAGTCACAAACATTCAGTCCATAGCAGTCAATAACTGTTGAAAATAGGTGACAGATAGATGTTAGTTCATAGTACTATTTCTTCTACTTCAGTGTATCTTCAAAAATTTTAAAAATAAAATATTAAAAGCAACTGTTTACCTAAAAGGTTTTGATGTGACATGTGTGTATATCACTTTATTCACCTTCAATAGACTAGAATATCATTCATATTTCTTCAACTACTCTGGAGTTTCTGGTTTAGGAGGTAAGATAGAATTTGTTGATAGACACAAATCAGTAAACTAAAGAAATCAATGTGAAGATATTGTTAACTATGTAATGCTGAGAAGGCTTTAAACATTTGTATGTCACCAATATGGTACTTAAATTATTTATATATGTATATACTCTTCAGGAATTATTTTAGAAACAATCACAATGTTACATGTAAATTCTATAAAAATGTTTTAAGATAACACACACTTGTTTTTCTTAGGGAAATAAAGGTAATTAAGAGAATTAAAAGAATTAACAACTCAAAAAAGATTTGAACAGGTGGGAAAGTATACTGAGACAGAAATATTTTGTATCCCTCAAATTGTTTTCTCTTCTTAATTAACCCACAGCTGGGTGACATTGTCCAGCATCCCTACACCATCCAGGTGGTGGTCATGTGACTGAATCCAAGTCGAAGGAATGCTGCATACAAAATCACACCACTTTCAAGCCCACCACATTGTAGTAGTCTATTTTCTGTTGCTTATAAAAGAACACCTGAGACTGAGTAATTTATAAGAAATGGAATTTATGTTTTACAGTTATGGAGGCTGAGAAGTCCAAAGGCAAGGGGCGACATTGCATGAGAACCTTCTTACAGATGAGAACCCTCGGAAAAGTCCTGAGGCGGTTCACGGTATCACGTGACAAAGGGGCTCAGCATCCTAATGTGCTAGCTCAGGTCTCTCTTCTTCTTCATATAAAGACACCAGTTCCTCTCCTATTGTAACCCATTAATCCATTAACTCATTAATTCATTATCTCCTTAATCCATGAATGAATTAATAAATTCATGCAGGCAGAGCCCTCATACTTCAATCACCTCTTAAAGGCCATCCCCTCATCATTGGGAATTAAGTTTTAACATGAGTTTTGGAGATGATATTCAAAGCATATTACCAATAAACTATCATACCCTGTCATGCTCTCTGCCCATCTATCAACTAGATGTTGACAGTCAGGTAAACCTTGGTGTCCAATTGAAGAAAATAGCATAATGGCCAGCAGTGTTGGTTCCTGAATCATTGTGTAGAATCTGTTTGCCTCTATCACCACTCTCTCTCATGTCTATCAATGTAACCCTACACTAAACAATTAGATGAGCAAAAAATAAACTTCTATTGTGTTAAGCCTCTGAAAGGTGGAGGTTTGCTTGTCTTGGCAATTAGTGTCCTTCAGTAAAGTAACTGCCAGCTTTTACTAGAGCACTATCATAACAAAATCTCTAACATGTGTCTCTGTGGTAGCTCTTAGGTGATGGGCACAGAAGAAACAAATATAGTAAGTTGGGAGGCTGAAACAACCTGTTACTACTCGGTAAAACATTTGGTTAACATTTTCTTCAATAATAAATTGGGAGGCATACCATGTGCCTACTGAGTTGCAACTCTAAGGAAATATGGTTGGAAAGAGCCATGGTTAGTTGTGTGTTCCTGACTATTGACTACCTTTACAAGGTATAAACTAAAAGAAATGAGCTCGACAAGAATTGGCCAAGAAGGAAGGAAACAGAAGAATCCAGAAATGAAGGGCTTTAGAGGATTGGAAAAGACAGCTGTCAAAAAGTAAATAATAAATTTGCAAATAGATTTCAGTCTTGCAAGATGTTTTACAAAATATCAGGCATTGCTCTCTGAAACTGCATGTCCATATTATTTTTATACATAGTAATTATACTGGGCTTTGGGAAAAAATGAAAGACAGAAGTTAGGAAGTTCATCAAATTTTAAAAAGTGAGGTATATTTTTGTGTTTGGGTGTTAGTTTTTCTTATTGTGTGATACACTATCACTGACAGAGCAGCTGAATAAACAGCACCCATTTATTAGCTCGTAGTTCAGTAAGTCAGTTCACCACGGCATGACTGCATTCTTATTCTCTGCTCAGGGTATTGTTATAAGACTGGAATAAAAGCATTCTCCAGTCTGAGTTCTCATCTGGATGCTCTAGATGGGAAAAATGTTTCCAAGTTTATTATTTGTGCCAACATTTGGTTTCTTGTTGTTGAAGGACTGAGGGCTCTATTTATGTTCTGGCTGTCAGCCAGAGACCACTGTCAGCACCCACAGCTCACACACATTCCTTGCCACGTGGCTACTTCTATCCACGTAAACAATGACACATTACTTCCTACTTGTGCCTCAAATCCCTGAATTCCATTTTTGCAAACAGCTGGAGAAAACACATTTTAAACATGTTTTAAAGGCCTCTCCTAACTAAGTCAGGGTCTCTGGATTATTTCCCCAACCTTAAAACAACAGATTTGGAACCCTAAATGCAACTGCAAAAGTCCTTCACAGCAGTACGTAGATTAGTATTTCATTTAATAACTGGAAGAAGGTGTGTGTACACCAGGGTCCCGGAATCTTGGGAAGCCATCTTATAAGTCTTCTTATCACACTGTGGTCATAAAAAGTATTAAATATTGTTCACATACCATACTCTTTCCAAGTTGATTCATATTCTACATTTATGTATTTATTACATGCTTTCAGAAGTTCTATAGTAAAGAAACTATCTTAGATTTATTTGTGACCACCATTCTTTTGTTTCATTCACCTATTAAAACATGTCTTTATCACCCACTAGGTGGGCAGTGGGAACATCTTCTCTAGATCAACTTTCTATTTGCTGAAGCCATGTGTATGAGTGGTTAAGAAAGCGGGGAAAATTAAATTATTATTATTTTATTATCATTATTAGGGAGATATTTATTTCTTGGAATCCAGGATAAAAGGTATCTCTTATTGTGCAAAAATAAAATAAAATAAAATAAAATAAAATAAAATAAAATGTCCCAAAACTTCTTGTGCAGCTTTCTAATCCCCCTGCAGCCATAACTTAGAAATAGCTCCGTGCCATTATTGTTTTCATAGATTTTTTTCTCTCAATTTTATTTTTTATGTCTTTTTTTCTAACCACTGAATTTGTCATTGCTTCATCAACTTATGGCACAAGACAAAAAAATTTGATTTTGAAAATCTATAAATAGTGATTTAAAATGTTCTCAGGGACAATTATTCTCATCTCCTCACAAATACTTCTAACTTGATTTAAATTTAACTTTAAATATTTAAATGTCTAAAACATATGACATTGAAACAAACTATTAATTTATCAGAATGATGAGTTACATAATTTTATTCAAGAACATGCTCGTTCACTTTGATTTAAATAAAATATCTAAACAGAAATGGAATGTTTCTCTATACATAGCGAGTAAATATTTCTAAATAGAATAACCTTAAAGCAGAGATAATTTTTACCTAGAGAACTAGATTTTTATCTTGAAACTGAGTTTTTTCTCTAGATAAACAAGTGTCTTTCTCTGTAAAGGAAGATTTTTGTTACTGCCTTATATTCTTGCTATTCTTTTTGACTATTGTGTTACTTCATTCTCACACTGCTTTGAAAAAACATCTAAGACTGGGTCATTTATAAAGGAAAGAGGTTTAGCTGACCCTCAGTTCTGCATTGCTGGGGAGGCCTCAGGAAACTTACAATCATGGCAGAAGGCAAAGGAGAAGCAGGCACCTTCTTCACAAGGCAGAAGGACAGAGTTAGTGCAAGCTGGGGAAATGACAGATGCTTATAAAACCATCAGATCCCTTGAGAACTCACTATCACAAGAACAGCATGGGGGAAAACACCCCCATGATTTAATTACCTCCACTTTCTCCCGCCCTTGACATGTGGTGATTATGGGGATTACAATTTGAAGTGAGATTTGTATGGGGACACAGAGACAAATCATATCAACTAATAAAAGGAAACAGTATCACAGGACATATTATAAATATCTCAGGGCCTGCACATTTGAGTAATAATTGGTTATCAATTAATGTAGGGACTTGACATCCAAACTAAGCTCCCAGGATTTAAGTTAGAAGTTAATTAGGATACAATTCTCTCTACATATGTAAAATAGAGAACAAACTACTACAAGGAAAACAAAATATTGCTTTCCAATGTCCTCACAATGATAAATCTAATTTCCAATGATGTTAGAAATCTATTATACTGGTGCTGTGAATTGTGACTACAGTTTATATTACCATTTTAAATTTATCTATGGTTAATCTTCTTTTAAACACAGATCAGTTTACCTTAAATTGCCTGTTGGGACCATGGCTAGCATGCTTGGAAAGTCCAATAGAATTAAGAGTAAATTAAGGATGTAAATAGTTTGCATATCCCTACTCCTGTCCTTTATCTTTTAGAAATGTTATCCATATTCAATCAACAGAGGGAAAAACGAGGTCTAAGAAGGGAGAATTGCCAGATTTTATTAAGTTGAAGTATGTGGGGTGCATTGCTACCATTCAGGCACTCACATTTCGTTAGCTCACTCATCTGGCATGATTCCATTTTTATGTCCTAAACTCTCTAGACTGAATGAATGCATGACTGCTATATCAGGCAACCTGTGCAAAATACTTGACTTCAGCAAATCTTTGACAAGCACCATTCATTAATCTTTGTTTCATAATTCTCACCAGTATGCACACCCTGCCTTTCTGTTCCTATCTGCAGGTAAATTGGTTTTTCAGAAAATGAAGAGGTCAGCAGAAGATGTTGGAACACACATTTTTCTGTTGAAACAAATCAGTAGAATTGAACAGCAATGTCAATGGTTAAAATTAGTAGAACTTGCCCATTTCTCAACTCAATCACCAATTTATATTAGCAGCAATATTGTTTGGGTTCCCATGTAGTAACAAAAATAAACTTACTTATACTAAAAATATGGATAGCTCTTAGCCTACACACACACTTAATGCCTTAAAAATATAGTTATAAAGAACAGACTTCAGGTGTCATAAATGTTATTAGTGCCTAATTTTTAGGTCCAAAGGTAAGTTATCCGATTTCTTTTTCCCATAACAGTGAATTAGGTACTTGAACAAGCACACGTGATGAGGACAAATAGAAAAACTGGAGAGTATATGCTGAAAATATATGTTGTAAGATATAGAGCTACCAAGGTAATACAAGTCTAGATCTGTGAGGAAAAACTAAACAAAACTTTTTTCTAAGTATTTGAGGCCCTAATTTACTTAGCAGGCTTGGGATTTTAGAGGAAATTTGAACAGACTCACAAGGCTAGGGGGACAAAAGTTGGAATTTAGGATCTACCAGGGACTGGGAGCCCTGATGGACCTGACTAGTATTACAGAGGTCACCCAAAGAATTATAGCTTAGTAGAAGATACTCAGATAAACAAACCCTTACTGAGAGAAACACAGCTTCAAATTGTCATAAATGTAGAATGAGTAAATTGACTTGGAATTGCTCTTGCCTTAGACCCCTGGCAGAAGAAAATACAAATGCTCTGTGAAGAACATTTCCTCCAGAGCTTAAAATATCTCTACTATTTTTTCTACAATGCCTAGCACTTAATCAAAAATAATCATGCCTATTGAGCAAGCAAATGTAATATTAGAGACAGACTCCAAGGGAATCTAGACTTTAAAAAATCAGATCAGAATTTAAAAAGATAAGACTATGGAGGCCGGGCATGGTGGCTCATGCCCGTAATTCCAGCACTTTGGGAGGCCGAGGTGGGTGGATCACAAGGTCAGGAGATTGAGACCACGGTGAAACCCCGTCTCTACTAAAAATATAAAAAATTAGCCGGGCGTGGTGGCGGCGCCTGTAGTCTCAGCTACTCAAGAGGCTGAGGCAGGAGAATGGCGGGAACCCGGGAGGCGGAGCTTGCAGGGAGCTGAGATTGCGTCACTGCACTCCAGCCTGGGCGACAGAGCGAGAATCCGTCTCAAAAAAAAAAAAAAAAAAAAAGATAAGACTATGGTAATATGGTAAAGAAAATACAAGATGAGTTTGAGAAATTTGATAGATATCTTTCTTTCAAAAGCATGAAAGAAAATGGAAATTCTAGAGCTGAAAATTATACATAACAGAAATTAACAATCTGAAAGGTGAGATTAATACATTAGTCAGAGCTGGGAAAAATGCAAATAGGAATATGGGTCAGAAGAAATACTCATAATGAACTATGAATAGGTTAAATGAAAGAATACATTAAAAATGTACAAGAGACGTAGAAGATATAAGTATGATACGTTTGGTAACTATGATAGGTTTATCATACTTGTAATTGAAGTATTTGAAGGAGATAGAAAATAAAACAGAAGCAATATTTGATGACATTATGGTTGAGAATTTTCAAAATTTTGGTTGGAGATATTCAGCAATAACGCTATGGAATCAAGGCAAGCTGGATAAACATACAGCAAGGCATATCTAGGCCAAGCATAGTAATTCTGTTGAAATCATCCTTCCCTCTAAAACATAAAAGAAAGCAAAACAAAGCAAAACCACAAACAAACAGGGAAAAGGATTTAAAATAACCAAAGAATAAAAAAGCAACACTAAAGCTAAGTGCTGACTCTTCAATAAAAACCAGAACTATTATAATACCTCACCTTTTCCTGCATAATCTGCAATGCCATTTCTGTCCTACTTTCATAAATAAGTCCATTTATTTGTACTTGAGCATAAACACAATAATGTTTTATTTAATAAAATTTTATAATAGATCATCTCACTCCTTGTACTTCTTTCATGTAAAAATTTGCTTATACTTGGCTCTTTGTTCCAGCACTTAAAATACAGAATTAGCCTGCCAACTTCCAGATAATACCCAGTTAGGATTTGACTAAAATTAAGCTGAAAACCCAAATCAATCTGTGGAATGCAGATATTGTCATAGTACTGAATTTCCCAATAAGATGTTTATATAATCTTTAATTCCTTACAATAGAGCCCTTGCATATCTTTGTTGGATTTATTTCTTAAAAAGTATCTGTGAGCATATGATATGAGTACTTTAAGTTGTTTTCAATTTTTTTTGGTAAAAAGAAATGGAGTTGACACGTATTTAGGGCCCTTATAACAAATACCTTGCTTAACACTTTTTTTTTTTTTTTTTAAGTCGATGTTGTTCCATCACCCAGGCTTGAGTGAAGTGGTGGGATCATAGTCTACTGCAGTCTGAAACTCCTGGGCTCAAGCTGTCCTCCTGCCACAGCCTCCTATGTAGCTAGCAGTACTGGAAATAGGCCACCACACCCAGGTAAATTTTGTAGAGACCAAGTCTCTCTAATTTGCCCAGGCGGGTCTTGAACTTCTGGCCTCAAGCAAACCTCCCTCCTCATCCCCTGAAAGCACTGGAATTACAGGTATGAGTCACTGTGCCCAGCCCTTAACATCCTATGAAACAAAATATAAATGATAGGGACTTTTTTTAAATGTATAGTTTCAGATCTACTCAAAATGTGACTTGTAGACTAAGGCTGTTCCACCCAGTGTTCACTACTCATCTGCAAGGAAGTATGTGAAGACATTCAGAATAGACATAGCAAAATTTTCATAGAAACATAGAATTGTCATAGCATCTTAGTGTGTTATTACTGTATTATTACTATATTTTACCAAAAAAAAAAAAAGGTCATAAATGGTTTTTCCAAAAACTTCTGGCCGTTTACCACAGGTCATTTGAGAAGTGTGAATGTCAATACCATCTACTGGAAAAGACAGCTTTGTTTACATTATTTCCCAGTTTTACTGGTTCATCTTTCCTGCAGTGGTGACTGTCCCTTTCATACCTGCAACCACAGAGGGAGACCATCTTCAATTTCCCATCCAGAGATCCTACTTTGCCATGTGAACACTTACTCAGCTTTTAGCAATTCATTGAAGTATTGGTTCTTTTATTCTTATGTACTTGGTGGTGGTCACATATATCTCCAGTTGGTCTCTCCTCAGCTTTCAGGTTGTATTGTTGTTCTGTGATATCAGCTCTGATACGGGTTAAAAAGAAGTTGTTACTTTATAGTTCTCGTGGCTTTTTCCCTTCCACAGTTCAGAGAGGAGTGATGCACTTGTCCAATTATGTAATGTTTACATATACTATTCTGGCACTTTACCTCTCTTATTTAGTCTAAATCCAACAATTAAATATATTTAGTGATTATCCACAAACCTTATGCTGAAGCTTCTCAAATCATTTTTTCTTGTCTGAAGGTCATTCTCTAAGAGTTTCTCAAGAAGTTCTTATGGGAACAATTATTCTCAAGTCCTTGCATTTTCATAGCCATTTTACTTGAAGGAGAATTTGGCTGGCTACAGTGTCTGTGATATGCTTTCTGGTTTTGAAATCATTTAAAAAAGTTTCTGTATTGGTTTTAGAAGTCTAATGAAACTCTATTATAATTTTCTGCCTTTTGTAAATGACTCTTTGTCAGGATGTCCAAGAAATTATTGTTTATCTTTATTTTCCAACAGTGTCACTAAAATATATCTCAATATTCATAATAGTGATTAAAATTTTTAGGTGTAGAGTGTGGCTTCCTAGGATGGCAGTTATTCTTTTTTAGCATAGTGGTATTTTTTAGTTTACATTGTTGCTGTTATAAATAATCTGTCCACCTAATGCAATCCTTTCAAGATTGCTTTTAAGATGGTCTCTCCCCCCACCCAGAATTCTGCTCCTTTTAAGAATTTGCCATTGTCTTTTATTTTCTGCAATATTATTATTACAAATGTCTATGCATAGATTTCTAATTGTTCCTGTTTACAATAAATTGGGATCTTTGATTCTATAGCATAATAGTTTTCATCAGTTCTGAAAATAGCCATTGTTTTTCACATATTGTTTATTTCTCATCATTTCTCTCTTCTTTTGTATTCTGTACAAATGCATAGTAGATGATTCCTATTCCTACTGTTTTTTTTTCTTTTTCTTTTCTTTTTTTTTTTTTTTTTTGAGACAGAATCTCACTCCGTCACCCAGGCTGGAGTGCAGTGGCTCGATCTTGGCTCACTGCAACCTCCGCCGCGAGCTCAAGAGAGTCTCCTGCCTCAGCCTCCCGAGTAGCTGGGACTACAAGCACATGCCACCATGCCCGGCTAATTTTTGTATTTTTTGTAGTAGAGACGGGTTTTCACCATATTGGCCAGGCTGGTCTCAAACTCCTGACCTCCTGATAAGCCCACCTCAGCCTCCCAAAGTGCTGGGATTACAGGCGTGAGCCACCGCACCTGGCCTATTCCTACCGGTTTTTCACATGTTTAAATCTGTGTTTCAATTTGGAATAAATTTCACTGACTTTTTTTCAGCTTACTAATTGTGTTTTCAGTTTTCTCTAAATAGTTGTAAAACCAGTCTGCATTATTTTAATTTTAGTTAATATGTTTTTTACTTCTAGGTGACCTGTGTGTTTATAGATTTGCTTCTTACTCAGAGGTACGTAGATCATTCTGATAGTCTCTTTCGTGTCAGAAACTCTCACTCAGGATATGTATTTTCTTGTCAACTTAATTTTTTGTTAATATTCTATTTAGAAAATAAATCTTGGAGATTATTTGAAGGCTTGACTTAAAGTTTTGTGGGTTTTGGGGGTTTTTGTTTGTTTTTGAGCCTGCTTCTGTTGTTTCTCTCAGGTAAGGATAGCAAGGGCCTAAGGCCACTTCAAGCTCAATCTTCAGCCTGTTAGCCCTACTTCAGAAATTCTGCTGTCAAGCACCTCTGGAAGCAGAATGCAGTTAAGAAATCCCAGGGCCAGGCGCGGTGGCTCACGCCTGTAATCCCAGCACTTTGGGGGGCCAAGGCGGGCAGATCACGAGGTCAGCAGATCGAGTTCATCCTGGTTAACATGGTGAAACCTCGTCTCTACTAAAAATACAAAAACTAGCCGGGCGTGGTGGCGGCGCCTGTAGTCCCAGCTACGCGGGAGGCTGAGGCAGGAGAATGGCGGGAACCCGGGAGGCGGAGCTTGCAGTGAGCCGAGATGGCACCACTCACTCCAGCCTGGGCGACAGAGCGAGACTCCGTCTTAAAAAAAAAAAAAAAAAAAAAAAAGAAAAGAAAAGAAAAGAGAAATCCCAGGAGACATATATATATATATATATATATTTTTTTTTCAAGAAAGTGTCCCAAACATCTCCTTCTGTATTTTAGGATTTTTTGAGACATACTCAGTTGAAGGTAAAGCCTTCCCAGAGTTCCAACTTTATAAAGATCTTTTGATCCAAACCCCTGTCCAGACTTTGCCCTGTTTATAGTGCACAGACCATTAAGCCAAAATTCCAGGCCACCTCAGACCAGAGGTCAGCAGATGCTTCTAGAGCAATTTAGTGCTTGCTTAATGTCCGTTGAATTGCATATTACTTTTAATTTGGGGGATTCTTATTTTCTTATTACTCTACGCATTTTTTAAAATGAATGTTAACATTTTATCCAGCATATTTTTGTGTTCCATATCGGAAATTTTTACCACAATGTGTAGTTTGGGATTCTACTTAAAATAGAAACATGATTGCCTCTTCTGCAGAGATCTTTTGAGATGGGATTATTAAATTAGAGCATAAACTTATCTGAGGTTTAGGTTTATAGAAATTTTGGACCTTATTGGTCTGCATTTCTTCGTGATGGGAGACATCTCACCTGCCCTCCTTGGGCCCACAGTTATACGTATAAAACCATTTTTTCTCATGACTTTTCATTGTAAAGAGCCACTTATCTTCCAATGGTTGTTTCTGACCCTTTTGTTTTTTGGGATTTAGATATGTTTCCAATTTTGTTATTTCGGAAAACTTTCCTGAAAAAAATTACATTAATATTTGTATTAAATATTAATAAAACAACTGCACTCAATATATGGAATTTATCATTTCTGAGGGAACACATCTATTTAATATATCAAAGAATACATGTTCTATAACAGAAAGAAAGTACAAATAGAGTGAATGTGTGTGATGAATTTGCAATGTCTGCCATGGTTCTTTTATTGTGCAGGAACAACAGAGCAAAAATAATTCAAGTTCTTCCATTGTGTTTGTACTTCCCACTGAGTAATACTATCTCTTCCATTTTTGTCTTTGGACTCCAGTGTATCTTTTATGTTAATTTATCATGTTTAATAGGTGAGAGGTTTGTGTTTTGCCTTAGAAAAGACCTGATAAAATTTGCATTGTACAATACCCAAGAGATGATGATGGCATTTTTTTCTTGTTCATTTTATATTACAGTGTTCTGAAATGTATTATCAATGGAACTTTACACAAAAAGACTAAGAGATTATATTGTTCTTCATTGCATAGTAATCTGTGACATACTAAAAGCATATGACTGCTCCATGCCTTTAATTATGAAAACTATACCTATATAAAATGAATTTTAGCATATTGGAATTTTATTTATATTAAAACACGGAAGAAGCTAATAATATAATTTAGTACTTATAAATTTCCAAAACTCCCCCAATTAAAGTATAATACATTGAAATGCTATTAGAAAGCTTATAAAAATGTATGACAATTTTTATTGGCAAGCTACTTATCAAAATAGACTATAAATTGTTTTTTTCATGATATGCATAACACTTTCTTATTAGAGATAGTTTTCCTATCTTTAAATGAGCAGCTG
Source organism: Macaca thibetana thibetana (assembly GCF_024542745.1). NCBI lineage: Eukaryota > Metazoa > Chordata > Mammalia > Primates > Cercopithecidae > Macaca > Macaca thibetana. The sequence continues at coordinate 183,771,977 of NC_065579.1, read as the reverse complement.
TTCTCTTTTAACACCTTTTAAGATGACTAATAGAATTGTTTTGAATTTTCTATCACTTAAGTTTCTGTTTTCTGGGTGGATACCTGATAGAAATAATCCGTGTCAAAGTATGTCTTATGCACTATTGTTAGCTTGCATTTGTTTAGATCTTATACTTTACAAAACACTTAATAAATTCTTGCATTATCCATTCTGGTTAATGCATTCATATTAATAGGAGATATAATATCCTAAATAATAGATGAAATTTTAAGCACTCTGGTAGACTGATAGTGATTGTTTATATATATGAGTAGGCAGTTTGCTTTTTTTTTAAATGTTATTTTACTTTAAGTTCTGGGATACATGTGCAGAATGTGCAGGTTTGTTACATAGGTATACATGGGCCATGGTGATTTCCTGCTCCTATGAACCCATCATCTAGGTTTTCAGCCCCGCATGCATTAGATATTTGTCCTAATGAAGAGCAGGCAGTTCTTTTACTATTCCTCAGCCTCTTACTCCGTGGACAGAGAGCGCCAGGCATCTAAACATTGCCCTTACACAGTGAAAAGCACATACATTGGCAGAACCCTGTTGAGGAAAAATGTAAGCATTACATAAACAGAGAAGAACACAACTTTTGCTTATTCACTTTTGAAGACTAAATTTCTATTAAAACTCTGAAAATGTGCAGATAGAATATATATAAACATGTGTATATGAATATATGTGTGTATATATACGTATATGCGCTCAAACTAAAATGACCTAGTCTATATTTTAAATCCTGCTGGACTCTAGTCTAAAAATTCATAATAGCATTGGATTTTTGAATACAATGAAGTAAAAATCAGTCAGATCTAACCTAGGGTTCTCACAATCTTCATAATTGCAATTTTAATTCACTTTAGATCTATTTATTCTAGTTATTTACTTTTTATTTTTATTTTTTTGAGACAGAGTCTCGCTTTTGTCGCCTAGGCTGGAGTGCAATGGCATGATCTCAGCTCACTGCAACCTCTGCCTCCTGGGTTCAAGTGATTCTCCTGCCTCAGCCTCCCAAGTAGCTGGGATTAGAGGCACCCACCAACACACCCAGCTAATTTTTGTATTTTTAGTAGAGATGGGGTTTCACCATGTTGGCCTGGCTTGTCTCAAACTCCTGACCTTGGGTGATCCACTCGCGTTGGCCTCCCAAAGTGCTGGGATTACAGGCGTGAGCCACCGCACCGGCCTCTTCTAGTCACTTTCCTTTCCCTTTAAGAATAACATAAATTAACTTTGGATATAGTTTGGGTATTTGTACCCTCCAAACCTCATGTTGAAATGTGACCCCCAATATTCATGGGGCCTGGCTGGGAGGTGTTTGTGTCATGGGGGCAGATCTCTCATGTATGGCTTGGTGCACTCCTCGTGGTAATGAGATTTTGCTCTATTCGTTTGCAAGAGAACTAATTGTTTAAAAGAGCCTGGCTCCTCCTCCACCTGTTTCTCTTGCTGCCTCTCTTGCCATGTGACACATATGTTCTCCCTTTGTCATCTGCCATGGTAGAAGCTACAAGAAGCCTCACCAAAAGCTGACCAGATACTAGTGTCATGCTTGAATGATCCTGCAGAATTGTGAGCCAAATAAACATTTTTTCCTTATAAATTTTCTAGTCTCAGGTATTTCCTTTACAGCAGTGCAAAATGGGCTAACAATCTTAATAAAGCATTAAAAAAAGAAAAGTGCCAAAATGTGTTACAATTGCTCTGTTACTTAAAGGTTATGTTGTACTCTCAATTATATGATTAAACATATTTTAAGAAAAACAATTTGGTATTTAATTGATAGGAACTATCAATCATAAATTTTGTGATAATATTCAAATATTAAACATTTACAGTCTCATGTTGGCTAACAGAAAATCTTTTGAAATTATGTAACTTAAGATCTGTACAGAATTGTATTAGAGAGACACCCCAGATCTTCTACTTGTATAATCTAATGTCCTTTAGAAAGGAAACAGTTATAGATGTGTGGTGTTATTTCTGAGGCCTCTGTTCTGTTCCATTGGTCTATATATCTGTTTGGTACCAGTATCATGCTGTTTTGGTTACTGTAGCCTTGTAGTATAGTTTGAAGTCAGGTAGCATGATGCCTCCAACTTTGTTCTTTTTGCTTAGGATTGTCTTGGCTATGCAGCACTATTCACAATAGCAAAGACTTGGAACCAACCCAAATGCCCATCAATGATAGACTGAATTAAGAAAATGTGGTACATATACACCATGGAATACTATGTAGCCATAAAAAAGGGATGAGTTCATGCTCTTTTCAGGGACATGGATGAAATTGGAAACCATCATTCTAAGCAAACTATCACAAGGACAGAAAACCAAACACCACATATTCTCACTCATAGGCAGGAATTGAACCATGAGAACACTTGGACACAGGGCAGAGAACATCACACACCAGAGCCTGTTGAGGGGTAGGGGGCAGGGGGAGAGATAGTATTAGGAGAAATACCTAACGTAAATGACGAGTTGATGGGTACAGCAAACTAACATGGCACATGTATACCTATGTAACAAACCTGCACATTGTGCACATATACCCTAGAACTTAAAGTAAAACTAAAAAAAGAAAGGAAACAGTTATATTCAAATAAGACGTTCCCTCCAAAATACTATTAAATTTAAAAAATGAGTAATATTTAATGTTAGAGTAAAATGAAAATCTATATATTTATATAACATTTACTCATTACACATGATTTTAATTTTTCTAATATGTTCATTTCTTCAAACTATGGTTACAAATACATTGTCATTAGGAATACAAATGTATTTATGTGTGTAAGAGTAGTACTATGTAGATAAAATAGACATTTTTGAACTCATAAATACAATCATATATAAATTTAAAAATATTTGGATTCCAATAATTCATTAATCAAAAATTGATCTAATTATTACAGTATTTGGTGAGATAGTGTACAGTAACAAAATGTAACTAAAATTTTGGGCTTAAAAATTAATTTTATTTTTTAAATTTCAAGTAGTACATTAAGACATCATGTCTACTTTCAAAACATGTTTGCTTACATAAGTATTAAGAATATGCTTCTAAATAAACTGATATTGTAGCCCAATGGTTATACAGTTTTCTGTCTTGGTGGTTATAAATAAGAGACCTAGGCTATCGTTGATTCTTTAGTTGAAATTTAGCCCAAAGGCAAAAGGTAGATTGAATAGCCTCTTTCTGTTTTTTTTCTTTGGCACAGGTGGTACATCAAAATCCAATCTGCAAAGATGCAAGATATTCAGAATTCTCTTATACTCTCTACTAATTTCATGATACAGGTACTAAGAGAAGAGCATGGGTAAATTGCGTGACACTGAGGTTTGGGATATGAATAATCCTGTCACACAGGTTGTGAGCATAAAACCATGTAACAAGCTTGCACATGTACTCTCTGAACCTAAAATACAATTTGAGATTTAAAAAAAAGAAGAAGAAGAGAAGAGCAGACCAAACAACTATAATAGGATTGGGGTGGGATTTTTTAATCTCTTCTTTCGTGACCTTCAATCACATATGTGTACAAAATATATGTATTTAAATGTAGATATGTTTCCAAAAGTTCTGTGAACACATCAGAGGGTTCTTTTCTAGAGAGAGAAGTTCTGTGGGGCTGTAAGACCAGTGAAAGAGCAACATGGAAAGAAGGACTAGAGAAGCAGAGTTCTCCCCATCCCCTTCGGGGGTGTGGCTGAATTACCTTGACATGACATGTCATGCCATTTTATAGAAACTGCCTTTCAGCTACGAGGAGCTGATAAAAGACAAGGTTTAATAACCTCTCCTTGCTCACTTCATACCATTGACAATTAGTTCTCTTGTAAAATCTATGAATGTTTTGCCTTAATTTTTTTAATTTTTAAAATTTAATTTTTGTGAGTACATAGTATATATTTATGAGGTACCTGAGATATTTTGATACAGGTATGCAATGTATAATAATCACATGATGGAAAATGGCACATCCATCTCCTATACTTAGTTATTTTAAACTGTACAATTAAATTATTATTGAGCATAGCCACCCTGCCGTGCTATCGAAAACTAGATTTTATTCATTCCTTCTATTTTTTGTACTATTAACCATCCCCACCTCTCATTCAATTCCCTACTACCCTACTTGTAACCCTCATTCTACTCTACCTCCGTGAGTTCGATAGTTATGATTTTTAGATCTCACAAACAAGTGAGAACTTGTAATGTGTCTCTTTCTGCACCTGGCTTATTTCACTTAACATAAAGACTTCCAGTTCTGTTGCTGCAAGTGAGAGGAATTCATTCTTTTTATGGCTGAATAGTGCACCATTGTGTATAAGTACCACATTTTCTTCATCCATTCATCTGTTAATGGACACTTAGCTTGCTGCTACCAAATCTTGTGTGTTGTGAACAGTGCTGCAACATACATGGGAGTGCAGATATCTCTTTAATGTACTGATTTCCTTTCTTCTAGGTATATACCCAGCAGTAGGATTGCTGGATCAAATAGTAGCTCTATTTTTAGTTTATTGAGGAACCTCCAAACTGTTCTCTATAGTGATTGTACCAATTTAAATTCCACCAACAGTTTATGATTGCTCCCTTTTCTCCACCTTTTGGCCAGCATTTGTTATTGCGTATCTTTTGAATATAAACCATTTTAACTGGGGTGAGATGACATCTCATTGTGATTTTGATTTGAATTTGTCTGATGATCAGTGATATTGAGTACCTGTTCATATACCTGTTTGCCATTTATATGGCTTATTTTATGTCTATTCAAATCCTTTGCCCATTTTAAATCAGATTATTCAAGATATTAATCCCTTGTCAGATGGGTAGTTTGCAAATAGTTATTCTCATTCTGTGAGTTATCTCTTCACTTTGTTGATTGTATCCTTTGCTGTGCAAAAGTTTTTTAACTTGATGTAATCCCATTTGTCTATTGTTGCTTTAGTTGCCTGTGCTTGTGAGGTATTACTCAATCAATTTTTGCCCCAACCAATGTCCTGGAGATTTTCCCCAATGATTTCTTGTAGTAGTTTCATAATTTGAGGCTTTAGATTTAAGTCTTTAGTCCATTTTGATTTGATTATTGTATATGGTGAGAGATAGGGGTCTAGTTTCATCCTCCTGCATATGGGTATCCATTTTCCCAGCACCATTTATTGAGGAGACTGTCTTTTCCTTAATGCATGTTCTTGGCACATTTGTCAAAAATGAGTTCCCTGTTGATGTGTGGATATGTTTTTGAGTTTCCTATTCTGTTCCATTGGTCCGTGTGCCTGTTTTTATACCAGTACCATGGTGTTTTGGTCACTAGAGCTCTGTAGTATAATTTGAATTCAGGTAATGTGATTCTTTCAGTGTTGTTCTTTTTGTTCAGATAGCTTTGGCTATTCTGGGTCTTTTGTGATTCCACCTAAATTTTGGAATTCTTTTTTTTTCTATCTGTGAAGAATGTCATTGGTATTTTGATAGTGATTGTATTGAATCTTTAGATTGCTTTGGGTAGAATGCACATTGTAACAATATTATTTCTTCCAATCCATGAACATGGAATATTTTGTTCCATTTTTTTAGTGTCCTTTTTAATTTCTTTCATCAATGTTTTACAGTTTTCATAATAGAGATCTTCTACTTCTTTAAGTTAATCAATTCCTAGGTATTTAATTTTATTTGTGGCTACTATAAATGGGATTACATCTGTTTTCTTGTTAAGATTGTTTGATGTTGGCACATAGAAATACTACTGTTTTTTACATTTTGATTTTGTGTCCTGCAAATTTACTGAATTTGTTTATTAGCTCTAGTAGTTTTCTGGTGGTGTCTTTAGGTAATTTTAAAATTGTAAGGTACTATATTCTGCAAAAAAAAAAAAAAAAAAAAAAAAAAAAAGGATAATTTGACCTCTTCCTTTCCAATTTGGATTCTTCTTATTTCTTCCTTTAGTCTGATTGCTTTAGGTAGGATATCCAGCACTATGTTGAATAACAACTGTGAAAGTGAGAATCCTTGTCTTGTTCCAGATATTAGAGGAAAGAATTTTAGTTTCTCCTCATTCAGTATCATGCTACATGTGGGTCTGATATTTATGGCTTTTATTATGTTGAGGTGTGTTTCTTCTATACCCAGTTTTTTCAAGTTTTTTTTTTTTTTATCATGAAGTGATGTTTAATTTTATCAAATGCTTTATTTTTTTTTAACGTCAGTTGAAATGGTCATATGTTTTTGCCCTTCATTGTGTTGATATGATGTATCACATGGATTAATTTGCATATATTGAACCATCCTTGCGTCCCAGGGACAAATTCACTTGATTATGATGAATGATCTTTCCAATTTATTGTTAAATTCAGCTTGCAAGTATTTTGTTGAGGATTTTTGCATCAATATTGATCAGAGATATTGGCTTGAAGTTTTCTTTTTTTGATTTGTCTTTGGTTTTGGTATCAGGGAAACACTGGCCTCATAGAATGAATGTCAAAGTATTTCCTCCTTCTGTATTTTTTGAAATAACTTGAGTAGGACTGGTATTGATTCTTTTTAATATGTCTCATAGAATCTAGTATTGAAGCCATTGGGTCCTGCGTTTTTCTTTACTGGGAGACTTTGTTATGGTTTTGATCTTGTTACTTTCATTGGCCTATTTGTATTTTTTAATTCCCTCATATTTTAATCTTGTAGAGTGTATGTGTCTGTGAATGTATTGATTTCTTCTAGATTTTCCAACTTGTTGGCATGTAGTTGCTTATAGTAGCCTCTAATAATCTTTTCAAATACTGCTATGCCAGTTGTAATGCGCCCTTTATTTGCTATGATTTTATTTATTTAGGTCTTCTCTCTTTTTTTCTTAGTCTGGCTAAAGGTTTGTCAGTTTTGTTTAACTTGTTTATAAACCAACTTTTGCTTATCTTTTGTATTATTTTCTTCATTTTAAATTCATTTATTTCTGCTTTGATATTTACTATTTCTTGTCTTCTCCTAATTTTGGATTTTGTTTTGCTCTTGCTTTTCTAGTTCTTTAAGATGCATTATTAGGTTGTTTTCTAAAGTTTTTCTTATGTTTTGATGTAGGTACTTATAACCTTCTTTCTTAGTATTGCTTTGACTGTATTCTATAGGTTTCAGTATGTTGTGTTTACATTATCATTTGTTTCTGGAAATTTTTCAGTTTTCTTAATTTCTTCATTGACTGACTAGTCATCAGCAGCATATTGTTTAATTTCCATGTATTTGTATAGTTTTCAAAATTCTTTTTGTTATTGATTTCTAGTTTTATTCCATTGCATTCGGAGAAAATGCTTGATATTGTAATAATTTTCCAAGTGTTTAAGACTTGTTTTGTGACCTAACATATGGTTTGGTTACTGCTGCCTTATTTGGTGAGATCAGGTTTTCTTTGATGGTCTTAATACTTGCAGATATTTGTCTGTGTCTGGGCGTTGGAGTTAGGCATTTAAATTAGTCTTTGTAGACTGAGTTTGTTTGTACCTATTGTTCTTGGGAAGGCTTTCCAGATATTTGAAAAAACTTGGGTGTTGTGATCTAAGCTCTGCTTTAGGGGCCACCCAGTCCAGTAACAGTATGGTTCTTGCAGACTCGTAGAGGTACGGGCTTGATAGTCTTGAACGATATCCAGAATAATTTTCTAGATGATGAGACAGAGAACCCTGTTCTTGTCCTCTATTTTCTCCCAAACAAACAGAGTCTCTATTTCAGTTCTAATCCACCTGGAGCTTGGGGTAGAGTGACGTAAGCATGACTATGGTCACCACTACAGGGACTGCACTAGGTCAGACATTTAGTCAGCACAGCACTGGGTCTCACCCAAGCCCTCCTGTAACCACTCCCTGGCTACGGCCTATGTTTGCTCAAGATCTCAGGATCTGCAATCAGTGAGGGCAAACACAACCAGGCCTATGTCCTTCGCTTTACTTGGTTGGGTCCAAAGATGTCTTCAGGAGCTAAGGACTGCAGTAAAAAATTCTTAGAAGTCTACCTAGTATTCCACTCTACTGTGGCAGAGCTAGCACTCACATCGAAAGATGCAGTTAGTGTCATTTTTCATATCCAGAATTTCTGCTTAACACAGAGAATTACAGATAACTTCATTTCCACTCTTCTCTCCCCTTTCAAAAGGCAGAGGAGTCTTACTCTATGGCCATGATCATTACAGGCCCATGGGCAGTACTAGCAGACTACCACTGATGTTCCCTTAGGGCCCAAGGGCCCTCGAGCACTTTACCCCATGGTGGTGAGGTTTGTGGGGACTCAAGTTCAGATTGCTGGAATTGAGGATTCCTCCTTGGCAAGGGCTGCTTTAAATGCTACCTTATAGGTTGGTGTCAGTTGAATTTGGTCCAGGTTTGCCTTCTGCTGACACAGATTAACACTGAGTTCAATATCTCACAACTGTCGTACTCTCCCTCTCCCGAGTTCACAGAATCACTCTCCGCATCGTACTGCTGCTGCTACAGGATGGGAGAGTGGTGGTATCAGCTATACAAGACTGTTTTTCCTACCTCTTCAGTGCCTGTGCTATGGAGTTAAAACGAGGTACTGTGAGTGCTCTCCTTATTTTTGGTTCTTATGAAGGTCCTATTTTGTGTAGATAGTTGTTAAATTGTTAATTGATTTTTTTTTGCCGGCAGCAGGGGTGATCAGTTAAGCCTTCTATTCTGCCATCTTGCTCCACCCCACTGCTTTTTAAATATTTCTTAAATCTGTCTCATCCTCTCTATTACCACTGCGCTAATGTGGACCATTATCAAGTTTTTATGGATTATTACAACAGCCTCTCTTCATGCCTGCAGTCTTAAATCCTTCCCTTTTTTTCCTGCAGAGAAATGCCAAGTAACATGTCCTGAAATACAAGCTCATATGAAATTTATTGTTCTCACATGTAGTACAAAGTGCAAGCTCTTCACTATGAAGCATTTCGCATGGTACATATGAACTGTGCAAATGCCTGTTGAAGAAACAAATGGACAATAAATAAACAAAGAGGTGAACAAGGCAAATAAGGCATAGTCAGATTCCTTCATGCTTTCTCTTCTTCATCTTTTATCTTTTTTTATTGTGTACTTTTGCCTTCCAGATTGATCCCTACTTAGAACCACTCTCTCTTCCTTTGCCTTGTTAATACCTAGTCACCATTTTTTTCTTTTCTTTTTTTTTTTTTTTGAGACAGAGTCTCGCTGTCTCACCCAGGCTAGAGCGTGGTGGCTCAATCTTGGCTCACTGCAAACTCCACCTCCCAGGTTCGAACAATTATCTGCCTCAGCTTCCTGAGTAGCTAGGATTACAGGCACCCACCACCACGCCCGACTAATTTTTGTATTTTTAGCAGAGAAGGGGTTTCACCATGTTGGCCAGGCTGGTCTTGAACTCCTGACCTCGTGATCCACCCGCCTCGGCCTCCCAAAGTGCTGGGATTACAGGCGTGAGCCACCGTGCCTGGCCACCTAATAGACTTTTAAGACTCAGCTTAGAAATAATCTCTTCACTGAAGTTTCCTGGATCCCTCCTCTTGACTTCCTCTCTCCACAGCATTTCAAATATTGGAAACATTTCCTCATATTGATTCATATTAGCCTATTAATATTGTCTGGAAATTTGTCCTCTCCAAGAGTCATATTGAAACGTGATTTCCAGTGTTAGAGGAAGGGCCTTGTGGGAGGTGTTTGAGTCATGGGAACGGATCCCTCATGAATGGCTTGGTGCACTCCCCATTGTAATGAATTCACACGAGATCTGGTTGTTTAAAAAGCGACCTGGTACCTCTTTCTTTCTTACTTGCTCTCTCCATGTGATATGCTGAGTCTCCTTTTGCTTTCACCATGATTGTAAGTTTCTTGAGGCTTCACCAGAAGCAGATGCTGGTGCCATGCTGCTTGCACAGCATGCAGAACTGAGTTAAAACAAAACCTCTTTTCTTTATAAATTAACCAGCCTCACATGTTGCTTTATAGCAATATGAATGTACTTGTCACCTCTGAACACAGCTCCACCACATTTTAGCCATTTATTTTCATGTCTCTCGTTATACCTAGATTCATTTCCTTAAGGACAGAGATCATATCATATATAAATATTTGCAACCTGACATGAAATTCACTCTTTAGCCTCACTTATAGTTAGCCTCACTTATAGTTACTTAATACTCACTTATAGTTACTTATAGTTTATAGAATGAATACAGAGTTGAATAACTTAACTAATAGTAAATAACAATCATATTTGTCCAATCTGTGTGCGTCTGGGGGAAGAATTAATGAACATAATTTCTGCCTTTTAAAATTTGTCAGTTATAATTGTTAACATTTTTCCTAAAAACATAAATATATTCAGCTGAAAACCTTCATATAGGGCACATTTATAAATCTTACCATTTCTTTGTTTTTATTCAGAAAAATGCCAAAGATGTTGAATATTTTACAAATATACTCTATGGGAAAATTCTGCAATGATCTGGTTATGCTTTATTCAAAGGTTTTGGGATTCTTTTATTCCCATATTTGACTGGAATTATGATTTTATATTGAATGTTATTCATGCATATATTCTGTCAAGAAAGTTTCTTTAGATTGTGTGACAGAATTAAATGTATTAACATGTCTTGGCATTCTGCTTTAGGTAACCTCTTGAGTCATTTATGACATATTAAGGTGGTATTGTTCACATTGGGGTTACAGCAACAGATAAACAATATTCACACATTATGGGAGCTATTTTATGGAGTAACACATAAATTATGTATGCAAACAAATGAAAAATAATAATTGTTCAGACAATGATACATTAGCTAGAATGGTCAGGAAGAACCCTCAGAGCAGGGAGACAAGGGTAAAGGCATGAATGATAAGAAAGTGACAGCCACAAGAAGTTATTGAGGAACAGCCTGCTTGGCACAGAAAGAGCAGATACAGAAGCCTCCAGTAGGAATAGACTTTGTGATGTATGCGATAGAAAGGTTAATGAGACTAAAGTGAGTGAACTAAGAGGGGCGTGCTAAGAGATGGGTAGGAGAGGTAGACAGGGGTTAAAATGAATAGTTTAGATTGAATTATTATTGCAGGAGAAGCCATTAGACAATTTTTCAACAGAAGAGTAAGAAGAAGATAGATCAAAGGACTTGCTGTTGTCTTAGATGCGAAATATTAAAAAATAAGTGAATGAAAGATGAAAAACAAGGGTGTTTCCTTGAGAAACAAGGTGAGTGGATGGTAATATCATTTATTAGGTTGACGCAACACTAAGAGAGGAAATACTCCAGAAAAAAACAAACAAACAAACAAACAAAGAAACTATGCAGAGAGTGGAGATCAAGAATTGAGATAAAATCATGTTGGATTTGATAAGCCTATTATTAAAAATGCAAGTGAATATGCCTTCTAAGAGCTGTGTCAACAGATCAATTATGAGAACCTCAGGAGAGCACAATATATGTTAAATTATTAATATGTACTGTGACTTAATGTGTTACCTTTCTCAAGTAATAGATTTGCATTTTAATGAGTTTTCACTAAACACTTTGACCCAGATAAATTGCTCTAATACTCACCATACCAATCATGTATCAGACTATGAGACTTGAGTACTGTGATAGGCAATGATTATTTTGAAAGACATAGGCACCCCACCATTCTACTGAAGCACAGGTCTCATAGTTACGCAGTTCAGTAGTCTACCTCATCTGCTTTCCCAAAATCACTTTCCTATACTCACATTTCCAGAAGACAGCCTTGGGAAATATGAATCCCCCACATATGCCCATCAAGAGCTTTTCCTGATGAAAATTTTAAAAGATTTGAGAACGTATTCAACAGTTAATTTGTGCTCATCTTTTTTCACTGGATGAATAAGGTTAATAAGTTTTTGTCTAATAATTAAGTAGTTAATGTATTATTAAGGTATTTTTTTAGGATGTTTTAAGATATCAATGGATAATATGTTAGATACCTAACTATGCTTTTATTTTCATTATTCAAAACAAAAGAAAATGTTTACTCTCCAAATAGTTTACTTGTTTTACTATTAGTCTAGTCTTTCAGGGTCAGAAAAATCACGAAAATCACAGTAATGACACGTTATCTCCCAGTTTGAGAAATGGTAGTTTGGAACCCAGTGCTTCATGTGAAACCCTCTTGAGCTGAGGAAAGTGAAAGTGAACTGAGGGCAGGGAGGAAATGGAGTCTTGAAAGTGAATGTCAGTGCTTTTCGTACTCTTACTTTCACACAGGGAGATGAACATATACTGGGATTATGTCATGATTTGGCCTTATTTCATTTGTGTACACTAAATTATTACTTAGACATTACTCTATCCATATAAGGCAAAAAATTTATCTCTTTTTAAAAACCTTTTCTATATTTATGGTTATGTAGCTCCTATAAGTATAAATGGCTGCATTGTTTAGCCCCAAATATATTTTCTCAGAGTCTAACGTTAAGATATTTAAAATAGTTTATTAAATATTTAAAAAGCTTATTAAAAGATGAATCTCAGAACAAATGCCTGGAAGTTACAGGACATCTTGAAACTGTATTGAGCTTAAAATGAAAAAATAATCTGTTCATCTTAATTTAGAAATGTTATAATTAATAATTTATAAATATAGGCTTTATTTGATACAGGTGTATCAGCTACTACTCTGTAACAATAAACACTAGAACTTAATGACTTAAATATGTTTTTTTTTTTTTATTTCTTGTGAGTCTACTGATTATCTAGGTGGCTTGATTGATTTGGGGCAACCTCTGTTGATTTCAGCTGGGCCTGTTCAGTCAGGTGACATAGCTGTCAGAATGACTGAGTTCTGGCTGTCCAGGATGGTTCCCTTGAATTCATTCATAGCTTGTTAGGCATGAATCTGAAAACAGATACCTCAAAGTTGCAAGATGACTTTTAACAGAATTATATTCCTCCTCTTAATTTTGAAAGAACAGTGAATAGAGGATATTTAGGAATTTTTAGTCATATGTTTTGTTTAAGCTAGTCAAATAATTTTAAAAAGTCTATGATGGTTATCATTTTATACAGGTAGCACACAACAACTCTTTGATGGAAGATACAAGGTCTTATAACTTCACGCTTGGGCTCAAAAAGTCACCATCAAATTTGCTTCAATTATGTTTAAATGAACTAAACTTTTGATTATCCTTTCACTGCTTAGCAGGGTGCACAAAAGTATGTGTTTAATTAAATTAAGACTACCAGCCTTCCCAAATTTTAATTGGCCTCTGTGTTTTATAGGCGAGCCAACAGTATTATAGAGTTGATATAATGTAATTAAATTTTAATAAATTCTCTGCAAATTAACTTAGGAATTAAAGGAAAGTATTTCCAAATTACATAATTTGTATAATCTTTATGAGTTTATTTCACAAGATACCTTTTCAAAGATAAAAAATGTAATTCTAAAAAAGGGTTAGGTAGTTAAAAGATAAATAAAGCTATCAGTAAATGATATGTCAACAATATTAAGCTATTATTTTCAAATTCCTTTCTAATTAGAAAAGTAATGTATTAATTGTAGAGACTGGACATTTAGAAATACATAAAAAGCATAAAAACATTCAAAATTTTGTTATGCATAAATTAACCATGGAATCATACCATGTATATAGAGATATAGTTGAAATTTCTGTTAATTTTATTAATATTATGTAATAAGAGTAATTTTCTTGCATATTTTTGAAGCATTGTTTTTAATATAACATTTCTAGAATATAGTAACTACACAAAATGAGTTAAACACACATTTTCCTCAGGCATGAAAAATTAATTTAAGTATTCTTTTTTTGAACCTTTATTCTTTTTGAGTATTTATTTTGTTTTAAAAGCAAGGCTGTGATGAAGCTAAGTATCTCTGTACATTACCGCATGCTTTCTTCCTGATACTGAATACTTTAAAAGTCTGTAGATGTGGACTACTAGTCCCCATCTTTTTCCTGTGCCTCTCCAATTCAGCCCAGAGTACTCTCTCAATCTCTCTTTTTCTTCCTGCCCCCTTCTACATCTCTATCTTTATTTAAATCTCTGCCAATCTGAGAAGCCATATAAGTGTGTTGAATTAATTTTCTTTGCATTGTGTTGATTACCAGTAAGAGTGATTTAAAAAAATTAAATGCTAATTGCATTTTTTGTGGAAAAATGCATATTTATACACTTTACCATTTTCTGTTGAATTTTCAAACTTTGACTAAACTTTTTATATAATACAAAATCAACCTTTTATCTAAAATTGACCTTACTTTATTTTTTTTTCTGTTTTAGATTTATATTTAAAATGTCCTCCATGCCTAGAGTTACAGAGGTAATAATATCTTTTTGATTTCCTTCATGACAGAGATACTTTTTAAAATGTGTTGTTGCATACATTTTTATTAATATGTGTAGTAAAAACAAGGGCATGGCAGAAACCATAGAGTTGAAATATTAAATAAAAGATGAAATGATAATAAGGAAAGCTTCAAAATATGATGCTAGTGGGTCACTGCACACAAGAATTCATCCTGATGGGAACTGTCTGCCTTGGCACCTTTATTCTTCTAGTTGATTAGCTGTCACATGTGGTAACTTGGTAGACTGCGCATTATCATAAAACTTTCAGAATCACGCTCAAAGCCAAAGCATATCATAGCTATTTCTTCTCCCTGAAGATGACTTGAAACCAATAGCTACTCTTTAACTCTTCTCATCTCTCTAAACTGCACATTTCACACAAGTCGTAAAGTACTTTAAATAGGTAAATATCTCATTTTGATTTATATTTCCACAGAGATGACCTAAGCACAGAGTTCTTTATAAAAACCTATGCTTGAATAAATTTGGCCAGATCGCACAATAAGGAAGGATATAGATTTTGAGGTTAACATTTATATCAAGGTCAACTGCATTGGAAACAAAAAAAAAAATGGATATTTGTACAGTATAAAAGTTCCTTTATTACGCATATTCTCTATTTTTTTGAATTTTACTTTAAGTTCTGGGATCCATGTGCTGAACGTGCAGGTTTGTTACATAGGTTTACATGTACTGTGGTGATTTGCTGCACCTGTCAACCCCTCATCTAGGTTTCAAGCCCCGCATGCATTAGGTATTTGTCTTAATGCTCTCCCTCTCCTTAGTCCCCACCCCCCATCAGGCCCTGGTGTATGATGTTTCCCTCCCTGTGTCCATGTGTTCTCATCGTTCAACTCCCACTTGTGAGTGAGAACATGTGGTGTTTGGTTTTCTGTTCCTGTGTTAGTTTGCTGAGAATAATGGCTTCCAGCTTCATTCCTTTTTTATGGCTGCATGGCATTCCATGGTGTATATATGCCACATTTTCTTTATCCAGTCTATCACTGGTAGGCATTTGGATTGATTCTAATTCATGGCTATTGTAAATAGTGCTTCAATAAACATATGTGTGCATATCCTTATAGTAGAATGATTTACAATCCTTTGAGTACATACTTGG
The DNA here is from genome assembly GCF_024542745.1 of Macaca thibetana thibetana. Lineage (NCBI taxonomy): Eukaryota > Metazoa > Chordata > Mammalia > Primates > Cercopithecidae > Macaca > Macaca thibetana. The sequence goes on along the minus strand of NC_065579.1, from coordinate 183,756,479 downwards.
TAATGGCATTGCTGGGTCAAATGGTATTCCTGATTCTAGAATCTTGAGGAATCGCCACACTGTCTTCCACAATGGTTGAACTAATTTACACATCCAACAACAGTGTACACACATTCCTATTTCTCCACAGCCTCACCAGCATCTGTAAAAGTTCTTTTCTTTTTTTTTTTTAGACATAATCTCACTTTGTTGGCAGGCTGGAGTGCAGTGGGGAGATCTCAGCTCACTGCAACTTCCACCTCCTGGTTCAAGAAATTCTCCTGCCTCAGATTCCCAAGTAGCTAGGATTACAAGTCTGCACCACCACGCCCACCTAATTTTTGTATTTTTAGTAGAGAAAGGTTTCACCATGTTGGCCAGGATAGTCTCAATCTCCTGACCTTGTGATCCGCCCACCTTGGCTTCCCAATGTGCTGGGACTACAGGTGTGAGTCAATGTGTCTGGCACGTAATCTTGTTTTAAGTAGCAGATTCTTTCTGACACAAGTTAATGTTTTGTATTCTTTGTAAGAATTTAAAGAGAGAAGAATTTCTATCAATTTGAAATCTCGATTTTGTCATATAATAATAAGGCAAATTTTCACTGTCATAATTAATAAATGGATTATGGTTTGCTCACATTTTGAAATATAGCAAAGAACAAAATAAAAAATGGGAATATGTTGAAGACAATTTAAACTTAAATCATTAAATATATTAGCAAAAAGTACAGAAAGGAACTTATTAACATTTGAAAAATAATACCAATAACAACCTTAAATCAAATAACAAATGATTTTTGAAGCACTTTAATTTCTTCTGTAACACTGGTGAAGAAATATAGATTCTCCATGTACTACAAAACAGAAATCCTTTGTTTTGTTATGCTCACGTTTCTAAAAATTGATGCATGTTTCAAAGAATCAATTGGGAATTGCTGCACTTTACATATTTAAAAACATATCCACATATGGAAATCACAGAGTACATAGGGCTTTTTAATAGATGATGACTTCTCATTCAGACATTATAATTTTAGTTGTCATTTTTTGAAAGATATTAGAACAATCAACATCTGAAATTATTTTAGGCAAGAATGAATACACTATAATTTCAATAGGAAGTTGAATAGTAATAAAAGAGCAAAGCACACTACATTTATTTAGTTTGGGAGTCAATCGTGTAGACACAAAGATAATTTACAGTCTTATGTGCACACACTTAACATCCAAGATAAAGTAATGTTTTTTAACTTAGGATTTCATATTAAAAGGTATTTTTAATGTTGGGAGAAGCAAGAAGGGAAGCAAAAATATAACCCAATACCAGTAAAATTCAAAAGGCAAAAATCTTATAAAATACAAAGCCGTGGAGGCCAATCGCTCTTCTGAACTGTTGCTGAAAACAAATTGAAATGATGTTAAGACAACCAAAATGGAACTCCTAAAGCTGCCTGGAGCAGATGATAGAATTTTCTTGGGACACATTTAAGTAAGAGCTGCAAGATAAAAAAGAGGAACAAGAAAGGCAAACTAGACAGGGTCATTGTTATGGAAAAGTTCTCAGTAGCAAGGCCTTATTTCTATAAAAAACATAATTCATACTCATACTTTATTAATACCAACGTGAGATCCAGGATAACAGATCCAAATTTCCTGCTCCATTGTGGATGAGGCAGTAGAGTGCAACCATCGCTCACGTTTTGGGATTTTAGAAAGTCTGAGTTTCAGTTATCTTACTGTAAATATCAGTCTAATATAACTTTCATTGATATTTCAGTACTGTCTGAGAAATATGAACAAATATCTGAACACACTTTTAAAAATAGTGGTGTTTCATACTAATATCAAGTAATAAAATATATTGTTTGAGTTCTACCTTTTTATGAAAAAAATTAAAGAAGGGTTTCTTAAAGTTGTGGAAATAAAGACCTATGATTGATGTGATCACATAATTTATTGTCCAAATCAAGATACTTTTGAAAATAAGAAGCATGAAAATTATTAAAATAGCATCCATTTAAAAAAACCTTTGTGTATTGACTGACAAATTGATTTTGTTAAATTGGATGAACTATAAAAAAACCATTAAAATCCATTTTTAAAAACTTTAATAACCTTTTAATCATTTCTATCTCTAGCACCAATTTACTGATATTTTTCTGAAGAATACTTGTTTAAAACAATTTTATAGATACGTAATTTGTTTATTTTATTAATTTCAACTTTTAAATAAAATATCATAAAATTCATTAGTTTTCAGTGTAGAGTTTGATAAATGTTAGTATATTTATAGTTGTATAACCATCACTACAGTCTAATCTTAGAACTTTTCCATCACCTTGGGCTCTAGGTGATTTGTTTTTATTATTGTACAGCATGACTTGGTAAATGTATCACAATTTGTAGATGAATTCTATCGTTGTTTATCATTTAGATTATTTCCAGATTTGGCTTTTATCAATATAGCTACTATAAAAATTCTTGTCCATATCTTCTGGTGCACCTGAGGACACATCTCTGTTGTATATATCTGTAAGAATAGAATTTGTAGGTCACAGCGCAATCATGCATTTATCTTAAGGAGATCATTTCACATTGCTAAGCACAGTGGCTTTTTCAATTTACATTTGTTCTTACAGTATATAAGACAATCTTATGCACTATATATTTGGCCAAAGTTGGTACAGACAAATGTTAAGCTTTCAGACATCTTAACGTGTATAGTAATAGTTCATTGAGGCTTTAAATTGCATTTCCCTGGTAATGAAGTTAAACAAGTTTACATGCTAATTTTTCCTTTGAATAATTTCTTTACTGAAGTTTAAAAATCCATTTAAAAATTATGTTGTTTATCTTTTCTTCATTAACATGATAACATTTTTATGTATCTGGATAGAATAACCTTCTTGGTTATATATGTTGCTCTTCTACTCTGTGGCTTTTCATTACATTGCATGTGTCTTGAAAAATGAAAGTTTACAACTTAAAATAATCCAATTTATACTATTGCATGTACAATTTAAGTTCTGTATTCTTCTTAACGAGTACTTTTTAAACACATGCTATTTTAAGATATCTTAGTGTTATCTAAATATAATAAATGTTAATATTATTAAGTACTGTTTTACCTTATTTTAGATCTATCATTTAATATAAATTTATTCATGTGTACTTGTGGATTAGGAGCTAGTTTGGCTTTTTATTTTCCAGTCTAGGTGGACGGCTGACCTAGTTCTGTTTACAGAATAGATCATGTTTTTCCCACTACTCTACGTTAACACCTTTGTAATAATTAAACTGTACTTATATCCATGGGTTTGTTTTTATCCTCTCTATTCTGTTTTATCATTCTGGTCTTCCTAGAGTCAATATTTCATTATTTTAATTACTGTGATTTATAATAAGTCTTGATATCTAATGGGAGATATTATTCATTAGTTTGTTAGGCCTGTGTTGATACCAAAGTATATCATAACAATATAGTAATATGCATAAAAATTATTAAAAATATACAAACTAACTTTGACCTAGAGGAAATCCTCACATTTTGTTCTTCTTAAAGATTTTCCTGAATAATTTTAGTCTTCTTTTATGTCCAAGTATGGTTTTAAACCCATTTGTCTTTTTCAAAATTTTACATTTATGTTGAGATTACATTAAATTTGTATATTTGCAGTATTCTCTCTTACAGTGGATGAACATGTCATAGTTCTTTATTTGTTTTTCTTTAATTTCTCTAAATAATGTTTTATAATTTTGCTATGTAGGTGCCTCAGACGTCTTTGGTTAGACATATTTTTTTCTTGCTGTTGTAAGTGAAACATCTTATAAAATTATATCTTTTAAATATCTGTTGCTAAAACAATTACTTTTATACTCACAATGCTTGTTTGAGGCCATTTATTACATTAAATATTTTTTCTCAGTTTTTAAACTTTTTTACGTAAATAATGAAGTTGTCTATGCATCATAAGTTAGAGTTATTTTCCTTTTCAACTTTTAATATGGTTTATTTCTTTTTCATGACTTATTTTATTCTGAAGAACTGCCTTTGGAATGCTGAATAGACATTGTGGTAATGGGCATCCTTATCCCTTCATATCACAGAAAAGCATCTTTCAAAATTTCTTCCATAATTTTGATGATTTTTATTGTTTTTTAGATGATTAAGAAATTCCCCCTTCTAGTTGTAGTGTGATATGCGTTTTGGCAATAAGTGGATGTTTAATTGTTTCAGAAATAACTGTCAAACATTTAAAAAAAAGTGTTAAATTTGAGTGTACTTCTAAATTTACTGATAATTTGTACTTTTACTTCTATGTTCATGAGTGATTTGGGTTTGTAATTTTCCTTTCTTATAATATCCTTCTCAGGTTTAAGTTTTAAAGTAATTCTCTCTTCATGAATTGAGCTATGGCTAGTCTTATGGAAAAGTTGCTGTGACTATGGTATTATTTCCCCATTTAAAATTTGTAAAATCCGGTAAGGCTATCTGGTAGTGCCCTCCAGTTTCAAGTTCTGTTCAGCTCTCTGTTGTCAGAAGTCTCTACTGTAATTGTCAGAGAGATACTTCTACAAACCTGCCAGGTCCCTAGGACAGTGTTTCTCCAAGTGTGTTCCTCACACAAGTAGCAGCAATGTCACCAAGAAACTTGCTAGAAATGCAAATTGTCAAGCCCCTTTTAATACCTGCTGAATTAGAAATTCTGAGGTTGGGGCCACCAGTCTTTGTTTAAATAAACCTCCCAGGTGACTTTGATGTGCACCAAAATTTGATAACTACCTTAAGAGAAAGCAATTCAAAGGTCAGACTTTCTTTTTTTGCCTTCTCTGATGTCTTAGCAGAAAGTATTCATTATTTTGTTAGTGCTACATTGACATCAAAGTATATGAAAAGAACATAATTATATGTATAAAAAATATTGAAAGTATAAAAACTAACTAACCTAGCAAATTCACTTATAGAAATTAATCCTAAGGAAACAATACAAAATTCTTAAATGTTTTACGTTAAATTATATTTAAAGAACATAAATTTGTGCATAGATGATATTCATTTCAGTATTATTTAGTTAATTGCGGCAAATTATGTGTAAGTTCATTAATAAAAATTGATTAAAAATTATTTCATCTTTCAATGATATAATATTATGCATCTAACAAAACTTTGATTATATATAAATGATTATACATAAAAGATTTTATATATCACATATATGATTTTATATATTATATGTGATTTTATATACAAGAGATATAAATGATTATATATAAATGATATAAAAATATATTAATGATTTATATATAAATGATTATATATATTATATACATATATTTCTTTCCAATGGTAATATATTATTGCTTTAATTAAGGCAGAAATAAAGTCATATGTATATTACAAACAATTTTACTTTTTAAAAGATGTGGAAATATATATTCATTAAAATACCAATATAAAGTAATTTGTATTTTTGTACTTGTTTATTTTCTTATTAAGTTCTACTAAAAAGTTACTGTTTCTAAAGAGTTATTTTAACTTGTGCTCTAAATGCATTGCCTGACTCTCTATCCCAGTTTCTAAACAGTTTTTAGAAAGTGTTGTAAGTGTATTTTACAGTATTTATTGTTAGAGGAGATTATCAAATTTATGTCAAGATTGTGGATGTTTTTATTACACATATTCAGATATAAATGGATTTGCTCCCATTTAACCTTTATTTATTTTTAATGATTATATTTTGGTTTTAAAATATTTGTTCAGTTTTTGCTCTTATTAAAATTTATCTGAGGCTTATGTAAAAAGATGCAAGGAGAATACAGAAGAAAAAAAGAGTCCAAATGGATTTGGGTCTTATCCTTAGATAGAGTCTTTGCACATTTACTAATTATCTATCTGTTTCCAATTTTAGTATGTGGGCTATGAAGTGAGCATCACATTTTTTGTAAAGTTTATAGTATTCACACTTTCAAAGCCAAAACACGTCTATAGTTAATTTTGTTGAGATTAGATGTTTGTAATAAATACACCAGTGATTATGTTTTAACTGGGATGATTTCCTAGAATATTTTTCTCTAGGGAGAGGAGATGATATGGGAATAAGATAATAATACATTGCATAAATGGCATTCAAAGGTGTGGATATATATATACACACACACATATATAATGAATATGCATTGAAATACTAATACAACGTAGGCTTACTATTAGATGTGTGTAAATATATACGTGTGTGTGTATATATATATACATGGAAAAGTAAAAAAAAGAAACCTCCTTGTCAAAAAGGTAAAATTAGAAAACAGTTTCAATAACATATTGCATATATTTTGTTAGTAACTCAATTAAGACAAATTATTATAATATAATATTACTGTTAAACCTAGCTCTGAGTTATTAACTTAAAAGGGGAGGTTGACAGCCTTCCCCCAGTCAACCTGACACGTGCTACTTGTAAGTACTTTCATATACTGTTTTGAAATAAACTTATTTAGCAGACATCATCAATAAGAATTAGATTTGTCATATGCTAATTGTGACAGAGTTTTAATATGTACCTTTGTTATTTTAAGACCAGATTATCCAGTCACTAGGACAGGTACGTGTGTGTGTGTGTGTACATTAGTGTTTTGAAATATAAACCAGCCTCTTCTACAGCCCAGAGTAGAGAAGACTGACTTTGTTCCTTGTCTCAGTCTCTTTTCCTAGATTTCCTTCTAGCATAGATCCTTCTCTGTGCTTACTTGCTGGGATCCATTGTGATGTCTTTCAGATGCATGTATCCCTGAGCACACTTTTTACACTTCTAGCCTGAAAAGAGAAAGTTTCTTTTTCCCTATCCCCACATTCTCTCCTTAAGTCTTCTGACATCCTGAAGACTCTCTTTAAGCATCAGCATCAGCCGTTTCTGAAAATTGAAAGTGAGTCTACCACTGAGGCTGTTTCTCCTCTCAAGACTCAAGACCCTCTTTATTTCCTTTAACTCCACTGGAAGAAGGACAGCAGTCAAATGTTCAATGCCGTTTGTCTGTTCTTGGCAGTGACATTCAGTTCTCTTTATAAAACAAGGGAGTACAAAGAGAGTAGAAGTGACATCTTCACACACACATACCCTTTGCTAGATTTGTCAAACAGCTGATTTCAAACTGTTGATATGACATAGACTCAATTTTTTTGAGTCAAATTTTTCATTATACAATAGAATTGAAAAGCTAATATCAGAATAACTGTCTGTTACTATTATTTTTTAAAAATAATTTTATTAGATACACATCCAAACATTCAATTGCATTCATATGGCATATGACATTGTGATGTAAAATATATTTCTTACTCTAGTCACGGTCATAAAAGATGAAAGCATGACTTTCAGGGCATTCTTTAGCGCTGAGTTGTCTAATATGGTAGCTATTTTATTTAAATGTAAATGTATTAAAATTACATAAAATTAAAATCCGTTTCTTAACCAAGGCAGCCACATTTAATTGCTCAATAATTACTTGTGGCAACTTTATTGGACATCTTGGGTCCAATCTTTTATCATCGCAGAAAGTTCTGCTGGACAGTGCTGATACAGAAACAATCTAATACTATATTTATAACATTTTATTTATATGAAATTTGTACATAACAAACAATGTTCAACAATTAATACAGTTTGTGGTGGTTTTTGTCTTTTGCTACAATAGAGTTTCATGCAATAGTATTTAGCTGGTTGTCTTAGGTAGTGTTCACGTGTTGAAAGAATTCCTTTGCTTTATTTAAGCACAGCGAGCCCCAAAACCATGCGGCAAGAAAGAGTAATCCTTAGTGGCATGAACACGGAAGCTCCACTGTTAGCTTCAAATCCACTTTTCTACCTGTGTGAATCTGGACATTCACTTGCCTCAGTTCTATTACCTGTAAAATGGATATGATGTGAATAGTTTTATCTACTTCTTAGTGCTTAAATTTATGAAGTGGACTTTATATTACAAATTTATATTCATAAAATGCCTACAAGAGTAAAAGCTAAATTAAGTGGTAAGAGTTAAGTTCATTTTTTCGTGTAAACTTATTTGTGTCACATGTAAATAAATATATACTTGTAGGTGGGTGTGTATATGTATTATTTTGTCAAGTGTCTTGTGAAAATGCGCAGAAGGCACAATGCAAAGTTGTGGTCATTAAAATTTTAATTTGGTTATTGACATTTAAGTTCTCCCTCCTATGTTAGATGATTCTGGACCCATATTTATATGTTATGAGCAAAAGATAACTACCGAATATCTATGTTTGAATATTATTTATTTTTAATATATATTTTTAAATAATTTTAAATGGTTTCTCACAAGGATAAGATAGAATGGAGAGTTTGGAAATTTAAAAAGTAAATGTAGTTCCAGGATGAAAATTGAGGACCATTTCCACTTTAAGAGAGAGAACAGCTTCACAGTGGATTAAAGTATTAAGCTTTATGTTAGTCAAGCCAGGTTTCAAATTCCTCTTGCCTCAACTACCCACCATGCAATGAGGGCAGATTACATAAACTTTTTTAGTCTCACTTTTGCCATCTAGCAAATGAGTGAGATAATATGTGTTCCTTATAGAGTCGTTGTGATAGAAAACAAAGTATCAGCGTATTCTCACTTATAACATTGAGTACCCAAAGGAGGGAACAATAGACAAAGGGGCCTACTTGAGGGTGGAGGGTGGGAGGAGAGTGAGGGTTAAAAAAAAAAATACTTATCAGGTACTATGTTTACTATCTGGGTGACAAAAAAATCTGTACACCAAACTCATGCAATGCACAGTTTCTCCATGTAACAAACCTTCACATGTACCCCTTGAACCTAAAATAAATGTTGGAAAGAAAAACAAAAACAAAAATGAAGTAATGTACGTAAATTGCTGAGAATCATGTTTAGCATAGAGTAAGTGTTCAACAAATGTAAGCCTTTATCATATTATTCATGTAATAGTAACTGCCTCCCTTGCATATTTAATTAAACACCTGAAGAGTTTGATTTTCTTCTCATAACTAAATTGTAATTTTCTCTCTGTTTCTGACTAGGTGTGTGTTACTGAATAAACGGTTCAGTGTTTCTAGACTTTGGTTTCTACTGAAAAATAAAACAAGTGAATAAGGTCCTCCTAATATCATTTCTGAGCCTGTGGTTTGGAATCTCAAGAGAAACAAAGTCAAAGGCATTAAAAGAAATGATGTGATGTAAGGGTAATGAAGAAAACAAAATATATTTAGGCATATTTGAAATTTTGAATTCATCAAAACCCAACCTATGTATCAGTCAGCACAAGCCCAGTGAACAGTTTGTGTGGTTTGACAAAGCATACTAGATGTCAGCATATTTCAAACTTTTTCTCCTAAGTATGTCTGTTAATTGCTTTTACACTTCCATTATATATAATTCTTTCAGAGATGAATTTGACATTATGCATTAACTTATAGTCAATAAGAAGCTATATAAACAAAAGTTTATGTGTGTTTTATTGGTGTCTCTGAGATGATTTATAAGTTAGTACTCTTCGAAGAAATTTTAAAAATGAAATGAAAGTTAAAGATGAAAGCCAACATATAATCTTTATTTCTGATGAACACTAAATGGGAAAACAATTTGGTCTGAAGGGCAGTTTGGCAGTTTGAAAATTTGTAAATTCCAAAATATAACCATCAGTTTGTAGATGTTAACAGGCAGCGCCACATGACATTCAAATGAGAAAACAATAGAGCAGAGCAGCAAACGTAAGCATATGATATCCGGAAACTTCCAAGAAGAAGATGAGAAAGGTGCCCAAGTTATTCTTCCTTAGGTTATTCTTTATAAGTTTATAGATAGAACCATTCATTCCACATTTAGGGGCAAGGAAGGTAAAGGACTGAAAGAATACTAAATATGCTTAGGAAAACAATTATTTCTCATGGCAAACAACTCCAACCACGTTTTGCAAATGTTGGAGTGGATAATATAGTCTTTCTTATTTCATTATTAAATTGAATGGAGAGGCATAGCAAAATATATAAAGACACATGCTTTGTGTGATAAGGTTAGTTTTAGAAAGGAATGAAGAATAAGATTTATTTTTTTAAAATTTATATTCTTTAATAGGTCCATCATTGTACTTAGCAGTACATGAGCTTTTTTACATGAAAATTTCAACACAAAATGTTATTGAAACATGTTCATGTGTCCCATATTTCCAAAATAATTTTTTCTCACTGACTCTACCTTAAAATTACAATAATATATATAGGGTGTCTTCCTTTATTGTAATCCATTGACCCAAATAAAACTATGCATCATAAATCGTTTATCTTGTCAAAATGGCGCTATTCTTATGAGATGAAGTTCACAGAAAGTCTTGTCATTTTAAGTTGTTTTGAGTTGCCTTGTTTTTCTCCACAGAGCTGCTAACAGATCTGATGGTTGAATATCTACCAACAACTGGGCCCTAGTTTTTGAATTTATCTTCACAATGTAAAAAAAGGCTACAATAGGAAGTTGTATCAGTCCATTCTCACACTGTATAAAGATACTACCTAAGACTGGGTAATGTATAAACAAAAGAGTTTTAATTGACTCACAGTCCCACATGGCTGGGGAAGTCTCAGGAAACTTACAATCATGGCGGAAGGCAAAGAGGAAGCAAGCACCTTCTTCACAAGGCTGCAGGCTAGAGAGTGCCAGGAAGCAAGGAAATGAGAACTCACTCACTGTCACGAGAACAGTGTGGGAGAAACTGCCCACGTGGTCCAATCACCTCCCAACAAATCTCTCCCTCGACATGAGGGGATTACAATTTGAGGTAATATTTGGGTGGGAACACAGAGCAAAACCGTATTAGTAGTATTAGAGTTTATTCTCCATTCTGATGGAAATAGCTGGACATAGCAATACAATACAACAAAAGATAGTCTTAAAAATCCTCAGTATTGTTTATCTCAACCTCTTCTTTGGGAAGTAGAATAATTGCAGCTCTGTACATGTCTAATTCATGAGGGCACATAGATACAATTCATGTTTTGCCTCATCAAGTATTCTATAGAGGGAAAAGACTAACGTATGTGAGAAATTGCTGCAATCCCAAAAAATGTAATTTATAATTTTTGGAATTATGCTAGCAAGTTGTTGCGAACAGGTTTTCCCAATTCAGAACACCAAAAGTACTAAATAAAACATGACGATAAGACATATTTTTCTTCTTTTAAATGGATAAACTGGAGGGACTGTAAAAAAAAAAATAAGTGAAAGCTAGAAACAACACAGGGGTCATGAGGGATGAAGTCATCTCAAGTAGCATTTCCAAGATAGTGTCTGCCAAATTTGGAGTAAATATGTATGTGTGCTCTGCTAATGCCAGTTACACATTTAAGGGGAGGTGAAAGGTCAGCTCAGAAATCTGCCTCTATTGTCAATGAGCACACATTCACACACATCCCTTCCTCCCAACTCCCCCAACAAAGCCAGGATTCCTTTATTCTCTCACTTAGTAAGCCAGAAAAAAAAAAAAAAAAAAAAAAAAAAAAAACTAGAAAGCAATAACGTGCTTCATTTCCTATCTTGGTCTTGGCTCCAGGTGGAGTATAAAAAATCATTAACTTTCTTTGTCATCATTTATTGTCTAGTGGGCTTTATAAATATTATGTTGGATCTAGAGTCTGTGAAATCTATCTACAGAGTTTGTCCTGTGGCAGAGTTTTAAGAAAATCAGAGATAAATACAATTACTATAAATAAAACATTAGATTAATTTACACAAAATATTCAATGCATAAATCAATATTTTAGAAAATTTGGTTTGATTAAAATGCTGACTTTAATAGAAATACTACAAATATATTGTTGAAAGTTATACAGTAAATTATAAAATATCTCAAACTTGAAAAGGATAAATTTATCTATATTCCTTTTGTGGGTTAGAAAGTTTTAGCTAGAATAAAAGTCTACTTGATGTGGTTAGTTTGGGGGATACTAATGCATTGAGCACCATGACTCTTGAATAATAGAGTAGTTCATTCTGTTTTTGCATTTTGAGATAATTATTTATGCATGTCCTTGTGCTAGATAGCACTAAGCATTGCCCATTCATTAGTGGTTCCCACTGAAAGTTATGTTTATATTCAAAAATTCTGCCCTGGGAAGGATCATATTGTGTGAGAAATAATTACAGGCCAAAAGTGGAGAGCCTCTGCTTAAAATGTATTAAAAATTATCTGCTTGATGTGCCTCCCAGTTTCCATAGTGTGATTCTGTCTAATTATCCCTGGGGATCTGCTGGGCTCTCTGACTATTAAGCAGATAATTTTTTAACATTGGGAAATATTTATTTTCAACTAGATAGCTTTTTGAGCCTGACACTTTAAGAAGAATACTTCTAATAAAATTATTTAACTATTTAAGGACAGTTGAGTATTGTTTGTTAATTTGGTCAATCAACTGATGGCACAGAAACTGCCCTATTGCCCTTGAAATATGGTTGGAAATGATAAAGTTAAATTTCTGTTCTCCTCAATGTTGAGATTGTTGCTTCCAACAGACCATTCCTGGGAGGAACATTACTATTTTAGATATACCAATTACTATAGCAGAGCTTTATAAAATTCATGGTTAACTTCATTGAGGATAGGTTTATAGATGCAAACAAAGTTCAACTCAATTTACATATCTTATATCTGTATGTGTATAATAACTCTCTTTGGTGTGTCTGCCTAGCTTCTGAAAACATTTTCAAAAAGCTCTGCCATTAAGTATTCTTCTAATAAAGTACAAGGACACTAGTGGCTGCCTTTATTATTTATTTGCTCTGCCAAGTTATTAAGGTTTTGAAAGCATTTTGAATTTCATGTTTTTGCTCCAAACTGGGAACCTAGGAGGTATTTGAATTAAAAGTGGAAGACAAATGGTTCTATCTTAATTATCTTTGAGGAAAAAGGACTGTCCGCAAAGAGCTGTCCAAGATCACATCAAATATTTGCAAACCTGATAGTGCTTTATATGGGGTGTGAGTGTGTGTGTGTGCATTTATGTGTAAGGACAGTTTAGGAATAAGTGAATTTGTTGAAGATACATATTCAGAAAAGAAAAGAAAAACATCAGAAGTTACTATATGTATTAGTCCATTTTCACACTGCTGATAAAGACCAAGACTGGGCAATTTACAAAGGAAGGGGGATTTATTGGACTTAGAGTTCTACATGGCTGGGGAGGCCTCAGAATCACAGTGGAAGGTGAAAGGCACTTGTCACATAGTGACAGACAAGAGAAGAACTTGTGTAGGGAAACTCCCCTTTTTAAAAGAATCAGATCTTGTGAGACTTACTCACTATCACAAGAACAGCACAGGAAACGCCTGCCCCCATGATTCAATGACCTCCCACCAGGTCCCTCCCACAAAACGTGGAAATTCAAGATGAGATTTGAATGGAGACACAGCCAAACCATATCACTGTATGAAATAAACACACTTAAGACTTCACAAGGATGAGGAACAATGAGTAAGTTTTTATATTATTTTATTGAACTTGTATCTTTTTTGTTCCAAAAATAAGAATATAATAATACAAACATTTTATTTTTTTTTTGGTTGAGGAAATGAAACAGGTTAAAGATCAAATTAGAGTCTAAAAAAGCAATAACAAACAAAATTAAAGATACAAGCAGAGTACATGAAATTAACAATTAGCACAAAAAGTATGGTCAGAAGTAATTATATCCTTGCTAGATTTTAGCCGCAAATTTGTCCTTGAGCTTGTTAGAAACCATTGTAAATGAGGAACACATTATGTGTGTGTCTCAGTGTCCCAAAGAGGGAAACAAACTGATCCACCTGGGTACACTTATTCCTAGCTGTGATATGTGAAATACAGTTTCCCTGTGAGTAAAGAGGAGTTGCATGGCAAGTATAGCAAACATCTTCACATTGTAATTATAATAAATACAGTGATGAGCTTTAGAGGGTTGTATCTGTCAGAAATCTAGCCAATGACCCATGCCATGCAGCATACGCAATGTAATAAGTTAAATCCTAGGTGGTGAGAATTCAAAACAGCATGTCCCTGGTATACAATAATCTTCGATGGAACATTTTAACACATCAATCTGGATTACAGTATGCAATGTCATGTTTTCCAAACTCTGCTATCCAGATCTATGGGATTCCAGGGATTCGGTGGCTAGAATCAGGGCTTTCCCTTTGCATTCTAACTAAGATTATTCTACTTTCATCTCTATTTATTACATAGTAAATGCTTAGACAAGGCCTTGTTTGTTTAGAGTGTTCCAGAGCTTTTGTTAAAAAATAGAAAGCAATAATGTAAATTGATTGATAAATGAATGGAATGTTTAGATTTCTCTTAGGCAATATTCTATAGAAATTATTCATTTCAGCCAAATTGTTGTTGTTTTTAGTAGACTGTTTTTTAAAGCATTTTTAGGTTCACAGCAAAATTTATTGGAAGGTAGAGAGATGTCCTATACACCTCCTGCCCCCATATATACATAGCCTCCCCCATTATCAACATTCCTCCATTAGAGTGGTAGATGTGCTACAATTGATGAACTTACATTCATACCAAAGCCATTATCACCAAAATCCATAGTTTATATTGGGGATTACTCTTGGTGTTTTAGATTCTTTGGGTTGACACCAATTTTTAATGGCACATATCCACCATTATAGTATTACACACAGTAGTTTCACTACTCTAAAAATTCTCTGTCGGGTTTCAATGAGTGTTATATAGCAGTGAACTGACTGTGCTCTTTGACAAATACTGGAAAGCAGATCTTAATGTTGTTCTGAAAAAGAATAAAATCATATATTTAAACCATCAGCTGAGCTTACAGGAGACTTCTCTTTCTCTTTTAAAAATTGAGGAGTGTCAAACTGAAAAGAATAGCCATTAATGTGGATGAGATTTTCCTAAAAATAAAACAAGTTTGGTTTAATGCAAACCCTGAAGGTGAAACTTCTAGGTTATATGTCAACCTACATTGGTTTTACCTGAAAGATATTGGATTTGATGATGTGTCTATCTTGCTAATTAAATAATATTGGTAAAGCATAATATTCTTTGTAACTTCAGCTGAACACTGGAAGAGAACTTTTTCAATTGTTTTCCTAGGTTATTAAATAAGTTTACTTTCTGAACAATCTGTTTATCTACATACCAGCTGGAGGTTCTCTTCTTCATATAATTACTCTTTATAGTAGCAAGTAGGTACTAAGGGCATTTCTTGGCTAATACTACTTCCAACTTAAGAAAATAAAGCCACTGTATTTGCATATAGAGACTAGGGGATCTTTCTCTTCCCCATGCAGAAATATATGAATTTCACTTACTGAAAGACACTCTCAGAGTATCAATATGGACTTTTAAATTTTAGGCTTCTAGATGACTTCTATGTTTTATCCTATATAATAAATCCATCAAGAGAAAATTCTTCTTATACTGAGTACAGCTTAGCATATTAAGATATACGTCAAGGGGAGGCAGAGAATTCGGAAAATATCTAATGCATGTGGGGCTTAAAACCTAGATGACCTAGGCCAGGCATGGTGGCAAAAGCCTGTAATCCCAGCACTTTGGGAGGCTGAGGCAGGCAGATCACGAGGTCAGGGGATTGAGACCATCCTAGCTAACATGGTGAAACCTCATCTCTACTAAAAAATATTTTAAAAATTTTTAAAAAATTAAAAAAAAAAATTAGCCAGGCGTGGTGGCGGCGCCTGTAGTCCCAGCTACTCAGGAGGCTGAGGTAGGAGAATGGCATGAACCTGGAAGGCGGAGCTCGCAGTGAGCAGAGATCAAGTCACTGCACTCCAGCCTGGGTGACAGAGCGAGACTCCATCTCAAACAAACAAACAAACAAACAAAAACCTAGATGACCTAGATGATAGGTTGATGGGTGCAGCAAACCACCATGCCACATGTATACCTATGTCACAAACCTGCATGTTGTGCACATGTATCCCAGAAATTAAATAAAATTAAATTAAAAAATAAAGGAAGTAAACAATGGAAACAAAGAAAAAGATACACGTTCTTCATGATATTTCCAAACCAAAGATTTATTTTGAGCCAAACCCAGAAGCATACCCTTCCTCTTAAAGAAATATGCAGCTCAGTCTTCCAGCTTCAACAGGAAGAAACTGGTACAGATTTTCAGCGGACTTCCTTATTAGCTAGAAAATTCCTGCTTTGGCAACAAAGGTATTGAGGTAGGACAGTGGTCCATCAGGAAGGGCCCTGATCATTAAGCTGTGAAACTAAACAAATAGGTAGCGTCTGGAGATCCATTCAAAACAGTCCTTAAAGTACAGAGACTGGAAATATTGCTTGGGACATTATTAAGCAGTTTTATTGTTTTTGTTTGTTTGTTTGTTTGTTTTTTAAATCAACATGCCTTTCAGGGGTCATCACTAGAAATCAGCCAGAAAATGGCCCATTGAGTTTGGGCATTTATGTATCAAACTAGACAAACCATCTCCACTGGTGGACATCAATCATGACCTTCTATGGACTCAGTCACCAAACTGATGTTTTAAATAACCAAGCATTTATATCTCATTTAGTGCAAGATCTGGAGAATAAACATTATTTTCACATTGGTATACCATACTTGAATTGTTTTGAGGCATTAATAATTTATAGTCAGGCAAATTTGATAAGGTCCTTGGTGACTGTTTCTGAGTTCTGATGTATATAGCAATTGTATCTTTCAGGGTTTTTAGCTGTAGGCTAAAGAGTCTGATTCTGATTTAAGCAGAAAATAATTTTTTTAAAAACAGTGTGAGTAGATCACAAAATACCCAAAACATTGAAAATGAAGTACAGAAAAAGAGTAGGAAAAAGAAAGCTAGGGTGCAGTCAGGACTTAGCCAAATTCATGGCACAGAGGAGGAACAGGTCTCTACCACCGAACGCAGGATCATCCAACTTCTATGGACATCATAGACTGCTCCTAAAGGCACTGCTACTTTTTTGCCCCAGAAATCCGCACATTTGCCCCATGGCCACTGTTGGCCATCAGAATATACGTTCTGTTGTCCCTGTTTCTTTAATGTCCTTCTGTCAGTGTAAATATCCTTTTGTCAGTGTATTTCAATTAAAAAACCATAGAGGGTGTTTCTTATGCTAAAATCTAGGTTATGTATCTGCATCCTAGATGCACAAAGAGGTTGAAAAGCAATCACAGAGCATTTCAGCTTCAAGGAAGACATAGGATTTGCCTCTCACCCAAAATACTTAATATTTCACGCATGCTTCTTCTGTGTTAGGCACTGTTGTATGAGTTTACTCACATAATGTGGAGAATTCATTAAACTAGGAGAGATTCAGGAAGCTACATCAAATATGTAGAAAAGGGTGAAATAATCACTTAACTCATGTTTTAGAATGCATTCCAAGTAGTGTTGTAAATAGAGAAGGAATCGTTTTGGAATAATTTATGATACTGTTTTTCTAGGGTAAAAGTAAAAGTATAAATCTCCCTAGATTGGTCTACCATGCCAAAATTTCAGTACCAGGAAGTTTGCTCTATAAATGCTTTGGTGAGGAATTTTTCATTTGGTTGATATATCTGTTTTTAGAAGAATGTTCCATAGAGATCAGACTTTTTTTTTCTTTCTTGAGCCACTTCAGAGATAACTCAGTGAACCAGCCACCAATCTTGGCATTCAGTGCCCCCAAAGAGCAGTGTTATTTACCAAATGGATTCTAGCTGAGTACCAGAGAAGCAGAAATGTGAAGCAGACACCTAACCCCTTCCACATGTTGAATCCATTACCAGGGAAGTAAAAGTTATCATTTATAAAGAATTATATAATTTCAACTTTTTTTTTTTCTCCTGACAGTCAAATTCTCACTCCAGCATTCTAGTGTCTGAAGAATACTGGTAAGTAGTCTCAGGGTACCAAAGATAGGAAAGAGAGAGAGAAGAGGAGAAGGGAAGAGAAGGGAAGAAGGGAAGGGAAGGGAAGGGGAAGGGGAGGGGAGAGGAGGGGGGGGGGAGGGGGGGGAGGGGGAGAGGGGGGGAGGGGGAGAGGGAGAGGGGGGGGGGGGAGAGGGAGAGAGGAGAGAGGGAAAGGGGAAGGGGAAGGGGAAGGGGAAGGGAAAGGGAAAGGCGAAGGGAAAAGGGAAGGAAGGGAAGGGAAGGGAAGGAGATTAAAAAAGAGAAGAGAATATTTGATTTTTAGACGTGTGGACACAAAAAAATAAAATAAAAATGTACTCTTCATGCTGTCAATAATCTAATGCTCATATAGTCGGGCTTTCTTCACTTCCTGACCACATTCACTCTTGAAACACAAAATCAATTCCAACTCCCTGAAGTCACCTGTTATGGGTCACCATTAACACGCTAATTGCAGAAACTACTTTGAAATTGTTTAGCCTGGGATCTTAATCATGTTTGACCACTGTCTGTTCTTGTAAGCTCCCATCCAGGGCACAGTCTCCTAATTTCTCATGCATCACAGACTATTCTAACATGTCTCCTAGGCAAGCTTCTCCTTTGACCAATCCCATCTGTTTCTTAGATGTAAATCCTTAGGGTTTTCTCCCATGTTCTCATCTAATATTTTTTTCTTTTTCCTGGGTGGTTTTATCAATGGCCTCATCTACCAACAACATAACTCATTCATTTCAAATCTCCAGCCAGGCTTTCCCTCCTGAGCTTGTGTATACTATGGACAGCTGCTTATACAGGGAATATTTATAACTAAATGGCCATTGTAAGTGCAGCATGCTTAAAGCCCGAATAACCTTCCCAGACAGATGCTCCAGAAAGCAGTACCTCTGTGATAACGTGATTAAATGATAGGTATCATGGTAGAAGCAGCTGTATGAGTAAAACCAGAGGATTATATTTATGATAAAATAGGAAAACAAGAGAAGTAAAATATTCAGGAATTTAGAGTTTAACATGTCATAAAGAGAAAATAGATGGTGTAACTGAATGCATTTTTAAATTGAAATCTACTGTGTAAAATTTTATTATTATTCCAATAGACTATAAATTCCATTAAGTGTAGGACAAGGACAGTTTTTCCTAGCACTGTACTGCAATTTCTCCAGTAGTTGCGTTTTAATAAACATTTGTGGATTTATGATGATATTATAATAATGCCAATAGTGATGATGATATTAAAGGTATTTTGCAGTAACATGTGCCAATTATTTGTTACTGGTACATTTTAGGTGCTCAGGAAATTTTAGTGGATAAAAGATAACAGAGTAATTTTTTACACATTTGGGTTTTTTAAGTTTTTTAAAATTTAATTTAATTTTATTTGAAGTTCCAGGATCCATGTGCAGGATGTGCAGGTACATAGGTAAACATGTCCCGTGTTGGTTTACTGCACCTACCAACCCATCATGTAGGTATTGAGCCTTGTATGCTATTTATCCTGATGCTCTCCCTCCCCCGTCCCCTGTAATAAGCCCCAGTGTGTGCTGTTCCCCTCCCTGTGTCTAGCACACATTTCTTTTATAAGTTGGAGATAGCTAGCTCTAGGCTGTGGGTAGAGATTCCTAATTCTGGAGATAGCTTTGCCAGGCATGGGTGCAGGGAAGAAAGGAAAAGTAGTTGCTGATACTATAGAGGCACACCTCCTAGAGAATGCAGGGGAGGGTGGGTGGGATAGGGGATAGAATTTCTAGATTCCTCTTTCATACCCATCCTGGCGTTCCAAGCTTCCTTAGGGAATGAAGGACAAACAGAAGAAACAGATATGTTCTTAGTTCCTTTGTGCCAGTCCCAGATGCCTCGGAAACACAAAGAATAGTTTCCAGATAATAATGAGAGACAGTATGTGTGTGGGTGTGTTTGTGAGGTTGGTAGGGACAGAACAGAGAGATGACAAATGTTACTCAGTTTCTGGGTGTATCGGGAGCTAAGCTTCTTTCCAGTTGTGGAGAAAGAATATGTGTAAGAACAAGAGCTACAGGTGTTTCTACTAGATGACACCTAGGCTGGTGGTATTACAGACATAAACACACACAGACACACACACACACACACACACATATAAATATAACCATATATAGATATAATATTAAAACCATGATTATAAATATCATATCATATGGTTATAAACCATAAAACTGTGATTAATTTTCTTAAATCTACTGTGCTAAGTAAGAGGAAAGATCATTTGCCAAGAATTCACAGTGTGGAGTCAGGTTTGTAGTTAAAACATTATCAAAGTTATTTGAGAAAAATCCATCGTGAAAGGTAACAGGAAGTCAGTGAAATGCAGAGCAATAGTAAAAGTCAAGAGGAATCAGCCCATGGTATTAGTGGAAAAAACAAAACAAACAAACAAACAAAAACCCTTTCATGATTGTCTTCAGCAAGCATGATTTCGTCTAAATTTTCAAAATTCTTAGAAAAGAGGTACCACATTATTTCTTTACACAGATAAACAATTAAGGCACAGAGAGGAGAGTTCCTACCCTGAGATCATAGAGTTTACCAGTGGTTTTTCAGTCTGTACTGTGAGTTCTTCACTCCACAACCTTGTCCTTGATTTATGTCATATAAAGGAATCACTGAGGAGGTTTCAAATGCAGGTTTAATGCAGAATATAATTTTGTTTCTTTATCCAGTTATTTCTGAAATTGCCAAATTGCTAGTTAAAAACAAAACCTAAACAGAAACTTTCCTTCATTGCTGGTGGAAATAGAAAATGGTGCAGCCATTTTGAAAGACAGCATGGCAGTTGCTTACAAAGCTGAACTTAGTGTTACCGCATAATTTAGCCATCGTTTTTACAGATATTTATACACATGATTTGAAAACTTATGTCCAAAAAAAACCTGCATGCAAATATCTGTGGATGTTTCAGTCACAGTTTTCAAGAACTAAAAGCAACCAAGATGTCCTTCAATAGGGAAATAGTTTATCCATACTACATCCAAACACTGAAATACTATTTAACAATAGAAAGGACCGAGAGATCCAGTCCTGAAAGACATAGTTCAATTAACAAGTACGTATTGGTAAGTGAAAGAAGACTCTAAAAAAACTATATAGAGTATATGCCACTTACATGATATTCTGGAAAAGGAAACTCTGTAGAGGTGTTAAAACAGATTGTCGGCCGGGCGCGGTGGCTCAAGCCTGTAATCCCAGCACTTTGGGAGGCCGAGACGGGCGGATCACGAGGTCAGGAGATCGAGACCATCCTGGCTAACGCGGTGAAACCCCGTCTCTACTAAAAAATACAAAAAACTAGCCGGACGTGGTGGCGGCGCCTGTGGTCCCAGCTACTCGGGAGGCTGAGGCAGGAGAATGGCGGGAACCCGGGGGGCGGAGCTTGCAGTGAGCTGAGATCGCGCCACTCACTCCAGCCTGGGCCACAGAGCGAGACTCTGGCTCAAACAAAAAAAAAAAAAAAAAAAAAAACAATTGTCAGTAGATCAGAGGAAGAGGGGAAGATTGGGCAAGTGAAGCAAACGGTGTGTCTTAGAACGGTGAAATTATTCTGTATGATATTGTCCTGTTGAATGCATAACACTATGAATTTCTCAAAAGTTTTGGAACTTTACAGTACAAAGACTGAATCTTCAAGTATATAAATTAAAACCACAAACTTAGAGGTTGTGCATGCAAGGATGGAATGCAAAATGTAGTAAAAAGATCTAAGTGTATTATAAGTATATGAAATAACCTCACTGAAGGGGATAGAGGATAAGATCATGACCTAAGTATCTCTGGAAATGAGTGAAGTCTACAAGCTTCAAGGCAAAAGAAAGCACATATAAACACAATACTAAAATTAATAAAGCTTTTTCCATTGTGGTGGGTACCAGTTAGCAATTCGGAAGCCTCTATACAAGTATACCAGAATTGAACCAATAAGCAAATGTAGAGATCGAGATTTCTAACTATTGTTCAATACTGTTCAAAATAGAATTACCATATGATCTGCCAATTATACTTCTAGGTGTATACCCTAAAAATGTAAAGTAAGGATTTGTACAAATATTTATACACCCATGTTCATAACATTATTCACAATAATCAAAATGTGAAAGCAACCCACGTTTGTTAACAGACAAAGGGGGCCGGGTGCGGTGGCTCATGCCTGTAATCCCAACACTTTGGGAGGCCGAGGCAGGTGGATCACAAGGCCAGGCGATCGAGACCATCCTGGTTAACATGGTGAAACTCCGTCTCCACTAAAAATACAAAAAAAAATTAGCTGAGCGTGGTGGTGGCGCCTGTAGTCCCAGCTACTCGGGAGGCTGAGGAAGGAGAATGGCGTGAATCCGGGAGGTGGAGCTTGCAGTGAGCCAAGATCGCATCACTGCACTCCAGCCCGGGTGACAGAGGGAGACTCCGTATCTAAAATAAATAAATAAATAAAATAAATGGATAAACAAAATATGGGATATATGTACACTGGAATATTATTCAACCTTAAAAATAAGGGAATTCCGACACGTGATGCAAGATGGATGAACTTTGATGGCATTATGCCAAGTGAAATTGGTCACAAAACGACAAATACTGCATTATTTTATTTAAATATGGTATATAGAGCAGTCAGATTCATAGAGACAGAAAGTAGAATGATCAATACCAGGGGCTGAGGAGAGGGGCAATGGGCAGTTTATTGTTTAGTGAGTATGGTATAGAGTTTTAGTCTGAAAAGATGAAAAAAGTTCTTAGGATAGATAATGATGATGGATATACAACAATATTAATGTACTTAATGCGACTCAACTGTACATATAAAATGGTTAAGACGGTAATTTTTAATACATATAATTTACCATAATAAAAATACACGGATGACAGATAGCTATGCAAATTTTTAACTCATAACATGAAATAATTTGAGAAATATACGCACATTTAATCTGTTGTTATTTTACGGGTCCTTCAAAATGAATTAGTGTACTTAAGCACCTAGAAAAAAAAATGAACTTAACGCATTGATAAAGATATTAGAGTTTTAGTGATTGCACTTATTCTAAGAAACTGTAAATCTGTGAACAAGAAAACAAAGAAATATATAAAGTTAAGTGTGTACCAGCAGATAACAGCCTCCTCTTTCATCAGTAATATAAGAGAAAGACATTCCATTAAACAAACTTATTGCCCTCTTTGCTACCTCCACCTGCCCCTTAACCCATATTATTACTTGCATCAATCTTGAGTCACACAGAATCACTTAAGCCTCTCTGAGCTACACTCTCTGACTTTTAACACCAAGCACTTTCTTCATATATTTGTTGCTCCATATATTGTTTGGACAAAAAACTCTCCTAACAGAAGGACTGTTAACTTTCACTAGCCCTTTTATTTATTAACCTGGGACAGCAAAAGATTTTTAAAAAATCCGATAATGTTAACAAAACTGAGTAGCTCATCCTTTGTAAATCCATTGTTCACTGCATGTAGGACATTTTATATTAAAAACCTTAGAAAAATTCTAGTTTTGATAGCTATTACAGGATAATTTTGTATTATAAGTCGTTTTATACAGACATATGGCTGTAAGTATGTGATATATATACCATTTATTTCTCCTAAAACTCACATAGGAGTTTCCCGCCTCCACTAGCATTAGAATTGGTCATTCTTTTATCACAGGGAGAGGTGAGGCAGCTCACTTTTCCACTGTGTTGAAAAGTAGTGATTCTCATTCCACAGGGTCAAATGATTCAGGAGTGAGATATCACAACATAACCATGATTTAGAAAAAGGATTGCATAAAAACATGACCTTAATGAATAACTCTTCCATAAATACTTCTTATGGTATCAGGTAGACTCAGAGTTTCTTTTGTAGTCTTATTAGGTAGTTGGAAGAGATGAGTAGAATTCTGGAATATGGGCCAGATGGCATATTTGAAACCCAGTGGGATGAGCCAGATGGAAGGCTGCTTTGCTGCCCATTTATGCATGAATAGAAAATAGGTAGGGGGATGGTCCTGAAGCCTGTTGACAATAATGATTTCCCAAAGGTTTCCTGTTGCTCCTGTGGTTGGTATGTGTACATGTGTATATGTGTTCGGTGTATATATACTTAGATTAACATAGGAGGACTGACTTTTAAAACAGAAAAAGTGAGTGGATAGCAATTGGCCATCATTGTTATAGATTCCTAATTCTGAACAAAGATGTACCAATTTTAAATAATTATAAGCCAAAAAAGCAAGCTGTTAAAAAGAAGTTAATTAGCATGAGTAAGTATAATGTATGGTGGGATACTTTTTACGTGAGCTTCACTGAGTGTGGTGCTTTTTTGTGTGCATGTGAGAGAACATTAAAAATAGAAATCAAGTTAGGAAGACAGGACTTTTACACAGTGAGAATAAAGTGGGATTGAGAAGTAAAGTTTTGGTGGGTTCCTGTGACTTTACCACCCAAAGGACTGTTTGTACATTCCCAGGCATCTGTCCCTTTCAATTTATACCAGGGGTGGGGGAGGTAGGGTAATGATTTTCAAAGTCGCTCTTTCTTGAAAGATGTATTTTTTTTTTAACTCAAATAACAAATTAGCATAGTGAATGTTTTAGTTCGGCTGGTATAACATATTATTACAGACTGGGTAGCTAAAACAACAAACTAATTTCTCTTGGTTCTGGAGGCTGGAAGTTGAAGATCAAGGCACCACCCAACATGGTTGTGTTCCTGGTGAGGGTCCTTCTCCTGGTTATGTCCTCACATGCCTTACCTTTGTGCATGCAGAAAGAGAGAGAGGGGGAGAGAGAGTAGGGGGTGTGGCGGGGGGGAGAGAGAGAGAGAGACCAGAGAGAGAGAGAGAGAGAGAGAGAGAAAGAGAGGAAGCAACTCGTGTTTTTTCCTCTTTTTTTATAAAAGCTCTTATAATTCCATCATGGGGACTCTATCCTCAAGACCTCATGTAAACCTAATTACTTCCCAAAGGCCTCCCCTTCGAATACCATTACACTGGTGATTAGAGGTTCAACACCTGAATTTGAGGGAGACACATTTAGTCCATAGCTGTGAGCCAGAACATACACACACACATCCCACCACACATTCATGAAATAAAAGCAAATGTTTCCTCAAACAATATTTATCTTTACCATAAATCATGCACTAGTTATTTCTGTTGGTTTTTTATTCTATTCCAGTTACCACTTAAATGCTGGTTTTGATCCATTAAATTGGTTTCATGACTCATTAATAGGCTACAAAAACAAAAGCTCTGCCATAGTGAGTTTGATAAATTATTTTTCTAAAATTTTCATCCTTAATCCTCAACATCTACGTATCCTTTTTGACTTTTCTAATCATGAGCCAACAGCTCCTGAAATAATCTTTTCCTTCAAAGAATCTCAAAATAGTTATGTAACAATTGTACTATTATAGTTTATTTTGTTGTTGCCTGTTCATTTAAGATAAAATTTTCCTTAAACAAAAAGCAGTCAAATTAGTTAAATTTCAGCAAGCAAATGATAGGAAATGATGTTTCTTCTAAGAAAATAGTATCCTCTTGTGTTATGTGAAAATTAGTAAAAGTATCACAAAGCAACTTGTAGCCAGTGGTCCTCCCTTAACTTGTCATGTGTTGATTTCCTGATTCTAAACTTAAGGGGGAACAAAGAGTGAGATGGGCATGGCGTGTATTTTGGCGCTGACTGGCAAGGAGCCAGTGTGATTCAGTCATTCAACCTGCCTCCCGCTTTGCTTCCCCTTTGTGCTCCAGGATTTTTCAAGTTTAATTCCTTGCTCTTCCCCTGCTTATCGTTGTACTTTTACCTTAACCCTGAGCTCAGCAGTCCCAGTTGGTAACACTCTGTTACTTGAAGCAACAAGCAACTTTTTCTTTAAAGTTAGAAACTTTTTTGTACTATTTTTTTGATGAAAATAGTTCACTGCTGGAAACATGTTCTAACTCCCCCCGAAGACTTAGTCCATGCTCCTGGATTTTTCAGAAGCCGTTCCTGCCCCCATGCTGCTTTTGAATAGATTGCTTTTTTCAATTATCTATAGCATATCTTCAAAATGCTCCGGCGAAGGTGTGTGTGTTTGCACCTCATGAAATCATTCTAAATACAGCTTGACTGAACACAGCTACCAGAATCAAGAATAAATAATAATGTAGGTCTTAAACAATTAAGGAATTAAAACAATACAATTGTCCATTTAAAAGACTAATGGTAGTCTTTTATGATCTTTGCTTACTATTTATCCACAATTACCATGCAGTAAAATATGGATTGTGCATACAATTAAGGATGCGCTAAATGCACTTGTTATAAGTTTTATTTGATTACCACTCTAAACTTTATTCATGTTTATACAATTTCATAGTTCATTGCTCATTTAACATCTGCTCATAATTTTAAAATTGCTGGGAAATTGCTCTGTGCTTAGGAATTAAGGGGTAACTTGGCACCAAATAGGAGATTAGATTCCTGAACTCTAGACATGACTTATCAAAAGGTGAGCTGTGTGACCTTCGAGCATATCATTTAATATTGTTGGTTTTCAGTTTCTCCTAATGTATACATTTATAGTAGACAAATAGAGAGATACAGAGATAGATGAGAGAGACAGAATGTGTGTTTGTTAAATTACAGCAAAGAGAGAGAGCAGAGTTATCAGAGTATGAATAAAAGGGAGGGTTAGTAAACAAACAGGCCATGTTTAAAGACTGTCAGAATAAGAATTTATTAATTTGGTTGAAATTTTGTCGTTAATTGATCATAGTTTAAATCTTACAAAATAAAATTCAGATTTTACACAATCAGAATAAATACACAATAGCAGATAGCGGGGTGTGGTGCCTCATACCTGTAATCCCAGCATTTTCAGAGGTCAAGGTTGGTGGACCGCTTGAACCCAGGAGTTCGAGACCATCCTGGGCAACATGGTGAAACCTAGTCTCTACTAAAAATACAAAAATTAGCCTGGCGTGGTGGTGTGCACCTGTAATCCTAGCTACTTGGGAGGCCGGGGGAGGAGGATTGCTTGAGTCTGGGAGGCAGTGTTTGCAGTGAGCCAAAATTGTGCCATTGCACTCCAGCCTGGGTGATAGAGCCAGACCTTGTCTCAAAAATAAAGAAAGAAAGAATAAATGAGATAATTGAACAATGAATTCTTTGTTCAGTTTATCTTTGTGTTGTGACTTTTGCTTTTGTTCAAGATTACTCTTATGGTTTTGGTATAGGAAGCTAATAGATTAATCAGATATATAGTTTGTTTTAAAACCTTTGGAATAACATTGTATTCTGTTTTATTTAACTGTATAGGTTTCTCTGTAAAGTAAATATCCAAAGTACAAATTATATAACAAAATAATTATAATAAATTAATGCAATATATAAAATGTTGAATATGTGAAACCATGGAAGAAGATAATTTCTAAGATCTAATAAAATATAACTTAAGATGTTCTGGAAACATTAGCTGAAAGCAAGGAAGGAAAAAACAAAAAGAACAAGATACTTTTTCTTCTAGATTGTGTCTTTGATGTTAAATTAGATAACCAGTTCACATAATTGTAATATATTTCAAAATGAGTGGAAATATTTAGACCAGTAATATGATTTTTAAAATGTCAGAAATTAAAACCATTTATTTTGTATCAGTTTTAAATTGCAGGAGGCCAGGAGCAGTGGCTCATGCCTGTAAATCCAGCACTTTGGAAGGCCGAGGCAGGCAGATCACCTGAGGTCAGGAGTTCGAGGTCAGCCTGACCAACATGGAAAAACCCCTTCTCTACTAAAAGTACAAAATTAGCTGTGCGTGGAGGCGCACGCCTGTAATCCCAACTACTCGGGAGGCTGAGGCAGGAGAATCGCTTGAACCCGGGAGGCAGAGGTTGCGGTGAACCGAGATCGTACCATTGCACTCCAGCCTGGGCAATAAGAGCGAAACTCTGTCTCAAAAATAAATAAATAAATAAATAAATAAATAAATAAATAGTAATTTTTATCAGTATGCCTCAGATCTTGGAAAAGTCTTTACCACTTTTGTCAAGAGAGATCACTGTATTGTAATATGGTGATGTTAGAGTATTTAAGAGTCAAACATCTGGAATCACGGACTTTCCAAAATATTCATTCTTGAACCTCACATGTATATTCTATTTTCTTTATAGATCAGAATTTTCTGTAGATTAAAAGCATATTACCAGTTTGTGTTCATTGTATTTTTTTATACCTTACATTTTATTTTTTGTCTTGAGAATATTCGTTCTCTTCTCCTAAACATAGTTCGACTATCCCCTTTAAAGACGCTATTTTTGGAGTTTTGGCTTCACAGAATTTGAATGTTTTTGTTATATTTTACTAGTTTCCATGACAACATAATCATTTTCTTCTTTGCTTTCTTTAGCTTGAAAAAAATAATTGACAGATGTCTCTTGCTCTTAATGCTCTTTACTTTAAAAATTAAATAAAACCATAAATAATAACACTCAGTTGCTAGTAGTAAATTGCAAAGAATTATAGTGAGATAAATTGCTCCCAACACTTTGGGAGGCCAAAACGGATCACGAGGTCAATTAGTCTCATGTATAAAATTTGAGTTAATAACTGAGATCCGGCCACTCACTCCAGATCATGTTTGATATTCAGTTTTTCATATGAAGAAGAAAACCTGACAAGCATGGGTGTGTAGAAGGGAGTTTTGTAATTTGAAACAAAGGTGACCTGGGATAAATTCTATTCTGTCAGTACCTACGAAGGTAATAGGAAAAAGGATAACAAAGATCGATTTTACATATTGGTGAAACATTTAAAAACAAGTCTTCTTAGAGAGAGGAAAAGGAATCAGAGAAAAGAAATAGATATTGTCACGGTATGTGTAGCATGAATGACATTTAGAAAGTTTAAGTAGTAAAAATAAGTGTTTTTCCATTTTATAGTGAGTTCAGTTTTGTTATCCTTTGCATGGGTTGGGAATAAAGACTGACAGATCAGTGCTTAATAGCAGCACTAATGGTGCTAATTCCTGGCCAATAATAATGGGCAATGGAGAATCATATTTTGTCACCTGCTAATTGTCATGATTAGTGTTAGTAGTTGTAACTGAAGCAGAAGATTTGGGGCACTGCAGAGGAAGCAAGATTTAGGAGGTTGCTGCAGAGGAGTCCAGGAAAGTTTTGACACATGCTTAAGTTATACACATTCGCAGTTATGGTAATATAAATGTCAAGAGTAATCAGTGCTCATGAGCAGCTCATCTCCTTTCTGCACAGATTTTTTCATAGAGTTCCTTCTATTCTTTTTCAACATCATCAGTTTAGTTCTTTAGTCACACTCACTACAAAATCCTTTCTCCATCTAGAAATATTTTACTTTCCATTTAAAGTGTTGGAGCCTCTAGGTAAAGGTTATTTCCTCACATTTGGGATTAGAAGGTCAACACAGGCATGATAGTTATTCTTGCAATTTTATTATCTTTAATCAAGATCCCTAAGCATTGTCCTGATTTCAAAAGAATAAAGATGTATCCAGGGTTAGAATTAGGAATATGTCTTTTTGATAAAGCCTTAATTCAAATGACTTAGTTTAAATTATGTTGAAGTGTGGTAGGTATTGCATATTAATATCTTTACATCCAAATATTTTAATTTCTGATTATCTGTACATGTCTCATGCTACTGGTCACTTCTCTGTATTATGGTTATTTTGTATTCAACTAGTTAATATATTAATTAGCTGTCATTATTTATAATTAACTATTTATTTAATAACCCTAACCAATACTTTAAAATATTTTTTAATATGTTGGCATGATACAATTTATCTTTGATTATTTATAATAATCAGGTTGGCAGTTATTTTAAACATCATGGTCTTGCATGTGTCATACTTAACTTGTCTAAAATTATAGCCCTTTTTTCATTATTTGAAACAATAAAGATATTTATGAGTTTCTTGGATGAATATTTGTTATTTCCCTGTTTGTGTACATGGTTGTTACTATGCTATGTTAAACAATTGAGATTTTTAAAACATTTTGCAAAGCTTTCTCTCTCTCTTTTTTTTTTGCTCTTTGAGTAAAATAACAGTAATGTGACCATAGATTTTTGTTTGTTTAATGCAACCAGTGTCTACCCTAATAATCTAAGTAGATTAAATGAGTGGGAATAACTAACAGACCATTTTTCAGAAAATAATACAACACTTGAAAGAGAATGTGTTCGGGGGGTGCACGGATATTATTTAGATAATTAGCCCTATTTTCCACCTTATCTGATAAAATTGTATATTTTTCTTACAATTTAAATAGACTAATATTAATGGAAGGTTATATGTATAAATATTTATATCTTAATAGGTTTTATAAAAGGCAACCAAAATATTTTATATGTAAATATCAAACATATAATTTGCTTTTTTGGAGAATAAATTCTTTTTATATGAAATAAAAATGAAAGATACACTGAAAGGTTATTTTGATTTTTGAATTATGTGACTTTTTAAAAAATCTAAATTTGGGGGATAAAAATGTTTTTACATTGAAATACTATTATCCTAATAAACACTGTATTTTCACAGGTTATTCCCACTTTAATACACAATGAAGCTAACTTACACATGTATGGTACTTTTAAAAACTTTCATGAATTAAAAGGGATATTTCAAGTTACTTTTCCCAGTATAGCTATTTTTACACAACATGATCTACTGATTAGAAGCACTTCTTTGCAATTTGTGAATAATTCCTATTTTAAAACTTTTCTCGAGAAAACTATTAGTTAAATTTAAGCTGAGCAAATAAGGTGTGTATATTAAGAAACATATATGTAAGTCTGTTGAGATTTTATGGACACTTTTTCTTATGAAAGTCTAACTAGTAGAACCATTTATATACTTGAGTAGATTAATTGAAATAACTTTCTGGTGTACTGCTTAGTATTTAGCGATGTCTATAAAATGTGTGTTTCTCAAGAAGTTTAAAGTGACTTTCTGAACTGGTGTATATCTGAAAGCATATGTTTTGATCAGAAACACTTTTAATAGTTTAATAGTTACATGTATTTAGATATGCTAAAAGCTTCAAATGCTTTCAAGCCTAAAATATACTAATGACCAGTCTGCTAATATTGTTTTACTCACTCATTCTGTCTCTGTCTTCTGAATAAATTGTGGAACTTGGAGCAGGATAAGGAAGAGGTAGAGATAAATATCTCTGAAGAACTTTTCATATATCTATCAAGTTTGTATATCTTTCACCTTCCAAAGAATTTTTGTAGCATCATCTTATTTGCAACCAGTGTAACAAGACTTTAGTAATCTTTCTATATTGTCTGCCTTTGTTTTGCTTTTCTTTCCTAAATAAAATCATTTAACTCTGATCTATAGACTCTCACAGCCCTATATTTGGCAAGCATCTAGAGAGCACGACAGTCTTATGCCAGCCATTACTTTGATCTCTTACCCTGGTTTCCAGTGCCTGAATGTGATACCGTCTCTGCTAAATTAACTCTGCTTTGATTCTCTTTTAGAGTATGATTTTCTTTTCTGAACTGACAATCCTGTTTAGTACATAAACCCTATTTTCCAGGATATTAGAATCCTTTCCCCAAGTCCCGGTATTTGTTTTCAGCTCTCCATGATTCCACCTTCTTATCAGTCTGGACCTTAGCCTCACTTGTTGATAAACTCAGCTCCAAAGTTCAGACTTTCTGAAATCTCTCATATTTTCTGTTACAGAGCCCCGGCCCAATTTCTTGAACCTCTATATGCACCAACAATTCCTTTCACCAAACTAACTGTAATTATAAGACCAGACTAACAAGAGAACTTGAGCAATTTGGCCAACCTGGTGGGTCTGGACATGCCATATTTATTGAAAATATTTAAAATATCAGCATAAAATTGCATAATGATTCCTAAAAAGAAAAAGCCATACTGCAATGTTCCATTTTCATAGCTACAAATTGATGATTCTTCCAGTTACATACGGTGTCTCCTAGACTTAGTATATCTATTACACATATTTGACAAACAAGTAAGAAGAATCTTTCAACATATTTTGCCTGCCCACTAAGTATTGATCTTCATTTTAGACACTTTGACCAGATAAAATATAAAATACTAAAAATATATGGCTCCTTCAGGATTAGCTTACTGGTCAGGCAAAGCAAAAATGTATATTTAGGGTGACTAGGGCACCTCAAAGTAAATACATGGAAAATACAGTTACATAATTCTGATTAAATATAAATATCTGCTCAAAATTAAGGAGATAACAATGTATGAAGAATTCAAAGAACCCCAAGGGTGCAACGAGTGGTTTACATGTTGTTGTATTAGGTGCTATTAGGGAGTTATTCATCAAAAGTAAGTATAGGTCAAAAAATATTGGAAAAAACCCTCATTGTTACGGGAGTTATTTCCTTGGAAAGTTCACAGTAAGATTTTTAGGTTGAGAGTTTCCATGCCATAGTCTGAGTGGCATCAAAAATACATGAGGAGCTTTATGCTGAGTGACATGACACATCAGAACCTGTTACTGGCTTTGAGAGTGATTTAGGATTAGAAAGGATATTGTAAAACAAGAAGTTGTATAAGTAGTCATTAGTCAAACATACCTTTAGTGTGATGGAAATCAGATAGCAGGATGCACTGGATATTTTAACTACATTTATAACAGGAAACCAAAATATTGATGGAAAATACACCAGAATAAATTATTGGGGGAGAGTGTTTTATAATGGTATAAGTAATTTCCTCTGAACAAATATTTCAGGAAATTGTATTTGCCACATATTTGAATTTCATTTTATCTAATAATAAGAATCATTTTCATAGGCATGTTCAATCGGTTTTTGTGAGATCTCCAAACCTAGTCTGAGAACTTTCATAGCTCCTCCTCAAACAACACGCTTTTATAATGGGGCCCTGTTGCATGTAGGGAAAGCCAAAATTTCAGCCAATCATAGTAGTATTTAGTTTAGCGAGATGAGATCTACAGTAATTCTAAGGTTTCGGTGTATCCTAGGGTTTCAGACTCTCCTCAGATTGCTCCAGTTTGATATATAAATCTCTTCTCCCTAATTATAACTGTAGTTTAAATAGTTAAAATAAGAAAAATTTATTGGAACTAAAGTCAAATGAAATATAATTAAATAGGAGGGAATTGTATAACTATCATTTTTTATATGCAGTGTTGGCTGGTAAAGCAGTTCCAAGTTAATTAATCTACCAGTGTCCTGATTTGTGGTATTTGTTAACTTCTGTGGTATGACTACTTCCTCTTTGGTCAATTTCATTCTACTAATTGGTTCACAAAATTTCCTAATATTTAACAATTGGCACTCATGAACCAGTAGTGCAGGTTCCAGTACAACATTAATATGCAGTTCTTTAACCTAATAGATGTAGGAGAAGACAGTTTTATTGTATAGGATTTCAAGCCTGTAACACATGTCATTAAGATCCAATACATTATCACTTTCTGCTTGAGTTTGTTTCCTAAATGTCTGAAGACGTAGTTTCCCACTTGGAAGTTCTCTGTAAAGTAATGATACTGTATCATCAGTACTTGTGTTTCTCTTCACAGCCTATCCAGAGTCCCAGTGATTTCTAAGAAAGAACACCCAGACCCTATCTCAATCTTTGTGAGACGGCCACCTCCTGGGTTTAAAAATGGACCTTTAACTGGCTGTAACCTCAAACAATAGAATGAAAATAAGACATCCTCACTTCATCTTCCCATAACCCTTCTAAATGGAAAACAGCATTTTTATTTTACAGGTGAGAAAGCTCAAGCTCAGAAAGATTAAATTTATTTTTCTAAGATCATTCATACAATAGCTCAGACACTCCCCAACCTTTTCTTCTTCTTCTTCTTCCTTTTTTTTTTTTTTAACTTAAATTATACAGTGATTTCTGGTTCCAGGGAAAGCGTGGAATGGATGAAAGAGGATTGTCTTCCATTATAATATATAGCCATAATCAAAAGAAAGATATTTATGGGTATGAAAAGGAAGAAGGCTTAAGGTCTGAGCAGGGATCCTGCAAACTATTGTTACATAAACACATATTGCATCAGACAAAAGCCTCATGGGCAAGGAGATAAACTTTCAATGCCCACAGGAGAAGAAATACGTTTTGTCCTGTCCACATAGAGGAGGTTAATTTGTATTCTGTCTATCCAAGGAAGTAATAAAGAAGTTTGAAACTGCCTAGATGTTTTCATAAAGGAAAAAGTAGACCCATTAAAAATCAAAGCCCTAGTCTTTTCTGCATATTCTGACATTGAATCCAGGTTATATCACCCATGTTACTGGTCTCCTAAGTGAAGAATTTAACCAGTGAGTTATGGAACTGTGAAGATCCTAAGATGCCAATGAAAAACAGACCAAAAAAAAAATCATCCTATAAAACAATTACCATCTATAGAGCATAGGAAAACCACAGGAAAAATTTAAAATTCCTATCGAACATGAGCTAACAATTAAAAAACTTAAACAATGAAATGATGCTTCTGAAATGTCAGCAGAAATAAAAAAGAATAGAATTCCGAACTCAAGAAGTTTTATAATAAAAACTATTTCTCAACTTGTGAGAAATAATAAAGTTAAAATGTTTCACTGATTAAATATAAAAAGGGATTATAATATAAAATATCACATATTTTATATATAAAAATTAGAACTTCTAGAAATGAATGTGTATAATAATAAACTTAAAACACTGAATAAATAGATTGGACCTAGTTAAAAGGAGATGTGAGAATGGAGGATGAACTTGAGAAAATTATCAGAGAGCATAAAATGTCTACCAGGTGGAAACTCTGAACTTGATTTTCAGGGTATTCTTGAGCATGGAAAAGAGCCACAGTTTAAAGACATTTCTGACAATAAATCTTAAGCCAAAATGATATATAATGGCAACTGAACTGACTGTGAACTCATTCTAAGATATGATTTCTAATGACTCAATATTAAAACGCCATTTTGTGCATCAATACTTAAAAAATATTTTATATTTGAGAAACCATTTTCCTTTGAGCACTAGAATCTCTGGCATCTTTTGGTGGTATGGTGATGTTTATGAGACAAATCCAGCCTTGATTGTTGATGTGGTTTGGCTCTATGTCCCCACCCAAATCTCATCTCAAATTGGAATCCCCACGTGTCTCAGGAGGGACCAGGTGGGAGGTGATGAGATTCTGGGAGCAGATTTCCCTCTTGCTCCTCTCATGATAGTGAGTGAATTCTTACAAATCTGATGGTTTAAAAGTGCATGGCACCTTCCCCTTCATTCTGTCTCACTCCTGCCACCACATAAAAAGTGTCTTACTTCCCCTTCACCTTCCGCCATGATTGTTCGTTTCCTGAGGCCTCAGAGCCATGCTTCCATTTAAGCCTGCAGAACTGTGAGTCAATTAAACCTCTCTCCTTCATAAATTACCCCGTCTCAGGTCGTCCTTTATAGCAGTGTGAGAACAGACTACGACGATTATTAATTTTAATTATCTGCTTTTGTTTAAATTAAAAATGACATTTTAAGTAAAGTATTTAGTATAGTGCCTACCACATGGTCAGAGTCAAATAATATAGTAGCTTTTCTCATTTTCTATACAAAATCTAGAAGGTATTGCAAAAATTAGATTCACTAAGTATATTAGAACATTTTCAATAAAATAAAACATATCCTGCAATAGAATTTGATGATGAATATGTATTCATATTCCAGGAGTTCTGCATACTCAGCCCCAGCTCCATGAGGCATATTAACATCCTTAGAGCCAGCTATTGTTCTCATATCCTAGTCTATAATCTTTCATGGTGCCAGCTGAAAGTCTTACCAATATCTCTCTCTACAAGTTTCTTTCTTCAAATTTAGAGGTACTATGCAAATTCTATTTAAAAAATAAGTGCTACCTTCCCTTGGTTGCATAAAAAAGATGTTATTAAAATCCCTATTTTAGAGATTAATGTGGTCATTTTCTATTGCTGCATAGGAAATAGCCACCGATGTAGTGGCTTAAAACAATGCATCTTTATCAGCCCACAGTTCTGTAGGTCAGAATCTTGGGCACGGTGGGACTGAGTTCTCTTCTCTGGGTGTAACAAAGCTAATATCAAAGTGTAAGTCAGGTTGCATTTTCCTCTGGAATTCAGAGCCTTCAGGCAAAGTCATGAGATTGTGTCTTTATTCAGTATTTTGTGACTGTAGAACTGATAACTCTACCTCTTTGCTAACTATTAGGTGGGGTTTTTTGTCAGCTCCTAAAAGCCACCTGCATTTATTGACACATGCCATCCTCCATCTTCGAATTCAGCCATAGAAAATTACCTTTGTGTTTCCAATCGTCATCATCAGGAGTCCATTCTAAGGCCTCACTTGATTTGGTTAGGCTCATCAGGTTATGTTTGTTTAAAGTCATCTGATTTGGGATATTCATTACATCTGCAAAATCTCTTCATGGAAGTGTTTATATTAGTGTTTGAGTAGGGAGAAAGCGTGTGCACATCAGTGCATGTACACTATGAGGGCCATGTTATAATCCTACCAACCAGAGTTTAAAAACTTAGACTCACAGAAAAATAATGAACCAAAGATAACACAATAAAAGTAGTACAAAACCAGGACAATATTCAATTCCATGTAATTTTATTAATGTAATCACATTATAGTACATTATCCTTTTACCATTATCTTCTAATATTCCTCAGTTACTTAAAGAATTATTGGGGTACACATTTTTTCTTCTCTCCTTTTTTCTCTTTTACATCCTTTATTCCCAAAGATAATTTATGTATTTATATATTCATTTATCAATTATTCAACACATTTTAAGGAAGTAAAATGAAATAAATAAATTTAAATGATGTTTACTCCATCTGCCCATGGGACAATAGAGGGTAGAAGAGTGAAATTGGAAGTAGGAAAACTATTAGGAAGTTATTACAATAACATAAGTAACATATAACAATTACTTAGGCTATGATGGTGTGAGCGGTGATAAAATGGTGTGATTAGATTCTGGATTTGCATGTGCTTATGTGAGAGAAAAAGAGAAGTCAAGGATGATGACCAAGCCTCTTGTCCTGAGCTTGTTTTAAAACACAGCAGCAATATACTAAGTCAGAAAAGACTCAGGGATGAGTAGACTTTGGCAGCAAGACATGAGAATAAATTTTAAAACTCCAACCCTGTTAATTTTGAAGTTTCTAAAATCTCAATTATTGAATAGGCAGTTGGGTATGTGAGTCTCATGTACAGGGATTAGGGCAGGATTGAGTTACAGATATAAGCTTGAGAATCTCTGGCTTAAAGACAGTATTTTAAGCCAAAAAGTAATTTAGATAAACTAAAAATGTAAATGTATGTAGAGAGCATAAGAATCCGTGAATTAACTACTGGGTAAATACAACATTTAAAGGTTAGAAGGATAAAAGCTTTGCAGCAACGTAGACTGTGAATTAGGAGGAGGTTTAAGAGCTAGAATAACTTCAAAGGCCAAGTGACTAAAGTATTTCAAGACGAACAATTATTTCAGATGCTACTGATAGCTTAAAATGGGTACTGAGAAAAATTACTATTGAATATGACAATATGGATATGATTGGAGACTTGGACAAGAGCAATTTCTATGAAGTATTAATAGTTGGAAACAAGTGGATTCATAATAGGATGGAAAGTCAGGAATCACAAACATTGAGTACAGAAAAAAAAATTAAGAGGTTTTATTATAAGTGAGGAATGAACTGAGATGAGATGGAAATAATAATTTTAGTGGGATGTAAAACAATTTTTTTGAAAACTAGAATTATAATACCATGTGTGCTTGCTGATATGACTTAGACAATAGAAAAGAAAATTGATTATATTGGGTAAAAATTTTCAGAATTGACGTCCTTAAGTGAAGAGTGGATGTGCTTCGTTGCAGC
Organism: Macaca thibetana thibetana; assembly: GCF_024542745.1. Classification (NCBI taxonomy): domain Eukaryota; kingdom Metazoa; phylum Chordata; class Mammalia; order Primates; family Cercopithecidae; genus Macaca; species Macaca thibetana. Next base: position 183,718,651 of record NC_065579.1, on the reverse strand, counting down.
AGAGTGGTCACATCAGATGGAAGGGCACACACTGCAGAAGGAGGAAAGTAAGAGTGCGTAATCACCTTTCTGCAGGTTGGTAGCTTCATGGGAAAGCATGTAGAATTTCTCTTTTTAGTGACATCAAAAAGCAAAGTCATCTTATTGCTTCTTTTTATCAGTGATATAAAAAGAAATGTATTAGCTGAGAATGAGGAACTGGCAGAAGGTTTCCCACATTTAGAGAGAAAGAAAATAGTAAAATGGTCATCTGGCAAATAGTGAGAATGACTGACTAGAGAAATGTATTAGGCTTCTTAGCTGAAGCTAAAGATCATCTTCAAATTATCAGGGATACATTTAATGAATTTGAAATGATGCTAGTCAGTATCATTGTGTGTATTAGATGACTTGGAGACCATTGCAGAGTAGATAGGGATTTGAATTTAACAAGGGTTGAAGATTCAAAAGGAGTATGATAGAGTATGAGATGCAAATAATCTGAGAGTTTCTGTAAGGGAATAATTATAAAGACCCCAAAGAGAATCTAAGAAAATGGAGAGGTCTGCAGTTAATAGTCAGAACGCAGTCTAATGCATAACTGTGGGAATGAGTGGCTGAAGTTGGGTCCAGGATAAATGAACTAGAAGTGAAGTTGTTTAAAAGCTGAGGAACCAGGATATTAACAAGATTCTCTAACATGTATTGAAATCATTTTAAAACTCTTGTACAATAATTCCATATTATTTCTTGCAGAAATGATCTGGAGTTCTCTAGAAGTCAGTTGCTAATTGCTATAAAGAGGGGAAACGGGGAGTGCAGCCTCATGGCATGAGCTTCAAAGGGGTTGATGTTACAAGAGAAGATGACGAAATAATGGTCTGAAAAATAAGAAGGCTTCATCTATCTCTAGGCCTAATTGTTAGGCTTTATTGGAGACAAAACAGCCAACATTTGAAAGGACTTCAGGGGGTAATGAACTAAACAGGAGGGTTAGCTGAAGGTCTGTGAGTTCCACCGAGTGTGGAAGAGGAGAGTTCTTGGGCTTGAGAGCAGAAAACCAGAAAATTCACTGAGCTCTTGAGAGAGTAGAAGTCTAGGCAAGATGGGATCCCTGGGAACATAGAGTTTTCTTGGTGACCGACCTAAGCAGAGATAAAGGATCTGATGGCATTAATCCTGATGACCTCTATTAGGCAGCTATGGTGAGCATGGTTTTTAGTGTCTGTGGAGGTGAACTAGCTGGAAGAATTTTACCAGAATGACTCAGAACTTTAAGCTATTTAACCTCAGGAACTCCAAGTCACACTCTCACTATTGCTGACCCTGTTGAAGCTGGTAGAGAAATATTAATATGGAAAAATCATTCAGAATCTCTTGCTCTCTCTCAAAAGGAAATGATCACATAAAATGTAGGTAAGAGAAATTCTAGGATTAACTCCCATCCTCATACAATGAGGCTGCACTCCCTGTTAGAGGATGTAGTAACTCTGTACTTCCTAATAAAAGAAACTATGCTTTAAAGAATATTTTCAGACACACAAGAAAGTTACAGCAGCAATTGCTAAAGCCCTTGAAATATGTATTCGAAAGCTCTTTTCTAAATTTTTGTAAAATGATTTGTCTACTTCCTGTTTCTATTCTTTGTTTTCAGGACACCAAAATTCACAATTTCCAAAACAGTATTAATCAACTATTAAGGATTCAGTTAAGTGTTCTATGTTGGTATTAGTTAATTTCTAGTGTTGCAATATTCATATTCATTATTATTGCAAATATGAAATATAATGATAGTATGAATAGACTGTAGGCTCAAGAAAATTGACCAGGAAACTTAACTCACATATTTCCAATAAATAACCTAGACCTAAAAATTCAGCAATAATTGTCTATATAAATTTCACCCCAGAGCTAGACTATGTATAGCAAACATTCATACTTGTGTTCTGGAACACAACTGTACAGAAAACTTTTTAAGTTTTGTCTTAAAAATACATTTTAAGGTCTCTACTAAAAATACAAAAAACTAGCCGGGCCAGGTGGTGGGCGCCTGTAGTCCCAGCTACTCGGGAGGCTGAGGCAGGAGAATGGCGTAAACCCGGGAGGCGGAGCTTGCAGTGAGCTGAGATCCGGCCACTGTACTCCAGCCTGGGCGACAAAGCGAGACTCCGTCTCAAAAAAAAAAAAAAAAAAAAAAAAATACATTTTAAGATAAAAACTATAAAAAGAGACAAAGGAGGTCGTTATATAATGATAAAGAAATCAGTTCAGCAACAGGATATAACGATTCTAAATATATATACCTCAACACTGAAACACTCAGATATATAATGTGAATATTATTAGAACTAAAGAGAGAGAAAGAGGCAAATAAAATAATAGCTGGAGACATCAGCACCCCACTTTCAGCACTGGACATATTTACCAGACAGAAAACTGACAAAGAAATACCAAACTTAATCTGTATTGTAGACAAAACTGACCTAATAGATATTTAAAGAACATTTTTTCCAATAACTGCAGGATACACATTCTTCTCCCGAAGGAGAAGAATGGACCATTCTCTAGGATAGACCATATGCTAGGACACAAAACACAGTCTTTAAAAGTTCAAAAAAGTTGAAATTACATCAAGTATCCTCTCCGAGTACAATTTTAAAAAAAGAATATTTGTGTAGTTTTATCCAACTATACAAATGGTATCCAGCTATACTATTTGTAGAGTCGGATAAAACTACACGAACACATGACAATTATGCAAACACATGAAACTATACAAACTATAGTTTGGAAACTATACAAACACATGAAACTACATAAACACATAAAATTTAAACAATATGCTCCTTGATAACTGATGGGTGAATACAAACGTTAAGGACATTTAAAATTTTAAAATACCTTGAAAAAAAAATGAATGCACAACATACCAAAACCTATGGGATACGGTGAAAGCAGTAATAACAGGAAAGTTTATAACAATATGTGCCTACATCAAAAACCAGAAAAATATCAAATAAACAACCCAGCAATGTATCTTAAAGAAATACAAAGCAAGACCACAGCAATCCCAAAATTAGTAGAAAAGAAATACTAAAGATCAGAGCAGAAATAAATGATATTAAAACCAAAAAAAAACCCATAAAATATTAGTAAAATCAAAAGTTGGTTTTTTGAATGAACAAAATCAATAAAACTTCAATCAGACTAAGAAAAATAGAGAAGACTCAAAGAAAATTTGAGATTTTAAAAAGAGACACATCACAATTGACGCTGCAGAAATTCGCAGGCTCATCGGAGACTATGAACAACTATATGCCAATAAGTTGGACAACCTAGAAGAAATGGATAAATTCTTAAATTCATATATGCTGCCAAGACTGAACTAGGAAGAAACACATTTGATAAAATTCAACATCCCTTCATATAAAAACCTTAAAAAAACCTGAGGTATAGAAAGGAGCATACTACCACACAATAAAAGCCACGTATGACAGACACATAACTAGTATCATACTGAATGGGGAAAAACTAGATACTTTTTCTCTAAGATCTGGAACAAGACAAGAATGTCCACTTTTACCTTTGTTATTCAACACAGTACCAGAAGCCCTAGCTAGAGCAATCAGAAAACAGAAATAAATAAATGGCATCTAAATCGGAAAAGAAGAAGTCAAATTATCTATGCAGATGACATAATTTTATATTTAGGGAAAAGCTAAAAACTCCATGAAAACACTATTAGAACTAATACATTCTATAATGTTGCAGAATATAAAATCAGCATACAAAAATGTATTAATTTTTGTATGCCAACAGTGAACAATCTGAAAAAGAAACCAAAAAAGTAATCTTATTTACAATAGCTGAAAATAAGACACCTATCAATAAAGCACAGGCAACCAAAGCAAAAACAGACAAATGGGATAACATCAAGTTAAAATGCTTCTGCACAGCAAAGGAAACAATCAACAAAGTGAAGAGACAACCAATGAACTGGGAGAAAATATTTGTAAACTACCCATTTGACAAGTGATTAATAACCAAAATATATAAGGAACACAAAAAAACTCCGTAAGAAAAAAAAAATCTAACCATCTGTTTTAAAAATGGGCAAAAGACCTGAATAGATACTTCTCAAAAGAGGACATACAAATAGAGAATAGGTATATAAAAATGCGCTCAACATCGAGGATCATCAGAGAAATACAAATTAAAACTACAATGAGATATTATCTCATCCCAGTAAAAATGGCTGTTTTCCAAAAAGGAGGTAATAACAAATGCTGGTGAGGATGTGGAGAAAAGGGAATCCTCACACACTGTTGCTGGAAATGTAAATTAATACGGCCACTACGAAGAACAGTTCGGAGGTTTCTCAAAAAACTAAAAACAGAACTACTCAGCAATCCCACTGCTAAGTATATACCCAAAAGAAAGGAAATCAGTATATTAAAGAGATATTTGCACTCCTATGTTTACTGCAGTATCATTCACAATAGCCAAGATTTGGAATTAAACTGAATATCTATTAACAGACAAATGGATAAATAAAACAGGGGACATATACATGATGGAGGACTACTTGGCCATAAAAAAGAATGAGAGCCCATCATCTGCAATAACATGAATGGAACTGGAGCATTGTTAAGTGAAATATGTCAGGTACAGAAAGACGAACATCACCTGTTCTTACTCCTTTGTGGGAGTTCAGAAATAAAACAACTGAACTCATGGAGATAGAGAGTAGAATGATGGTTGCCAGAGACTGGAAAGAGTGACAAGGGGGCAAGTGGGAATGGTTAATGAGTACAAAAATATAGTTAGATAGAATAAACAAAATCTAGTGTTTCATAGCACAATAGGTGACTACAGTCAACTATAATTTATTGTGCCTTTTAAAGTAAATGAAAGTATAATTAGCATATTTATAACACAAAGAAATGATAAATCTTTGAAATTATGCATACCCCATTTACCCTGTGATTACTATGCATTGTATTCCTGTATCAAAATATCTCACATACCTAAAAATATATACGCTTCATAATAATCTCCTTTGACTTTATGTCCTGAATCTAGCAAACACTGGTGCAATGAGCGGGCTTCCAAGGCCATAAGCAGTTCTACCTCTGTGGCTTTGCAGAGTGCAGCTCCCCAGTCTGCTCACATAGGTTGGAGTTGAGTGCCTTTGGCTTTTCCAGGCTCAGGATGCAAGCTGCCAGTAGCTCTACCATTCTGAGTTCTTGAGGGTGGCAGCCCCGTTACCACAGCTCCAATAGGCAGTGCCCTCGTGGAGACTCTGTGTGGCGGCTCTAACTCCACATTTCTCCTCAGCATTGCCCTAGTAGAGGCGCTTTGCCATAGTTCCATTCTTGTAGCAGGCTCCTGCCTGGACATCCAGGCTTTCGCATACATCCTCTGAAATCTAGCTGGAACCTGCCAAGCCTCCTTGGCTGGAACTGCCAAGCAAGTCTTACATGCTATGCACTTGCAGGCTTAACATCACATGGAAACCACCAGAACTTAGGGTAGCTTATGCCCTTCAGAGTGGCAGCTTGAACTATATCTGCGGTCCTTTGAGGCAAGGTTGGAGCCAGAGTGGTCTGGATTCAGGGAACAGTGAGCTGAGGCTGAACAAGGTGGCAAGGCCATATGTCTGGTTTCCAGAATACTATTTTCCTCCTAGGACTCTGAACCTGTGATTAGAGAGGCTGTCTCAAAGATCTCTGAAATGCCTTCAAAGCCTTTTCTTCATTGTCTTGAATATTAGCACTTGGCTCCCTTTTAGGCATGCAAATCTCTCCCTAGCAAGTTGTTGCTCAGTAGCCCACCTGTGTTCCTTTCCTGAAAATATTAATTTCTTCTCTACCGTATAGTCAATCCTGCAAATTTTCCAGGAATTTTTCATTCCTCCTCCTTTTTAATTACAAATTCCAACTTCAAGTCATCCCTTTGTTCCTATATCTGATTGTAGGCATTAGAAACAGCCAGGTCACATATTGACCACTTTGCTACAGCCAAGATACCCTAATTCATCACTCTTAAGTCAACCTTCCACAGATCCCTAGCATGTGAACACAATGCAGCCAACTTCTCCGTTAAGGTTTAGCATGGGTGAGCTTAACTGAAGTTCCCAGTAACTTCCCCATGACCATCTGAGACCTTAGCCTGTCTTTGCCCATATTTCTACCAGTATTTTGGTCACAACCACTTAATAAGTCTCTAAGAAGTTTCAACTTTCCCTTTTCTTCCTTTCTTCTGAGATCTCCAACACTTCCAACCTCTGCCTGTTACCCAGTTCCAAAGCCACTTCCACATTTCAGTATTTTTATAGCAATGTCCCATTGCTCAGTACCAATTTTCTGTGTTAGTCCACATCTATTTCTATAAAGAAATACCTAAGACTGGGTAATTTATAAAGAAATGAAGTTTATTTTGTCTCATGATTCTGTAGACTGTACCATAAGCATGGTGCCAACATCTGCTTCTTGTAAGACTTCAGGAAGTTTACAATCATGATGGAAGGTGAAGGGGAAGCAGGGATGTCATATGGTGAGAGAGAGTAGGTAAGAGTGGGGAGGAGGTGCCAGACTTTTTAAACAACCAGATTTCATGAGAATTGAGTGAGAACTCACTCATTACCATGGAAATTACACCAAGCCATTTACCTCCTCCATGACCTAAACATCTCCCATCAGACCCGACCTGCAACACTGGATGTCACATTTTAACATGAGATTTGGAGGGGTAGATATTACCAAACCATTTAAAATGCCAATACAACTGTCCATGAATTCTCAGCTTAGAAAGCTGAAGAGAGTGGGATAAGATATTCAAAGTGCTGAAGGAAAAAACCTTGCACCAAGAATATCTTATCCAACAAAGCTGTCTTTCAGAAATAAGTGAGAAAAACTATCCAAAAATAACAAAAACTCAGGGAATATATCACCACTAAACTTGCCTTGCAGAAATTGCTAGAGGAAGTTCTTTATACTGCAACAAAAAGCTCCTAACTAATAACATTAAACATATGAAAGTACAAAACGCAATTGTGTAAGTAAAAAGTGCCATTTTTTGGAATACTCTAGGACTCTAATGATGATGTGTAAGAGTTAAAAAACAAAACTATTAATAACTAAACCTAAAATAAATTGTCAAAAGATACACAGTACAAAATTCCAATGGCATTCTTCACAAAAATAGAAAAGACAATTCTAAAATTAGTATGGATTGTGAAAGACCCCACATAGCTATAACAATCTTGATGAAGAAAAACAAAGTTGGAAACCTCACACTTCCTGATTTTTATATTATGAATTACAAATTACACTGCAAAATTATAGTAATCAATGCAGTATGGTACTGGCATAAAAACAAACAGATTAATGGAAAAGAATAGAAAAACCAAGTATATACAGTCAACTGATTTTTGACAAGGCCACCAAGAAGACACAATACAGAAAATAACAAATGGTACCTTCAATAAATACTGTTGGGAAAACCAGATATCCACATGCAAAGGAACTAACCTGGATTCTTATACTGGCCATGAAACCGTAAATCTCCTAGGAGAAAACAGGAAAAGGCTTTGGCCTTTGCCATGACTGTTTTTGGATATCACACCAAAGCTCAGGCAAAAAAAGTAAAAATAAACAAGTAGGACTACATTAAACTAAAAAAGTTTTGTGGAGCAAAGGAAACAATCAAGAAAATGAAAAAGCAGTCTATGGATTGGGAGATAATATTTGCAAATGATATATCTGATAAGGAGTTAATATCCAAAATATATAAGGAACTGTCATAACTTGATAGCAAATAATAAATAAAAATAAATAAATAAAATGAGCCATGGATCTAAATAGATCTAAATAGATATTTCTCCAAAGAAAACATTAAAAATGGCCAACAGGTCACTGAACTAGCCTTAAGAAAATGGTCAGTAGGTATACGATGAGGTGCTCAACACTATTAACTGTCAGGTATATGCAAATCAAAACATCAAGGTATCATCCCACTCCTTTTAGTATGGCTATTTTTAAAATGACAAGAAATTACAATTGTTGTTAAGAGAAAGAGAGAGAGAAAAAAATACACCCTTGTACACTGTTGGTGGGAATATAAACTGGCGCAACCATTATGTGAAACAGTATGGTGGCTCCTCAAAAAATTTTAAAAAAATAAACTAACTGTGTGACTCAACAATCCCTGTCCTGGGTATATACCCAAACAAAATAAAATCACTGCCTCATAGCGGTATCTGCACTCCCTTATTCACTGAAGCACTACTCACAATAGCCAAGCTGTTGGGCCAGGCATAGTCGTTTATGGCTTAACTCCCAGCACTTTGGGAGGCTGAGGCAGAAGGAATGCTTGGGGCCAGGAGTTTAAGACCAATTTGTGCAATGCAGGGAGACCCCACCCTTACAAAAAATCAATAATAAAAAATAGCTAGGTGTGGAGGTATGCACTTGTGATTTTAAATACTGGGGAAGCTGAGGCAGGAGGATACCTTGAGTCCTTGAGTTCAAAGCTGTTGTGAGCTATGACTACATCATTGCATTCCAGCCTGGGTGACAGAGTGAGTTATGTCTCTAAAATAAAAATAAAAAACAAATCTGGAAACAATCTAAGTTCCTATCAACAGGTGAATGTATAAAGGAACTGTGGTACATATATATACAATGGAACATTATTCAGCATTAAAAAAGGAGATACTTCCATTCCCAACAACATAGATAAACTGGGAGGACATTAGGCTAAGTGCAATAAGTCAGACAGAGAAAGAAAATTACTGCAGGATCTCACTTATATGTGGAATCTGAAAACAAAACAGAACAATAAATACATGGAGACAGTAGAACTGTGGTGACCAGGGGTGGGAAGAGGTAGAAAATGAAAGGGTGCAGATCAAAGGCACCAACTTACATCTATGTAAGATGAACAAATCCAGAGATCTAACGTACAGCACAAGGACTAGCTAATAATATTATATTTTATAGTGAAAATTTGCTGAGAGGAAAGTTTTAAGCACTCTCTTTCACATGTGTCCGTGTGAAGAGATCACCAAACAGGCTTTGGGTGAGAAATTTTAATCTTTTAAAAGCTTTTTAATCACCTGGGTGCAGGCGGGCTGAGTCTGAAAAGAGAGTCAGTGAAGGGAGATGGGGTGGGGCCATTTTAAAGGATTTGGGTGGGTAGTAGAAAATTACAGTCAAAGGGGATTTTTTTCTTACAGGCAGGGGCGGGGATCACAAGGTGCTCAGGGGGAGAGGTTCTGAGCCAGGAGAAGGAATTTCATAAGGTTAATGGCTCAGTTAGGTGGCGTAGGAACAAATCACAATGGTGGAATGTCATCAGTTAAGGCAGGAACAGGCCATTTTCACTTCTTTTGTGATTCTTCACTTGCTTCAGGCCATCTGGACCTGCAGGTCACAGGGGATACGATGGCTTAGCTTGGGCTCAGAGGCCTGACATTCCTGCCTTCTTATATTAATAAGAAAAACAACATAAAATAGTATTGAAGTGTTGGGGCAGCGAAAAATTTTGGGGAGTGTTGTGGAGAGATAATGGGCAGTGTTTCTCAGGGCGCTTCTACTAGTGGGATTAGGGGTGACGTGGGAAACTACAGTGGGAGAGATGAAGTTGTAGGAAGATTTTGTGGTAAGGGGTGATATTGTGGTGTTGTTAGAAGGGGCATTTGTCGAAGAGAATGATTGGTGATGGCCTGAATGTGGTTTTGGATAAATTGAGAAACTCAACGGAAGACACAATTTTCCGAATAAGAGAAGGAGAAAAACAGGTATTAAAGGACAAGAATTGGGAGGACCCAGGACATCCAATTAGAGAGTGCCCAAGGAAGTTCAGCATAATTATTTGCTTGGTTGGTGAGTTTTTGGGCTCTATCCTTGAGATTTTTTTATGTTGTCATACACCACGCCAGATTGATTTAGGTAAAACTAACACTCTTCATTAAAAAATATACAGTCCCCTTTTTTTAGCAGTGAATAAGTTGAGGCCTCGGCAATTTTGGAGGAAAGAGAAATGCAAAGCCAGCAATTTTTTGTTAAAGGAGGCTTAGAAACAGCTAGGAGAGAGTGAATGAGATTGATAGTGTGGTGGACATAGCTGGGGAGAGGTAGAGGGTGGTATAAGAATGGGAACGAGAATAAGAATGAGTATAAAAGTAAAGAATAGGATTTCATCAGGGTGAAAGTATTGGAGTGTGCCCTGCCAGCAAATATTATTAATTTACTTTAAGAGGGAGTTAAGAGTGACGGTTTGGGGATAGCACCAGGAGATATCAGCTGTGATGGCTTGGAGAAACTGTGTAAACCAGCAGTGTAAATAAGAGCAGGGTATTTATGGGTAGTTGAGAACAGTTAATAGGAGTATGACTAGACAGAAGATAGTAGGAATGACAAGGTTTTGGGGCACAGTCCAAGTTGGTCTGGTGTCTGGAATGAGACTGGGGCCTAATAAAAAGGAGCATTCATGCAGGAGTTCAAATGGGCTGTACCCTGTAGCATTCTGAGGACAGGCCCAAATTCAGAGAAGGGCAAGTGGTAAAAGTATTGTCCAGTCCTTTTTAAGTTGCAGGTTGGAAGCTGAGCTTGGTGAGGTTTGTCTTTAAAAGACCATTAGTCTGTTTAACTTCTTCTTAAGATTGAGGATGGTAGGGGGTATGAAGGTTTTACTGAATATCAAAAGCCTGAGAAACTGCTTGGTGATTTGACTAATAAAGGCCAGTCTGTTATTGGACTGTATAGAGGTGGGAAGGCCAAACTGAGGAATTACGTCTGACAGAAGGAAAGAAATGACTGCAGTGGCCTTCTCAGACCCTGTGGGGAAGGCCTCTACCCATCCAGAGAAAGTGTCTACCCATACCAAGAGGTATTTTAGTTTCCTGACTGGAGGCATGTGAGTAAAGTCAATTTGCCAGTCCTGGGCAGGGGCAAATCCCCCAGCTTGATGTGTAGGGAAGGAAGGGGGTCTGAACAATCCCTGAGGGGTAGTAGAATAGCAGATGGAACACTGAGAAGTGATTTCCTTGAGGATAGATTTCCACAATGGAAAGGAAATGAGAGGTTCTAAGAGGCGGGCTAGTGGCTTGTAACCTAAGTGGAAGAGGTTATGAAATGATGACAGAGTAGAATGGGCCTGTGAGGCTGGAAGGAGATATTTCCTTGGTCTAATAACCATTTGCCTTGTGTGAGAAGAGATTGATAGGTGGAAGCCTCAGCAGGTGAATAGGTGGGAGTGACCGATGAGAAGCAGAAAAATTGGCCATTAGGGACAGAAGTTGGAAAGCCAGCTGCTTATTTAGCTGCCTTATCAGCATAAGCATTGCCTAGAGCAATGGGATCTGAAGCCTTTTGATGGCCCTGGCAGTGAATGACTCCAGCTTCAGTTGGAAGTAAGGAGGCCTTGAGAAGAGGTTTTCTTAAAGAGGCATTAATGACGGAGGACACTTGTGTAGTGAGGAAACCTCTTTCTGCACATATAACAGCATGGTGGTATAGGATATGGAAGGCATATTTAAAGTCAGTATAAATATTGACGCGTAGTTTGTTTGCAAGAGTGAGGGCTCCAGTTAAGGCAATGAGTTCGCCTTGCTGAGAGGTAGTTCAGGGGGGCAGAGTGGTAGCCTCAATGACAGATGTGGAAGATACTATAGCATAGCCTGCCTTTGCTGGTGAGTGACGATTAGGCCTGGTGGAACTGCCATCAGTAAACCAAGTGTGATCAGGGTGAGGAACAGGAAAGAAGAAAATATGGGGAAATGGGGTGAATGTTAGGTGTATCAGAGAGATACAATCATGGGGGTCAGTTGTGGTATCCAGAATAACGTGGGAGGCCAGATTGAAGTCCGGGCCAGGAACAATGGTAATTGTGGGAGATTCAACGAAAAGTACAACTGAAGGAGCTGGGGAGCAGAAAGTATATGTGTCAGGTGTGAGGAAGAAAGTAGATTTTGCAAGTTTCGAGAGCTATAGCGAGTGAGATGAGCATAGTTTCTGATTTTGAGGTCCTCTAAAAGTATTAGGGCAGCGGCAACTGCCACACGGAGACATGACGGTCAGCCTAAAACAATAAGGTCAAGTTGTTTGGACAAAAAGGACAGGGTGAGGTCCTAGTCCTTGTGTAAGAATTCCATCTGCACAGCCCTGCATTTCGGCTATGTGTAATGAAAAGGGTTGGGATGAGTCAGGGAAAGCCAGTGTGGGGGCAGTCTCTATAGCTGTCTTCAAGGAACGGAAAGAGAAGTGGGGAAAGGATTTAGGATCTATGGGGTCAGCTAGGTTTCCTTTTGTTAGTTTATGTAATGGTTTTGTTAGGGTGGCAAAACCAGATATCCAAAGGCGAAAGTATCCAACCATGCCTAGGAAGGAAAGAAGTTGTTGATTTGTAGAGGGGATTGGGGTTCGAGAGATCAGTCAGACATGAACGGCAGGGAGACCACGTGTGTTTTCCTGAAGAATTATGCTGAGGTAGGTAATGGGTGGTGAAGAAATTTGAGCTTTAGAGGAAGATACCCAATATCCTTTGGAGAGTAAATGTTGAAGGAGCAGGAGGGTGTCTTATTGAAAAGATTCAAAGGAGGGGTTACAAAGTAGAAGGTCATCAATATATTGAATAAGCTGAGAAGCGGAGGGGTGGAAAGAAAGTAAATCATGAGAAAGAGCTTGGCTGAAGTAATGAGGGCTGTCCCTGAAGCCTTGCAGCAGCACAGCCCAGGTAAGCTGCTGGGACTGATGGGTGTCAGGGTCAGTCCAGGTAAAAGCAAACAGAGGCTGGGACAAGGGGTGCAAAGGAATAGTGAAAAAAGCATCTTTAAGACCAAGAATGGAATAGCGAGTTGTGGAGGAAGGTATTGAAGACAAAAGAGTGTATGGGTTGGTCACCACAGGGTGGATAGGCAAAACAATTTGGTAGATTAGGCACAGATTCTGAACTAACATGTAACACTTGTCCAGTTTTTGGACAGGTAAAATGGGGGAATTGTAAGGAGAGTTTATAGGTTTTAGAAGCCCATGCTGTGGCAGGGGAGTGATAATAGGCTTTAATCCTTTTAAAGCGTGCTGTGGGATGGGATATTGGCGTTGAGTGGGGTGAGGGTGATTAGGTTTTAATGGGATAGTAATGGGTGTGTGATCAGTTGTCAGGGAGGGAGTAGAGGTGTCTCATACTTGTGGGTTAAGGTTGGGGGATATGAGAGGAAGATGCGAAAGAGGCTTTGGGTTGGGAAGAAGGGCAGCAATGAGATGTGGCTGTAGTCCAGGAATAGTCAGGGAAGCAGATAATTTGGTTAAAATGTCTCAACATAATAAGGGAACTGGGCAGGTGGGGATAACTAAAAAGGAGTGCATGAAAGAATGTTGTCCAAGTTGGCACCAGAGTGGGGGAGTTTTAAGAGGTTTAGAAGCCTGGCCAGCAATACCCACAACAGTTATGGAGGCAAAGGGAACAGGCCTTTGAAAAGAAGGTAATGTGGAGTTGGTAGCCTCCATATTGATTAAGAAGAGAATGGGCTTACCCTCTACTGTAAGAGTTACCCAAAGTGTCTGTGATGGTCCAGGAGGCTTCCAAGGCAATCAGGCAGCATCAGTCTTCAGCCGCTAAGCCGAGAAGATCTGGGAAGGAGTCAGTTAGAGAGCCTTTGGTCAGGGTTCCAGGGGCTCTGGGAGTGGCTGCTGGGCAAGTTGGACAGTCCGATTCCCAGTGGGGTCCTGAACAGATGGGACATGGCTTAGGAGGAATCTCGGACTGTGGGCATTCCTTGGACCAGTGGTCAGATTTCTGGCACTTGAAGTAAGATCCTGGAGGAGAAGGAATAAGATCCTGAAGGAATGCCTGACGACTGTGGCTTAGGCATTTTGAAGTTCTTATGTGGAGATGTGGCTGGGGTTTCTCTCACAGTGGAGGCAAGAAATTGTAACTAAGAAATATGTTGCTACTCGGCTGTCTCTACTCTATTATTGTATACCTTGAAGGCGAGATTAATTAAGTCCTGTTGTGGGGTTTGAGGGCTGGAATGTAATTTTTGGAGTTTTATTTAATGCCAGGAGCAGATTGAGTAATAAAATGAATATTGAGAATAAGACGGCCTTCTGACCCTTCAGGGTCTATTGGTGTAAAGCGTCTCAGTGTTGCTGCCAAATGAGCCATGAATTGGGCTAGGTTTTTATATTTGATGAAGAAGAGCCTAAATGCTCACTGATTTGGGAGAGGTCAGATAAAGAAAAAGGAGCATTAACCTTGACTATGTCTTTAGCCCCAGTCACCTTTTTAAGAGGAAATTGTTGGACAGGTGGCAGAGGGCTAGTCGCGGAACGAAACGGTAAGCCGGACCGGGTATGAGGAGGGGAGGTAAGAGAAGGATTAGGGTGGGGAGTGGAGGCTGAGGAAGAATTGGGACCTGACTTGGCCTGGCAAGGAGCAGCCGGGGGAGGAGGGGAGAGGTCAGATGGGTCTGTAGAAAAGGAAGATTGGAAAGACTCAGCAATGCTTGGGGTTGGGACTAACAGGACAGGCGGGAGGGAAAGAAGGACGATTTGGGATGAATTGCACTGGGGACAGAGACTAGGGAGGGACTGATGTGCAAAAGAATCCCTGGACATCAGGCACTTCAGACCATTTGTCCATTTTATGACAAGAATTATTTAGATTTTGTAGGATGGAAAAATCAGAAGTGCCATTTTCTGGCTATTTGGAACCATTGTTGAGTTTGTTTTGGGGTAAGCGGCATTGCAGAATAAAATAAGGCATTTAGATTTCAGGTCAAGTGTGAGTTGAAGAGGTTTTAATTTCTTGAGAACACAGGCTAAGGGAGAAGAAGGAGGAATGGAGGATGGAAGTTTGCCTATAGTGAAGGAGCAAGCCCAGAGAAAAACGGTAGAGACACGGAGAGAAGGTGTGGAGGGTGCTTGCTCTCCAGGAAAGTGGACAGAAAAGAGAGGGTAGAGACACGGAGAGAAGGGGTCGGGGGTGATTGCCCCCCAGGAAAGTGGTGCTTGCCACTAAGGGTGAAGGACCAAGGCGGGCATCCCTGCGGAGATCAGACACCTCTGAAACATGGGTGAATAATCAAGCAGGCGTAATAATCAATCCCCGCAGTGATTAAACACCAAGGGAAGACTGTCTTCCTGAGTCAGTGACCAGCGCCGGAGTTTTGGGTTCATGGATAAAATGCGTCTCCTCTGTCTCTACCAGGAAAGGAAAGGAACTGAAGTTAAGAGAAGGGAGAGGCCGGGCGGGCCTGGTGGCTCACGCCTGTAATCCCAGCACTTTGGGAGGCTGAGGCGGGCGGATCACGAGGTCGGGAGATTGAGACCATCCTGGCTAACACAGTGAAACCCCGTCTCTACTAAAAATACAAAAAACTAGCCGGGCGTGGTGGCGGCGCCTGTAGTCCCAGCTACTCGGGAGGCTGAGGCGGGAGAATGGCGGGAACCCGGGAGGCGGAGCTTGCAGTGAGCCGAGATCCGGCCACTGCACTCCAGCCCGGGCAACAGAGCGAGACTCCGTCTCAAAAAAAAAAAAAAAAAAAAAAAAAGAGAGAGAAGGGAGAGATTGAAAGATGGCACCAAGATTGAAAAGAGAAAGAAGTTGAGGGATAGTGAGAGAGTTTGGAGGACAGAGTTAAAATTTTATTATATCTACATCATCAGATTTTCTAGTCATATACTATGCTTTCTCCCATTTAACCCTCACTAAACCAGTATTACACGCAACTATGTATTTATTGCTCAACACAAGTCCTTACATTAACGTTTCTATAGCCATTCTTGCTGTTTGAAACTTGTTTTAAATATTATATCTTAAGATAAAAGCAAGTGAATGATACTCCCTGAGTTTTATGTGTTAATAATAGTTTCATAATTAAAGATCAGTTTTACTGAATATAACTTGTCTTACATTTTAATTGAGAACCTTACATATTTACTGTATTTTGTTCTGAAATAAAGCATTTCTGTTGGAAAGTGTGATGATAATATAATTTTCTTTTCAACATAACTCATATACTGTTTTTGTTCTATATGTCTAAAATATTTGCTTTCCTTTTCTTTAAATTCCAGATGTGCTAGATTATATATTGATGTCCCATAAAAAACCACTGCAAAACTTAACAGCACAAAACAGCAATTTTATTTGGTTTACAGATTTTGTGGGAAAGAAACTTGGAAAGGGCACAAAGAAGACAGCTATTTTCTACTCTGCAATGTCTGTGGCTGTAGAAAAGCTTTTTCATGTACATCTGGTGCTTGGACAGGCCAGACTTAGCCAGAACTCCTGCGTGAAGTATCTATGTGAGGCCTCTACAGTTGGTGGTCTCCAGGTGTTTGAAATTTTACATGGAAACTGAGGGCTTCATTATTCCCAGTGACACAGTCTTTTATGAATTTCTTCATACTGTGTTGTCACAGCAGCCATATGCTTGCCCAGATTCAAGAGAAAGGGACACAGTTCCCCGAACTCATGGGAAGAATGTACAAAAATTTTAAGACTACCAACTTATTCTCCATCTAAAACATTGTATACATTCTTGCATTATTTGTAAAATCACCCAAAAGTCTTATATCATATGACATCAAGCTCAGACTCAAGTTTAAAGATTTATTGATTTAGATGACATCCAGGTGTAGATGCAGTTCCTGAGTTTCAGTTCCTCAAGGAAGTTTCTCTTGATCTTATTTGCTTATCATCAATATCTGTCATTTTCACTCAAATCCTCTTGTCTCCCTCCCTTCCTTCCTTCCTTCCTTCCTTCCTTCCTTCCTTCCTTCCTTCCTTCCTTCCTTCCTTCCTTCTTCCCTCCCTCCCTCTCTCCCTCTCTCCCTCTCTCTCTCTCTCTCTCTCTCTCTCTTTCTCTCTTTCTCTCTTTCTCTCTTTCTTTCTCTCTTGGAGACAGGGTCTGGCTCTATCACCAAGGCTGCAGGCGCACACCACCATGCCGGGCTAATTTTTGTATTTTTAGTAGAGATGGGTTTTGCCACGTTGGCCAGACTGGTCTTAAACTCCTGGACTCAAGTAATTTGCCTGACTTGATCTCCCAACTCACTATTTTTGATATTTAATTTATTTTCCTTTTAGCTTATATTTTTAATAGAGCACTACCTGTAGTGTTTATTCTCTTTTTCTATTCTACCTTAGTTTCCATATACAAAACACTGTTCTTTTGTTGCTAATCTTTTTTTGAGTCTGCCGCTTCATTGGGGTTTTCTCATTCAAATATGTTGATTTCTGTTAGGTTGCATCATTGTTCTTAATATATTTTACTCTATATTGAAATAGTACAATAGAGTTTTGATCTGTTCTTTTGTGTTGAGCCTGACTTTCTGGTGGGCTTTTATTTTCTGTAGGGAAGTAATTTTC
Source organism: Macaca thibetana thibetana (assembly GCF_024542745.1). NCBI lineage: Eukaryota > Metazoa > Chordata > Mammalia > Primates > Cercopithecidae > Macaca > Macaca thibetana. The sequence goes on along the minus strand of NC_065579.1, from coordinate 183,701,296 downwards.
CTCTTTATTCCTTTTACCTTATAACAACTTCATGTGAAATTTGACATTTTTTTTTCTGCTGCTTATATATATGTGGTTTTAATGTTCATAAACTCTTAGAAGAGGGCTTAGATGAGATAGCTTTCCCAACTTTAGGAAAGTTTTGTTTAGGTTTTAAAAGATGACAGCTTACTTTGTGAAATTATTTGGCATAAGTTCTAACCTGTTTTCAACTGGCTATTTCTTATTCCTTCATCTCTGTCCTGCTTAATTTAGTTCTACTCCAGATTGTGTGGTGATCTTATAGAAAGGCATCTTGGCTGGTCAGTTTCAAGAGTTCACAAGCTATCAAATGTCCAAGCCTCTTCACATCTTTCCATGGACTCCATGCCGTCACCCATTATTAGAGGGAGCAACTCCCCCGCCTCTTTCGCTGCTAATTGCCAGTTGGTCTCTGATGGCTTCTAGTGCACAACAGTTAGCTATGTGGGGGTTCCATGTTCTCTTTTCTATCAGTCTTCCCATTGCTTCCTTCTGGTTTCTTCCACACAGGTGGATATAGCACATAATTACCATGTATTGCCAGTTTAATCCTGCCACCTTATAATTTGCAGTTCTTGGGAATACTTTGCCATCTAGTTTTGTTATAAATTTTGAACATTTAATTTAGCTCTCTAATCACTCTTTCTGCTTGTATGTAGATTACGGAAGATCCCCCCCAAAATGCTGCCACCACTGCTGCCATTTTCCAAAACATCTTGAAGACAATTTCAAAAAACGTTTTCCAAACACCATTTGAGAAAGGGCAATGTGCTAATGGCCGGCCTTGAATGGTGAACACTAGCACATCTGATCTGTTAAAATCAGGCTAAATATTGTACTGTTACATTTCAGGTTAAAAATATTTCTAATGAAAAATGATAAAAAGTAGTGTGGAGCTTTTAGTAAATAAAATAAATGTTATTTTAAATGGTAGCATCAAAAACTTTCCTTGTGTGTAATCCAATTTGTATTAAAAAAGACTTAAGATGAATACCTTAATTTTCACTACCCCCTTTAATATCAACTTTATAAAAAGAATATAATGCAATCAGCTGCACACATATCATTAGACCAAACAAATATAGATCTGCTTCTGCACAGGAAATAACTTGTGCATTTTGAAAGGGTCTAAGATCACTGGAGTATAGAATTGAAGGAGTTCTCACATTATCTTAAGAAATAACATGAAACATTTTCTCACTGCATAATTTTCTAGAAAATCTAGGAAATTGCTTTGTACCCATGATGTGTCCTTTGATCTACAAGGTTTCACACACAGCATTTCTTCATTGTTTCTGGTTTCACTTTGGTAAGGATAATTTGTTTAATCTCCAGGTTATTCTTGAGAGGTAATGTAATCATATTATTAGTTATCAATTCATAAATAATCAAATTCTCATAACAAAGATTATTTGTTCTATTTCTATGATAGGGTATGGCTTCTGATCAAACTTTCTCTATATTTCTAAAAGTTACTAAGTACCTATGTAAGGATTTTTTTTGTGATAACATTGAGTAAAGACAAAAATTAGTTATTGTTTTCTAGGAATGCAACTATTAATGTGCCTTTAAAGAAGACCTGATTTCTTATAGTGAAGCACAACTTATTATACATTTTATAGATATGAGATATCAGTAAGATTGATTGTTTCATCAGCCTCTCACTATCAAAAGGTAAGGTATGATATTGTCTACTCTGAACTGAATACTGAAGTTCCATTTGTATTGGATTATAATTCAAACAATCTAGACTATCTAAATTCACATTCGTTTAGAATTTTAGAATTCTAAATTTTAGCTCCTAATTTAATTCTTGAACAAAAGTTATCTTTCACTAATACATACATATATGTGTGTATATTTAATACATATACATATATATGTGGATATATGTGTTGTGCATATATATGTGTGTGCATATAAATACATATATGTGTGTGCTTACATTTTTCTCTTGTTGCTAATCATTTTTTGAGTCTGCCACTTCATTGGGGTTTTCTCATTCAAATATGTTGATTTCTGTTAGGTTGCATCATATATAGATAGATAGATAGATATAGATATCTCATATATATATAAACAGTATATACAGTTTCCCTGCCATTTGTTGTGTGGTTTCTTGCTGCTGGTCTTTTCTGGGAAAACTCGTACATTGGAAGTCAGCTGGTAGCCAGTGGGAGAAGGAGGTTTTATGATTCCAGATAACCTCATTTGCATGTTGGAAGTCATCTGGCTCCCTCTCTCCAGGTGGTTTCTTATCCTGTAAGAGGCTAGGCCAGCTTATTTTCCCTGGGTTCAAAGAAGCAAGAAGTTGTTATAATTGGCAAGGCCTCCTGATAAATAAAAGCGTCGAAGCATTTATCCTGCCTTTCTTACTACTCTGTGACTAAATAATAGATTAAAAATTATGTATTTTTAAAATTATGTATTTTTAAAAAAAATTTTCATTCATTGTCAGTCAATGAAAATAAAATAATAGAATATCATCATTTTACAACTCCCATTAGAACAAAGCTTTTAAGCATCAGACAGCAACAGATGCCAACACCAGAAAGGACCCAAATTGGAGAGATATGCCTCCTGAAATACACACACACACAAACACACACACACACGCACGCACACGCACACGCGCGCACACGGTATCACATTGTATGCACATCACCACCCATGGTCTTGTCAAAGGTATCAAACTTGATTCTGATGAAGTGTCTGGATCCTGCTGCCAGTCTATAGGAAATAGGGAGAACAATGTAGCATTTTGCACTACACGAGAAGCATGCAATCTGCAACTTGTAGACTATGAAAAGTTTTATATGTTAAATGACTTAATAAATAATGAAAAATAATTTTAATAAAGGGATAAAAATGTCTGTTGCTTAAGAGATACTTGAAATAAATGTCAAAAAAATTTTTTATTTTATTTAAGTGTAATTTACTATTTTAAATTTAATTACTAAATTATTTACTAAATTTAAAATTGCTAAACAGTAATCTAAGGATGGGCACTTGAATGATAATAATCATAAAAAGGCAAAGTAGTTTCTGAAAATAAAAATCAGGATATTGGTCACATTTGAAGGAGATCATAATTTGGATGGATAACATAAGGAGCTTCCAGGTAACCAGGCTCAAATTTATAATTTTAACATTAAAAAAATCCCTGATGGGAATGAATATGGGACATAGGGTTGTTGATGACTAACTATACCTTTTATAGAAAAAGAATTATAGATTTTGAATGAATCTATAGCAGACATTCAAGTTGATTCTCCAAAAATATTCAAAATAATTTTTCTGCAAAGTTATAGCCACTTTTGGATAAAAACACAATCTTTAAAAATGACTACTTTGAAGATACTAACATATTTCGGTGTGTACATCCTAATGTTTCTTTAGAAATTCATGATAATTTATAGCCATGTATAGTATGCCTATTTTCATAATGACTTACGTAGTAGAGAAAATGTAATTGGGTTAGTGTAAAGGGTTGGGAATTTTTCTATAGAAATGTTTAATAAATTATTTTATTTGCAATAAATTCATGTGTGCCAGAGTACATTTCTGTTATATATATATTCTTTATCTAAAGTGAAGCCTATATTTTTAAAGAGTGTTTCCAAGAATAAAATAAGAAAATGTATGAGGTCTAGACATTTTGAGCAATAGTGGTTAAGAGAGTGGAACCGTCTAACAGACAGAACATTTGATTGACAGACTTGGGGATGACTCAACTTGCGAAGAGATAACAATAGTGCTTCAAGACAACTTTCTATTTCTGCTTGGATTATTTGAGAAATTCAGGCAAAATTCAAGCAGTTGCTTCAACTGTTCACATCACTTCAGCAGTAGCATAAGTCTGCGCTGGGAAAATGAAGCACACTGATTTAATAACTGACAAGGATGCAGGATATGTAGAAAGTACTGGGGACTGGCATTACTGTGCAAATGCTCTGACTTTGATTTTCTGGAACTTAAGAGCAAAGTATAAATGTGAGATAATCAATTTTGAAGTTCTAGAAAAACATATTTCTCGACCATCTTAATATTTCGATTAAATGTGAATGGAAATAACTAATCAAAATGTTTTAGGTATTAATAACATTTCACCATAAATATCACCATATATTTCAGAAATTTTACATTATAGTATTTTAATGTTTAATGTAACAGCATAAAAACCACCTACTTAAAAGCAGCAGAATATAAAAAGCGATGTTGTCTGTTGAAACACGTTCAGAGAAGACAGAAGGAAAATTTTTACATTAAAAAAAATACAACAGAGAGACAAAGAAGCATAATAACAAGAATTTCTTTAACAGAATTGAAATTCGTTTTCCCGGGATGAAAATACTAAAGAAGGTAACGAACGGGAGAGTCTCTAGGCCAAAATCAGCCAGGAGGTTATTGCCATGAATCTGTGTTGTTCATTTGACCTAGGGAAAATGCAAAGATAGGAGAATAGACTATACTCTTGACGCTAATATTAATGTGATTGGACTTAAAGGGCAATCAAATTGTTGCTTTTGAGTAGCAGACATTCCTTATTGCTTCTGCAGCTAGACTTGAAAACTGGATGGCGTCAACATCCCAGCTGGTTTTCTACTCACTAACCCTGATTATAAACATTTCTTCTTGGTTAAATTTATATTATCTTCATGAATCTATGTATTTTTCCTTCCACAAAAAATAAATGCTGAGCTACACAAAAATAAATTCTTCACTGCAGAAGGCAAATAATAAATCTCGGAGTGTCTCCAGAGAACTTTACTATCCATGGTTTTCATAGCAGAGCAACACTTTTTAGGGCATCTCTTCATTACCTGGTCATTTAAGAGCTCTATTTTATTGTAAGTTTTAAAATTTGCTTTTTTATTTTACAAATAGAACTATATTCTTCAAAACTGTATACAGTCTGTTTATCTAGAACAGTAACATTAATACATATTTCTATATTTGGATTTACATAAATTGCATAGTATAATAAATCATTCTATTGGTTTATTTTTACTTATAAATGTGTATATCTGTGTGTGTGTATATATATGTATGATATTGGTCTAGGTACTAAATAATATAAATTGATATAAATATAGCCAAAAAGATCTACCATTTTAAATGAACATCTGTGTGATAAATGTATACTATAGACAATAATTTCCTCTAATGAAAACTTCCAGGATTATCCTGGTGAAAAAATGAGAATGATTTTTATATTTTCATAGGTACAAAAATCTTCCTGAGATACATACACTTAGGTTTGAAAAAACTGATTGCCACATTCATGAATTCTTATTTTCTTTAATAGTATAATTTCAAATATGTGGAGCAATTATTCAAGCAGCATAAACTATTTTAAGTGAGTACAATAAAGATTAGCCAGTTAAATTCAATGAGCCAAAACTCAGTCCTTTGTCTAATGTTACTAAGCAGGGAGAGTTTAGACAAAGAAATATGACCAAATTTATGCCATGATTGTTGGAAGAGGTTATGATTTGTTTTTTGTTAATGAAGATATTTTCAACTAGTAATATACTAATCATTTCAACACTACTTGAGGCTACTGCTAAACAGTTGGCTACTTCTATTGCTTCTCAGTACCCCAACTCTACTTGTAAGCCAGGCTACCCTTGGAACACACAAGTAACTCTCGGATAAGATGAAAGCAAACACATACAGATAGCTCCAACTCTAACTCTAAATACTTTAAAAAATGTATCTTGTCTCTTAAGATTCTGTAAGGCTGACATGAAAAACAATAACAATAAATACACCTTATCAGTCTTAATACCAACACATTTAAATGATCGTTTTGTACAGAATTTCACCAGCTGGTGGCTTTGAGTTGATTTTCATCTACCTAATTATATGAATATAGAAAATGTAGTAAAATCATATAAATCAATGTAATAACAAAACAGATAACAAAGGATAGAGCAAAAACATGTGTACATGTTATTATAAACTACATCTAATAAAAAAGACAGTACACTTTGCCACAAATGTTCCACTTGAAAATCATCATTGTAAAGGCCGTTCTGTCATAAGAAATTGTTTTAACAATTTTTAAAAATTTAAGCAATTTTAAAAATAATTTATTACAAGAAAAATACTACTAATGAAGACAACTTCCCCCAGTCCTCTGGTTTCTAAAGCATCTTAGCAAATAGGCACTGCAGCAGAAAAACAAGCTTCTGGCTACAGGATTGTAAGGTGGTTTCAAGGACACTGCAATACCTTTTTAAAATAATTTGACAAATAGACTACTTGGAAAGCAACAAATCTGTTTTGCAAACTAATAGAAGACCTTTCATGATTTTATTTTAAATTAAAATATTTCTACACTACTTTATTTGTTGAACATTGAAGCAGCAAAGAAGGGAAAAACAAGTTGATTGCAATGCATGTATTCTTCGTGGATTTTATCCTTACATTTTCACTAAAGAAAAAAACACATAGAATATTTCCTCATGGGGCCACTCAATGAAAGATTTTGATTGAAATTATTCTTAAAAGATAATTTAAAAGGGATAAAATGTTATATCTATAAATACATCATTTTAAATTCAGAAATTAGTGGTTTCTGGGCTCTCAATGTGGAGGTTCAAAAGATAGATAAATGAGTGTGTGTGTGTGTCTCTGTGTGTGTGTGTGTGTGTGTGTGTGTGTGTGTGTGTTGAGGAGGGGTGAGAATAACAGCCAAATGCTATTTACGCAAGCATAATATTTCTTTTTTTTCTTTTTTTTGAAATGGTGTCTCACTCTGTCAACAGGCTGGAGAGCAGTGGCATGATCTCAGTTCACTGCAACCTCTGCCTCCCAGGTTCAAGTGATTCTCCTGCCCCATCCTCCCAAGTAGCTGGGACTCCAGTCAAGCGCCACCACGCCCGGCTAATTTTTGTGTTTTTAATAGAGACGGGGTTTCACCATGTTGGCCAGGATGGTTTTGATCTCTTGACCTTGTGATCTGCCTGCCTCGGCCTCCCAAAGTGCTGTTATTGCAGGTGTGAGCCACTGTGCTCCGCTTACCCACAATATTCCTTACAGATCACAGTCTCTAATTTCCCCCAGCTGGTTCTGAATTACTGAGCAAGCCTCATAGATCTTAAAGTTGAAGGAGATTTCAATTTCCTTCCTATCTTTTGTAAGGCTGATTAAATATAGTACTCGTGATATATAAGCTGCTAAAACAGAAGAGCATATTTGATATGAAATCATTAGAGTAGGAAACAGCATAGATGTATTTTCTTCTGCCTTTACCCAAACCTCTGTCCTAGATTTCTAGAGAAAGATAGCACTACGGTTGGAATGTCTTCTCGAAAATTCACGTTAAAACTTAATCTGGCCGGGCGCGGTGGCTCACGCCTGTAATCCCAGCACTTTGGGGGGCCGAGGAGGGCGGATCACGAGGTCAGGAGATCGAGACCACCCTGGCTAACACGGTGAAACCCCGTCTCTACTTAAAAAAATACAAAAAACATTAGCCGGGCGAGGTGGCGGCGCCTGTGGTCCCAGCTACTCGGGAGGCTGAGGCAGGAGAATGGCGGGAACCCGGGAGGCCGAACCTGCAGTGAGCCGAGATGGGGCCACTGCCCTCCAGTCTGGGTGAGAGCGAGACTCTGTCTCGAAAAAAAAAAAAGAAAAAGAAAAAGAAAAAAACGTAATTCCCCAATGTGGCAGTATGGAGAGGTGGGGTCTTTAAGAGGTCCCTGTAGCATGAGGGCTCTGCTTTCATGAATGGATTTAAGTGATTCATGGGTGAATGGGTTCTCTTGGGAGTGAGAATGGTGGCTTTGTAAGCTGAAGAAGAGGGACCTGAGTGAGCATGCTCAGCTCCCTTTCCATTTGATATCTTGTGCTGCTTCAAGTTTCCCTTGAGTCCTCACTGGCAAGAAGGCGCTCACCAGATGTGGTCCCTCTCCCTTGGACTTCTCAGCCTCCCAAACTGTGAGAAATAAATTCCATGTTTATATATCACCCAGTTGTAGTTATCTCCTATATGCAACAGAAAATGGACTAAGATGGATTTCTTTTATTGAAAAGTCTCCATAGGCCTTGTTCCTTTTGTCACAGAAATAATAAAAGTGATGGCTTTGACCTAACCTCTGGCTGATCATGGATGACTGACTTGCTGGAAGATACTGTTTCCCATTTTTCCACTGGGGAAAAAAGTGTCTAATTCTGGACCAAGAGTGTCGAAAGCAATTTAGGTTTACACCAAAATCCCACAGGCACCCATTATGTATATTTGCTCGATTAAATACAAATCTTGAGGTCCCAGACTTTGACAGATTTTTAGATTTATTGTCTTTCAGTTGCATTGGTTACAAACATAACCAAACTCAGCTTTATTTTCTTATTCTTGTTCAATTTTAACAGGTTTTCATGCTAAACTATATTAGAAGTTTCTTCCCATTGAAATTCAATATTATGTTTATGCAACCTGTGTGTGAACAGATAGGAATAAATTTGTTTATGGTGGGGAATGAAAAGCAATCCAGGAGACATCTGCTTCTTTTTAGGTTGATGCAAGTGACAAAAGAACATCGTTCCTACCTAACCATGAGAAACAGCTAGATAACGTATAACGTTGTAATTATTTAAGATCTTCAGTGAGCTTATAATTCAAAAAATATAATAAACCAAAATTTGTAAAATTGTGATAAATCCCTTCTAGAGAAGAAAAGACACAAAGTTTATTTCACCCTTGGTGGAGTATCAGTAGGAGAAAGAATAGACATAGGTAAGACAAAGACAACTAAACATTCAACACAGTTTTAAAAGACCAAGTATGAGTTGTTAAGATAATGTAACATCCCTTAGTCTCAGACTCAAGGGGAATCTGCACGTACTTGCCAGTTCTTTTCTAGGGGCGTTCACCTAGAGATCATGAGAGAGGCTGCAGGCAGGAGAGCTGAAAGCATCCTGTGCGGAAGCCTAGCCATGTGAGGCATGCGAAAGTCTGAGGGTGGACAGCAAGAGCAAAGGAAACCCGAAAGATGACTCAGACTTTACACAAAGTACTTGGTATGACTCTACAACCAGGAGAGACGCAGAGAGTTTTAAGAAAAACATCGTCTTTGAGGCACCATAACTGCTCCAGGCACTTAACCCCTATGCCCATCAATAATTTAAAACTGACAGTTATTCGAATCTAACCAAATGAAACACCGGTCAAGATCCAGCCTTATAGATTTGATTGATTCCATGTCCCATAATCATAGCCTGACGGTAGAAAGATGCATTTTCTAGGCATAAATATCATTTACTTCACTCACTACTAGCCTTTTATAAGACGGTGCTCTGCAGCCAATCAAAATGTACAAGTCACTGAAAGATGCAAGCAAATGTGACCTAATCTCAAGAGAGGAAACAATATATCCAAACTCAGAGATGACACAGGTACTAAAATTATCAGACAAGCTTTTAAAATTCATTAAGTAGTAAAATAATATAATAAAACATATAAACAGATTGGGATTTTATCAGGCAGATAAAAATTATATAAAAGAGCAATAAACAATGCTAGATGTAAAAACAATATGATATCAAATAATAAGTTTTTTTGAAATCTGTGATCCAATAGCAAAACAAGTATATGGTTGGAGTTTCAGCAAAAGAAGTGAGAAAGAGGGGTACAGGAGAAATATTAGAAGAGATAATATCCAGGAGTGAAACAAAATTAATGAAAGACATAATCTAGAAGTCGAATGAATTAAGTAATTCACAAGCAGGATAAATACAAAACAGACATCACCATGGTGCATTGTAGTCAACCTATTGAAAGCTAATGATAAAAAGAAAATCTTGAAAGCAGCCAAAGGAAAGAGATGTCATATGTACAGGGGAACAATGATAAAAATAATGGCTGAATTGACATAAGAAATAATGGAGGAAAAATATAAAGAATGAGCATTTTTATGTGCTGAAGAAAAGAAAAAACTGCTAATTCTGAATTCTATATCCAAGAAAGTATTCCTTAAAAACGAATCTGAAGCAGACAATCTCAAAATTACAAAATCTAGAAGTGTGTCTATAACAGTCCTATAACATAAGAAATGTTAAAAGTTAGTTCTAGACTGAAATAAATTGATAACAGAAACCAAGTTGGACAAGAAAATTTAATATTACATAAAGATGAATTACTCGAGAAAACAATAATCTTAAATGTGTGTGCCCCTAACAACAAAGTTCCCAACATGTATACCAAAAATGGACACACCTAAAAGTACAAAAAGAAAATGCAAGACCTAGCTTGAGACTTTTAACATCTTTTCTACAGCAATTGATAAAACAAGTAGAAAAAGAAAAGTATAGAAACTGGAGCAACACTAATTGATATTTATAGAATATGACATTCCCAAACAGCAAGAAGCATATTCTTCTTAATTATAAATGGAAAATTCACGGAGAATGAACAATAAATCAAGTCTCAATAAGTTTAAAAGAGTCAAAGTTGTATAGATTATACTCTCTGATCATAGTGCTATTAAACTGTAAATAAGTGGCAAAAAGATACCTGAAAAATCTTCAAGTATTAGAAGTTAAGCAACTCATTTTCCAGTAAATCATAGGTTTATAGAAGAAATCCAAGTAAGTGTTTTAAAAAATGTCTAAATGAATGATTATGTAAACACAGTATTTCTAAATTAACAGGGTGCCAGAGAATGTTTCCAAGAAAATACATATTTTAAATGCTTATATTAGAAAAAGTGAAAGATGCAAAATAAACGATATGCTGCCATTTTAAGAAGATATATAAAGAAGAGCAAGTTAAAATTAAAAGAAAAATAAAATAATAAAAATAATAGCAGAAATGAATGAAATAGAAAATAAATAAACAATAGCTAAATTGGCAGTCAAAAGTTAGTTAATTTTGTTCCTCACAACTTGACTTACCAAAAAAACTTAAGTCTTTGATATGGTTAATAAAATTGTTAAATCCATAGGAAGACTGAGTATTAAAGACAGAAAAAGATGCAAGGCACGAATATCATGATGAAAGAGGGGACATCTTTACAGATACTGCTGACATTTAAAGGATCATAACATTATGCCAATTAAATTGAAAACTGAGGTGAAATATGAATATTTTTTGAAGATCACAGCTTGCCAAATTCAAATCAGGAAATGGAAAATTTTAGTAGCTCTCTATCTGATATTTTTGTAATTAAAAAAAAAAAAAAATCCCACAAAGAAATTCCTGACACAAATAGTTTCAGTGGTGAATTCTGTAAATCGTTTACCAAGGACATAATACCAATATCAAACAAAGCTCTTCAGAACCTAAGGGAAGAAGGAGCATTTCCTAACCTGCTTTTATGAAGTAACTGTAAGCCTGATAGAAAACCAGACAAATATATTGTAATAAAATAAAACTGCAGACCAATATTCCTCATGAACATAACAAAATATTAGCAACTCCAATCCAACAATTCATAAAAAAGGATAATACAACATGACCTGTTGGTTTTTTCTCCAGATTGTAAAATGGCTTAACATAAAAAATCAATATAATCTGCTACCATCTAAAGAAAAATCGTATGATGATGTAAATAGACACAGAAAATATCATTTGACAAAATGCAACACTAATTCATGACAAAAGCTATAAGCAAACTAAAAAAAAAAGAAAGAGGACTTCCTTATCTACAAGTGGGCAGCTACAAAAATCTACAAGGCTCATCATAGCTAATGGTAAAGTATTAAACACTCCTCCCACCTCAACATTGAGAACAAAAAAGGAATGTCTCTTTTCATGTTGCTACTGAACATTGTACTATACAAGTGGGAGTGGTGTCACGTCTGTCCAAAAACATCTGAAGGGAGTGATGTTAGCCAGAGAGCTACTAGAGTGGGATACAGTATCCCACTGTAGTCTACCAAAGAAACTGGATCCCACTGTGGTAGCTCCTTGGCTACAGATTATTTGTAGCCATAATATCCTATAGGGTATAGGTTGGTTTTATGCAGTTAATTTCTAAGCAATTTTAACCTGGATTTATGTCACATAGGTGAATCACAGTTTCCAGAGAACAAAAACAACATAGATTCTCTGGTTTTCTGAAATCCATAATCATGTTAAAAGAACCACAATTTTAACACTCCCTGTTATTACAAGGCTGAATCAACAGGCCATCGCCAAGTACATTGAGATCATGTATTAACCATAACAGCACATAAAAGAAGGAGGTTAAAACCAATAATCTTCAATTTAATTTGCAATTTCTGAAGTACTTGGTGCAAGATGATAACTTTATAACGTACTTCAAGTATACCAGTTTTGAAAGCTATAACAGGATATTTTATCGTTTCAATAGTGTTCTACTAATCATAATTGTGCAAAATACTGTAGAAAGTTGCATAGAGATCTAAGAGCCAAATGTGATTTTTATTTATTTTTCAATAGCAGAAAAAATCCCACTAATACTCTAGTAGGGTTCTAAATGGAAAGAAGACATTTTAATAACACTGTTCTTGGTCAAAAGAAAGAATAAATACCATACATGAGAAATAGCCAATAAACGCTAGTTGTAATGCCTTTAAATAAAATTTGAAGTATAAACTGAGCGACAAAATTTTATGCTAATAAATTGGAAAAGAGTGAATGGTTTAATTTTATGAATGTGCTTTTCCAATGATTAAGAGTCTTTCATTCACTTTCCCCTGAGCAATTACTAATGGAGAAACAACCAGATGCCTAATACTGTGTTCAGTAATGAAAATTAGAAATAGAAAAGTATGCAAGTCATGTTCTGTCTCCAATTTGGTGTAAGAAATAGAAGAAAAAGCTGATAGATTATTGTAATACCACTTTATAGTCACTATTGCAAACATAAGAACAGTTGCAAATTAAACAACACAAAGTTAAGTGTGACTTGAAGAGTTGAGGCCATGTTACCTTTCTCACTCATTTGCTTCCAAGTGAGGTTTGCACAGAAAACTAGGAGGAGTTTGCTATGTGAGAAAGGGGAGAAAGAACATTCCAGGTAGAGACTAAAGCATCAACGGGTTTAAATGATGCCTCGCTCATTTGGGAAATCTCAAAATATTGGGAGCCCAGTTATATCTTTCAGGAAGCAGGCAGCAGGTCTTGAGGAAGTGGGAAGGGAGAGATGGAGCTTGAAACAAAAGCTGCAGCAAAATTGCAAATGACGTGAAAGCCTAGGTTAAAGTGGGATTTAATCCTAGAGACAAGCAACAGAGAAGCAGCATTTTAAAGCCAGGAAGTTACACAGCAGATTATGTTCTTAGGGAGAACATTTTGTAGCAATTCATCAGATGGGTTTGACTAGGGAGAGTCTTGTGGGAGGATGGCCAGTCAGGGAGCTGAAGCAGTATTTCAAGTGAGAAATGAGAAAGTGGACTTCTCCGGCAATAATGGTGGCATCAAAAATGAAATTCTATACTATTGCTATGTACATGTGCACTGTTGATAGTTAACATATATTTTGTTCAGTGCATCAGCAGTCCCTTTTCTGTCATTTTTTCTTTATTAATTCCATCTTTTCTTTCACCTGTACAGCCAAATACTCATCCTTTGCTGTAAGTGTTAAAATGATCTGTGCTTCATTTTCCATGTGAACATCTGAATGATTTAAAACAACAGAATTTTAGCTAGAGATATTGGAATTTCTTCAACATGTGCTAAAGCACTTTAAGAGATAAAAATCCCTAATAATGCCAATCTTCTTCCCATCCTCTTTCTATTTGATTTTGTCAAAAGAAGAAAATGATATAATAAGAGGATTATGATTTTTCTTGATCAGAATTATAACTGTGTTCTTTCAAAAACAATAGGATTCATGTGTAGATTTGAATGGGAAGCTGATGCATGCTACTGATCATTTTATCAACGGGGAAAAATAAACGAGCTCTAAGATCCAAACATTGGATTTTTAATTTGCAGTTTTATAACAAGTTTTTCCAAATAATACATACATCTTAAATTGCTGAGGTCATTTTTTTTTAATTTTTGCAAAACACAATGCCTGGCAAAATAGGGTGTATAAACTTATGGTCATATTTGATAAAAACAGATGATTAATGATGGAATTTAAACAACGCAATACTGTGCTCAAAATTTAAATGGCTCCCTCATCTTTTCTTCTCAAATTCAAGCAAATTTTCATGTCAGCACGGGACCTTGATCTGTTATTTTCCAAGGAACCACATTTAAGTCAGGTAAACCTATTTGTGCTCCCAGATAATGTATAATTCCCAGGGGTGTGTGCAGTGCTATAGGTAGAAGTGTGAAGGATAAGGGAGAAAAAGGAACATTCTCCCACTAGGGTTTGATGACAGGCTACTGTAACCTCCTACCAGAGAGAATTGGTCGGTTTGTGCAGCCTGGTGACAACCCTTAGCCTGAGCATACATATCAGCTGTGTGAGGAGCAGTGAAGAGCTTTCTCATGCATGTGTCTCACCATTAAACACCATAGATGCTTAATAACTACTTAATCAATCAAATTAGTCTACATGCCCATAGTCCCTAATGTATGGAGCATTTTCCCCATCCTCCCAATGTCAAAGACAGTTTAAAAGGGCTGCCTTGAAGGAAAAATAAAATCTACATATTTTAAAAATATAGTTGTGCTAGTCCGCTCTCGCATTGCTATGAAGAAATACCGGACACTGGGTAATTTATAAAGAAAAGAGGTTTAAGTGGCTCATGGTTCTGCAGGCTGTACAGGAAGCAGGATTCTGGCATCTGCTCGACTTCATGATGGAAGGCAAAGGAGAGCAGGCACATCACACGGCCAAAGCGGGAGCAAGAGAACAAGCAGAGAGGTGCTACACAATTTCAGATTACCAGATCCATGAGAATGAACTTACCATCGCAAGGACAGCACCAACTAGGATGGTGCTAAATCATTCATGAGAAACACACCTCCATGATTCAATCACCTCCTACCCGGCCAACATTGGGGATTACATGTCAATATGAGATTTGAGCAGGGACACACATCCAAACTATATCAGAAGTCTTGGAGGTGAGTGTGGAACAAAGGGGCACTTTATGAACCTTTATTTTGAATATGAGTCCTGTTGTAAACTAAGTTTAAACTGTAAGCAGGTTTCCTCGCCTCACTTCACTGAATTTGTTTCTGCATCTGTCATAAAGTAGCAGATTCTTCCATCTCTTCAATGACACAACACTGATTCACTGAGATTGTGCTAATGCTGAAAAGACAGGGAAACAGAGAACAATAGTTGTGTTCGTGCACACACACACGCACACACGCAACTACATTTTTTCTACTATCTCCCCTCTACTCTATTCCATGTAAGACATGATGCTTTAGGAGGGATGTGTTTGAGTTTATCTCTCACCTTGCAAGTGACAAAAAGCCAGCTCCGTGCAGGGGGATAAGCTTCTGTTTTCTTTGCTAGCTCTACATGATTTTTGCTCTTATGTCTGTCCATTTCATGTAATAATAAAGGTGAGATTGCTCAGGACATTGAAGATATAATTTGGCCAAGTATAAACAGCACCAAAAATTGCTGCATATGAGGATGATTACCCTGTCAGCAGAGCTATGAGTGCAGGTTTGTGGATAACAAGTAATCACAGTATTCCACAGGCTGAACTGCCTCCTCTGTTCATAAGGAGCGGCCAGTGACATTTAACTCATTCTCGGCTTTGTTATCTCAAAGTTTATGTACTGGGTGACATGAAGTTTCTTATCACTATAGTTTCTTATCAGTGTAGTTTAACTTTGTATTGCATCACTATTGTAAACGCTGCTTATGTTACAGTGACTACTTAAACTGAAAAGTTTTGGAGATACATGAGAGGGAAAGCATGAAAAGAAATATGTGGAGAGTAGTCTTAGACGCATTTCTGATCAATTTTTTTTCCATTGAAAAAGATAAAATAACGAATACATAGCTGCTCAGTGTTTTTTTTTTTTTTTTTTTTTTTTTTTTTTAATTATACTTTAAGTTCTGGGAAACATGTGCAGAACATACAGGTTTGTTACATAGGTGTACATGTGCCAAGGTGGTTTGCTGCACCCATCAACCCGTCATCTAGGTTTTAATATCTGCATGCATTAGGTATTCACACTAATGCTCTCCTTGCCCTTGCTCCCCACCTCCCCTACAGGCCCCAGTGTGTGATGTTCCCCTGCCTGTGTCCATGCATTCTCAATGTTCAACTCCCACTTATGAGTGAGGACATGCAGTGTTTGGTTTTCTGTTCCTGTGTTAGATTGCTGAGAATGATGGTTTCCAGCTTCATTCATGAACTCAGTGGTTTTAAGATTAAATCTAGCATGTAAAGGACATGAACTCAGTGGTTTTAAGATTAAATCTAGCATGTAAAACTACATAACAGGTCTATGTCCCACCCTCAAGTCATGATTTACAGTAGAATTCCTTGGGACTGACAGAACATCTAAGATCTAGAAAACTTTCTTGTAGTTTTTTAAAACTACCCAATTTCGAAGTTACAAATATTTATTACTAGAGAAACTAGAAGATAAGAGGCATCCCGTGTCCTGGAGAAATCTTTGCAAAGAGGTGGTGCGTGCTTTCCTGTGCTTTCCAAAATGTCATGTGTTTTTGAAGTACCCGGGACCTGGGGGATCTTATTAAAATACAGATTTAGGTTCAGTAGCTCTGTCATGGAGCCTGAGACTTTAGAGTTGTAACAAGCTCCCAGGAGAGGCCAGTGCTGCTGGTTAGTGGAACACACTTTGAGTGGCAAGGGTATGGACATCTCCCTTACCAAGGAACACCAATTTAGCTAATTTCTTACTACCTAAGCTGTGTTAAAGATGAAGTTGTGGGAGCTTGTTCTGGCAGGTGCTATATCAACTGTTTATATCTAGTAGTTCAGTGCTTGGTGTATGTCAGTGTTAATATATATTCGCTGAACTACTAATGTCAACTGTGAAGGTTGATACAAACAAGGGCCATGTTTGTGTAGCTCTCACAACTGTGATTGTAAGAACTGTGTTAAATAGTAAAGATATTGAAAACTGTGAAAAAAGTGAATCATTTACAATCTCTGGTGAACACTATTTAAAGGTAAATAGTCACAGCATATTTTTGTTTGATTAATACAGGTGTTAATTCATATATATTTATGGGAAGCAAATTGAGCGTTTGGAATATGAGTGTGGAGACTTTTAATCACCAACTTATTTTGAGTCATGTTTAAAAATATGAAGGGTGAGTGTGTCAAGCTGTGCTATTCATATATTCACAAAAATATGTGAATAATTGTATGAGACTGTGTGTGATTATTTTTAAGTATCTTTTTAATAAATATACAAACTGTAAATATCACACCAGTGTTATTAAATGTCAACATCTGGGCAAACACAGATTTCCTAATACTTTTCTGTAACAAACAAAAAATTGTTTATTAAATAAATTATACTCTATCAAAACAGAATTCTTACTATACTCTTACAGTATATAAAAATCTATCTTTTTAAAAATCCAGTGAGAAAGTCAATTTTTTTAGAAGCTAGAACATGGCCTTTCATTTGACTACAAAATAAGAATATTGAAGATACATAGATAAATCTGCCACCTAATTTTATGTAGTTTGAACTTATGTAGTTTGGTAAACAATGAAGCTAAATAGCTATAATAATAATGTGAAGATAAACATATGCTGGTATAATAGCTGTGTATATACTTACTTTAGTATTATTGACATTTAACACATTTGGGGAAAGGTTAAAAATTTCAGACACATTATAAAAGATACTCATTTTACTATTGCCTCCAAAGAAGTTACAGTGAGCTTGATTTTAAATTCGTTTTGAAAACTAAAAACACATTAAACGCATACAGGTAGTTTATTTATTTTATATTTAGAAAAGGAATTGATATATTGACTGTAAGATTCTGCGATAGTTTCTTTCATGATCATAAAATACTTTATTTTCAAATTTAGACTATGTAGATAATGGTTCCCTCTACTGGTCAAACTACGTTGGTGACATGTATGTAAAGTACTTGAATAACCTAAATTTCACCACAATGAAAAAGAAAATATTTGGCACTCACAGGAATAACTGTTAACTACATTTCTCCTACACTGTCATCGTCTGAAAACAAAAAGAGTTTGGTATGTAGTGAAAGTTTTATTCTTTGCTTTATGTGAAAGAAATTCTCTTCCTTGTGTATTAGCAATAAAAAAACCCCAAAACTAAATATATCTCTTAACTAGAAGACTAAAGTTATATCTTAACTAAAAGACTAAAGATATCTCTAAAAGTAGTGAAGATATAAGGATAATCAAAAGCATTTATTTGATTACAAAAAAAGTCACTTTATCTTACAGCAATTATGACTCATTTCTAAGCTAAATATCATGGAATATTAGCTTTTTTTTCCTCCTTTAATTACAGATGTTGTCTAGATTGCTTCTAGCTGAACGATATTTCTTTTGGCCCCATAGGGTTTATCTTTCCAGAAAAAAATATGCATTTTCTGAAAGGAAGGGACATGTCTTATATTCTTAATTATATACTCAAAATTTTAATAAATTCAATTAATTTTTAGTTACTGCTAACTATTGCTTTTTCTTTCATTTCCAAGTTGTTCATAAATTAATTTAAGCCAGAGAGCATAGAAACTGTGTTTTGTTCCAATGCTAATATGTAACCTCATTTTAGACCATTTATAGAGCATACTAAGGTAATTTTAAAAAATACTTGCATAGTATATTATCTGTTTCTTATTTATTTAGAATATTTTCATTAACAGTTTTTCATTAAAAGTTTAACAGTTTTTCTTCTTTTTAAAATCTGGTTTGCTACAATATCAGGACTTTCTATGATTTTAAAAATTAACAACTTGGCAAATCTCAAGCTTTTGTTCTACTTGCTGGTAACAGTTACCAAATTCTTCTATGTTGGAGCAGGGGTGGAGCACAAGCATGTGAAGTTATTGTCTCAGCAAAATTCACATGGTTATTACTTGGTAGATTGCCTCTTGAATGTCAAATCATAGCTCATTCAACTAGAGCCATCTCAGTGATGCCTTTTAAGGTTTATAGGACCAAATTTTTGCTACACCTGGCATCCTCATCCCTTCACAAAAGATATTTCTGTACTCAAATTCAGATTGCGAATTCTGCCTATCATTGTGGAACTAACAATTTTCTTTTTGAATTACATTAATTTTTTATTCTTTTTTCTCTCGCTATTCCTCAATCCATCAACAGTTGAGCTCCCAGAAGATTAATACATGCAATTTACAATCGAATTACAACATTTCCAATACAATCCTCTTGGAACTGTTAGATTCAGCGTTCTCCCTTTTGATGCTCTTCTCTTACAAATATTATTACAGACATTTTTGTAATCTTCTCTTGCAAATAAAACATAGGTAATAGTTCCGACGAGCATATTACATTAACTACAAAGTATACATCATTGTATGTATGTGTATGAACACATTTTGGGAAGTCAGGTTTGTAATAAAAACTACAAAAAAAAATACAAATTCCTCCATTCATAATAAAGATTTGCTCTTTTGAATATCACCTTAACAAGATGATATTAAAAAAAACTGTGTTTCTATGTATAGATTATAAATCCATTTAAAATTATAATGGCCTTTGAGCTTATCTAAATGTAAAAGTATTACCATAAATAGTTCACAAAGTAAAAAGTATTATGCAAATAAAATGGGTCTCTAGAATTAGAACTTTGGGAGCAAGTGGTTAGTGGTATGAAAAAAGTTTAACTGAAGCTGAACATTTAACAAGAGAAGTGAATAATTTTACTTTTTACTAAGCTTTTCCTGATGGAAGAGCAGGTTCAATAGCCAAAAATGGCCTTTAATTTTTAATTAAATGTAAGTCTGAAAGATGTGCGGTTTGAAGACACCTTTGGGCATGATTTAATAGCCCATTAATACTTGTCTAAATCTTGTTTTTCAGCATAACACACATTACTGGAGCTCCAAAAAATTCTTAAGAATGTATCTATATATAATACGAGTAATTCCAGCTTAGAATTTTGAAGTATTCTGGAGGTCACCGAATTCAATATTTAGTCAGTGAGTTAATCCTGTACCATTTCTAATAAATAGTCATTTATCTTGTTCTTGAACATTTTTAATATTGGGTAATTTACAGCTTTTCAAGGTTTTAGTGAAGAGATATAACTTCAATATTTATAAGTTATATGAAAAAGTGTCTCATTTTAAATTCTATCCATTGATCCTATTTTGCTTTTTGGGAAGAGTTGGTAGGTTTACTCCATACTTCTTCAACCATTTCTTATATGACATAATTACAAAATATTGTATTTTTCTGGTTTCCTATTTCTGAATGTTTCTTAGTTTGTTAATGTTTTCCTAAATGTCAACAGTCAAGAATTGGGCAAATTTTAAGTGCAGTAAATAAAAATAGATCATAGAGAAATAAGCAGATTCTTCATCATTACAAATAGATCTCTTAAATCTGTATATTTGATATGATATCCATATACTCACGTATTTTTATAACATTTTATTAAGTAATACTAGTATTTAGAACAGCTTATGCCTAACTGTTCATGGTCATATTTGTAACATTTCACAAAAATTATATATTGGGACAAAGTAGAAATTAATAACTAATCACAAAAGGTATTGTGTAAGATTATTATGAGAGATTCATAGATTTTTAAATTGAAAATGAGAAGACCCCAGACACTCGGCCTCCCTCCCAGAAGCACGTCATTCTTACCAGTCTATGTACCTCCTAATTTTCTATTGCTTTTTAGAAATGTTTTCTCTCATGACAATAAGTTTTAAACAATGCTTCATGTAAATAAAGTAATTGACAGGCAAAATGATAATGAAGAAGGAAGAAATGGAATTATCTTAGAGATTTGAATTGCTTTCACTTGGATATTTAATAATTTCTTTTACAAAAGAAATACGTTTACACTTTAGCCTTTTCAGTTTCAAAGACGGGAAGGATAAATCTGTTTCCTGCTGAGAAAATTTTCAAAGAAGTTATAGAGTTTTCAAAATAGTTATAGCCAACAATCCTAAAGCTTTCTTTCTCAAGTAATATGAAATGGTTTGCAAACTAATCATTTGATAGAGATTATAGACTTTTTTCCATAGGAAATGGGTTTTTAGATCTAAATTGACAGTGCTGCACTGTGTTTACTTATTTCTCTGATTGTTTATAGATATTATGAATCCCTTGGATGTAGAAATTTTAGGGAGAGTGATAATAGCTTTATGAGGAGTGGATGGACTCACAATTAGATCATCTAAAATATTATATATGCTATCAAATGCACTTTGCTGAATTTATTTCATCATTAAATAATTACTGCTGAATACAACTTCTTGAGTAAACAGGTGCCAAAGTTTACTAATTTTTTGTTATATCTCAAAAGAAAGCTAAAGTTCATTGCCATAATATGAACTTACTGTATACTCACATGGTGGAGAGAAAGAGAGAGAGAGACTCCCTTCTTATAAGGGCACTAATCCCATCATAAGGGCTTCATCCTCATGAGATAATCATTTTCCGAAGTACACATCTTCAAATTCCATTACATTGGAAATTTATGTTTCAATATGATTTTGGGGTACACAAGCATTCCATGCATAGCATTCTTCAAAATGGATCATAAACCTAAATGTAAAATACAATTTTAAAACTCTTAGAAAATAAGATAGCAGGAAACCTAGATGACTTTGCGGATGGGGATGACTTTTTAGTTACAACACCAAAGGCACAACCTATGAAAGAAAAAATTGATGAGATAGACTTCATGACTTCATTAATATTCAAAAATTCTGTGTTACAAAAGTTACTGTCGAGAAAATAAGACAAGCTGCAAACTGGAAAAAAAAAATTTGCAAAAACACAGCCAATAGAGGACCGCTATTCAAGATACACAAAGAACTCTTAAAATTCATCAATAATAAAATAAAAATTCCAATAGAAAATGGACTGGAACCAGGCACAGGACCACATACCTATAGTCCCAACTACTTGAGCCCAGGAGTTTGAGGCCAGCCTAGACAATATGGCAAGACCCTGTTTCAAAAAAAAAAAAAAAAAAAAAAAAAAGGATCAAAGATTTTAAGACACCTTACCAAAGAAGATACACATACAGATGGCTAATAAGCATATGGAAGCATATGGAAAGATGCTTCATATCACATGTCATTAGGGAAATGAAAATTAAAACTTCAATGTTATACCATTAGATACTTATTAGAATGGCCAAAATCCAGAACACTGACAAAACCAAATGCTGACCAGGATGGTGGAGCAACAGGAACTCTCATAGCTGGTGGGAATACAAAGCGGTATAGCCACTTTGAAAGAAAATTTAGCAGTTTCACACAAAACTAATCATAGCACTTCACATATGACCCAACAATAGTACTTCCTGATGTTTCCCTAAACAGGCTGCAAACTTAAATTCTCACTAAAATCTGCACATACATTTTTATAGCAGCCTTATTCATAATTGCCAAAATCTGGAAGCAACCAAGATATTCTTCAGTAGGTGAATGGATAAACAAACTGTGATACATCTAGATGATGGAATACTTTTCAGCACCAAAAGAAATAAACTATTAAGCCATGAAAAGACACAGAGGAAACTTAAATGTATATTGCTAAGTCAAAGAAACCAGTGTGAAAAATCTATATAGTGTATGATTACAACTATACAACATTCAAAAAAGCCAGTGTGAAAAATCTACGTGGTGTATGATTTCAACTATGTGACATTCTGGAAAAGGCAAAATTATGGAAAAGTAAAAATATTAGTGATTGCCCAGGTACAGAGGGGATGGAGGAAGGGATGAATAGGCAGAGCGCAGAGGATTTGTTTTGTTTTTTTTTTTTGAGTCTCACTCTGTCCCCCAGGCTGGAGTGCAGTGGCGCGATCTCGGCTCACTGCAGGATCCGCCTCCCAGGTTCACACCATCCTCCTGCCTCAGCCTCCCAAGTAGTAGCTGGGACTACAGGCGTCTGCCACCACGCCCAGCTAATTTTTTATTTTATTAGTAGAGACGGGGTTTCACCGTGTTAGCCAGGATGGTCTCGATCTCCTGACCTTGTGATCCGCCCACCTCGGCCTCCCAAAGTGCTGGGATTACAGGCGTGAGCCACCGCGCCCGGCCACACAGAGGATTTTTAGGGCAGTGAAACTATTCTGTAGGTTACTATAATGGTGGATAAATGTCTACATTTTCCAAAACCCATAGAATATACAAAAACAAAATGAAACAACTAATGTAAGCTGGATTTTGAATCATGATGTGTCAATATAGACTCATAATTGTAATAAATGTACCACTAGGGGCTTGATGTTTATAGTGTGGAAGCTGTGCACATGTGGGGAGAGGGAGTATATGAAATTTTTCTGTATTTTCTGCTTAATCTTTCTGTGAATTTAACACCACTGTAAAAAAATCTATTTAAAGGGATAAAAGAATAAATTATATAAACATAATTAAGTTGTATTAAACAGTAATAAGTACTGAAAATAAAAATAAATGTTCTATTTCTATATTTCCAGGAAGATAGTAAAACATTTAGTTAATTAGCATTTTGGAAATTATGATAAATCAATTGTGAGAAAGATATTACTGATGTGAAACTAATTATTTATTATAGTTTATTTATTATTTATTATAATTATTAGTAAATAATTGTTACTGACAGAAATATTTCCTGTTAAGTAGTACTATTTCAAGATGGCAAATTAGAGACTTTTCCAATATACTTCAGCCACTTGGAAGAAGCAAAATAGTGTGCAGAGATTCAATTTTGAACTTTCATTCAAGAAGGACCATGAGAATTTAACAGAAAGCAAGAGAATATGTCAGATACTAGGGAAGAGAGGGTGGACAGGCAGTCTGCATTGAGGGACCTGGCTGAGGTCTGTGAGTGACACCCCAAGGTGGGAGAGAGGGGGAGAGTGTGCTTTAATGATCCACCTTTCCCTTGGGGAACTCTCCACCCAAGCCACTGGTGAGCACCCTGTCCCTCTCAAGTCCTGGACCTAACCTGGGGAGAGGCTGGGAGACTATAAGATGGAATGTCACCGGGAAGTGCTTCAAGCATTGCTCCAGACTTGGGACCCAGTTGGAGGATGCCATTCTCAATTTTAGCTCATAACAAGCTGGCTGGGTCCATGCAAGCTAGCAGCTACAACAGCCACGGGGATTGCAGAGTTTCAAGATGGAATTTAGAGTGCTGGGTCTGCTGGGGAAGAGACCCCACAGCCGGAACTGACAGGCAAATGTGGTGTGTTTTCTAGTCATAAGCGCTGGAACTGGACTCTCCCATTGTAGACCAGAGCAGAAGGAGATTGGCTGGAAAGGTGTGGTTTTGCCCAAGCAGCAAGTTGTACAGTCAGAAACAGCTTTGCAAACTAAAAGACACACTGCATGTGACTTCACTGAGTGTCCTAACTTGCTCTTCCAGTCAGAATGAGGGAGTGACTCTTGTTGGGTCTGCAGAGTGAGAAGAAAGCAGATCCCACACCCACCGGCTCATCTGGGCTAGAGACATGGGCCATGGGCTACCTCTCTTTTCATGCAGGGAATTGGTGAGCAGTGGCAAATCCACACCTCACTTAGGCTTATCTCCAGCCAACTCACGGTGACCCTGAAAGATATTAAATGGCAATAGGACAGAATTTTATCAAAGCACAAAGACAGACAGATTTAAAAAGGAACAAAGAATCCACAAAACGACAAGATAGTAGTTAACATTATGACAGGAAAAAAAAAAAAGCCTCATTTCAATATTAACCTTGAACACATATGGATTAAATGCTTCACTTAAAAAGTCTGTTGGCAGAATGAGCCAAAGAACATGAACCAACTGTACACTGTTTAGAAGAAACTCACCCTACTGGTAAAACATTTATACACTGAAGGTAAAGGGGTATAAAAAGATATTGCACACTTCATGTCTGTAGCAACCCTGGGAACCAAAAATGAGCAGGGCAACTATGCTTGTATCAGATAAAAGAAACATTGTTTGTATTTTTAATGTTTGTGGGTACAGAGGAGGTGTGTATATTTATGGATTACATGACATATTTTCATACAGGCATGCAAAGTGCAATAATCACATCAAAGAAAATGGGGTATCCATCCACTCAAGCACTTTCTTTTCTGTTAGAAGCAATCAACTTATACACTTTGAGTTACTTAAAAATGTAAAATTAAATTATTTTGACTATAATCATTCTATTGTGATATCAAATACTACATATTATTTATTCTTTCAAACTATTGTTTTTGTACCCATTAACCATCCCACTTCCCATGACTTCTCACTACCCTTCCCAGCATCTGGTAACCATCCTTCTGTTCTCTATCGCCATGTGTTCATGTGTTTTGATTTTTACATATCACAAATAAGAAGACATAATGTTTGTCTTTCTGTGCCTGACTTATTTCACTTAGCATAATGACCTACAGTTGCATCAATATTGTTGCAAATAACAGGATCTCATTCTTGTTTAGGGCCAACTACTACTCCACTGTGTATAAGTACCATATTTTCTTTATCCATTCATCTGTCAGTTAACAATTAGGCTGCTTCCAAATCTTGGTTATTGTGAATAGTGCTGCAACAAACATGGGAGTACAGTTATCTCTTTGACATACTGACTTCCCTTCTTTCGGTATCTAGCTAGCGGTGAGATTACTGGATCATATGGTAGCTCCATTTTTAGTTTCTTGTGGAACTTCCAAACTGTTCTTCATAGCAGTTGCACTAATTTACATTCCTACCAATAATGTATGAGGGTTCCATTTTTCCACATCCTGTCTGGGATTTGTTATCGCCTATCTTTTAGATAAAAGCCATTTTAACTAGGGTTAGATGATGTCATTGTAGTTTTGATTTGTACCTCTCTGATGATCGATGATGTTAAGCACCTTTTCACATACCTATTTGTCATTTGTATGTACTTTTTAGAAATGTCTATTCAAATCCTTAATCGGATTGTTAGAATCTTTTTTCTATTGAGTTATTTTAGCTCATTATATATTTTAATTATGAATCCCTTGTCAGATGGAAAGTTTGAAAATATTCTCTACTATTCTGTACGTTGTTTATTCACTTTGATGATTGTTTTCTTTGTCATGCAGGTGCTTTTTAACTTGATGTGATCCCATTTGTCCATTTTTGCTTTGGTTGCCTGTGGTTGTGGGGTATTACTCAAGAAATTTTTGCCCAGACCGATGTGCTGAAGAGTTTCTCCAATGATTTCTTGTAGTAGTTTTGTAGTTTGAAACACTCAGATTTGAGTCTTTAATCCATTCTGATTTCTTTTTTAAAAAATATGGCAAAAGATAGGTGTCTAGCATCATTCTTGTGCTCATTGTTGGCATGTAGATATGCTACTGATTCTTGTATATTTATTTTGTATCCTGAAATTTTCCTAAATTTGTTTATCAGTTCTCATAGTGCTTTGATGGAGTCTTTAGGTTTTCCCAAATATAGGATCATATCATCTCTAAAGAAGAATAATTTGAATTCTTCCTTTCCTATTTGGATGCCTTTATATCTTTGTCTTGTCTGATTGCTCTAGCTAGGACTTCTAGTAGTACATTTATTAATAGTAATGAAAGTGAGCATATACCCAGTTTTGTGAGGGATTTTATCTTAAAGGGATGTTAAACTTTGTAAAATGTGTTTCCACCATAAATTAAAATGATCATATAGTTTTTGTCCTTCATTCTATTGATACATCATATTGATTAATTTGCACAGATTGAACCATCCTTGCATCGCAGGGATAAATCCCATTTGCCATAATGAATTATCTTTTTAATGTATTGTTGAATTCAGTTTGCTACTATTTTTTTGAGGACTTTTGCATGAATATTCATCAGACATATTGGCCTGTAGTTTTCTTTTTTGATGTGTCTTTGTCTGGTTTTCATATCATGGTAATATTAGCCTTGTAGAATGAGTTTGGAATTACTGCCTCCTCTTCTTTTTTTTGGAATACTTTGAATAGGATTGGTATTAGATCTTCTTTAAATGTTTGGTAAAATTCAGCAGTAAAGTCATCATGTCCCAGGCTTTTCTTTACTGAAATACTTTTTATTATGGCTTTGATCTCCCTACTTATTATTGGTCTGTTCAGTTCTGGATTTTTTCATAGTTCAATATTGGTAGGTTTTATGTGCCTAGGAATTCATCCATTTCCTCTAGATTTTCCAATTTAGTGGCATATAGTTCATATGTTGGCATATGATCTATATGGTCTATATGCCATATGATCTCTATATGATCTCTATATGATCTCTATATTGATGTTCTCTTAAAGCCCAAGGACTTTTTCATCAGCCTCTGGGGAATGTTGCCAGGCCTGGGACTCATCCTTCAGGGAAGGAGTCTCACTGTAGCCATCACAGCTGGGAATGTGCATGATTACACTTGTAATCAGCATGTCAGAGCATAAGCCCCACAGCATACTACCTGGGTATCGCTGCTGGTTATTCAAGGCCCAATGGCTCATTAGTCAGCAGATGATGAATCTTGCAGTGACTGGGTTTTTCCTTCAAGGTAGTGGGTTTCCTTTTGGGCAAGGCTGTGTCTAGAAATGTCATCTTGGAGCCAGGGCTTGAAATTAGGACCTCACAACCCTTCCTAGTGCCCTATCCTACTGTGACTCAATTGGTATCCAAGATGCAAGTCAGAATACTCTTTACTCTTCACTCTCTACCCCTTAAGCAGAGGAAAAAAGAAACTTTCTTTGCTGCTAACTACCCTGCCTGGGGATGGGGTAAGGATGGTGCAAGCATTCCTTTAGCCATGCTGGCTGGTGTCTCCCTAGGTCACATGCCATCCTAGACCTCTGGCTCTCAACCCCACCAAGCACTAAGAGATGCCTAGGAATTACAGTGCTTGTGTCCTAGACTGCCTTTCAAGTTTACCTAGAACTCCAGAGCACTTCAGCCTGTGGTGGCAAGGCTTGCCAAAAAATTAGAGTTCCGACAAATGGGATGAGAGATTCTCCTCTGGCTAGGTCTAGCAAGACTAGCCAAGGAGGGGAGAAAATATTCAAATGAACATAGTAAGAAATGAAAAATGAGACATTACAACTGATATTGCAGAAATACAAAAGATCATCAGAGGCTACTATGAACAACTATACACTCAAAAATAGAAAATACAGAGAAAAGGAAAAATTCCTGAAAGCATTTTCCTGAAATGTTTTCCTCATTTTTTTCATTTTCCTGAAATGAGGCTTCCTGAAAAGCCTCCCAATGTTGAACCGTTAAGAAATAGAACAGACCAAAAATGAGTGGTGGATTGAACCAGTAATAAAAAATTTCACCAAAAAACAAACAAACAAACAAAAACAGCCCAGGACCATGTGGATTCATAGCTGAATTTGATCAAACATGCAAAAAAGAAGTGGTACCAATTCTACTGAAAATGTTTCAAAATTGAGGAGAAGCACATGCTCCCTAATTTATTCTATAAAGTCAATATCATCCTGATAGCAAAGCTCAAAAATGATACGACCAAATAAAGAAAACTACAGAGCAATATCATATATACACTATCATTATATTTTCAGTTGTTCCAGAACACAATACATATCTTAATTATGCTTATTATCTATTAAAAGAGAATATTTTTCAGGTAGAAAGTTTTGAAAATGTGAAATAAAAACTAATAGCAGCAAAGCAAAACCAAACAAAAGAGAACGTTTTGAGCACTTACCATAATTTTTTATTATACTGATTTCTTAACCATTTTTCTTCACTGAGAAATTTATATAGGTATACTTTTAAAAACTCATTTAAATAACAGTTAATTTATAATGTCTCCAAATCACAGTAAGTGTTGTTCCAGATTGGGTCTGAAATTAGGGTATTTGTATGGGTTTTTCAACTTTTAAAAGAGAAAGTTGGGAAAGTATTGGTCTGAGGTAAACAAAGTTGTGAGTTTTTTTCTCCAAAAATATTCTGACAGAACTTACAGTCAGTTCTTATTAATTACAACTACATTTTTATGCTGAAATTAACAGACTATTGATAGTCAAACTGAGTAATAACCAGAAAAATATTAACAGAGCTGATTTTTTAAAAATCACACTGCCAATGTATTTTGGTTAAAAATCACAAGAAATAGATATGTTAATGCCAATAAACAGAATACAGTAGGCAAAGGTACAATCTTCCCAGCAGCTTTATGATGGGGGATTTGTAACTGGGGTGATTAGCTCTTTTTTCCCGCACATTCTACTACACAGTTGTTTGAAAGTTGACTGCACTTGTGATGAAAGAAGCTATTTTATAAGAAAATAATTTATTTACTTATGGGAAAGTTCTATATTTTCAAGAAATATTTTGAGCTCATTATATTCTCCGAAGGCACATTTACTTAAAAAGATATAGGAAAATGGTGTGTTGATGACCCTAAATTGCCTAAATAGTAAAAATCAAAAAGCAGATACATGGAATTCCCACAGGACATGGATATTTTTTCCAGTCTCAGAAGATGGAATTAACTGTGGGACCAATATGACCCAGGATAATGGAATTCACACTTTAAGTGTGGAAAACGGTGAGTTTTCAAGGAGAACAGTGGCTTGATCTCACAAAACTAAGTGGAGCCTGGAAGAACAGGACCCTGGAAATTCTAAGAAATGGTTCAGAATTAGAGAGATGACCAAGTGAGTGGCCATAGAGGAGCCAGAAGAGCAGTTTGAGGATAGTTACACATTTACCCTACGTCTGAACTCTGGTTAGAAAATAAGATGTACCATGGAATACTATGCAGCCATAAAAAGAAATGAGATCATGTCCTTTGCAGGGATATAAATGGGGTTGGAAGTCATTATTCTCAGGAAACTAATGCAGGAGCAGAAAACCAAACACTGCAGCAAACCACCACAGCACATGTTTACTTATGTAACAAACCTGCACATCCTGTACATGTGCCCCGAACTTAAAATGAAGGTTGCAGAAAAAAAAAGAAAGAAAATAAGATGTAATAAATACACAAGAAACAGAATTCACAAAGATAAAAATATTGGATAATGGAGACCTCAGAGGAAAAGAATTTATAGTGATTTTGTCATTAATCAATCTACTCTTCTTTTGCAGGCCTTTCATGCATAGTTCAACCACCAAGACCTTATCAGTTGATTCAGCAGATATTGCTTATTCTGTATATCAGTATTTAAGTGAAAAGCTAGTCAAATGCCTGGTTATGTGAGATGGGCATTATTCAGAGTATAGAACTTATTCATCCTTGGGAAAATCACATAGGTAAAGAAATTTTTCAAACGCTAAACCATTTAGTTAGCTAACTCAGACTTTGACAAATTAGTGGCTTAGATTAATATTTTTTAAAAGACACACTCTCTATTACATATTTGTGGTAAAATCTCATTAGTATTT
This sequence comes from Macaca thibetana thibetana, assembly GCF_024542745.1. Taxonomy (NCBI): domain Eukaryota; kingdom Metazoa; phylum Chordata; class Mammalia; order Primates; family Cercopithecidae; genus Macaca; species Macaca thibetana. The sequence continues at coordinate 183,670,886 of NC_065579.1, read as the reverse complement.
GGTTATAAAGCTTTAGTTCCTTTAAACCCCAACCAAATATATTTCCTGGGATGAAGTAAATCTAACAGTGAAATTTAATATAAATATCTTAAGGTCAGCTAGAGAGAAAGGTCAGGTTACCCACAAAGGGAAGCCCATCAGACTAAAAGCAGATCTCTCTGCAGAAACCCTACAAGCCAGAAGAGAGTGGGGGCCAATATTCAACATTCTTAAAGGAAAAAAAAATTCAACCCAGAATTTCATAACCAGCCAAACTAAGTTTCATAAGCGAAGGAGAAATAAAATCATTTACAGGCAAACAAGTACAGAGAGATTTTGTCACCACGAGGCCTGCCTTACAAGACCTCCTGAAGGAAGTGCTAAAGATAGAAAGGAAAAACTGGTACCAGACATTGAAAAAACATGCCAAATTGTAAAGACCATCAACACTATGAAGAAACTGCATCAACTAGCAGACAATATAACCAGCTGGCATCATAGTGAGAGGATCAAATTCACACTAACAATATTAACCTTAAATGTAAATGGGTGAAATGCCCCAATTAAAAGACACAGGCTGGCAAACTGGATAAAGAGTCAAGACCCATCAGTCTGCTGTATTCAGGAGACCCATCTCACATGCAAAGACACACACAGGCTCAAAATAAAGGGATGGAGGGAGATTACTAAGCTAATGGAAAGCCAAAAAAAAAAAAAAAAAAGCAGAGGTTGCAATCCTTGCAATCCTATTCTCTAATAAAATGGACTTTAAACCAACAAAGATTAAAAAAAAAAAAAGACAAAGAAGGGCATTACATAATGATGAAGCGATCAATGCAACACGAAGAGCTAACTAGCTAACTATCCTAAACATATATGCACTCAATACAGGAGCATCAAGATTCATAAAGCAAGTCCTTAGAGATCTTCAAAGGGACTTAGACTCCCACACAATAATAGTGGGAGACTTTAGGGCTGGTCGTGGTGGCTCATGCCTGTAATTCCAGCACTTTGGGACCCTGAGGCAGCCAGATCATGAGGTCAGGAGATCGAGACCATCCTGGCCAACATGGTGAAATCCTGTCTCTACTAAAATACAAAAAATTAGCCATGCATGGAGGTGAATGCCTCAGGAGGCTGATGCTGGGAAATAACTTGAACCTGGGAAGCCGAGGTTGCAATAAGCTGAGATCGCGCCACTGCACTTCAGCCTGGCAACAGAGGAAGATTCTGTCTCAAAAAATAAATAAATAAATAGTGGGAAACTTTAATACCACCTATCAATATTAGACAGATCAACGAGACAGAAAATTAAAAAGGATATTCAGGACTTGAACTCAGCTCTGGACCAAGCAGACCTAATAGGATCTACAGAACTCTCCACCCCAAATCAACAGAATATACTTGCTTCTCAGCACCACATCACACTTATTCTAAAATCGACCACATAGTTGGAAGTAAAACACTCCTGAGCAAATGCAAAATAAGGGAAATCATAATGAGCAGTCTCTCAGATCATAGCACAATCAAATTAGAACTCAGGATTAAGACAGTCAAAACCACACAACTGCATGGAAGTTGAACAACCTGCTCTTGAATGGCTACTGGGTAAATAATGAAATTAAGGCAGGCAGAAATAAATAAGTTCTTTGAAACCAATGAGAACAAAGACACAATGTGCCAGAATCACTGGGACACAGCTGAAGCAGTGTTTAGAGGCAAATGTATAGCACTAAATGCCCACAGGAGAAAGCAGGAAAGATCTAAAATCGATACCCTAACATCACAATTAAAAGAACTAGAGAAGCAAGAGCAAACACATTTGAAAGCCAGCAGAAGACAAGAAATAACTAGGATCAGACCAGAACTGAAGAGACAGAGACACAAAAAACCCTTCAACAAATCAATGAATCTAGGAGCTGTTTTTTTGAAAAGATTAACAAAATAGATAGACAGCTAGTCAGACTAATAAAGAAGAAAAGAGAGAAGAATCAAATAGACACAATAAAAAATGATAATGGGGATGTCACCACTGATCCCACAGAAATACAAAGTACCATCAGAGAATACCTCTATGCAAATAAACTAGAAAATCTAGAAGAAATGGATAAATTCCTGGACACATACACCTTCCAGAGACTAAACCATGAAGAAGTTGAATCCCTGAATAGATCAATAACAAGCTCTGAAATTTAGGCAGTAATTAATAGCCTACCAACCAAAAAAGCCCAGGACCAGACGGATTCACAGTTGAATTCTACCAGAGGTACAAAGAGGAGAGGAGCTGGTACCATTCCTTCTGAAACTATTCCAAACAATAGAAAAAGAGGGAATCCTCCCTAACTCATTTTATGATGCCAGCATCATCCTGATACCCAACCTCGCAGAGACACAACAGAAAACGAAAATTTCAGGCCAATATTCTTGATGAACATCGATGTGAAAATCCTCAATAAAATACTGGCAAACCAAATACAGCAGCACATCAAAAAGTTTATCCACCATGATCAAGTTGGCTTCATCCCTGGGATGCAAGGCTGGTTCATCAAATGCAAATCAATAAACGTAATCCATCACATAAACAACCAATGACAAAAACCACATGATTATCTCAATAGATGCAGAAAATGCCTTCGATAAAGTTCAACAACGCTTCATGCTAAAAACTCTCAATAAACGAGGTATTGATGGAACATATCTGAAAATAATAAGAGCTATTTATGACCAACCCACAGCCAATATCATACTGAATGGGCAAAAACTGGAAGCACTCCCTTTGAAAACTGGCACAAGACAAGGATGCCCTCTCTCACCACTCTTATTCAATGTAGTATTGGAAGTTCTGGCCAGGGCAATCAGGCAAGAGAAAGAAATAAAGCATATTCAAATAGGAAGAAAGGAAGTCAAATTGTCTCTGTTTGCAGATGACATGATTGTATGTTTAGAAAACCCCATCGTCTCAGCCCAAAATCTCCTTAAGCTGATAAGCAACTTCAACAAAGTCTCATGATACAAAATCAATATGCAAAAATCACAAGCATTCCTCTACACCAATAACAGACAGAGAGTCAAATCATGAGTGAATTCCCATTCACAATTACTACAAAGAGAATAAAATACTTAGGAATAAAACTTACAAGATGTACATATCTATATTATTTTGAAAATAATATTTTGGGGTTTTGAAATTTGTCCAGAATACAAATATTTATATTTGATTTTTATTCTTTTTGAGATGGGGTCTCATTCTGTTGCCCAAGCTGTAATGAAGCGGCTCAAAAATTTATTTTACTTCCTTTACTTATACTAGCAAAAAAATACATATTGACAAATCTATGTATCATAAGAAAACTGGTAGGCTTTGACCAGTGTCTTCTCACAATTGGTAACTTTCCATAAATAGTTACTTATAAGGTTCAGAGACTATATTATATTACATTTTGAAATGATGAAACTTTTTATAACTTCAATTCATGAAGTATCTGCTTTAATGCTCTTCTGTGTATTTGTATAAGCATCATTATTCCTTATCTAAAACTAATAGCAACTTTCAAAAATATAATAAATATCCATAAAAGATAAAATATCATTTTAAATGGAATTTTTCAATATCTGATGCTTATCAATATGCTATTAATGAAATAGTGATTGCTATTATTCATTATGAGAATCCCAAGCTTAGAACAAGAAGGTATAATAACCTTATGCTTTGCTTATTTTTTTTTTTTTTTTTTTTTTTTTGAGATGGAGTCTCGCTCTGTCGCCCAGGCTGGAGTGAGTGGCATGATGTCGGCTCACTGCAAGCTCCGCCTCCAGGTTCCCGCCATTCTCCTGCCTCAGCCTGGCGAGTAACTGGGAGACTACAGGCGCCGCCACCTCGCCCGGCTATGTTTTTGTATTTTTTAGTAGAGACAGGGTTTCGCCATGTTAGTCAGGATGGTCTCCATCTCCTGACCTGTGATCCGCCCGTCTCGGCCTCCCAAAGTGCTGGGATTACAGGCGTGAGCCACCGCGCCCGGCCTGCATTGCTTATTTTTAAATGAGTTATCTCACTCACAGTACTAATAACCTGGTTTCTAGTCTTTATTTCCCAGAATGAGCAAGCCTTAGGTGATCATCAAAGGCCATTGCAGTGCTAACTTGAGGAAAAGATTTCACATACTGGTCTTTTCATTTGTTAGCTGACTTCCTCATGAAACTGGTGTCATTCTCCAGGGTCTCTCCAGAAATTAATTCCACATTTTGCATTAGCATTTTGCATTAGCTGGGACATGCCCAAGAATGTTAATTGTGAAAATATGTATTACCTCTTTAAATTTAAATCGTTAACCTTTCCCTTTGGTGAAGTGAATACTGACTTGGCAGAATTCTCTTCTAGGGAACCTTAAAAGGTATTGCAGATGTATTTGGAACTCAGAAGTTGCTGTTGCATCCTAGGAAGGTCAAATAAACTGAAGATAATAGGCTCATGACTCCAGCATTGAATATAAGGCAGTAGCTTGAATGAAGATATTTTTGTTCACATGATTAAGTGATCTTATACAACAATATATCCACATGGATAATGAGTCTTTGAGTTACAAAAATGTTTATTTCTGCTCTGCTTGTTTGTTTTGGTTTGTTTTTTAAATTACATCTCTTGGAAACATTACAAATATGGTTTAGAAAATTATTAGTGTGTAATTTTTAAAAACTTTGCATAGTCTATAACATAATGAGTTAAGTTTAGAAATGTCTTAAATATCTGAAGACAGGGGAATATTGTAATTTGTCTCATTTATCACCATGACGAAACATTCATGAATTCTCAGAAATGAAAATAAAATGTTCAAAAAATTTACAAAACAACAGAGTATAACTGAGAGACAGCAATGATAATATACAAATTAATTTTGCTTGTAAAATAAGGATATATATTTTCCTCAGACTTTTTTAACATGAAAAAGCATCAGATGTTTATAAGAAAAAATTTATGAAGATAATACTTCTTTGATACTGATAAACAACACTAATATTTCCTTAAAATGCTACTTTAGCTAATGATATAACAAATGTTTTATTAACATATTTTGTTCTGAAATACATGATTTGCTTTACATGATATATGACCATACAAAGGAATAAGCCACATTTCAAGAGACATTTATTATGTTTCAAAAATAAACATCGAATATAATGTGAAGATGGAGACTGATTTAGAGCTAACAGTCTAGCACAGACAAAATATTTATTTTGGCTGTACAACTTTCAAAGTATATGAAATAAGATTTGACGTTAGATATTTCATAAATTTAAAAGACTTCAAGAATGTTTTACAGACAAGAGAAATATTTTTGCATTTTCTTTTGCACATGTAATTTAGATATTTAATAGTGCATTAGTATATTCAGTATTTATATAGAAGCATTCACTAATATTTTTAATGTAATTTAATAGATTTAAAATCCTTTTGTTAATTACAGCAAGAGCTGAAATGACTTCAGAACATTGTAAAGACAGCTTTATTTGTACAAAAGAGGATTTTCCAATATTAAAACATATTTGTGTCTTTAACTGACTTAATGGCATAAGAAATTACATCTACTACAATAATATGTAAAATTGAAACACAGTAAAAAATCTCTAATCAATCCTGTTGTGATAAATTCTTACACAAAGGAATTACACACATCTCTTCTCCCTCTCTCTCTCTCTCTCTCTCTCTCTCTCTCTCTCTCTCTCTCTCTCTCTCTCTCTCGGAGAAGCTGGGGAGACTTTGCTCTTCTCAGTAAGGCACACATACATCAAGATACTCTTATTTCTTATATGTTTAGATTATGGTGATGAGTAATGTAATTCCAAAAATTATGTATTTTCCAAATTGTTTTCTTATTCAAAAGTCAACTATCAGTTCTCTTCAACATAGTTTTAACTGAAGTATAATTGAAGTCTTTTAAATAGGGTGATACTTGTTTTATGCTGACTTGTTTGAATCTAATGTATTACAATAGTAAATCAAGAAATGAAGGCATGGAAAATAGAAATTATACTTGTCTTTCTTTACTTGTCTATACTACTTTTTTCCTCTTCAGACTATTTTTTTTTTCACCAGCTAACCTTTACGACATATTTGTTTCAAAATAGCATAAGAGAATATTATATAAGTCATGCCCTCTTTTGATGCCTGTTATTAACTGAGTACATAGTAGTCAGCTATGCTGTTGTACACAAGTCAAAAATTATACTTTGTTTGAGAAATGGCATAGAATATCATATCTTTCAAGAATGTTACTTATAAAGAGAGGTTCTGCCCATGCATTCAAGGTAGAAAATTGTCCTCATTTTTGTCAGGTTTGTTTAAGATCAGATAGTTGTAGGTGTACAATGTTATTTCTGGGTTCTCTATTCTGTTCCCTTGTTCTATGTGTCTGTTTTTGTACCAGTACCATGCTGTTTTGGTTGCTGTAGCTCTGTAGTACAGTTTGAAGTCAAATAATGTGATGCCTCCAGCTTTGTTCTTTTTGCTTAGGATTGCCTTGGCTATTCGGGTTCATTTTTGGTTCCATGTGACTTTTGGTTCCATAGTTGTTTCTAGTTCTGTGAAGAATGTCAATGGTAGTTTAATAGGAATAGCATGTAATCCATAAATTGCTTTGGGCAGTATGGACATTTTCACGATACTGATTCTTCCTATCCAGAAGCATGGAATGTTTTTCCATTTCTTTGTGTCCACTCTGATTTCTTTGAGCAGTAGTTTGCAGTTCTCTTTGTAGAAATCTTTTCCTCCCTAGTTAGTTACAGTCCTAGGCGTTTTATTCTTTTTATGGCAATTGTTAAATGGGAGTTCTTTCGTGATTTGGCTCTAGGCTTGATTATTGTTGATGTATAGGAATGCTAGAAATTTTTGCACTTTGATTTTTTTATCCTGAGACTTTTCTGAAGTTGTTTATCAGCTTAAGAAGTTTTGGGGCTGAGACAATGGGGTTTTCTAGATATAAGGTGGTATCATCTGCAAACAGGAATAGTCTGACATCCTCTCTTCCTATTTAAATGCCCTTCCTTCCTTCCTTTCTTTCCTCTGGCCTGATTGCCCTGGCCAGAGCTTCCAGTACCATGTTAACTAAGAATGGTGAGAGAGGGCATCCATGTCTTGTGCCAGTTTTTAAGGAGAATGCTTCAAACTTTTGCCTATTCAGTATGATCTTGGCTGTGGGTTTGTCATATGTTGCTCTTATTATTTTGAGGAGGAAGAAGGGAGAGAATCAGGAAAACACAACGAATGGGTGCTATGCTTAATACTTGGATGATGAAATAACCTGTACAAGAAATCCCCATGAGACAGATTTACCTACGTAACAAACCTACACTTGTAACCCTGAACTTAAAATAAAGCTTAAAAAAAGAAAATAAGTCCTTGTATCATGAGTTTCCTTTACAATAAAACAATTTGCAGAAAATAGCTATATTGACTTGAAAGTATAGTATGAGTAATGACAGAATACTCTAGATACAATCATTATAGTATGGTCTTAAAAACAAATCCTGTAGCAGTCTTCTTTGTTTCTGATCTCAGTTACTTCTTAGCTCTGTGACCACGGGCAGTCATGTAACCTAGCTGGACCTCAGTTCTCTCACTGGTAAATGGAAATAATGATAGTATATATTATTATTCATATATATATAGTATATAAGTGATATATCATAGTATATATTATAGACTTACTATGAAGATTACAAAGAATTAAGGAATTAATACCATTGAATATTTGTAAACATTCTTAAATACCCATGACCTTCAACTTTTATCCGTGACCTCTAGGTAATAGAATTGTGAATATGTTTGTAAGGAGTTTGAATCAATCAAGAACCATTTGATATACTTTTGGCAAAGTTTTTTTTTTTGTTGTTGTTGTTGTTTTGTTTTGTTTGAGACAGAGTCTTGCTTGGTCGACCAGACTGGAATGCAGTGGCGATCTCGGCTTACTGCAAGCTCCGCCTCCCGAGTTCATGCCATTCTCCTACCTCAGCCTCCCATGTAACTGGGATTACAGGCACCTGCCACCACCATGCCGAGCTAATGTTTTTGTATTTTTAGTAGAGACAGGGTTTCACTGTGTTAGCCAGGATGGTCCTGATCTCCTGACCTCGTGATCCGCCTGCCTCAAAAAGTTCTCTCTTTAGACAGGCTTAGCACTATTTTTTAAATTTTCTTTTAAAATCTGAGTCACTGAAATAATTTTAAATATACAACCAATACTTTTATATATAATACAATATATGTAATATAACATATTTAATATCTTATATATAATATATTATATATATAAACAAAACTCTTGGATTAAAAGAAAACATTCTGAATATAAGCTCCATGATTGTGCATTATATAGATTAACTCTTTGTTTTTATAGGCTTGAAATGTAAAAATAAACTTACACAAAATGCAAATGAAGTTTATTATCTATACTAGGTTCATTGAAGTTAGAGTCTAGCTCACCTCAGTCAATAGTGCCTGAACATATACCTAGATGGATCAATGAATACATACATTGCACACAGATAAAAGTGAGCAGCAATGGTCACTTGAGGTTACAAACATTAAAAGTCATATAAAAGTGTGTATCTTTGAAAAGTTACATCATACATTTTGATCATACTTGTACTGGAAAATTATCTCATTTAAAATAGAAGGCTATGATAATCCAGGTTGACCTTGCAGCTTCAGATTGATGTAGGTTTTAACTATACCTGTAGTTTCTATAAAGATTAGTTACTGTTTAGTTAGTACAGCACAAACCAAGGTGTCTATTTAATGCAGTATATAATCAAGTAATTTATCTTCACTTTTAACATATATAACAGTTTAATCACAGAATATTTGACCATGAAAATTCAAGATTTTGTGAGCATAACATATAACATCCTTTTCAACATAACACATATTCGAGCAGAGGTAAGGTAGAAGCCTCCTGTTTCTTTCCAATGCAGTCTTCATGGATATATAGTATTCTAAACACTTGTAGAGTCAATAAACTTTTTAAGTGTTTATGGAGAACAGGGTATACTATTGCCAAATATAACAAGCTTCAAAATGACAGAAGTTGTAGTTGAGCATTTATTTTTTTTTCAGGCAAATTTAGTCCTATAAAACTTAAAAATTATACATGGTGAGGCTGTGGTAAAAGCAGTCAAGGCATAAATACACTTTTTACATACGGTGTCATGACCTGTTGGACCAATTGTAATCACAAAGCGTCACATTGTCATTTCCCTGGGATAGCACCTCTATTTTGCCCCAGATAATATGATCTACTTTTTATTTGGGTTCTTGTGAGTTGGGTAATTTCTTTAGTGTAGTTTCTTCTTTGTCATTCTGAAATAGATCCTGATTTATATAGCAAAACATACAATCTCCCTGCCCATAGACAAGAAAATCATTACATATTTGTGCATATTTTTTCATTCAATACCTAAGACAATCCCCTGGGTATTATTGTATTAAGAAAATACTATTTGAAGATTTCAGATTATGTAGATAAAAGTCACAGAGCAATTACAAGTGTCAAAGTTGATATTTAAACACTCAAAACTTTTTTTATGCTACATAGCATTTCCACATATGTTAAGTTTATTTAGAGTTTTCAGTTGTCACATAGGATCAACAAAATGCATGCTCTAAGCTGCCATGTGATATATGCTAACATAAGCATATTTTAAAACATTTTCTTGGGGAAGTAAATTATTCGATAAATGGCCTTCATTGAGTGTCAAAATAATTTTATTCCAGCCTTCTTCCATTCAGTAAGTAGAGGCCTACTATGTGCTAGGCAGTGGAATATAAGGGATGACATATTTTTCTCTCAATAAATGTAAAGGCTAGGGTGACTAAAAAAACAACTTGGCATGAATATCATAAGTGCAATACATGTTATGTCAGAAATACAAACAGGATATATAGGAGTGTAAGAGGAACTTTAGCCAAGCCTTGGGTTATTAAGGTGTAAGCTCTGAGAGATTAATACTAAAAATTATATATATATAAAGGTAGGGGAATAGCCATTCTGAAAAGAGATAAATGAAAATAATTTGCCACATTTAAAGAACATCAAGGAGCTTATGCTGTCTGGAATCCAGAATTTGAGGATAGGTATGATTTGACATAAAGATGCAGTGACATTTTGGGAAAAAAAGAAGAAAAAGGAGATAGCAATACCATTAAAATAGGGACTGCTTCTTATCTTGTCATAATACTCTCACTAGGAAATCAAAAGAGTTTATCTGATAAAAGTTTTAAATACTCAACTTTATATAAATATATGGACTGGTTATCAAGTAGGAGGCAGTGTCTAGTACAATAGTTCTCAACCTGAGGGAATTGTGTCTCACAGGGAAGTTTTGACAATTGTTATAAATTGACTGTTGGGTAGAGTTGAAAGAGCACTAAAAAAAATCCGTTTTCCAATGGATGGTCTATGTATTCAAAAGCAATGTATTGATAACCCAGTATAGAACAGCTACTAGAGGTAAGAGAAGCAAGAAGCAAAACAAAGTCTTGAGAAATGTACTAAAATAGAGGACAAAGACAATAAATAATTACAAGACATCTGGTGAATACTGAATATCAGTTACCCAACATATTTTCCTCCCTCTCTCTTTCCCAGTAGAACCACAATTTTTATTATCTGTTCCTTAATCTAATACTTCTCAACTGGGAGATTGGTCCCCAGGGGACATTTGTCAATATCGAGAGCCATTGATTGTCATAATTAGTGGCATCTAATGGGCAGAGGACAGCATCCAACAATGCACAGTAACTTCCTCTACAGTAAAAAAAAATTACTTGATCCAAAATATCAATAGTGCTGAGGTTGAGAAACTCTGCTGTAGTGGTTAAGGGTATGAGTTCTCTGGTTTTGATTCTTAGCTCTACACATCCTGCCTGAATGATCTAGACAGATTTCTTTCTGCTGCTGTTTTGTTTCTGTTTTGAGACAGAGTCTCACTCTGTCACTCAGGCTGGAGTGCTGTGGCACAATCTCGGCTCACTGCAACCTCCGCCTCCCGGGTTCAAGCAATTCTGCCTCAGCCTCCCAAGTATATGGGATTACAGGTGCCCACCACCACGTCCTGCTAATTTTTGTATTTTTAGTAGAGGCAGGGTTTCACCATGTTGGTCAGGCTGGTCTTAAACTCCTGACCTCAGGTGATCCGCCCGCTTTGGCCTCCCAAAGTGCTGGGATTACAGGCGTGAGTCACCGTGCCCAGCCCAGATTTCCTAACAATATACTTAATCTTTTAGTTGTTCAGTTTCTTCATATAAAAATTATTAAGTATTTTTATTATAAATATTTTTGATATTTAATGTGTTTTATATACAATATTAATACTGAAATTCATAAAATTTTTTGAATATTTCACATAATCGTTGTAAGGGTTAAATATGCTCATGCATAAATTACCAAGACCAGCAACTGGCATAGAGAAAGTACTCAAAGAATGTTACCTCTCATTAAGTTCCTACTAAGATCTTCAAGGATTAAGAAGTTAGACTGTTTTTAGATACTGGATGAAGGTTGGTCAAAATGTGAATTACCATTGACAATTCAACTATTCTCATTTCCTTTTTTGGGGCACTCTGCAATGTACTTGCCTATATTTGAAATTTACTATTTGTTGTTACTCTATGTATCTAATTTTTTCTAGACTATATTAGGTTCAGAAAAAAAAATACTCTTCTAGTACCTAAGTTTGCAAACACAATAGAAGTCAACTAATTTGGACATTAAAAATTCTGAATTTGGCCAAAATTTATTTTTCTCAGTGTGGAAAAAATGTTTGCTACACATTCAAGATATTACAGGAGTTCTCAGGAGTTTTTAAAAATCTGCTAAAGCTCTTAAAATTGTATTCATATCAAATAATATTTGAATTACAGATACTTCATCTACTTTATTACGTTAAAGAAAAATATCTAAAGACCTTTGGAAAAAATAGCTGCATTCTTATTCTTCAATAATTCATTATTTTAAAAAAGTATTTTTCTGCATTGTAAATGAAATCGTGAATCTTTTCTTTACTTAACAAAACTGTAAACAGAAACTAAATATATATTCTTTATTACCAAATTCCAAAACAATTTTTTAAAAAAGTTACCATGTGCAGCCAGATTTTAAATAGAATTATTGATATTCTTATTTGGACATTGAAACTAGTATAATTTTAAATTAGGATTCAGAAACTATCACAATTAGAAAATATTAAGGGAATTTATTTCTAAATATTTTTCTGTGTTTGTTTCCTATGGAGTATCATCATATTGTCCAGGAAATTTATTTTTAGAAATAACCCCAAATTACATTTACAAATTGAATTTGCCATTACTCTTGTTAGGTAGATGAAAGCAATTGAATGGAAATTCTTTTTGTAGTGAAGCACAAACCTCAAGAACGAAGAAAGGCTCTGTGTGGAGTATCAACTTATTATTTTCATCACTCTGAACCAGAATCATTTTCCTTGCAAATTCAAAAGTTCTTATTACACATAAACAAATATACAATGATACATACATATATAAACAATGTTGTCAAATCAATGCCTTTTTATAAGGAACTGCTTTCCTGCTTTCCTTCTTTTTTCCTCCTTTTTGACTTTGATTTTCTGTTACATTTTTTTCTTATCTTCAAAACAGCACCACTCTACACCTCCACTCCTCTTAGCAACCTGTTAACCACCAAGTAGGGACTCTTCTCTATTTTCTTCATGCTTACATAATTTTATACAGATTTTTATAAATGTTTGCATACATACATATATATATTCAAAGAACTTGGGGTCCATTAGTAACTTTACAAAATTGTAATCATATTAATACTCTTCTGTACCTTGCTTTTTCACCTGCAAGAATCTCTTAGTTAACTCTTTGAGACTACTTTTTATAGATCCTGTTTGTTATTTTTAATGGGTACATAATATTTGGCAAGTACATGGACTCTATTTAACCTGTTCTCATAGATTATAATTTAGTCTGTCCTCAGTTTGATTGGTTTCTTTGATGACACCAATATAACATATGTATTTGCTTTCTCTGACATAGCAACCCAGGATTACAGTGAAATTGAATCCAGAGTTACATGGAAAAGATGCTTATGAATAAAACACAAATCATGGCACTGTCCTCTGGAGTGAAAATGCTATGCAACTGATCAGTAATAAGTGATATAAAAATCATTGCATTCAAAATTAATAAATAACAAGCAGTAAAATTTTGAATTTAATTTCAACTTAACTTACTAAGAGACTAGGTAAAATTACTTATTTGCTTTGTGGGTCTAGGAAATTTTCTTTCTCAGTTCTTTGTTACCCAAGTTCCACGAAAATGCTTTTGTGCAATTTATTTGTCTTTCTTCTTTCAGAATAATCTGCACGGATACTTCCTTTATTATTTGCAAAAAATTCTCAACCTTTGTTTATACAGTTGTTCAACATTTATATGAGGCATAGACTATTATTAGCTCTATACTGAGGTCTTGCTTTCCTTTAATAGGCTCAGCAAACTATATGACTGGTGACATGTACGGAAGAAGAGTTGGTTTTCAGTTTCATCATGCTACTGCTCTATCCTGTGCCTCTTTTGCCCACTGCCTCTATGATCTGTGTTTGCTAATGTAAAGGAAGAGATTCTCCCCTGCCAGCTTTTTGCACAAAGAGTACCTTTTTCAGACTGAGTCTGAAGTGAACACGTTCTTGGTTGAACACAAACATGGACTCATGCTTCCTGTGTACCCCCATGGCACATGCTCCTTGGTTGTTTAACGAGTTTATGCTCACGAATTACATTGGCTTCAATTTCATTAACTTTTATAAGGTTTCTATATCTTTCTAATAATTCTGCTTCTGTTGAATCTATTGGATATGAGTAATAAACACATACTGAATGGGTAAATGTTAAACAATTGCTTATTCACTCTTTTACATCAGCTTTACCTGAATTCTAAACTAAACAGAATAAACCTGTGATGTAGTAAATTAAATGGCAACATTTCAACCTATAATATTTTGGAATTATAAAATAATGTCACAATTAGACACAAACTGAATTATCTTACATTTGGTGAATACAAGTAAAACCCATTAAGAATGCACTTTAAAGTTCCATTAAATGCTGACAATTTTTTCTTACCTCGTTAGAGAAGTGATTTATATATTTTATCTAAGGATGTTGAATATTTAGAATTATTAAGTATTATTCATAGATTTCAGGCGTTATAAATCTTTAACTGGAGCGTTTCTAAAACTGGAAATTGGAAAGCCCAGTAGTTAAGCAATTTCCTAAAAATACTAAAATTGATCATAGGGGCAATATTATTGAGCAGTTTAAATTATTTTTTTTAAGCATTGCTGATTTAAACCACAAGTTTATTTTCAATAGACAGGTCAGTATAGGCACAAGAGTAGGCATTCTATCGATGTTGACTGGAGAGTGAATGAATGGATGCTTTGTTTCTGAAGTCTGGGTCACTTTTTGAAAGTGATTAAAAAGATGTTTCAAGGATGGTGAAATATAGCTGCCATCGTCTCTATTCACTGTCTAAAGGCAATGCCAAACAAAATGAAATATACACACTGAATTCATTGTTCGACTGTTAACATCAATTTCTTTCTTAAACATTCAAGTAATCTGCCATTTTTTGTTCTTGTGGGCAGACACTGAGGAGTGTCAAAGACAAATCAGAGACTGCTTCAAAAGAAGGGGCTTCCTTATGTCTTCTGTTTTTATTTTTTTATTTTTTATTTTATTTTTTGAGACAGAGCTTCACTCTCTTGCCCAGGCTGGAGTGCAGTGGCGCGATCTCGGCTCACTGCAAGCTTTGCCTCCCGGGTTCCCGCCATTCTCCTGCCTCAGCTTCCGGAGTAGCTGGGACCACAGGCGCCGCCACCACGCCCGGCTAATGTTTTGTATTTTTTAGTAGAGATGGGGTTTCACCGTGTTAGCCAGGATGGTCTGATCTCCTGATCTCGTGATCCACCCACCTCGGCCTCCCAAAGTGCTGGGACTACAGGCGTGAGCCACCGAAACCAGCTACCTTATTTGAGCCAGTTTCAGTAGGTAGATTTTTTTTGTTGTTCGTTTTTGTTTGTTTGTTTGTTTTTGGTTTTTTTGACAGATACACAAACCTTTAAACCAGTACTAATTGGGCCAAAAATATTTCACAAGAATTTTGCAAGCTTAAGTGATACATCTTTTTTTTGAACATTTATCATTTGAAACCTTCTTGATAGTTGTATTTGTAAATTCCAACATTTCCCCCCAAAGATATAAAATAAACAAGAAATTATTGATTGTTTTGTAAGAATCAGAGGTTTGTATAATCACAAAGAAAAAGTAGACCAAGGATATCACAGACAAGCAAATTTTATATGTATTTGTAAATAATATTGATGAAATTTACATACTTCTAAAACATAAATATGCACATCAAGGTTTTCTAAATTGAATTATATTTCTATGTGCTTAAGATTCCTATTATTAGAGGAGAGCCAGGAATCTTTTTATAGTGCTAATTATTACTTAACATATCTTTGTTAAAAAGTGAGTGCATTTGTGTACTAGCGATCATTTAAAAAGACAAAACACACCTATGCATTATGTCTTGCACTCACCATGGAATACAATTGTGTTATACACTAGGTGTTTTTAAGTATAATCTCACTATAATCAAACGAACTATTTGCTGTTGTATCTCCACTGATCTCATTATAACAATAACCTCTTTAGGAACCCATAATTTGAAAGCAAGTCAGAAGTCTAAAACTGATGGACTCTCCTAAGTCTAGATCTCATATTGTGCAGTGTGACAGCCAAACTGTACCTTGAAGTGACTTATCTGATATTTAATCCATTCTTAATTTTCTCTTTAGCAATGTTTCTGGGTCTTTTCCTTATCTTGCAGAGTATGACTCACCTTTCAGAATATAAAGAAAAAGCAACCATATTCCAACACTTCTGAAAAAGGAGATGATTTTTCTTGAAACCACATTAAGGTCAAGAAAGAGCACTATTTGACTTTTAGACATCCTTGGTCAAAGCAGTGGTTCAAGCTGGCCAATTATGCCCTACATTAACAAGGACTCAGTGTAACCTGGCGATATAAAGTTGTCTGATATCTTCTATTTTAAAAAATCAAATAAAATTCTAATATAAAAGTTAAGATACACTAAAATATATAAACCCTAAATATACTGCTAAAAACCTATAATAATTATGAGAACAGGTAGATAATTTCATATTAAAACAGACTCTGAGGGCTTATTGAAGCATTCATTTTTTTCCTACTGCCAAAGACAGGCAACCGAAAGCTCAGATTTCCAGAAACCACATCCTCCATGACACAAAACTGTAGGACACAAACCTAGAATCAACTTAGGTATTCTTTGGAATATTGGAATTGACCCAAGCCAGAGTATACTGTGGCAGGATGAAAATTCAAACTTGAGTTACAAAAGTAGGTCTAATAATTACTCAAGAAAATTATTGAAGGAAATCATTAAATGAAAGTTCAGAAAAAAATAAAGGTATGTTACTCTCTTTGGTTGACTCTAGCAAGACTCATTATGCTATTTTTAAATTAACGAATGAAAATGAGCAAATAAACAAATGAAGCAATACTTAGAATTAGGTGTTTATGAAACCACAGAAGTAAAGAAATAATTCATGGTATAATTTAGAGAAAGTTTCTCTATAAAATAAATGAGGTTTTTCTATCAAAATCTAAAAATCTATCCAAGATAAAAAAAAAATAAGGATTACCTGTATTTTGAAAGAAAAAGTAGAGATATAATGCTACATGTAACAAAAAGGGGCTATTGAAGTATGATGAGTTACAGCTTTATTAGTGTCCTTGGTATCTTCCAAGGAAAGCTATATTCCTGACAATTGATTTATTTCCTTTAAACTCAAGTTTCTCTACAGTAGAGGCAAGTTGTTTTCAGTTAGGATATAGAAATTTTCAAAAAGTGGTCTACTCATTTTTCTATAACAGTATTCACTAGGCATCCTCCTAATCTTCATTTATGTATCTTAATAAGCTTGCATACTTGGAGTGGACTATGTTGAGCCGTGGCCAAAGTTCTTCTATCCAATTGTAATCCTGGGTTGCTATGTCAGAGAAAACAAATACATATGTTATGTTGGTTATGGCTTGTAAAACAATTTCTTTTAAATATGATCACTGAAACTCAAAGACTGGTTACACTTGGATGCACTGACAAAAAATTAGCATCGAAACCAGCAAAGGTGGGTCATGGTGAATCTGTAAAGGGTAACTCCCCAATGAGCCTGGCCTAGTGCTGGTAATTGACCTTGCCTGTCTCATTTCTATCCAGAGGTCCATGGAGACTGAAAATTTCAAAACCACGCTCTCAGATTGGAGAATGGTACTGAACGTTATCACAAGCTCTAAGCATTTATGGAGCCTGAATCCTATAGAATTAAGAAGTGAAGGGCTGAGTGAGTGAACTCGAGATCGAAGTGAATGGATGAATTAATAAAAATAAATATCCAAGGAATGTTTCAAATGACAGATTAATAAAAGCTCTTGGATATCTGTAGGTAGATGGTTTGTGCAAAGATCAAAAAGCACGTTATTGAGAACCATGTAACAAAGAAAGCTGGCTTCATTGTAACAGAATTCTGTCAAATACCTGAATTACCTAGAGTTTCCATATTTTCCCCCTCAATTCCCTGATGAAGACAACTGACAAAGTCCTACTGAATGACTTTACTATATTTAATTAGATTTTAAAAGCAAAGTGCTTTATTTTATTTTATGAGATTCTGCACCTGCAACTTCCTTCTACTTATATCCCTGCAAATAAGCAAGTTACTTTTTTTTTTTTTTTTTTTGAGACAGAGTCTGGCTCTGCCTCCCAGGCTGGAGTGCAATGCCGAGATCTCAGCTCACTGCAAACTCCACCTCCCGGGTTCACGCCATTCTCCTGCCTCAGCCTCCGGAGTAGCTGGGACTACAGGCGCCCACCACCACTCCTGGCTATTTTTTTTTTGTATTTTTATTAGAGACGGGGTTTCACCTTGTTAGAGGATGGTCTCCATCTCCTGACTCCATGATCCACCCACCTTGGCCTCCCAAAGTGCTGAGATTACAGGCATGAGCCACCAGACCCGGCCGCAAGTTACTCTTTTTAACATGAATGACAAGAAATTATGATATGTCTCCTTGCAGTTATTGACATTGTTTACATAAAACAAAACAGGATGTTGTATTTTGGGTTACAAAATCTAATTATGAGTGCGACTTATGAAGTGAGTGTGACATGCATTAGAAAAGTCCAGGTACGGTTTCTGAGTTAAATTCATGTAAAGAGTAATATCTGTGTTTCCTGTTACTTAGATAGAAATCGAACTTAATCTAGTAAAGTTGCTACAATTCCACATGCCAAATAAATACGCAAATAGTTAAGAGGTGTTCGCACATGATCATTTAGTGCCGTTCAACTGTATATTTTGAGCTTTAACAAATTCTAATGCCTAAACCAAAGCTGTGGGAGACTGTTTTGAAATAAACATTATTTAACAATGACTCGAAAAGATGATTATCTTTTTATTCTATTTATTTAGAGTATGTACCTCAAAAACATAGCAATATAACAAGAAAATGTTTTACCGTCTTCCAAGCATAAGTTAAGGATAAAACAAGTATAAATAAATGCTTATTAAATTGATATATGCCTTATATTTGAATATTAATTGCTATTCTCTTTCTTTGTGACTTTAGGAATGCTTTTACTCTCTAGAAGCTACAGTTCTTTCATCTGACGGTATATAGACTGGATGCAAGGGACAGATAAGTTCACAATGTTAAAGCGCCTTAAAAATTAGGACATATCTCTCTATATATTTAAATATTTTCATAATGGTGTACTTAAAATACTTTATATTTTAAAAAAACTTAAATATAACTATTTACCCACCCTGAAAACATAGATTCAAGGAAGCTCTGGGCATCTTACTTGTCAACCTGTTGATATTCAGTATTGATTTGGAAGATTCAAATAGCTTAGTCAATATCTCCCTCCTCTCTCTTTCATGTACTTCTATCTAAAACTTCTCTTTTATTTGAAATAAACAGTATATTTTCTCTAAAATATGATCCTTATACATTCTTTATTTCTAGATTAGTTACTAGAATTACGCTAAGTCATAATGGACATTTAGCTGGGTCCTGTTTACAAATGCAATTGACAAGTATGTAGACTCTGGCCTTGGAACAAAATAAAGGTAGCAATTAGCCCCTCTAGAATAAAATCTGTGCTGTTCTCTTTATTGACATAATGGTCTAAATTGTCATTTAATCAGTGAGTATATGGACATAGAAAGAGGAGCTCTGAAATTTTCAGCACAAAGACACAGCAAAAGAAAACAAATACCAAATTGCATCTTAGAAAATGGAGATTTTTAGTAAATTTTCTTAAAAGAAGTGAAAAGTGAGATGAACAAAGAAGAAAGCAGTAAGTTTGGGACAGACCTGGTACTGATTTGACACTGCAAATAAATAATTTGTTTTTCCTCTTATGCTGGTGCAGGTAACTTGAGACTGGTTGGTGATTAAGATGATCAAGATGTGAAAAAACAACAGGGCATCAAAAGGAAACGCTTTGGCTGGCATTTCTTATCTAACTCATTTGGTTTTACTTGAAGACTCAGACACAATCAAGTGAGTAGAAAATAAAGTAAATTTTGTGGAGCTAAGTAATGCAATCAAAACTAGGGCAGGACATGAAGCTGAGCCCAGATGTGTAAGAGGGTGAGAATTAGGAGATTACCAAGTTCAGACCTTTGGATGGAGCTGAATCTATAGGTACAGTCAAGTGGTCGCAGCAATACTAAGGGGAAAAGTGCTAGAGCTGTGATTACCTAAGAATGTTACATTCACCCTGCATCAAAAGCCCTTTCACTTTGAGTAAGGAGTTGGACAGGGTAAGTTCAAAGATCCTTTCACACATATAAAGTATCTATAAACAATAAATAATTTCTTAGAAGATTTTTCCTCTAAAACACAACTCTATATCTGGAAGCTTGTTAAATTTCATCATTTATGATTAGGTATGTATACTATTTTTGTACATGTACCAACCCTGTTGACAAGAAAAAAGACACAGCACTATCATTAAGATTTCATGGATCCAATCTACTCATAAGAGATGCCTGTCTGTATGGCAGAAATGGTGCCCAAAAAATGAGGTCTCATCATGTCTAGTAAATATGAGGGATGGACAAAATGAGATGATCTTTCATCTCTGAGATTATGCTACTGCTTAAGCCACATAAAATTGGTTTCTAAATTCTAAAATGTGGGGATCTCAACCAATATGATATTGTTTATTTCCGTCTACCTTTCTTACTCTTCCTGAAGTGCTAACACTATGCCATGGAAGAAGATAATTGTGTATCTCCTGGTATCTCTTAATATCCTGTATAAGCTTTTTTCCCCAAGAGTACAGTGACAAAGTACAGTACCAAAAAACTGTATGACTTAAAACAAAACAAATGTATTGCCGCATTATAGGAGGATTTGGAGGCTAGAAATCTAAAATGCAGATGTTGGAGGGGCTATGCTCTTTCTGATGGTTCTAGGGGAAAGATAAGTCAACCCATGAAAGCCTTCAATGTAGTTTTGGCAACTTAAATTGTATGCTGTTTTTCCACACTGATGTCTCTCTTTGTAAGAGTTTTCCTGCAAGATTCCCGTATGTTAAAATAACTGTGATTGAGTTTAGTAAACTGCTGTTCTAAGCATTATATTTTTGAAGGCAACAGCTGAACAAATCTCTTTTTCATTTCATTTGTGAAGGCACAGAACATAGCCCTTGCTCAGTTGTTCAGTGTGCAGTGCCACCAACATATAAGTTGGTTGAAATAATATATGTTACTATTGTTAACGGAAAAAAACGAGTTCTGTAAAATATCTTAAAGAGGTTTACTTTGAGTCAATATGA
This sequence comes from Macaca thibetana thibetana, assembly GCF_024542745.1. Taxonomy (NCBI): domain Eukaryota; kingdom Metazoa; phylum Chordata; class Mammalia; order Primates; family Cercopithecidae; genus Macaca; species Macaca thibetana. The sequence continues at coordinate 183,649,916 of NC_065579.1, read as the reverse complement.
GTGACCACAGCCTGAGGAAAACACAAACCTAAGAATCCTTGAATAAATGGTCCCAAGGTGGACACATTACAGTTTAGCTTTATATGTTTCTGGAAGGCAGGAGTTACATGAAAAGACATAAATCAATACATAGAAGACATAAATTTGTTTGGCTTAAAAAGTTGGGATATCTTGAAGCAGGGAATTAGAAGTTATAGGTGGATTTAGAAATTATTTAATTTGCAGTTGGTTAAAAAAGTAAGGCTCTATCTAAAACTGGGAGTCAGTAGAAATGTTTAAGTTAAGATAAGGATGGTATGTCAGAGTCAGACACAATTTACTGGGCCAAATAACCTGTTTACCAAGATTTATGGCCTTGAGGCATTACTTACCCCTTGCCTTGAATGGCCTTAGGTTTTATTTATAATTTGGTATCTTATTGCCACCAATATAGTTTGATTGTGTTCCCACCCAACATCGTGAATTGTAGTTCCCATAATTTTCATGTGTGATGGGAGGAACACAGTGGGAGGTAATTGAATTCTGGAAGCAGTTTCCACCATGCTATTCTTGTGATCATGAGTAAGTTCTTACAAAATCTGATGGTTTTATAAGGAGCTTTCCCTTTTGCCTGGCTCTCATTCTTCTCCTTCCTACCACTATGTGAAGAAGAATGTGTTTGCTTCCCCTTCTGCCATGATTGTAAGTTTCCAGAGGCCTTCCCAGGCCTGAGGAACTGTGAGTCAATTGAACCTTTTCCTTTATAATTTACCTAGTCTCGGGCAGTTCTTTACAGCAGTGTAAGAATGGACTACATGGTAAACTGGTACCAGTGAAGTGCTGCTATAAAGATACCGAAAATGTGGAAGTGATTTTGGAACTGGGTAACAGGCAGAGGTTGGAATAGTCTGGAGGACTCAGTAGAATACAGGAAGATGTGGGGAAGTATGGAACTTCCTAGAGACTCATTGAATGGCTTTGACCAAATTGCTGATAGTAATATGGACAATGAAGTCCAGGCTGAGGTGTCTCAGAAGGAGATGAGGAACTTGCTGGAATCTAGAGAAAATGTGACTCTTGCTATGTTTTAGCAAAGAGACTGGCAGCATTTTTCCTCTTCCCTAGAGATCTATGGAACTTTGAATTTGAGAGGAATGATTTAGGGTATCCAGTGGAAGAACTTTCTAAGTGGCCAAACATTCAAGAGAAACCACAGCATAAAGGTTTGGAAAATTTTCAGCCTGACAATGTGGTAGAAAAGAAAAACCCATTTTCTGGGATGAAATTCAAGCCAGCTGCAAGAAATTTGAATTAGTAATGAGAAGTCAAATGTTAATCACCAAGACAATGGGGAAAAGTCTTCAGGGCATGTCAGAGACCTTCACAGAAGTTCCTCCCATCACAGGTCTGAAGTTCTAGGAAGGAAAAATGGTTTCTGGGGCCCAGCCAAGGATTCCCCTGATCTGTGCAGCCTCAGGACGTAGTCCCCTGCATCCCAGCTGTTTCATATCCAACTGTGGCTAAAAGGGGCCAATGTACAGCTCAGGCCGTTACTTCATAGGATGCAATCCCCAAGCCTTGGTGGCTTCCATGTAATGTTGAGCCTGTGCATGCACAGAAGTCAAGAATTGAGATTTAGAAACCTCTGCCTAGGTTTCAGAAGATGTATGGAAACGCCTGGTTGTCCAGGCAGAAGTCTGCTGCAGGGATGTAGCCCTCATGGAGAATCTCTGCTAGTGCAGTGCAGAAGGGAAAAGTGGGGTTGAGGTCTCCACACAGAGTCCCCACTGGAGCACTGTTTCATGGAGTGTGAGAAGAGGGCTACTGTCCTCCAGATCCCAGAATGGTAGATCCACTGACGGCTTACAATGTGCACATGGAAAAGCTGCAGGCACTCAACACCAGCCTGCAAAAGCAGCTGGGAGGGGGACTGTACCCTGCAAAGTCACAGGTGCAGAGTTTCCCAAGGCCATGGGAGGCCACTTCTTGCATCAGAGTGACCTGGGTTTGAGACAGGAGATCATTTTGGAACTTTAAGGTTTAATGACTCTTCTATTGGATTTTGTACTTGTATGGGTCTGTAATCCATTTGTTTTGACCAATTTCTCCTATTTGAAATGGGTGTATTTACCCAATGCCTGTACCTCCATTTTATCTAGGAAGTTACTGACTTGCTTTTGATTTTACAGGGTCATAGGCAGAAGGGACTTGCCTTGTCTCAAATGAGACTTTTGACTTGGAATTTGGGTTAATGCTGGAATTAGCTCAGACTTTGGAGGATTGTTGCAAAGGCATGATTGTGTTTTGAAATGTGTGGACATGAGATTTGAGAGGAGCCAGGGGCAGAATGATATAGTTTGGCTGTGTCTCCACCCATATGTCACCACGAATCCCCACATGTGGTGAGAAGGGCCTGATGGGAGGTAATTGAATCAATTAGGTGGTTTTCCCCATGCTGTTCTTGTGATAGTGACTAATTTCTCACAAGATCTGATTGTTTTGTAAGGGGCTTTCCCGTTCACATGGTTCACATTCTTATCCCTCCTGCCACAATGTGAAGATGGATGTGTTTGCTTCCCCTTCTACCATGATTGTAAGTTTCCTGAGGCCTCCACAGCATTGTGGAACTGTGAGTCAATTAAACCTCTTTCCTTCAGAATTTACCCAGTCTTGGGTAGTTCTTTATAGTGGCATGAGAACAGAATAATACAGCCACAAAGAGTCTATTTTGTCTGTCTTATGTTCTCTATTTTAACTTTAATGCTGGTTAGTTGTTGTGTATATACTCCAAAAGAGATGAGGTGCAATGAGGCTAATCTGAATGCCCTTCAGGATATGGCCAGGAATTCAGTTTTTAAGTTTCACTCTGGCCTCCTTGGCTAAGAGGGAGCTGGTTCAGTTGGTAGGGGTCGTAGAATTTTATTTTTAGTTTATATCACTTACGGTAAAATAAAAAAGGAGACAGATTGGGAAAGAGACTTTTGCAGGGAGTTACTCTTCTGGTCTGATCTTCTTACTATGCTGCTTTTCAGACAGATTTTCTCTTTCCTTGCTGTCAATTTGCCAACTTTGCTCCAAAGGAAGTTTGATCTGACTTTTAATGTTGCTATGAAAAGAACTTTGTTTTATATTACAGAAAAAAATGGCTCTAATATTAAAAGATTAATCCCTTTTGCCTCTAAACATATGATTAACCATAAATTATCACACCAGACCTGATCACGTCTTTCAAAAGCCTATTAAAAAACAAATTAACCTTTTCTCTCTAGGCTGAACTCCCTTGTTAATATGAAAATCAGGAGTAATTCAGGGCTCTTAGCTTTTGTTATCCCAGCCATATTCCTTTGTGTTTTTCAAGTTGAGTTGTGACTGGAGAGTGAGTCATACCAGCTTAATTAATTTAGTTAAGAACCAATTAAAAGCAGTATTTTGTGCATGAGAAAGCTTGCCTGAAATGTTTTGAATTTCGACAGGAGTTTCCTCATTACTCCAGCTTCTATATATATGGCTTGTGCCTTAGTGGAAGAAAGGAAAAGATACTTCCTTATTGAGTAAGACATTTCTTAATTTGTCATCATAAGTGAATTCATACGAGTTTTCAGTTTTAAAGAAGACATGATTTACATTTACTCTCATAAATATATACCATCAACAAAAAATATTACCGAGGTTTCTTATTTTTATAGCAGTTTGTCTAGGTTTATGAATAGCTAACCCATACATTGTCTTTCTCCAGTAGACTAACTGATATAAACCAGCACTGCAGAAAGAAGATTAAATGGAGATCCATTCTTTCTGTATCTTTCCCATCCCATTAATTTGGAATTAAATAATATGACATAGTGTAATTTAAAAGTAGTGTGATCTAAAAGTAGTGGGGTCTTCAGATGCTTGCCTTCTGGAAGCAGATGTTATTTAGACAAAGCACTGGCACATAAGTCTCATTATCAAGTTCTGTAGGTCCCTGTATGTTACTTGTACTTGTGTGTGGGTAAATCTAGCACATGGATAATATATACTAGGAAAGAGTGAGAGAAGTATCAAAATCAGCTTATCTAAGGCAGATGTCAGCAAATGTTTTCTGTAAAGGGACAGATAGTAAGTAGTTTAGGCTTTGAGGACCAGAAGTTCCTGTTTCTGGTCTCTGTTACAACCAATTAACTCTGCAGTAGTAACATGACAATAGTAAGAGACAATACATAAACTAATGGACAAGATTGTGTTGCAATAAGACATTATTTACATAACAGAACAAATACTGAATTTGGCCTAGAGGCTATGACTCGCCAACCCGTGATGTAGCACATGGTGATGGCACTGACACTCATTGGCTAGGCAAGACATTTATCAATCTGGGGCTCAGTTTCCTCATCCTAAAAGGAGGAGGTTAGATTAAGAAAGGCAGAAGGTCTCTCTAGCTTAGTATGTTTTAGTTCACATAGAGAGTTGGTTTCTAAAAAATATCCTGAAGCATAGCTATAGGGTCAGGCAGATGACTCTTCAATATCCTCTTTTTAAAAATCTTAATTAGAGATAATATAAGAACTTCTTTCTTTGTATATGGTTGTTTCCTAAATATAGAGAACTGAGAGCTATTATGACTGTTAGTCTGTTTTGCATTCCTATTAAAAAAAAAAAAAAACCCTGAGACTGTGTCATTTGTTGGAGAAAAAAAAAAGGTTTATTTGGCTCCCAGTTCTGCAGGCTGTGCAATAAGCATAATACCATCTGCTTATGGTAAAGGACTCAGGAAACTTTCACTCATGATGAAAGGCAAAGGGCAGGCATGTCATATGGCAAGAGAGGCAGCAAGGGGGAGAGGAAGAGGTTACCAGGGTCCTTTCAACAAGCAGCTCTCATGTGACCTAACAGAATGAGAACTCAGTCATTACCATGGGGAGGGCACCAAGCCATTCATGAAGGATTCTAACCCATGACTGAAGCACCTCCCACCAGGCCCCACCTGAACATTAGGGATTACATTTCAATATGAGATTTGGAGAGAACACACATCCGAATCATAACATTCCACCGCTGGCCCCTCAAATCTCATGTCCTAACACTTCAAAATATAATTATCTCTTTCCAATAGTCCCCCAAAGTCTTTCATTTTTCTTTGAGATGGACTCTCGCTCTGTCACCCAAGCTGGAGTGCAATGGCATAATCTAGGCTTAGTGTAACCTCCACCTCCTGAGTTCAAGTGATTCTCCTGCCTCAGCCTCCTAAGTAGCTGGGATTACAGGCGTCCACCACCAAGCCTGGCTACTTTTTGTATTTTCAGTAGAGATGAGGTTTCAGTATGTTGGTCAGGCTGTTCTCAAACTCCTGACCTTGTGATCCTCCCGCATTGGCCTCCCAAAGTGCGTGAGTCACTGTGCCTAGCCCTAAAGTCTTAACTTCTTACAGCATTAAACCAAAGTCTCATTTGTCTCATTTGAGACTCAAGGCATGTTTCTTCCACCTATGAACCTACAAGATTAAAAAATATATATATTTACTTCCAAGATACAGTAGTGGTACCAGTATTGGGTAAACATTCCCATTCCAAAAGGCAGAAATCGGCCAAAAGAAAGGGGCAATAGGTCACATGCAAGTCCAAAACACAGCAGGTGTTTACATGCATTAAACTTTAAAGCTCCAAAATAATCCTTGACTCCATGTCTCACATCCTTGGCATATTGGTGTAAGGGGTGGGCTCCCAAGACCTTAGGTAGCTCTGCCCCTGTGACTTTACAGGGTATATTCACCATGGCTGCTTGCAAAGGTTGGAGCTGACTGCCTTTAGCTTTTCCAGGCTCAGGATACAAGCTGCCATTTGCTCCACTGTCCTGGAGCCTGGAGGGCAGTGGCCAACTTCCCACAGCTCCACTAGGCAGTGCCTTGGCAGGGACTCTGTGTGTGGGCTTCAAGTTTACGTCTTCCCTCAGCACTGCCTTAGTACAAGCTCTATGTTAGGGCTTCCTCCCTGCAGCAGGCTTTTGCCATACATCCGTGAAACCCAGCTAGAAGCTGTGAAGCCCCCTTCACTCGTGCATTCTGCACACCTGTAGGGTTAACACCACACGGAAGCAGCCAGGGGTTATGGTGACCTTAAGAATGGAAGCCTGAGCTGTGTCTGTGGCCCTTTGAGCTGAGGCTGGAGTTGGAGTGGTCTTGATACAGGGAACAGTGTCCTGAAGCTGTGTGTAGCAACAGGGTGTTGGTCTTGGCCCCCATAATGATTCTTTCCTTTTCAGTCTCTGAGCCTGTAGTAGAAGGGGCTGCCTCAAACATCCCTGAAATGTCTTCAAAGTATTTTCTCTATTGCCTTGGTTAGTAGTACTTGGCTCAATTTTAGTCATGCTAATTAGTATAGGAAGTGGTTGCTCTGCAGCCCTCTTATATTCCTTTCATGAAAATGCTTTTTTCTTTTCTATCACATGGCCAGACTGCAAATTTTACAAACTCGTACACTCTGCTTCCCTTTTAAATATCAGTTCCAATGTTAAGTCATTTCTTTGCATCTACATCTGATTATAAGTTGTTAGAAACAGCCACACTACATCTTGAATGCTTTGCTACTTAGAATTTTTTTTCTTCCAGGTACCCTAGATCATCACTCTTTTTTTTTTTTTTTTTTTTTTTTTTCTTGAGACAGAGTCTCGCACTGTCGCCCAGGCTGGAGTGCAGTGGCACGATCTTGGCTCACTGCAAGCTCTGCCTTCCAGGTTCATGCCATTCTCCTGCCTCAGCCTCCCGAGTAGCTGGGACTACAGGTGCCCACCACCACGCCTGGCTAATTTTTTGTATTTTTAGTAGAGATGAGGTTTCACTGTATTAGCTAGGATAGTCTTGATCTCCTGACCTCGTGATCCGCCCGCCTCAGCAGTCTTCCACACATTCTTAGGTCATGGACACAATGCAGTGAAGGTCTTTGCTAAGAGTTAAGAAGGGAGACCTTTGTACCAGTTCCCAATAAATTCCTCATTTCCATCTGCAACCTGGTTAGCCTGGCGTTCACTGTTCATATTTCTATCAAGATTTTGGTTAAAAGCATTTAACCAGTCTTTAAGGAGTTCCAAACATACCCTCACCTTCCTGTCTTCTTCTGACCCCTTCAAACTCCATCTAACCTCTACTCATTACCCAATTCTAAAGCTGGTACTGCATTTTCAATTCAATTATAACAATGTCCCACAATTCAGCACCAATTTTCTGTGTTAGTCTGTTTTGTGTTGCTGTAAAAAAAATACCTGAGGCTCAGTAATTTATAAACAAAAGAGTTGTATGCGGCTCATGGTTCTTCAGGATGTACAAGAGGCATAGTGCCAGCATCTGCTTCTTTTGAGGGCTTCAGGAAGCTCCCACTCATGACAAAATGTGAAGGGACAGCAGGCATATCAATCACATTGTGAGAAAGGGAGCAAGAGAGAGGGGAGGAAGTACCAGGTTCTATTAAACAATGGTGTGAACTACCAGAATGTGAAACTCAGTCATTACCATGGTGAGGACACTAAGCTATTCATGTGGGATCTGCCCCTGTGACCCAAACATGTCCCACCAGACCTCACCTCCACCACTGAGGATCACATTTCAACATGAGATTTGGAGGGGACATACATCCATACCATATCAATGACAGTAAGACTTAATTACATAGTCTCTGGAAACTACTCTGTTAAAGGAAGAAGTTAAATATAACACTGGAAAAATTTTGAAGAACCATATACTTTTGAGTTAGAAATGGACTTTTTAAACTTGCAGAAGAGAATTTGAATATTAGAGACACAAATGCTGGTAGAAAACTACAAGACAGAAGACTTAAGTGCTGGTAGAAAAAACTGGCTCCATAAAAACATTTTTTGAGGGTATAAAACTTCACTGGAAAAATTATCTTTGCTGGAATACCTCATTACCCAGCAATGTAGAATAAATGGGGCATTGCTCACTGTTGATTTGCCTCCATAGCCTCTGTAACTAAATGTGGCCTAAGGCAGTTCTGCAAACAGGAGGATTCCTGAATATTTAATTGTTGCTTGAAAAATTTTTCATTATCATGACTCAGGGATCAGAGTTTCTTCTTATACTTGATATTACTTTAGTAAATGTAAACACCGAGAGTAATTCTACTGCTGTTTGACTTGAAACTATAAGTATACAAGTAATCAGTTCTCAAAAAATAGGCTGGATTTAAGTTTTTAAATGCATATATTTCATTAATTTTTACTGTCTCTTTTCACCTTTACTTTGAACACTATCCTTAATGAAGTTCCCTCTCATATCTCTGAATAACTATGATCCTATATACTATATCTGCAGGTCTCCACATGAGATGGAACTATTTTCAATTAGATTATTGAAATATTGATTCTACTGGAGTCCATGCGTAGAAATTTTTTACCCTAGGCTTTCAGTTTTCCTTAAACATAAGACTTGTTATTAACATGCTTTCAAGGAACATGAGAATTATATAATTTGATTTATTGAATTCTCCTTGTCAAAGTAGCATATGTAAAAACAAGTCAAAATTTAGTTATTACAGACTTTTCCAGGTGAATAAATGCTGCATGATGTCTTTATGTTATGCTATAAGGAGATACAGAGAATAACTTAATTACATGAATACTCAGTGGCATGCATTTTGGGTAAGTTTTTGTGTGACTAAATTGCATGAGCCACAAAGTCTAGTTCACCGTCCCCATTCCCTATTATAAAATTTAATGTTATTGCCACTTTGTCAGATAACTGTCTTAGCCAAATGCAGGTTCCTACTCTACCAAAAACATCTCTCCACTGTAACTATTAGTTATCCTGCTGCAGTCTTCTGTCTGTGAGCACTTTAACTGATAATGCTTGAAGAATTGAGACAGATACAAATATCTATTCAATCTTGTTTTGAAATTTATACCACTATTCAATGGCTAGGCTACCACACATTTAAAACTCCAATTTTTAATAAAATCCAGAAGTATTACAAAATATGGAGGAAGTTTCAAATATTGGGTGAAGATTTTTATCTCTGTAAAGAATATAAAGTTATTCAAATGCTCATTTAGGTCTTTGTTTCAGATGGTCTAAATGTTTTCAAACTTTTTAGTCTAATTTTGTAATCATTTATGACAGTTCCTCAAAGACTTAAAAATTATATGAGATAGTATACTATAAGACAAAATATTTTATATATACATACAACATCAAAATTCAATCTAGCTGACAAGCGGAAGATAGAATAATGAAATAGTCGAGGCAAAGGGAGAAAATTCTCATTGATATTTGATGAAGAATGTCCATGGTATTGTCTATTAATGCAAATATATTTTAATTTACAAGTATATGGTACACTGTTCATTCTTTCTCCCATTCATAAAGGGTATTTGCCCTTGCCTGATTATAATATTTAAAAGTAGATCATATAATAATTAGTGTTTTATATCTTAATATATCTGTAAATAAACCACTTTCATAGCTTCAGAAATTTTAATAATATAATATTTGAAAGAGGAATGACAATAAAACAAAGAAAAAGAGTGATTTAAAATTTTTATCTCCTAGATTTCTCCAACCTTATAGTGTTATTGTATGTGTGCCTCTGTATGTCTATATGTTAATATTTTTTGAAGTTTTTAGCTGGCAATCTTTAAGTATGATTGGATGAACCCAAAACTCTAATAGCCATAAATGGAGAGCACCAAAAGCAAAGTGAGATTTACAAACTTGATCTTGAAGAAAAAACGAAGAAGATTGAGAAAAATAGTATCTGTTAAGAAATAAATTATTTCCATTGGAGTATATCCTTTAAAAATTATTTTTAAACTCTCTATTAAAATTGTTCATCACCAATGCTCTTTGGGATTGTATCACCCAGAAAAAGCAATGCTTAAGGCAAAAGGTTGAAGATTTTCTTAACAAGAAAAAAGCACTATGAGATTTTCAAAGAAAATACAGAATGTTTCTCTAATAAGCATATTAATAACTTGCAAATGTGTTGTCACATTTAGGGCAACAATTTATAGCACATTTCTCCCTAAGTATAAGAATATCTGCAGTAATTTAAGGAAAAAATAAAGAAGAAATAGACTAAGCAAAAGCTTGTTGAAACAGTTTTAAATTTAAGACTTAGTTGATCCAATTCTTATACTGAATATGTGTTGACAGCTTTTCATAAACAATTCAGTCATATTATTTCACACATATGCTCATATTTGAATTCAGCTTATTGAGTTATTTGGGGTCTCTTTTTGTTCCTTTTTGTTGCTATAAAGAGGTAGTTAGTTCATCACTCAATTTCATTTTAAATTTGCATAATAAAAACTTGCTTATAAGCAATTCAGAGTATTTTCCATGTTGACATATATTACCATGTCACAGAGTAAACAATTCAATTTTAGTCATTATCATCATCATCATCATTGGCACTGCTAGTAGGATTACTGCTGTAATGATGATTCCTGCCACTTTTGGAAGGCATTTTAAATACTGTGTGAGATATACATTAGGAACACTGGTTGCAAATGTCACAAACAAAATTCACACAAGATTTAGCAGAAGTAATGTATACTGAAAGGATATCAGTATTGAATGAAATGTACATGATTGTGAAGAGCTGAATTAAGTCTTAACTCTTCCACTTGCTTTCTGTATGACCTCGGACAAGTTACACGACCTCTCTGTGCTCCAATTTTTTCCTCTGTAGACTTGAAATATTTATATCTCCTACTTCATAAGGTTACTGTGACCAGTAAATATTTTTTTTAAAAAAATCTAGAACAGAGCCTATCATCAGTGACATCTGATTGCTTATAGTACGTTACTGTTGTTATTGCAGTTGTCCTTATTAAGGCATTTCTAAATCAAAGGGAAACTATGCAGCTGGTCCTGAAAAAGAAAAGGAGGCTCAGGGATGACGTGAAAAATACAGGAAGTCCTCTCGTTCTGTCTCCTACTCTGTGTCACTCTGCACATTTATATTAATCTAGTGGATATTATTATTTCCATTTTAAAACTGGAAAATCTAAAGCTTAGAGAGGCAAAATACTTTTCCAAGTTCACACAGTAAGTGTCATAGATATGATTTTAAATCTAGTTGATATAACTCCAAGTCCATTATACTAAATGCTGTAGTAGACATTGACTAAGATTATGGAAACCATTTTTAAGTACTCTCAAGTGATGATTTATGTAGTTTTTTAATTGGTTAATTTTTAATAAATCTATAAGCACTTACAGGTTCTATGATCAGATCTCCATAAGTAGAACATTCAATTTATTTATTTTTTCAGGAAAGGAGATGGATTTGCATCAATGCATTTGTATTCTATTGTTTGGTTTCCATGGTATCTATTGAGACAGCATAGACATTTCATTACCTAAAATAATGAAGAATATGAGGCTTTTAAAACTGAACACACATTGTCCACTGTATTAAAACCACGTGATCTACCCTATTAATCTAAAGAGGCTAGGATACAGGAAACTGATAAACTAGTTAATGAAGTCATTACCGTCAGAGAAATAACTGCAACAAAATGATTCCTGGCACCACTGACAATGGACAAAAGGGAATGGAGATATTAAAAACTATGAAGTGACCTGTCAGAGTTTTTAATGAAAATAAAGGAAAATATAATTTTAGAACATCTCTGGAGTGGCGCTAGGCCAAAACTTTTTTTTTTTCTAATGACATTAACATAATTGTTTATTTGCTTTATATTAACTAACAGCTAAAGAGTTCATGCAGCACTTTTTTAAAAAAATTTATTTATTATTATTATACTTTAAGTTGTAGGGTACATGTGCATAACGTGCAGGTTTGTTACATATGTATACTTGTGCCATGTTGCTGTGCTGCACCCATCAACTCGTCATTTACATCAGGTATAACTCCCAGTGCAATCCCTCCCCCCTCCCCCCTCCCCATGATAGGCCCCGGTGTGTGATGTTCCCCTTCCTGAGTCCAAGTGATCTCATTGTTCAGTTCCCACCTATGAGTGAGAACATGCGGTGTTTGGTTTTCTGTTCTTGTGATAGTTTGCTAAGAATGATGGTTTCCAGCTGCATCCATGTCCCTACAAAACTTTTTTAATTTAGTCTTAGGAAAATACTGGAAAGGGTATAAGTCTAGGAGACTCTTTATGTTCTAGAAGAAGACATATGATTATATTAGCCAGGATTCTCCTCGAAAAACAAAATACATATAAATAGATTTATTATGAGCTATTGGCTCATGCAATTATAGAAGCTGAAATATCCCACAATCTGCTGTCTGCAACCTAGAAACCCTGGAAAGCCGGTGTTCTAGATGTAAGGCCTAATAACTGGAGGGATGATAGTATAGATTCCAGTTTGAGCCAGAAGGTCTGAGAACCAGGGATGCCAGGGTAAGAGATCTATGTTCCAGCTCAAACAGGAAAGAATTCAACCTTTCTTTACCTTTTGGTTCTATTCAGGACCTTGAGGAATTGAATGATGCCTGTCAACAGTGGGGAGGGCCATCTGCTTTACTCAGCACCAATTCAAATGCTACTCTCTTCCAGAAACACCTTCCCAGACACATTCAAAAATAATGTTTAACCAGATATCTAAGTGTAACTTGGCGCAATCAAGTCACCACATAAAATTAACCATTACAATGGATTTCTCAATAATTATGTCTAAATCACTGGAAAAACTTGAAATCAGCTCATTTATTAGATGGCAGCTTCTTGGTGACACAAGGAATGATTCTTACTGACATGGTTTGAGGATTGTGGGGCAAAGACTTTCTCATGCTCACTTTTTCCCCGGTGCCTCCTACAGTAATAGTGAACAAAATCAGTATTAGTTGCTTTCTGGTTAATTGTAAATTATGTTGTGGCAATTATATACCAGAATTCTTTTTTTTTTTTTAAGAGATGGGGGTCTCACTACATTTCCCAAGTTAATCTTGAACTCCTGTCCTCAAGCAATCTTCCAACTTTAGCCTCCAAGACTGCTAGGATTATAGGCATGAACCACCATGACTGGTCCAGAACTCAGTTACAATACAAACTTTATCATGTTGATTGAGTCCATTTAAGTTAATACACTTCCTGGCTTAGGTTTAAAGAATTTGGAGGAAGTACAAATAAATGAAAAGGAAAGATAAAAGTATATCTTAAAGGAGGACTGCTGTAAAAAAAATACCTTAGACTGGTTGGCTTTTAAACAAAACAAATTTATTCCTCACAGTTCTGGAGGATAGGAGGCCTAAGACGAAAGCTCCAGCAGAGTCAGTGTCTGATGAGGACCTGCTCTCTGGTTTGAAGGTGAGACCTTCTGACCATGTTTTCACATGGTGGGAGGCATAAGGCAGCTCTCTGGGACCTCTTTTGTAAGGGCATTAACCTCATTCATGAGGGCTCCGCCATCATGATCTAATCACTTCTCAAAAGACCTGCTTCCTACAGTGGTAATTATGTTTCAACATATAAATTGTGGGGGAACAAATATATTCAGATTATAGCAACAGGAAATTTAAAACAATGCAGTTGGGAAATGGACTAAGTTTGTTCATTTACCTTCTTTAATAAAGTAGAGTAATTTGCCAGTCCAAGTAGAAAATGCATTAAGATTGGCCTGATAGCACTATGATGCTTTGTTTTGTAGTTGTAGAGAATATTTTTGAAAGTATTAATAAATAGGTTGGGAAAATATTTAATATATAGTAATAATATCTATGTATTTTTAAAATTACATATGAGATTTTTAGTAAAGGAATACGTATACTTTCTGAGTATTGGGAAATACAGACAAGGAATGTTTTAACTTTCATTTAACACTGAAAACAAGGAAAGCAAAGGGGAAATAATAGAAATTAATACGATCTTGAAGATTATCAATGAAAAACATATCATTACTTAAATTTATGACAGATTTACTATTTTATTAGCTAAGTGTGCTTTGACCATAAATAACCATAAATAACCATATTAAAATTAAAAGTTATTATACTTTAAAATTTCAGTTTTAAATATATTGATCTATCAAAATTTATCCTGTTATTTAAAAATGTACTAGCATGTTTTGGTTATGGGACTTGCACTTTTGATCAGTGCTACAAGATTTGGAGATTTAATATTTTAAAATGATTAAATCATATCTAAGCATATTTAATCATATTTAAACATATTTTAATGTCGTTTCAAACGTTTCTTTAAAATATATGCCAAGTAGTATTTTTTAATGCAAAGATACCCATGAGGCTTTAAAACTTTATTAGCAATTTTACTCAACATTCTTTTATTACCAACTTGGTTCTACAGGAAAGTCTGATATTTCTATATTTTCCTATAATTCATTTGCAAATTAAAAAAAAAATTGAAAGTAAACTGAATAGCAGCTTAATATAACCTTATTACTTAGTTTTATAGGCTCTACCTTATTTTCCAAAATTTATATGCTGAAATCCTAACCCCTAGTACCTCAGAATGTAACCCTTTTTGGAGGTAGGCTCTTTAAAGAGGTAAGTAAATTAAGTAAGGCCATTAGGGTGATCCCTAATTTAATGACTTGCATTCTTATGGAAAAAGAAATTTGGACACAAACATATACAGAAGGAAGATGATGTGAAGACTCAGAAAGAAGATAGTCATCTACAAGCCAAGGAGACAGACCTGGAGCAGGTTTGTCCCTTACATCCCTGTTGGTCCATGCCTAGGCTTCCAGTGACCAGAAATGTAAGAAAATAAATATCTGTTGTTGAAGCCACCCCATCTGTAGTACATTGTTACACCAGCCCTAGCAAATGAATGCAACTGGAATTTAGAGCAAAGATAATAATCTAGGGCAGTTGCACCTAGCAACTTGCATGCATACATTTTAGTAGTTTATGAATAGTTTAATCTCTATCATATGATTGTTCATCACAGATGTCTTATAATGCACAACCTACTTATCCTTTCACAAGTAGCAGAAATAGTAGAATTGACTATAGATTTTGAGTGCATTGCATGTGAATATGTGGTATTGCTAAAAATATTACAAAACATAAACAAGGAGTTCCACATCCAGCATGGGAGTGTTAGGTGCTCTGATGACCCCTGCCCCAGTGAAATTAGTAAATACTACTAAAAATAGTGACCACTTAAACTTTCTGAAAATGGCCCTAAGGGCATACAGCAAGTGAAAAAAAAGTATTCAAGACAATATGCAAACAGTTGTTAAGAAATGCAAAACTCTGTGCTATTTCAACCAAAACCCACAGCACATGTCCAACCTCCCAGGTCACTGAGAGAGAAACTCCACATCATCTGCTACAGCCAAAAAAACAAGGTGCACTCTCCACCCAAATCCCTGTCAGAGGATAATCTTCCTGACAGGGACAGTTATATAGGAGTTAATAAGAAATTATTGAAATTATTGGCCAGGTGCAGTGGCTCATGCCTGTAGTCCCAGCACTTTGGGAGGCTGAGGCAGGCAGATCATTAGGTCAAGAGATCAAGACCATTCTGGCCAACATGGTGAAACCCCATCTCTACTGAAAATACAAAAATTAGCTGGGCAGGGCGGCATGCACCTGTAGTCCCATCTACTTGGGAGGCTGAGGCAGAAGAATCACTTGAACTCTGGAGGCAGAGGTTGCAGTGAGCTGACTTGGTGCCACTGTATTCCAGCCTGGCAAGATAATGAGACTCTGTCTCAAAAAAAAAGAAAGTATTTAGGCATTTAAAAGAGTTCTCAGTGGAATTTTCCTTTAATAAAAAGCAGCCGCCAGATCATTTCCTTTCTAACAAAAAGTAGCCTGAAACATCAAGCTGCAAGCATAGAAAAGCAAGCCAGAATTTTGCATAGGTGAATGCTGGCAGGTATGCCAGAAGCCAGGTATATCTAACGTGGCAATTCCTTCTTCCCTTTTCCTTGTCACCATGTGTGCAGGTGCCATGGTGCTGGCCAGGTAAAAGCCCCATTTGCATAAGAAAAGATTAAGCTGGGAAAGGACGGCTCTTTGTGGGCTATGTAAATGTCACACCTGGTCAAACCAGTCCACTAAACTTTATGTAAATCAAACACAACTTCCTCAAGCCCCTCTACACAATCAACCATATCTTGCCCCAAACCCAAAACTCACATGGGCATCTCCTTCCTCTGCATGGAGAAACTCTCTCCTCTTTTGCCTGTTAAACTTTCCACTCTTAAACTCACTTCGTGTGTGTGTGTGTTTGTGTCTTTGTGTGTGTGTGTCCACATCTTTGTTCTCCTTAATGTGAGAGAACGAACCCTCAGGTATTTCCCAAGACAGTGATGTCACTTCATTTTGGGAGCTCGTCCAGGATCTGAATTGGAACAGAAGTTATAATCATCAGAGGGAGCAGTGAGTGTAGGAGTGAACCTTAGCTTTCAACTGTGTCTTTTCATTTTGAGGCTCTTGGTCTCCATTTAAAATTAAATCAAATCAGTAAGAGGCATCCAACAGTCATTTAAATGCTGAAAAGGCAACTGCCATTCTTAAAGTCTCAGAAGTAAGGCTTGCTGGGGAGAACATGGAGAACCCCCAATGCCTATGAGTCACTAGGCATGTTGGTCATGCTTCAAAACAGTTTCTTTTCAGGGAGGGCCTAGCCAGTATGTGGGGCTGGGAAAGGTGCTAAAGCAACGAAAGATTTCTACACCCTGGTGTTATCCAAAGGCTTCTGGACTAACCCCAGCCTTTGACCACCTGACTGGGTGCTGGTAAAAGAGTTTCCAACTATCCTGTCACAAAATGTCTTCCTTTCCTATTCATGATTGCCATGTCTCCTATCCTCCTATCCTCTCTGGGTATGCAATGTATGGGAATTGTTACAGTTCAGGCAAATAGTACTGTTAGGAAAAAATATCAAATGCTGTAGTAACTGGGAATCCTATCTATTTTCTGTGATTCTCTAGGAGTCTCTCCCAATAATCACTTCTCTTTCTATCCTTCCTCTAGTGAGCATATGTCATTTCTTTTTCTCTCTTTTTTTTTTTTTTTTTTTTTTTTTTTTTGAGACAGAGCCTCATGCTGTCACCCAGGCTGGAGTGCAGTGGCATGATCTTGGCTCACTGCAACCTCTGCCTCCCAAGTTCAAGCTGTTCTCTGCCTCAGCCTCCCTAGTAACTTGGACTACAGGCGTGTGCCAACATGCCTAGCTAATTTTTGTATTTTGAGTAGAGGTGGGGTTTCACCATGTTGACCAGGCTGGTCTTGAACTCCTGACCTCAAGTGAGCTGCCCACCTCGGCATTACAGGCATGAACCACTGTGCCTGGCTGAGCACATGGTGTTTCTAAGCCAACACCACCACCTAGTGGAATAGAAATCCTCTCCATGAGGCAGGGTTTCAGTCTGTGCTTTGCCCAAACACTCTAGCTTCCCAATTCTCCTCCCTTTTTGTGACCCTATACTAGAGAGACCAGGCTGTATGCCTCTTCTGTGAACAGGAAAACTCTGCTTTCAACAATTAGGAGTAAAATTCTTCCAAAGCCAAATTTTAGTCTGATACTGTCCTGTCATCAGGAAAACTGTCATTAGGTCCCTACGTTCTTTTAAGGCACCCATTCTGCCCCAAATTAAAACAGTACTTAATTAGTAAGGGGTTTTAAAGTCCAGAAGTTAACCAGAACAATTCTCTAAGGGTCAATGCTTTAGCATGGGCTATAATAGTAGGATATAGAGTTCAATCTAGCACACTCCTGATCCATCTTTTGGGGATGCACACAGATCACATGAATCTAGGAATTCAAAGGGGAATCACAAGAGGAGAACTAGGGCTGCATGGGTACACATGACTAATCCCATCATCTGGTTTCTCTAGTTCTGTTGCTTGGAGGGTCACGCCTACAACCATGGACGGCACATCTAACAAGGGGCTGGGGTCCCTTGTTAGGACCCAGGAGGGAAAACAGTATGGGGGATACTCCTACTGTCTTCCTTTCTGCCCTAGGTCACACTGAAAGGAGGGAGACTAAGGGGAAGCCTCTTCTTCTCTCTTAACTTTCTAGATTGGTAACAGGCAAACTTCACCTTGCACCCATCTGGAGTGTATTCTGAAACACTGGAACTTCTTTAACCCGAGGACTTTGAAGAGAAAAGTGACTCATTCTCTTTTGCACAATGTTGTGACCTTTGCAAGCATTGTAAAACCAACCCAGCTCTCTTAGTAGTCATATCAGGCAGTCCTATAAAGAATTAGAAAAGCAATTTTCGGGAGAACCATCTGAGAATCCCCCATATTTAGGGATCCCTCAAGTTCTCTTCTCATTACAGGACCTTAGGCAAATAAAGGAAGACTTAGTTCGATTTTCTGACAATCCCTACAAGTATATAAAAGCTTTCCAAAATTTAACTCAGGTGTTTAACCTCACATGGAGGGATGTTATGCTTCTCCCAAGCCAAACCGTAACTGTAGCTGAAAAGCAGGCATCTCTACAGGCAGCAGAGAATTTTGGAGATGAGAAATGTGTTTCCTATAATAAACTGAAAAAGAAGAAAGGAGATAGGGAAGACAAATAAATAATAGAAAAACATTTCAAATAGGAAGTATTTCCTCTTGACAACCCTGATTGGAACCCCAATAGCTCTGCAGATGAATGGAAAAGGAAACACTTTTTAATGTGCATATTAGAGGGCCTATGAAGAAAGAGGGCCAAACCTCTTAATTACTCTAAACTGTCCATGAAAGAAAACAAAAGTCAGATGAGAATTTCACAGCCTAAATGAAAAGGCTGAGCGGCACTAATAAAATACACCTTCTCATCCCCTGATTCAGTCGAGGGACAGCTCATTCTAAAGGACCATTTTTATTACACAGACAGCTCCCAGTATTAGAAAAAAACTACAGAAGCAGGCTATAGGAACAGATAGCACCTTGGAGAACCTTCTGAAGGTGGCCACTTTGGTAGTTTATAATAGGGGTGAGGAGGAGGCCCAAGAGAAAGAGGGAACTCAGGAGAAGGACAGAGGCTCTAGTAGCTACTTTGCAGTCTTGCAAAGTCCAGGATCCCTGAGATGCATCTCCTAATTGCTATCGGTGTGGCAAGTCAGGGCACTTTTAAAATAAAGTGTCCAGGCAGCAAAAAGAAGCCACTTCAACCCTGTCCAGCCTGTGGCAGAGACCACTGGGGATCAAACTGCCCCCCTGGAGATGGAGGTCACTGAGTTCAGAACCAGTCTCACAGCTGGTCCAGCAGGAGGAGGGTCCCAGTGCTCAAACCCCTGGCTCCAATAGCTCAAACTGTCATTACAGGACAGGAGCCTAGTGTAATTCTGAAAATTAAAGGAAGGAACACTACAGCCAGTCTCTCACTCTTCTCCTTTCTAATCCAGACCTTTCCAGAGCCTGATCATAAGGGCCATCTCAGCAAAAACTCCACTCTAATCCAATATTTTTCTCAACGCCTTAGTTGCAGCTGGGGGGACCTATTATTTACAGATGCCTCCAGGCTATTGCCACAGTGGCTATACTCGTCAGATAAGCCTCCAAGTTGACCCCAAGGAATAACAGTTTACACTCCATGTAATGCGCAGGATCACTGTTCTCTAAGGGGAACCTTTGGCTAACAAACAGCCGGTAAAGCAAGAAATTCATAAGGCAGGATATGCAATACTCACTCTAACTGATGTCACCGGAAGTGTGTCTCCTTCTCTAGGCACAAGCGCTCAATTAGCTGAACTGATAACCCCTGGAACAACACTTAAATTAAGCAAATGATAGGTAGCTAACATTTACACTGACTCCAAGTATGCTTTCTTAGTTCTCCACACTCATGCTATCATTTGCATGGAAAGACATTTTCTTATCCCTAATGGATGTTCTATAAAATATCACCAGGAAATTAACAGGTTATTATCCTCAGTTTTCCTTCCACAAGAAATAGCAGCAATGCATTGTGGGGGACATCAAAAGGGAACAGATGAAGTAGCAGAAGGAAATAGGTTAGCTGATCAAGCAGCTAAGTAAGTGGCAAGGAAGCCTCAAGGCATCAACACACTTCAATCCCCTTTAATCCAGGAAGGATCTGTAAAAGAAATTAACCCTCAGCACTCCCCTGTAAAAATAAAATGGACCACTTCTTGAGGGTGTACTTTCCAGCCTTCAGGATGGCTACAGTCAGAGGCTGGCAAACTTCATTTGTCAGCCTCCAGCCAATGGAAAATCCTTAAAATCCTTCGCCAGACTTTTCACTTGGGAAAGGATAAAACTTATCAATGTGCTCAGAGATTGTTTTCGGAAGAAAACTTACCAAAAAACAGTCAAACAGGATGTAAATGCCTGTAAGGTCTGTCTTAAAAATAATCCTCTAAACAGATGGCTCTTTTCTCCTCAAACCCAAAGGATAGAAAGCTATCCAGTGGAAGAAGAGCAGGTAGACTTCATCCACATGCCAAAATCAAAGGGCATGCAATGCCTCCTGTTATGGGTAGATACTTTCACTAACTGGGTAGAGGGATTTCCATGCTGTATGGAAAAGGCCTCTGAGATAATAAAATTACTAGTTAATAAAATAACTCCCCACTTTGGCCAACCTAAGTACCTTCAAAGTGACAGTGGCCCCTCATTTCATCAGACGTCACACAGGGAATCTCAAAAAGCACTAGGCATACACTGTCATCTCCATTGTGCTTGGAGACCTCAGTCCTCAGGAAAGGTAAAGAAAACAAATGATATTATCAAGAGACTCCTCAGAAAACTCTCCCAGGGAACTCACCTTCCTTGGGTCACTTTTCTTCCCATGGCCTTACTATGGGTAAGAAACACACCTTACAAAATGCTCTATAGATGGCCTTCATTACCAATGATTTATTAGATCAGGAAACCTCTAAGTTGATTAAGCATATTACCTCTCTGGTTCACTTCCAACAGGAATTAACACAACAATTAGCAAAAGCCCAAACCCAAGAAATAGAACCAACTTTATTTAACCCAGGATACGTGGTATTAGTATAAACACTGCTCTTTCTCTCGTCTTCCCTAAGCCTGAGCTGGGGAGTGCCCTACACTGTTCTTCTTTCAATGCCCTTGGCAATAAAAGTTACAGGAATCAACTCTTGGATACATTGCACTCAAGTCAAAGCTTGGAGAGCTAAGGGAGCACCTCTGGCAGCCCAGAGGAACGTCCTAAGTATCAACGTGAAGAAATAGAAGATCCTAAGCTGAAAATCATAAAAGATAAGTAACTGAGTGAGGGCTACTCATCCTACTGAGTCCTACCTTTGCCTCACCAAATACTTTTCGTCATGCAGACGTTTCCTCTCAAAATTCACCACCAAATATTAGAACTTTGTTTTAACATATATTTACAAGGAAATTTTTAATCATTCATGAGATTGCATTTGTAACTTTGTAGAACCCCAAAGGGAAATTCCATATCTTAGCAAGTAAAATTTTAAATAGAAATTATCTACGACACCACCCTTGCAGGAATTGATATACTCACTCTATGATTTGCAGTAGAACTATACACTGTGACACCCTCAATGTGGAATTCTGGTTGTAAAATTCTAATTGCTGTAATATTCTGCCTAATTATCATCTTTTTAACAGGATTAACAATTGTAGGAAAGACTTAGCCAAGGTTGTTTTGCTTAATTATTATCCTTATAGCAGGGGTAATAGTTACAGAAAAGATGTCAGCATGAAAGATTTACTGTCACTGAGCTTGCTAGGACATTTTATTGATATTGGTAATACGGTGCACTCTAGCTATGAAAAGAAGTTTATAAAGAATATAGATTTTATATAAGCAAGGATCTTGTATGGTAAATTCTTGTCCTAAAAGGAAACAACTGGAGGAAGGATGTTTAGGAGAAGTCAGAAAGTTTAAGAATGTTGTAAGATTGTCTGTGAAAGTCATGAAAGGATGAATAATTGAAGAAAATAAATTGCCAAGATTAACACTAAAGTTACTTTAGCCACCCAACAAAATATTTCTCCCAATCATATTACAAATTTTAAGAAGTAGCCTAGACCAAAAATTATCTTCTAATGGTGAGTCTGGGGGGGAGTACATGTATTTTCTCAAAGAAAAATATTACTTATATGTTAACACTTCTAGTAAAATACAGCAAAATCTGGTGGAAGCAAGCTAGTTTTAAAATCCATTAAAATAGTTAACTGATATCAAACTTCACTGTCATAGTTATGGCCTACAGTACCTGCACTAATAATAGTAATCTTAATACTCATGTTCAAGTCCTATATTCTAAACCTTCTTGTAAAATTTATCTCTTTTTGCCTAGAAGCAATCAAACTCTAAATGATGCTGCAAACAGGACGATGCATGAACACGCCATTCTTCTGAGGACCCTTAGCTCAACCCCAGGAGGAGCCCTAGCTGCCCCAAACAATGCCCCTTTTTAACGGGAAGTAGCCTGAAAGAGTTGTTGTCCAACATGCCCCAAAACAGTTAGAAATACTTCTCCTGAGGAAGGAAATGATATAGGTATTAATAAGACGTTATTTAGGCAGTTAGTGAGGATAAAAGAGTTCTTGGTGGAATTTTCCTTTAATAAAAAGAAGCCCCCAAACCATTTCTTTTCTAACAAAAAGTAGCCTGAAAAATCAAGCTGCAAGCAGAGATAAGTAAGCTAAAGCCTTGCATAGGTG
Organism: Macaca thibetana thibetana; assembly: GCF_024542745.1. NCBI lineage: Eukaryota > Metazoa > Chordata > Mammalia > Primates > Cercopithecidae > Macaca > Macaca thibetana. Next base: position 183,627,378 of record NC_065579.1, on the reverse strand, counting down.
AATCCTGGCAGCTATGCCAGAAGCCAGCTATAGCCAACATGGCGATTCCTTCTTCCCTTATCCTGCCCATCCCAATGTGTGCAGGTGTCATGGCAACAGCCAGGTAAAAGCCCCATTTGCATAATAAAAGATTAAGGTGGATGGCCAGCCTCTTAGCAGGCTATGTAAATGGCACACCTGATCAAACTAATCCTGTACACCCTATGTAAATCAAACACCGCCTCCTCAAGCCCCTCTATAAAATCAACCAAATCTCACCCGAGATTTGAAACCAACTTGGGCATCCCCTTCCTCTGCACAAGGAAGCTCCCTCTTCTTTTGCCTATTAAGCTTTCTGCTCTTGAACCCACTTCGTGTGTGTGTGTGTGTGTATGTGTGTATGTGTGTGTGTTTGCATCTTTGTTCTCCTTAGCACAAGACAACAAACCCTGGGTATATTCCCAGACAACGAGGCCCGATGCCGCTTTGACAGAACATCAGCATTTTCCATTTGCCCCTAGCTGCCTCCTTCTGAGGTTAACATCTGCACAACTGAGGCCTAGAGGTAGGATGTCCCTTCACCTTCCCAACCTCCAGCTACCTTGAGAACAGCACTGCTGAGAATAGTGGGACCCTAATTTCTCTTGCCTTGGCTCCTGGGGTGTGTGAAGCCTGGATGTCTGAGACACATCTCAGTTAATTTAGAACGTTTATTTTGCCAATGTTGAGGATGCAGGCTCATGACACAGCCTCAGAAGGTCTTGACAACATGTGCCCGAGGTGGTCAGAACACAGTTTGGTTTTATACTTTTAGGGATACATGAGATATCAATCAACATATGTAAGATGAACATTGATTTGGTCCAAAAAAGGCGGGACAACTCGAAGCAAAGGCAGGACAACTTGAAGTGGGGAACGGGCTTCCAGGTAAGTCATAGGTAGATAAGAGACAAATGGTTGCATTCTTTTGAGTTTCTGATGAGCCTCTCCAAAGGAGGCAATCAGATATGCATTGATCACAGTGAGCAGAGGGATGACTGAATAGAATGGGAGGCAGGTTGGCCCTAAGCAGTTCCCAGCCTGACTTTCCCCTTTAGCTTAGTGATGTGGGGGCCCCAGGATTTATTTTAGTTTTACAGGAGGAAGTGGCACATCGAGAGAATCCAGCTGAAAACACTTGGGCCGGCTGCCCTGCCCATCTGCTAAGCACACACTCCTGAAGTGGGAATGTCTATTCAGAAAGAAGTGAATAATTATCCCTGCTCCCAGATACTACCAGGGCAGTAGCTCAGAGATTTTGGGGCAAAGCAAACTGTAGAAGAGAGCCCTAATTCTGCCTCCAGAGGAAATGATATAATTTAGAATAGTTCATGGAGAAAAGCAAGCCTAGAGGTACTCTCAAAAATAGTGAAGGTTGTGCTAAAGGGAATTGGGAGATTAACTCATTGCAGATGTAAGTCTGCTAGGTGTTTTTTGTTGTTTTGTTTTGTTGTTGTTTTTGAGACAGAAGAGTTGCCCAGGCTGGAGTGCAGTGGCGCGATCTCGGCTCACCACCTCTGCCTCCAGGGTTCAAGCAATTCTCCTTCTTCAGCCTCCTGAGTAGCTGGGTAGGTGCTCGCTACCACATCCAGCTAATCTTTGTATTTTTTAGTAGAGACAGAGGCTCACCATGTTGGCCAGGCTGGTCTCCAACTCCTGACCTTGGGTGATCTGCCTGTCTCAGCCTCCCAAAGTGCTGAGATTACAGGCGCGAGCCCCCACGCCTGGTCAGGTCTGCTAGTTTTTAAAGAGGAACAGGTAAAGAGGTTGGAAATAACTAATTCTGGTCATAACACATCTTAAACACTGTACTCAGCAGCTATCTCCTCAAATAAGCTGGATTAGTCATTAAATTATTTTGTGTCTAAAGGTATTGTTAAAAACAATTGATTAATCAGCCAGCAATTAATGGAGTTTACATTTGAGTGTGGTTAAGAGACAGCCAGAGAAAGAGAATCCCACCATACCACCATCATCCCAGGTGACTGTGTGCAAACCCAAGGCTGTGGCCTCTGGTGAGCAGCATCAGAAGCTTCACACTGCAGAGTAACGTTGAGGTTGGAGTGAGTGTGTATGGCAGTAGGAGGAGTCGTTAGCAAAATAATCCAGGCAGTCACTCAAGTAGACAAATAAATAACAATAACAAACTCTGGATGTGGGGGAAGGTGAAAACCAATACACTGGGTTGAGGCAACATACAGTTAATTCTTATTACCATAGGCAGTTATGTTCTGTAAGTTACCACAAACACTGAATTAATAAATACTAAACTATTTGTTCTTGGGGAAAATACAAAGACAGGTTCCAGCGAGCCAAATTTTTGTCAACTAATCAATGCATAACCTTGTTATTTGTATGTTTCTGTTCTGTTTGAAGAAACTTCATGTAATATATATTCTTGATTCATTAGCATTAAACTCAAGGCCAACAGCACTATTACTCACATCTCAACAAAGTTTATCTAACACACGTATTTTCTCTATAGAGCCTCCTTGCACTTGGGACAAAAGACAGAACTTTAGCACTATGCTTGGGGATCATTCTAAACAGTGAAATAGCACAAAAAAAGTGGTTTTGACAGACTGTGAAAAGACACTTGTTTATCATGTGAGATTGCCATGTTTGACCTCAGTTGAGAACATGTGCATTGGGTGGCTAAAATATGTCACGTCCCTTCTCCTATCCATGAAAGACCACAAAGGCACAGTGAATATTGATTTGGGTGGGGGAGGAGGGGGTGTCAAATTTTAGCAAGTAGGTAAATTCACAAATATGGAATTTGTGAATAATGAAAGCCAGCCATATGATCTAAATGGCCCAGTTTCCAACAAAAAAACATTACTAGACATTCAAAGAAACAAGAAAATATGACCCATATAGATTTTAAAAAGCAGGCAACAAAAATGATGAAAGCAAACAGAATTCACATTTGAAATACAAAGACTTTAAAGTAGCCACTGTAAATAAACTTAAAAAACTAAATGAAACCATGATTAAACAAGTAAAGGAAGATATGATGACAGTGTTCAGAAATGCTGATTGTGATTGGACTGATGATGCATACATGCCCAGATATAAATGCTCATTTTGTTTAGTAAGAATAAGATGCGGTTAATTGTTGGAACAGGTCACTGAAAAACTGGTGACTGACATAAATTCATGTCATAAAATATATGAGCTATTTATATGACATATGTAAATGATGCTTTTATATTAAGCCCAATGAAATAAAGTTTAAAAATTCAGAATGTTATAAGAAAGCATGATGAAACTATTTTTCATCTTTACATTTTTATACTTCCCGTGTCCTTTTATTGCTTATTTGTTTAAGGTATATCTTTTGTAAGCAACATATACCTGAGGTTTTTTAAAGATAATGTTTAATTTGTGCATTTTAACAAGTGACTTAAAATTTGTTTATAATTTTGACTATTACTGATATATTTGAACTCATGTCTACTATTGCCTAATATGTTTAGTCTTCATTATGATTTTATCTTTTTCTTGAAATTCTTTCTGAATTTCTCATATTATTTCTTCTTGTGCTAATTTGGAAATTATATTAGCATTATGTTATTAATTACTTCAATATTTTATCAACCATACTTACCTTCATAATTTCCTGAGTCTAATGTAAATTAGTGCTTTAATATTACCCTTCCTCAAAAGAGGTGAATCTCAATGCTAAGTCTTCTATGAATTATTTTATTATCTAGCTGTATTGTTGAGTCCATTGTGTCTTGTTTAACATGTTTTCTATTTTATTCCCATTTTCCAGCATGTTCTGAGAAACTTAGATTATATATTCTGTGACTTATTTATTTTAGCTTCAGGCTATTTCTTTTCATGCTGATAGGTTTATATCTTAATTTTTTTTTACTAGAATCTATACAATACAAATTATTGTCTCTCTACCCCAAAATATCTCTATCTACTGTGTTCTTATTTTAACTGATCGTTTAGCTAGGTTTAGAATTCAGCATTGACAGTTATTTTCCTTCATTTCTTTGAAGATATTAATTCAATTTATGTCTGAAATAAATTTTTACAGATAAAAGTTAGATCATGCAATGCCATTTATCTGTTGATCATCTGTTTTATTTCCTGAGTAATCTTTATTTTTGCTTTATCATTGTAATTATTTATTTTAGGTATAAAATTTCTTGATTTGGATGTGTTTTACTTTCCTCTTCAGCACTAGATATTTATTTTATTTTTAGGGATTTATATATTCCTTCAACTCTTAAAAATCGTCAGACATATCCTTTTTTTTTTTTTAAACAATGTCTCTGAACTGTGTGTTCTTTGATTGTCTGGAACTTGTGCTAGACATCTGTTGGAGCATCTCAATAGGTTCCCCATTTCTCAAATTCATTTTTATGTTCTAATTTTCATGTATCTTTTTGTCATTAATTCTACATTCTGGTTTGTCCATACCACCTGTTTTTCCCATCGTATTAGCAATATATATAATGAGTGTATATTTATATCTATATCTATATAATGTGTGTAAATTTATATCTGTATGCTCCTATGTGGTCTTTTCAGTTCTCTTAGACCTTGAATGTGTCTGCTTCTCACTGCTTCATAAATTGTTATTCTTTCTTTTTGGCTATTTCTACTTTTATTCCTTTGAGTTCTTTAAAATGTGTATCTTATGTCTTTTTCAAATTGCTCATTGGACTTAATTCATTGGAATGGATTAACCCATTTATTGAAATTATTGGCTATTGTTTATTAATTTAGTTTTTCTGTTATGTTGTGAAATTTAGGTTGCAGGCTCATCTTAAGAGCTGCTTCTCTTCATTTTTCTCCTTCCTTCTCTTTCTTCTTAAATCTACTTTCCTCTAAACCCATAATATCATGACCTCCCTTTCATGTCTGAAATTATGTTTTACTCTACCTGATAAAACAGGTTTTTTATTTCAAACTCTGCAATTATATTGATAATCCAGGGCTGTCATTCTGTGGAGGCAGTATTGATCCATTTTGATGGTCAGTGCTTGTCTTGCTCATGGTCCTGGTCATGTGGCACCCCCAACTGCAACAACAACTCAATGCCAAATGCAGACCTATGCAGTCATTGTGGGTATTTAACCCCCTTTCCCAGGAATAGAGAATATACCATTGCTTTAGTCATATACAGTGAGCCTGGTTCTCCACTTTGCCATTTCTGAAACACATTTGCTTCCTTTTTTGCCCCATAGCCTGGAATTCAGGTCTATGCCTTCTACTTCTGCCCATTTCTCTGTGTTTTGGGTGAACAGACCTTTTATATTGTCTCTGACCATGGTTTTGTCATTTTAATTTGTTTTGACAGATATTTAGCCCATACTTTTTCTAAATTGAATTAGGGGTATTGGCTATTTCTCTGTGATTTCACAGTACAACCTTGACATGAAGAGAATATATTTCAATAATCAAAGTCGGGTAGAGATGGCTGAAGAGACAACTAAAAAATGCATGCTGTATCATCAGAAGGTGCAAATGGTCATAAAGTTTACTTTTCTACACGTTTCCTCTTTTAAATTGAAGATAATCTACCAGGGTAATTACACGTTATTCTTCTGATTTTAAATTTTATTATTAAATTATCATTATTTCCTTTTACAATATACAATCTTTTAAATTTTAATGCCATAAAGTTCCAGAATATGTCATTGCATTGTCTTCTGTATTTGAGTCTTTGTGCTTTTATTACTTATCTGCCTATCCTATTTAATGATATAGAAATATAGAAATCTGCTTTAGAAATTCAAAACATGTTTTCTCAACTTATCATGTGTTAAGTAACGACATATATATATATGTGTGTGTGTGTGTCTTTGCCCCAAGTTCCTGACACCAAGCACCTAAAACCCTGCTTGACAGGGATGGTAGGAGAGTAATTGTTCTAATATTTGAATTTTGACTGCAGTTCCTGACACAGGGCTCCTAAATAACCTTGGAATTTAGTGCTGTGTAATCCCAGCACTTTGGAAAGGTAAAAGAATCACTTGAAGCCAGGAGTTCAAGACCAGCCTAAGCAATATAGTGAAACCCCCACCTCAAAAAAAAAAAAAATTCAAAAGAAGCTTAGAACTTTCAACCTCATCAAGTAGAACAAAAATTTGAGTCATTAGCTAACACATTTCTCTCCGATTGGGAAGTAAAATTAAGATAAAAAGAGTATTAAAGCAGTAAGTATTTATCAAAGAAAATTGATGTTTTTATTTCTTTTGATTGCTCAACTGCCAAGCACATAACAGATGCTCAACAAATGTTTTTTCATTGTTCTTCTCTTTTAATTCATTCATTTAGTGTTTGGAGTTTATATAAATTTCACATAATAATTTTATGGGTCATCTGATTTAACAACTAAGAGAATAACACTAAGGGTGTTGAGAGAGTTTTGAAAGATGGTCTGTGTATCATGCATTATGATTTACATCCTGAAATGAAATGCCAACCAAAACATTTTTTACAGACAATATTTAGTAAACATTAGTAACGTTTTAATAAACTTTTGTGGTGTGTAGGTTGCAGAGATAATATAAATGCTCCTTATGAAGTCCACAATTAATAAGTCCAGGAGTTAAAACTGAAAGAAAACCAGGATGTTCTAAGAGGGATATGGTGGCACAATTAATTATCCTTCCTCATCTCATTCGTTAGCTATTCTTATAAGATTATATATGTACTTTGTTTCTTCTTTGGGTACTGTTAAAGTAAAAACATAACACAACAAAAACAAAAACTAATTTTTTTCTTTGTATGCTTACAGATGAAATTCAAAAACAGCAGATAAACTAGTCACTATCATCATTTAAGTTAACTGTCAGCCTTTGGAATGTGCTGATTTTACAAAAACATGGCTCTTTAAACTTTTCTTCATTTCTTTTCTGTATGCTTTGTTATCCTTAGAATTAATCCCATGAAGTCCTTCTGTCATCTTAATTTATCAACACCATTCCTTAGAAGTGTTTGCAAGTATAATCCCATTGCGACACACAAATTGTGATAAACTATGGGACCAAATCATGCTTCTTAATGAAATCATACATTTGCATGGATTGAAGCTGATACACAAAACATGTCTGCAAACAGCCTGATACTAGCCAAGTTTTGTTGATTCCCACAATAAAATTGTACTTGTATTGTATTTGTATTGCAGCTTGAAAATTCAAATGGAAATAGTCTGACATATTTACACCAGAAGAAAACTTTAAATGCAATGTAAAATTAAAATAAATTTTATTTTGTTAATTCGTATTAATAAAAACAATTACCTTAACATTGGCATGATTTCCTCTGTTTGATCTTCCAGTTTCGTGTTTTTGACTCAGCAATCTTTATCTTTGTCGAGTTGATTACTTATAATTTCATAGAGCCAAGATTCCTGGGAATGCATCGCTGAAAATGAAGTATGAATTGTATGTTTTTTAATATAAATTCAGTCTGAGGGATTTGTGATGATTGCTAATGCAAATCCCAACAAGAGAATATTTTATTTTGCTCCTTTGAACCAAGAGATAAGATTTTACAGTTTAAATGGTTACCAGTGTTGGTGCATTAATACATTTATAGAAAATAGATGTACCATTTTCTTAATATATACATTATTAGATAGAAAAACAAATCCTAATTTTCTTTGCAAACCCATAATATTCTCTGAAAGAAAGACAGAGAGTACTCTTTATAAGGAACCCATAAACTATTCAAGTAGAATAAGCACTTAAAATTTGTCTATCTTCATCTCATTCTCAATTAAAGAATTTCTTCTTCAGGTTTGTTAGATAATCATTCGGTGTCTACTGGAGGAATTTCAAAGATGTGAGCCCACTAGTCTCTTTCAACTAATACTTTCAACATTTTTTCTTTATTTTGTAGTTTTCTTCCCTGTAAAATATATTCTGTTCCTCAACCAATATTTATGGAACACCGTGCTAGGAATATATAATTAAACTGAGCTTGCCTTTAAGAACCTGTTGTCAATGGGAAAAACACAACAACAGCTGCTAATTCGTACCTCAGCTCAGATGAAGCATTTGAAGAGAAGTGTGTCCCTAAGTTTCTCTTTCTAGGTTAGAAATCTGTGAGTGAGTACATAGTAGCTCAGGTGACTGTGTCCAGACATTATCCCCCTTGTCACCTTCCCTTAATGCTCTCTAGTTCAGCAATACTCTTTCATAATATGGAACCAATACTTACTATTAGACCTTTAGATATGTATGCCCATAGCAAAGAAAAAACAATATGACCAACATTATTTATTCCTTTGATAATTTTAATTTAAATATACACCATTTATTATATTTTCCCCTGTCTTATATTCATTATTTTGAGTCTATTGTCTCAGGTTACCAAACATACTTTATGTTATTTTTCATAGCATGGTGGCATCCATAATTTTTTCAATTTCCTTTTCTATATTGTAATCTGATTATTCAATAAAAATAAGGTGGGGTCAATGACAAAACTCTAAACTACATGATTATAGACCTCTCTTGATTGGGACATGAAGTCTGTGGAAAAAGCAACGGTGTATACATTTTTTAAGAAGGTTATTCAGTTTTAATGTGATATTCAAATAGGCCTTGAGACTTCATCCTTCCCTAGTATATTTAAGAATTAGTCCTCAAAAATAAATTAATAATGTCAAAATGCATTAAATCTGAATTTAGACTAATATTTCGTCTACAGTATGTATGATACAGCCTTCCTTTAAGGCATGAATTTGGTGTTACATTTATAATCCACAGTAAGCAAATTCCTTACTTAACATTAACATGTTTCACAAAAAGATAAACACCAAAGAGAATACATTTCTTTAAAAAAAAAAACAAAATAAAAACACTTATTTCCATAATTTGCAAATATATTTTAATTACTCTAATAAAATATCTTGAATTAATGCATTTATTTATGCATTTTGAAGAACCCATGCCCCCTTAATCACAAAAATCGGCAGTTGAAAAATATTTTGTTGGAGTTTTGTGATGTACTTTCAAGGAGATACACAATGTCTAAGTAATCATGTAATCTCAGTAATCTCTGCATGTTTTGATAAATAAAATTTACAAATATCTCTATATTTTAATTTAAAATTTTGTTGTTTTAATAAATTAATAAACAAAACAACCATGACTGTGATGCTAATCTAAGTTACTCACACTCCTTTGACACTATTTGTTTCCATAGTAACACTTTCTTCTCTTATCCAAACACTTACCATTTGTTTTTATTTTCTGCCCTTAACTTCTAAGTTTATGAAGGACTATTTCTATCTCATTCTCTGTTATATCAGAAATTCTAGCGTGGGGTCTGGCATACAATGCCTGGGCACTGACTGTCTTTGACTGAATTATAAAACAAAGTGAAGGTAAAAGTTCTGGGAAACAGAAGATTGAGAACTTCAACTAAATATTGCTTAACTTTGGCCACATTTCACCCTTGAGAAAAACAAGCGGATACAACTTATTATTTCTAAAGTCCAACTCAGCTATGGGGTTTTCATTATTTCATTTGTGGGCTAAGAATTGGCAAGAACTAAAAATATATGTAGAATGTTCTTTCCCAGAGGGCCTTATTAAATTTTAAGCCAGGCTCGACAGGCATGGATGTTAGGGCAGTCCAGGTGCTGTTTTAAACACCACATCCTTTGCAACAATGTAGAAGCTGCTTTCCCCTGCTAGGAAACATACTACAACCCTTCACACTCATCTTCCCACAGTGGAGGGGCAGCCATGCACTTCCTGGAGAATAAGCACATACTCTGCAGTGCGCACAAGGAGCTGGCTCAATTCTATGGGAATGAGGAGTAGCTACAATCTCACTGTGTTAGGGCATAATAGAGTCCTTTAACTACACATCTACAGGGCTTCCTTAGCTGCTAGGAGACCCCACTCAAGTGTTCAATGAAGGAAACCCTCTTGATTCAAAGATTCAGGATATGCGGATTTGAATATCCACTGCATCCTGCCCCCCTGGTGCCACTCTAGCCCTCTGTTGCCTGCAGATGGCCCGGCCTGGCAAACACTCTCCTTGTTCAAAGAGAGATTAGCAGGTGTTAAAGACCACTGGCTCCCAATCAAGTATTTCCCCTAATGTAATCAGAAAACTGAAAGAACATGGAAAAGGAAAGTTACAGATAGAAAGTTAGCAGCTGTTTGAAGCATTTTTATGTAGAAAATGGATACTCATGGATTTTTAATGCACAGAACCCTTAGAAACCCCCCTACAGAAACAGACTTCCTGTAATCTGACCATGAGACTTCACTTGCCAAGTCCTTTTGTTACCCTGAATCGAACGATTGTATATTTTGTATATACTACCATTCATGCATATATAAATTAGCAATGGAAAAATCAGCCTAATTATTATCCACTTCAGATATCAGAATTGAATCTCTAAGCATGGATAAGGAAATGCAAAGTTATTCAGAGTAGATACCTTTACTGGGTGTATTTTATTTGAATCTGAATTATCTGAGGTTGTTAGGATGATTGCCCACAATGACAATTTGCAATCATACCCAAGCAAAATGAAAGTTATCTATACCTTGCATTAGTTTCTGTTCGTTTACTTTTAAAATATTATTAAGACTTTTTTTCTCACTATACTTTTCACATGCATCGATGCACACTAGAAGGATTTTTTGGTAGAAAAACAACATTTGTCTTGGTTTAAGATAGGAAGCAAGTCTATTTTCTGAGAGTAGCACCTATTTCTAAGACTCACAATTATGTAATAGAATGAATGGAAAAAAAAGAATTCAGAATCCATACCATCCACAACTGGATTAATGTACCTCAAGTATTTTTCACTATGGTGTTCTCTAGCCTATTCCTTTTTTTTCTGCAGTATTTCTCTAGTGACAGTGCCATCAAACTAATCTCATCTCTTTAGCCCTCAAAATTCTCTGTAATCTGAATTATAGCCAGATTTTTAACCTTAGTCCTAACACATTTCCAATATTATATTTTTGCTCTAATGAAATCTGGTTATTTGCTACTCATGCCACACTTTAAAGTCATAAATTAACCAAGATAATTCAAGAATGCTTGTGGCATAGCTGAGTGTATTTTTTTCATAAATAAAACATTTAAAATCAAATACATTTTTTCTAACATATCATGTTTGATCCTAAAACCACATATAAAGAATATTAAGACAAAGAGTAAGAAAAAAATCTACTTTGATCTGAAGTTCCTGTCTTAAAGTGCGTGATAGAATGTTTTCCAAAACCTGACTGAATCTCACATACATAGTGCCTCACAGAGAACTGCAAAATAGCAACTCAAATGTCACTTGTTTACTTAGGGAGGCTTATGTGACAGAGTTAAATAAATTGTGTGCATTATACTTTTTATGAACTATGCTTATAAGCACAAATTGTAGTTTAAAGTCATTTTAAAACCATTTTAAAGACTAAAACATGATAGCATTTCCTGTGAAAAATACATTTTGTATTTAGTACTACAGATTTTGGGATTATGTGCATTGTTTTAGAAATATATTATACAACATTTCTGTATTATCAATAAAAGGGTCAATTATTTTAGTGTGTGCTAAATCTCAGGCAGTACTTTGCATGGGTAAACATTTTATTTTATTGAACTCATTTTAGTACTCATTTTTTTGAGGTTGTATGTATTATTATAGTAATTTTATAGATGAGAAATCAGGTTCTAACAGGTGAAGTAGATTGTATATATTTGCCTATTCAGTAAGCGTAAGGCCATGATTAAATGAAGTCGATATAACTCCAAAGTGTGTGCTTTGTTTTCAATGTTAGCAGTATCTCAATCTTGGTTTTAAAACACAGTTAATTTAGCATCATCGATAGATAAGTGTTTATCTCAAGTCTGTGGAGCAGTAATTTTTACATTTCAGAGCCCAGCTTCTTTTTTTTTAAATTCTTTTCTAATGCTCTCCCTCATCCTACCCTACTCTCCAACAAGCCCCAGTGTGTGTTGTTACCCAGCCTGTGTCCATTTGTTCTCATTGTTCACCTTCTACTTACAAATGAGACCATGCGTTGTTTGGTTTTCTGCTCCTTCTTTAGTTTGCTGAGGATAATGGCTTCCAATTCTATCCATGTCCCTGCAAATGACACGATATTCCTTTTTATGGCTTCATAGTCATCCATGTTGTATATGTACATCATTTTCTTTATCAAGTTTATTATTGATGGGCCTTTGGGATGATTACACCTCTTTGTTATTGTGAATAATGCTGCAATGAATATACACATGCATGTATCTTTGTCATAGAATGATTTATATTCCTTTGGGTATATACCCAATAATGGGATTGCTAGGTCAAATGACATTTCTGGTCCTAGATTTTTGAAGAATTGCCACATTGTCTTCCGCAATGGTTGAACTGATTTACATTCCCACCAACAGTGTAAAAGTGTTTCTATTTCTCTGCAACCTCACCAGCATCTTTTGCTTCTCCACTTTTTAATAATCGCCTCATTCTGACTGGCATGAGATGGTATCTCATTGTGGTTTTGATAGATCAGTGATGTTGAGCTTTTTTCATGTGTTTGTTGGCTACATGAATGTTTTCTTTTGAGAAGTGTCTGTTCATATTCTTTGCCCACTTTTTAATTTTTTTTTTTATAAATTCATTTAAGATCCTTATAAATTTGGATATTAGGATATTAGACATTTGTCAGTTGGATAGATTGCAGAAATTTTCTCTCACTCTTTAAGTTGCCTGTTCTCTCTGATAATCATTTATTTTGCTGTGTAGAAGCTCATTAGCTTAATTAGATCCCATTTGTCAATTTTTGCTTTTGTGGAGATTGCTTTTGGTAATTTTGTCATGAAATCTTTGCCCGTGCCTATGTCCTGAATGGTATTACCTTGTTTTTCTTCTAGAGTTTTTATAGTTTTGGGTTTTCCATTTAAGTCTTTAATCTATCTTGAGTTAATTTTTGTATAAGGTGTGAGGAAGGGGTTCAGTTTCCATTTTCTGCATATGGCTAGCCAGTTCTCCCAACACCATTTATTAAACAGGTAATCTTTTCCTCATTGCTTGTTTTCATTATGTTTTTCAAAAATCAGATGGTTTTAGATGGATGGTCTTATTTCTGTGTTCTTTATTCTGTTCCATTGGTCTATGTGTCTTTTCTTTTTTTTCTTTTTTTCTTTCTTTTTTTTTTTTTTGGTACAGTATCATGCTGTTTTGGTTATTGTAACTTTGTAGTATAGTTTGAAGTCTGGTAGTGTGATGCCTCCAGCTTCATTATTTTTGCTTAGGATTGCCTTGGCTATACAAGTTACTTTCTGGTTCCATATGGATTTTAAAATACTTTCTTCTAAATCTGTGAAGAATGTCAGTGGTAGATAAATAGGAATAGCATTGAATCTATAAATTACTTTGGGCAGTATGGCCATTTTCATGAGATTGATTCTTCCCTTCCATGATCATGGAATGTTTTTCCATTTGTTTGTGTCCTTTCTGATTTCCTTGAGCAGTGGTCTGTAGTTCTCCTTGAAGAGGTCTTGACTTCCCTTGTTAGCTATATTCCTAGGTATTTTGTTCTCTTTGTGGCAATTGTGAATGAGAGTTCATTCATAACTTGGCTCTCTGTTTGCCTGTTGTTGGTATGTAAGAATGCTTGTGACTTTTGCACATTGATTTTGTATCCTGAGACTTTGTTGAAGTGGCTTATCAGCTTAAGAAGCTTTTGAGATGAGAGGATGGGGTTTTCTAGATATATGATCATGTCACCTGCAAACAAAGACAATTTGACTTCCTCTCTTCCTATCTGAATAACCTTTATTTCTTTCTCTTGACTGATTGCCCTGGCCAGAACATCCAATACTATGTTGAATAGGAGTGTTGAGAGAGGTGATTCTTGTTTCGTGCTGGTTTTCAAAGGGAATGCTTTCCGCTTTTGGCCATTCAAGTATGATATTGGCTGTGGGTTTGTCATAAAAGGTTCTTATTATTTTTAAGTATGTTCCTTCAATACCTAGTTTATTGAGAGTTCTTAACATAAAGGGATGTTAAATTTTATCAAAGGCCTTACCTGCATCTATTGAGATAGTCATGGTTTTTGTCTTTAAATCTGTTTATGTGATGGATTACGTTTATTGATTTGTGTATATTGAAGCATCCTTGCATCCCGCAGATGAAGTCAACTTTATTGTGGTGGATAAGCTTTTTGATGTGCTGTTGTATTCAGTTTTCCAGTATTTTATTGAAAATTTTTGCATTAATATTCATTAGGGATATTGGCCTGAAGTTTTCTTCTTTTTGTTTTTGTATGTCTGCCAGGTTTTGGTATCAAGATCATGCTGGCCTCATAAAATGCTAAAGGAATTTCTCCTTTTTGATTGTTTGGAATCATTTCAGAATAAAGGGTGCCAGTTCCCCCTTTTTATTTCTGGTAGAATTCAGCTGTAAATCCATCTGGTTCTGGGCTTTTTTTTTTGGTTGGTAGGCTATTTATTATTGTCTCAATTTCAGAACTTGTTATTGGTCTCTTCAGGGATTCAGCTTCTTCCTGGTTCAGTCTTGGGATGGTGTATGTGTCCATGAATTTACCCTTTTCTTCTAGATTTTCTAGTTTGTTTGCATATAAGTGTTTATAGTATTTTCTGATGGTTGCTTGTATTTCTGTGAGGTCAGTGGTGATATTTACTTTAGCATTTTTTATTGTGTTGATCGGATTCTTCTCTCTTTTCTTCTTATTAGTCTAGCTAGTGGTCTATATATTTTGTTAATTTTTTCAAAAAAACAGCTCCTGAATATATAGGCACCCAATACTGGAGCACTCAGATTTATAATACAAGTTCTTAGAGACCTACAAAGAGACTTAGACTCCCACACAATAATAGTGGAAGACTTTAATGCCCCATTGTCAATATAAGACAGATCATCAAGACAGAAAATTTAAAAGGACTGTCAAGACCTGAACTCAGTACTGGATCAAGTTGACCTGATACATATCTACAGAACTCTTCATCCCAGAATAACAGAATATATAGTCTTCTCAGCACCACATGACACTTACTCTAAAATTGATCACATAATTGGAAGTAAACCATTCCTCAGAAAATGCAAAAGAACTGAAATCACGAAAAAAAGTCTCTCAGCCCACAGTGTAATCAAATTAGAAATCGAGATTAAGAAAATCACTCAAAAGCACACAACTAGATGTAAATTGAGCAAATTGAATGACTCCTGAGTAAATAATGAAATGAAGGCAGAAATCAAGAAGTTACTTGAAACCAATGAGAACAAAGAGACAATAAACCAGAATCTCTGATACACAACTAAAACAGTGTTAAGATGGAAATTTATATCACTAAATGTCCATATCAGAAAGCTAGAAAGATCTCGGATGGACACCCTAACATCACAACTAAAAGAACTGGGGAACCAAGAGCAAAAAAACCCCAAAGCTAGCAGAAGACAAGAAATAATCAAGATCAGAGCAGAACTGAAGGAGATAGAGACACAAAAATCCTTAGAGCCCAATTCTACTTCTTGGTCTTTATTTCTAAAGGAAGAAATATCATGGTCCCACAGAATGCAATGTGATCTCGTGATGATTAAAGAAGGGACTTGTGAAATGCCAGTGTCTCAGAAATTAACTAAGCATCTCCCATGCATATTCTGTGTCTTCTTGTACCTAAAGGCATTATATATTACTTGTTCTTCAAAAGAATCATTTATAATATTGCCTGCTACCACATGCAATTCATATAAAGACAGAGAATGAGGTAAATAAATTTAGAAAACATTACTTCTTTAAAAATAGCATGCTTGAGATATTTAGACATTGTCAAAGAAATATTTAAAATAATATAATACATAAATCCATTACAAATTACCTATTTTTCAAAGGAGGTTGCCAAACTATAAAGTCACTTTATAGCTTTTACTGCACTTGTAATTATCCACTGTGTAATTAACCCTTTCACACGACAAAGAATGACAGCTTTATAGTTATTCTCATAGTGCATGTGCCAAAAATTTCTATTTTTGGAGATAGTTTTATAAATTATGTGCCAGTTGTTGCTAATATTGAATTGAGAGCAAGTCTTGCCTCCCTAGAAAGTCTTACTTAGGCAGATTATGTAACTCAACATGATGACTATCATCTGTTTAAATATATGCATGTATATATGTATATATCCACACACAAATATGTGTACACATATACATATATGCAGCTGCTCTTAGAGATTCTATAGGCACTATTTGAGAACTATACAAATACAGAAGCCCTAGAAAACATGCTTACCTTATACAATGTCAGAGTAGAAATTCCCCCTACAACCTACTCATACTGGATTTTAAACATGTTTTTCTTTATTGAAAGTAATATAAAATGTAAATAATGGAACATTGGGTTTTTTAAGAAAATCAAGAGCAAAAATTAGTCATTGATTAATAAATCTAATTATTTACAATATTTGTAGTAAAAATGTGTGAGTATCTAATTCAAAGAAAAGGAAGGTCATTTTTTAAAATGTGCTATGTACATAGCAAAAACGTTAGAGGATGTCTGTCAATGCTGATGTCCCTGCAATTTCTGACTTTTTGATCTTCATCTATACTCATACACCTTGTTAGCAGCTAATAAGCTGACATTTTAAATATATTTCAATAAAGCTAGTGAAATGTCTAGATCTCACTGTATTAGGTAGTTGTGCTGCTTTGTAGTCTATTTATTCTCTTTTTTCTTATTTGTAAGACAGTATTCTTTTAAACAAATCACAATTGTTTGTACATTCTGAGTGGATGAATTTCTACATTCAAATCAGATGACTTTTAATGCTCTAATCTTAAACAACAGAGAATAGCTAATGTGTCAGACGTGAGATTACTATGATGGCTGAACAAAGCCCAACTGTGGTATGCCAGTACCAGAGTAAAGACAGTGACATGCAAATTCAAACGGTATGGCCTACAGGTAGATATCAGTCTGAAGGAAAAAGATGAACGTGAATGTCAGCAAATGAAATAAAGCGTTGGTCAAATATTCACAACTGTATTTCAGAGTGATCCAGGAAAGTTTTAACTAAGGGTTACATCACCTGACAAAACTGTCTAAAGTTGTAACAAGGATGAAATAATAAAAACACTATTACCTAGATTTTCTGTATCTCACTAGGAGTCCTATACTGAATTAAGCACTTGCTTTTCGTTCAATATCTAAATTTATCTTTCCAGCAAGTCTATGAGATTGGCATCTAATAGATTATAAAACCAAAGTTCACCGTAGGTAAATGGTAAAAGTCAGATTAAAATACAAATTAATCCTGACTCCAAACTATCCCAGATAGTTTAGGACCACATGTGGAAATAAAAAAGGGATGTTAGTTGGATAGGTCAGTTTTCAATAATGCCATCTAACAGGTGATAAGCTCGGGAAGGTTAATATGATCACTCAGTAAGCAGAATACTGGAATTGTGAGTGTATTTGTTTCCTATAGCTATGGTAAAAAATTACTACAAATATATTGATCTAAAAACCACACAAAGTATTTTATAGTTCTGAATGTCTGAACTCTGAAAGAGTCTCACCAGTCTAAAATCAAGGTACAAACAGGGCTGGGTTTTTTCTGGAGACTCAAGGAACGAATTCATCTTCTTGCCTTTTCTAGCTCCTAGAGACTGCCTTCATTCCTGTGTCATGACCCCCTCCCACCCTTAGAGAGAGCAATGGCCAGATGAGTCTTTCTTACACCTCATCACTCTAATACAAACTCTTCTTTCCTTCTCTTCCACATGTGAGGATCCTGTGATTACCTTTGATCCTGAAAATCCATGGTAATCTCCATTTTTTAAGGTCAGTTGATTAGAAACTTTGACTTAATCTGCTACCTTTAGTATCTTTTCCTATTTAACATATTCACAGACTCCAGGGATTAACCCATTTATGCCTGAGGTTGCAATATTTTGAATTTTGAAATTAGACATTGACGATGACCCTGAGCAGTAGGATATAAATAAATCCTACATGCTTAGCATTCCAATAATGAAACACTAGGAATAAATGGGTTTTAAGATGTAGACATCTTTGGGAAGCCATGAGTCTGACAGAACAGTAAGGAAGTCATTGCATAGTCTAAACAGCAATTGTCAGGGCCCAGGAACCATGAAACTGAGATGCAAGATTGAAATTCAGCAATGTAAAACCAGGTTACGCAGGTCAGTATTGGATACACTAAGGGTTCTTGAATATTTTTCTGTGGTGAATGATTGAAATAGGACTATTAAAAATTTATCTGGGGATCCAAGAAAATATGTGCAAACCAAAAGTCCGTAAACACGTTTTGATGGACCACATTAACCCTCCTACAGTCAAGTTTCTGAATGTTTTGCATAAGTGGCAGCTTTGTGCCTGGAATTCTCCCAAAACACTGTAGATAAATAGTGGCTGCCTGTTTCCTATGATACATACACTTCCCCTGAATTCTTACTACTCTCTCTGTTTCCTGACACAGTGGTTTGTGTCTATTGTTATTTGTGATAACTCATCAAACGTTTACATTTTTATATAGGAAAAAATTCTCTTTAATGATGGAGAAATAAAAGGTGAACCAAAAAGGACATGCATCTTTGGAAATATCGAGCATGTTTCTCTAACAATAAAATCAATAGTAAGTTCATCTTACAGCCAGCCAGCTTCATTCATTTATGTGACCTGTTTGTCCCCTATTGAATTTTGAGTTTGCGACCCTCAATCTCTGTGTGGTAGGTGCATAAGCATGCCTTCTGGGGATTTAGGAGAAAGTTGGTATGATACTATACCTGGCTGCAATCTAGCTTTTCCAATTATAGGCAAATTTTGTAAGAACATTCATGTAATGATTTTAGCTGGAAACTTTCCCCAGCAAAGTAGAATTAAATGTTTTTATCAGATATATACTGTGGTGAAATCATACTACATTTCTTTATTGAGAGCTTCTCATAGACTTTTAAAATGTTTTTATAGTTGTGTCTTATAAAGTAAAAGTAATGTCTAGGTCAAAAGCTAGACTATGAAATTGGAAATATAGCCAAGGGAAATATTTAATGAGTGAATTTAAGAATTTGATGCAAATTAGAAATGAAGCCAATTTTAGATATCAGGAAATAAAGACCAAAAGTTATCAAAAGTGATGAGATGGATTAAAAATAACTCTATTAAAAATAAATTCATCACAAAGTATCATACTACTGATTGTTAGGCATAGAGTTTTATCATATCTGTTCGCTAACTTTTTAAGCATATGCCCATTTCATCCATCTATTTATTTAAGACTTATTGAATATTCTGAAAGACATATAGATTAATATGAAGTTGGAAGTTCTAATAAACATGTGGTAGATATGTTTTCTTTTTTGTTCATTATATTCTTTAACTTCTTTAACATTTTCCACACCTATATATATCCCAGTATGTCATTCTGGATGATATAGCCACTGAGGACACAATTTTCTTTTTTAACTGTAATTAAATCATAGGATTTTGAAAATAACCAATCATTTGTTTCTAAAATATATTTGCAATTTTGCTTAGCTGTCTTTCAAAGGTACTTGTTCTTATTTCATGTTCTATATTTTGTTGACACATCTATTTTATATATTTAGTCATCTAAAACATATATGTTATGATGTTTTTCAAATGGTTCCATCATTTCTGATTATTTAAAAGCAAATGTCAATTTTTCTATTTTTATTTACCACCTTCCTTTGATTTTTTAATTCTAATTTTAATTTTTGGTCATCTTTTTTTAGGTAATATTGCTAGTTCTCTTTCAATGAGATTTGTTTTCTCTCAGACTGCTATGATCCCTGAGTTGTGAAAAATTTTAAAGAGATGATTTTGGCCGGGCACGGTGGCTCACGCTTGTAATCCCAGCACTTTGGGAGGCCAAGGCAGGAAGATCACAAGGTCAGGAGATCGAGACTATCCTGGCTAACAAAGTCAAACCCCATCTCTACTTAAAAAAAAAAAAAAAAAAAAAAGCCGGGCGTGATGGTGGGCGCCTGTAGTCCCAGCTACTCGGGAGGCTGAGGCAGGAGAATGGCCTGAACCCGGGAGGCGGAGCTTGCAGTGAGCCGAGATCCCGCCACTGCACTCCAGCCTGGGCGACAGAGCAAGACTCCGTCTCAAAAAAAAGAGAGAGAGATGATTAGTTTTCCTCCTCAAGAGCTCTAAGGATGTAAACCATTCGGTTTTATGCTAATCGATTGGCTTGGGCTCCTACATCATGCTGCAGTATTAATTTGGATTCTGCAACTACGCATGAGGCAGGACTAAGACTTCTATTGTTTACCAGTGATTTATTTCCCCTATGCATGGTTATGACAGATTTCAAATATCCTTGTTCACCTGGTCTATAGGCAAGAATAACAGGTCACTTTTCATTGATGGGGTAGCTCCTCAGGGTGGAGTTGAGTGGTTAAGGCCTGGCAACTATTTGCCAAGTTGTGGATGCATGCTTCTGTCTTGAGCTTGATCCAACAGGGCCTAGACAAGTATAAAACCCATTCAAGCCTCCCTAGCATTAGCACTTTTCTGATAATTACTTCATTATTCGTTGTGAAAGCTGTGTATTTCCATGTATGTCTTCTGAAAAAAGGTGCATTTAAATATTGATTAAAAACACCTGTCATAAACAACTATATGCTTTTTCTATATGTTTCCAGAGAGGCGAGTTTACAGAAGATACAATTACTCCTGTTGCTGAAGTACCTAAACCTATGGATTCTTATTAATTTAGATACTTTTTTGAGCTACTTCTAGTAGGTTAAAGGATTCTGGTTATTAAATTGGAGTATAATTTATATACTACTATTACAACTATTTTAGGGAAAAGTTAACATAATTCAAAAAAATAAAGCAGTTATCTTCTTAAAGTCTGGACAAATAATTTCTGAACTGTATTGTGATGTCCCTGGAGACAAATATATAATTATATAAATCGTTTCTGTATTAACTCAGTTCTCTAACCTATTGTGAAATTTGCTTTGACATTTCCAGACCAATGAAGTTCCATGTGAGTTAGTAGTGGTAAAGCATTAGTGACGTGTAGGTCACTCAGTTGACTTAAAACAGCAGAGAACTCTGGTTTACTGATCACAGACAGAAACGCAAACTGTAGCTCTTCTTAAAAAAAAAAAAAAGACATAAATATGTGCACATACATATATCTTCATGTAGGCTTAAGATATACAATGAAATAGCCCTAAATCAGTATTAATTTGGGGGGAGTTTTGGAAATATTGAAAATAGTGAATTTGATACTATTACAATTTTATTTTCATTGGTCTCATTATAGAACTTTCCTTCAATTCAGTTTCAATTTCTATCCAATTCTTAATAAAAATGCCTTTCATTTAGAAGCAATGACATCTATCATATAATTAAACTAAGTTCCACATAGTCAAATTATGAGATGATTTAAGTCAAGTGTACTGACAGTTAATTGTAATATATTTTGTTAAGTAAGAGTGTTCTTTTTTTCCCCTCTCTACTTTCCCACAAGTTTAGGCAAGATTAAAGGCTCCAAAAAAACACTCCAAAAGCTAATTGGAAGAACTATAAAGTAAACCAAATCCAACATTCTTATTAAGTTAGAAGTAGTCAAATCTCTCCATCTAGAGAAAAGATTAAAGGCTAAGTAGAAGGATTTTGAAGGGCTCTTGACACCAGAATGCCCTCAAGTCCCAAGCACCAAGGCTAGATCCATGTATGGAGCTGTGAATGTAAGATTTTAACAAAAAAGATTTCTTGCCACACAAGAAAAATATTCTACATCACTTGACACTCATACTCTTTATACAACCCTGAATGCTTTCGACACCAAGAAAAGGTTCAAGGCTGAATTAAGAGGCCATGTATTCTTCAAATCTGGAGAATGAATAAGGATTAGACTAAGCAGTTAAAAATGACTGAGATAAGTACATACATATACACGATTATTTGGATTTCTTTAACTCTCAGTCTAATCATGCATGATTTTACAAGCAGAGTGATTAAAATGTCACTCAGCTCTTTTTAAATGTTTTATTTTTATAAAAAAACTGTCAATGAAGACAATGATATGGATGTTTAACTTGGTTAAACAAATAGTTTTTTCCATATTACTCTTAATAATTTCCACTCATCACATCTATTAGTCTTTAGATTTCTGAAATAAAACTACGGTACTTCCTATTGCATATGCAAATTAATAAGCTTAAATAAATCATGGCTTCTTTGAGCCTTATGTTTTGTATCTACAGAGGAATAATGGCAGTATCTGAATCAAAGGGTTATTGCGAAAAAAAAAATGAGATTGTGTATGGGGTACCGTAAAAATCATAAAAGTAGCAGGCTTTAAAACTGTCTCTAGGAAGACAAACTTCAGTTTTTCCCTCTTTACAGTTCACTTTGTGCACTGTTTAGTAAAGTATCAACTACACTGTGATGGTTCTCAAGATATGAGATGCACAGAAGAATGAGATCAGGTTGAACTTTACCCAGAATGTGGTGGGACACCGAGGAGTACACAAGGTGTGCAGTCTTCGTCCAAAGTATCCAGAAGAAAGATTGTTGCACAGAGACTTAACGGCAAGTACAAGTGTCCTAAATAACGCACAGGAGAAACAGAGTTTTACACAAATGAAACGGTCATAGGAAATGATGAAAAGTCAAATTAGTTTCTGTAAAAGATTCGAAGTGATTAGAGTGCAGGGAGAAGGTTGAAAACCTATGAACAATGAGATTAGAATCATAGGCAAGTGGCCAATCAGGAAAAAGCTGATAGAGATTATACATGGAAATTTGCATATTACCCTTAGGTGATTTTAGACAAGGGAGTGCCAAGATTTTTTTTACCTTATAAAAGAGATAACTGTTGCTGCAAAATAGAGATATTGGATATTGGATTGAGGGGGAGCAAAACTAGAAATGGGAAGTAGCAGGTGTTGAAATAATCTTGACAAGAAATGACAAGAGCATGAACTAAGGTAGTGGCAGTAGAGATAGTACCTGTGTCGGTTTCTTGAGGAATGAGGGAAAAAGAAAAGGCTCTGTTTTGCATACCTGAATGACTAGTGGTGCCATTCAAAGTTTAAAAAATGTAATTCAATATATTGTATTAATTAGAATTATTTTTTTGCTGGATAGTGACAGGAGACCCCAAATAATAGTAACTTAACCAAGACACAGACTTGTCTCACATTAAAGTTCAATTCTATGTCCATAGCTGGGAGAGTCCATCACAGTGTCAGGAGCTAAGACTCCTTTGATCTTGTTGCTCTGTTTTCATGGCCTCGGCTCTCAGATCAATCTCATAATCTAGTATCACTTAGTCAGCTCCAAATTCAACTACAGTATCTGTATTTCAGACAGCCAGAAAACAGGATAGAGTAGAAGATGGCTTGCTTGTGCTATTTACGTACACATACGAGAAGCTGCACATTGCTGCTTCCACCCCCTTGGCCAATACTTAGGAGGCTACAATGACTTGCCAGTGGGAATGAAAAACGTAGATTTTATTCCTGTTGCTTTTGAGCCCGGAAATATTTTGGGTATTTTATTACTAAGGAACAAGAGATAGCTAGCTATCTCTGCCACAGCCAAGTTCAGTCAAGTTTGATATCTTTGGAAGACAAGCACAAGATATCTGGAAAGTAGCTGATCATGCAGGTTCACAAGTCGGAAAAGAGACCTGAAGTGAAGAGGACAATATGTGGTGATTAAAGAGATGTGGATTAAAGACATCACAAAGAAAAGTGTATAGAGCGAAAGAGACCTATTGAGAAAGCTAGAGAAATATCCACTGATGAATTTCTTTGAAATTCTCTGTCAGTTTCTGGGCTTCTGTTCCCTGCTAGCTTTTTCTCAGCTTTTTTTTTTTTTTTTTTTTTTTTTTCTTCTTCCTTAAATCCTTCTTTGCTTGTTGAGAGTGATTGTCCCAGAACTTTTGGTACTTGACTCTCTAATCATCTTTAATTACATTCATTCTGGTAATGTGTGTACTCAAGTGGATTTAACCACCACCAATCTGCTGATGTCCCTCCGATTCATATCCTGCTTCCGATGATCCACTCTTCAGAGGATATGCAACATCTGCCTAGAATATCCCTATTCAGATCCCTCATTCACATATGAAATCTAATATGCCTTTTTAGAATGTCTTCATTTTTGTCTGAGCACATGGCATCATTTCCCAGAACTATTTGTAGACCCAAGAACAATTATTCACTATCTTTGTGCTTCAGATAATCACAACATTTTCTTAGATGTTAATTTTTATCATATAAAAGTTGAAATTCCCCGGAGAAATAATTACAACTCTAAGTTCTTTCTAGCCTTTAATGTGCTGAGTACATAGTATATTATATAAAATAAATATTTATAAATATAAAATAAAAGGATACAAATATGGACCCTAAGAAGTGATATATAGAAAAGTAATATTGGCCGGGTGTGGTGGCTCATGCCTGTAATCCCAGCACTTTGGGAGGCCGAGACAGATGGATTACCTGAGGTCAGGAGTTCAAGACCAGCCTGGCCAACATGGTGAAACCCCGTGTCTACTACAAATACAAAATTAGCTGGGCATGGTCATGGGTGCCTGTAATCCCAGCTACTCAAGAGGCTGAGGCAGAAAAATCGCTTGAACCCAGCAGGCAGAAGTTGCAGTGAGCCAAGATCACACTATTGCACTCCAGCTTGAATGAAAAGAGTGAAATTTCATCTCAAAAAATATATATATTTGAAATTTTTCATTTGAAAACACTGGACTTTAGTAGCAGAAATAACAGTATATGTGTGTGTATATATATGTGTGTGTATATATGTACATATATAGACTTTTTTCTCTCTATATGTACATATATACATATATATCAGCAACTGTTAGACATCATATGTACCAGCAGTTGGTATACATATATATCAGCAACTAGTTTGTTTTTCAATAAATTGATATATGAGGAGTATGTGTGGTAGTATTCTTCATCTTACAGAAATTATATTTAGACAGGAAAACAGTGCTTGGTATTGCTAGCCAGATTAAGTGCATCACACTAGTACCTTATATAGAATTCATATTCATACCAATTCATTTTGCATCAATATAAATAAAACACTCTGAACGATTCTTTTCTAAACACCTCCTGAACGTTATTTACTAGATAGGGACCTAAGAAGAAACCCTGAATGTAAGAACACATCCTGTGCTTAAGGAACTTTCAATTTGAATAACAAAACAAGGGACACAGACATCGGATATAATCTCAGTTTGTTCTAAGTAAACTACACGTAATAAGTGAGGAATCAATTTAATGGAAAGAGTAACCTCTGTAGGTTTGGAAAGACTGCACCAGGCATGTGAGTCAAGACCTAAACTCTACAAATTCTGTGTAAAAGAAATTGAAGAAAGGGAATTCCAAGAGAGACAAGCATTGAAAGGGTTTTCCAAGAGAGACAAACAATGTATATGGGCGTGTGGGCACAGAAAAGGAAAGCAGTACTGTGAGGGTGACTAAATTCAAGCAGGGCAGCCATGCCTGCATTTCTGTTTACCCATTTTTTTTTTTTTTTTTTTTTACTAAGAATAATGTCTCTAAAAATTTTAGTACTTACATTATTAAACCGATAACTATATTTCTTTTCAAAAGGACATACCTTTGCCTTTCAGATTCCACAGGGATTTTGCAAAAACAATATATTGTCCATTAACAAGTTTTCTTAAATTTATACACTACGTGTGTATTAATATGCTGCTACCACATTTGTAATAAAAATTAGGAGATAAGACTTTAGAAATATTTTTTGCCTAATTTTATAGCATCAGGGGAAATATTGATGACACATCTGAAATATAACGAATGCATATCAAAAATAATTAATTATATAAGAAGGCAATCCAAGGTAATAAAGAGTCTTTAAATGGAAAAAGCAAAGAGAGTGCCAGCAAAATTTCATTGTTAGTTAATTTCACATGACTCTATAGAAAAATTTGCTACTCATGTGGAATATCTATTAACTTTAGCAGGTGTTATGCATAACTATCTGAGGGCAGTTTCTAGTCCACTGAGTACAAGTATAACTCTTAAACTGAGAAGCCTGAGTGGAACTCCTTGCCATATTCAAAGGAATTTATCAAAATTAATTAGAAATTTTATAAAAGGACTCCAGAGTCCAAAAGATTGTTTTCTTTTTTCCTCGTTCAAACAAACTACATGTACATATAATATTTTTAATAAAAATGCATAACTCTTTTCTAAACAGCAATATATTTCTATTCCTATTTGGCCATAAAATTCTCCAGAGATAATCTAAGTTAAAACTTAGTGTCTTTTTGAGACTTTGTTGCACTATTTCAGTGGCAGATGTTGTATGAATTTCTATCAAATCTCACCACCCAACACGTTAGCTTTACTCCTTACAATTGTTAAAGCAAACTAAATACAGCTGGAGAAGGACTCCATACTTTTATGTTTGAGTCCTTGTGGATGAACTGTAACCTAGCTTAATAGACAAGATTGGAAACTGAATTTAGGAGTATGCACCTGTAACAACAGCTAAGTCTTGGCCAATCCCAGCGGCCATACTTCAATCATTCATACTCTGTTGAGTGTTTAAGCTGTGCTCAAATAAGGCATATGCTGAGCTGTAACCAATCCAACAGTTCGATACCTCACTTCCAATTTCTGTGCATCGTTTCCCTTTTTTTGGTCTACAAATTATCTTCCACCATGTGGCTGCACTGGAGTCTCTGTGAATCTCCTGTGATTCTGAAGGCTGCCCGATTAGTGAATTGTTCATTGCTCAATTAAACTCCTTTAAATTTAATTCAACTGAAGTTTTCCTTTTAACACAATTATTAAAGAGTTTTGGTCAAACATGAAAGTAGGGTTTGCTTGCCTGCAGTTGAGCAGCTTTAGCTATTGTTTATATCCAATGTTTAATCGTGAAAAACACTTAACAAAATTTGCTAACACAGGTAGATATATCAAAGAACAAAATTATGATATGAAAGGATAGATTGTATATGTAGCAAGGCATACCTAGTAGACCAGGTATTTGCTTTGTAGTGTAATTAGATCCAATGTTATATATAATTGGCTACAGTGTTAAAAATATGCTATGCTATTTTTTTTTATTGTTAGGAGTTAGCATATTTATGGAATACTAAGTAGCTATAAGGCCATTTTGAAAGAAACTTGGAATCAATGAAATAAATATAATACATAAGCCATGGTTTCTGGAAGCTCAGAGATAAATGGGGAAATATGACAGATGTGAATAACTGAATTTTGTTGTTGTTTATTATAAGTGTCATGAGAGATACAGTTAAAAAAGGTATAAACGTTTTATGAATATAGCTATATAAAATCTTGTCTTTATACCATTTTATTAATTTAAAGACAATTGACTATTTGTTATTTTATAAATTTTGTTCGATTTTATATTATTTATCTAGATTGTATTAGTGAAATAATTTAGGGACGGTTATTTATAAATCTGAATTTTAAAACACCAGGTTAAATAGCCCCTTTAAATATTTCAGGCATTTTTCCTAGTGTTTAAAAATTGAACTTCCTAAAAATAATTGCAACCTCATTTTTATTTGACCATCTTCATTTTCTGTAATAATTTTAGAGTTACTATGCTTCAATGTTAACTTACTTTTCATCTGAAGGGAAGGGTTGAGCTACTCTGTTAATGATAAAACAACTATGATTATTTTGCATTTTTAAAAAGTGCATACAAATCTTTTAATCTCTGCCTACACCCATCAGAACAATTGCCTTCCAATGTAATTATATTCAAAATGCAAGTGAGATAATAAGTATCTTGGAATTTAACTTGATAAATATTCATTTGCCTTATAGGAAGAAGAGATGAACATTCTCATATAATTAGCTGCATATTTTTAAATCATGCTTTCGTTGAGTTTTTTGAGATATATTTTATGTATGCAAATCTGCTAATTTATACAGTAAAGGAGGTAAGGAGGATGGAAAAAGTGAGAAATGAGAAATATGCATTCCCATTTTGCCCTTCTTTCTGGGAAATAGGTTTCCTAATTATAAAGAGAAATCATTTCTTCCTCCCAACTCAGATTCTTTGTTTTATTGAACCTAAGCTGTGAGCGCCCTTAATTCTAAAACCAGACTTATCTATCTTTGTTGCTTTAGAAAATCCTTGTCTTTTTTTTTTTTTTTTTTTTTAAAGCCCTACAGTAGGGAATTAAGGCACTAGTAAGAGAATACGTTTCCAATCTTAGGAGATGCGCTCGGCTTCTTCACAGCTTTGAGGTCTCACACCACGGACAAGCACACCAAGATCTGCAATTGAGCCAAGTTGCACATTCTTTGGCTCGGCACACGACAACTAAAACGCACATTTATTCATTCCAATGGGCTGAGTACTTGACATACAATAATTCATACTTACATTTCTAACACGTCGTTTACAAATTGCATGGGTGCGTATCATGGCAGGCAATGTCCTACCAGCACCTCTGGTGTTCTTACGCCATTTTGAGGATGAGGATGCCAAGATGTTAGATGATTGGCCTAGGAACCCACAACATGCATAACTGAACTGAGACGTGACATCCAGTGGTTTTCTCTCTATAACGACTGCTCTGAGGTATTCTGTGAGATAATAGCTTTGACAAAAATTGCATCTACAATTAATCAATTTCCAATGAAATTGTGAAAAAGTGTTTTCATGGGAAAAAAATGAGTCATTTTCTTTACTGTTTCTGTATCTCCACCTTCCATGAACTTTATAATTGCCTCAATTCGTTGTACTAATTTTCCATTTCATTGGTCCTCAGATTTTGTTTTCACTTCAGAGTTATGGTTTATAACATTTTTACCACTGTCAAAGTTTGATCAGAGTTATCATAATAAGATAAGCTAACAGACATGATGCACACCGGTATTTTAATTATGTTTATGCCTAAAGTATATTTTAAAAGTTGAATATATCAGTTATTAATAAAATAATTTAACAAGTATGATACATGCATACATTATTGATTCATTTTAGTGCTAAAATTATAATTTGAAGAATGTGTAACATAAGGATTGTTTTTTTTTTTTTGAGATGGAGTCTCGCTCTGTGGCCCAGGCTGGAGTGAGTGGCGCCATCTTGGCTCACTGCAAGCTCCGCCTCCCGGGTTCCCGCCATTCTCCTGCCTCAGCCTCCCGAGGAGCTGGGACTACAGGCGCCGCCACCTCGCCTGGCTAGTTTTTTGCATTTTCAGTAGAGACGGGGTTTCACCGTGTTAGCCAGGATGGTCTCGATCTCCTGACCCCATCATCCGCCCGCCTCGGCCTCCCAAAGTGCTGGGATTACAGGCCTGAACCACCGCGCCAGGCCTACCATAAGGATATTTTGTGAAGCTGTTTTTATTTGAAGAAATAGAATTTTGTTACCAGGCCACAGTATTTCACTGTGAAAAGTTCAATACCCTCCAGCCTGTGTGACCAGAAAACTAGCCCCAGAGAGAAGATTCCACTCCCCTATTATAAAGCGTCTGACTTCAGAGGATTGCACTTTCAAATTTCAAACTCAAACTTAGAGATGGTCGGCTTTCACTTTTAATGAAAAGTCCTTAGAAGGCTTGTTTGTAGTGGCAGTAAAAACCAGATTGCACGAAACGTATTTTATTCCTGCAGAGCTGAGATCAGCACATGCATTACTCTGTCTATCTGTCCAGAAAATGATATGTCATACTCTATGCTGCAACTTAATAACATTCTTCACTTCCCCCGCCCTCCCCTTTCTGTGAAACCGTCAGCACCTGGGAAGGTTTCATGCTTCTTTTTATCAGACTCTGAAGTACCTGTATTTTGGTCAGACCTCTCGAAGCCTAATGAGCCTGTGGAGGAGCTGAGATACCGGGTCGAGATAAATGGAAATATTTTCAGACTACGAGTTCCAGTCAGAGTAAATGCTGAAAATGAACAAAAGAGTCTTCAAATTGACAATCTTCAGGGTGGGAAAGAATATACTTGAAGGGTGAGATTTCATTTCTACTACTACTTAGATCTGCTTCATTTTCTCTGACATTTTCTCACAGTCTGCAGTGACATCTGGTTGTTGCAGTGATAACAATGGTTCCTGAACTGATCAGTTAAATTGCACAAGCCAGGCATTGCTTTCATTCACTTTTCAAGTAACCCAGCTGGAATCCG
This sequence comes from Macaca thibetana thibetana, assembly GCF_024542745.1. NCBI lineage: Eukaryota > Metazoa > Chordata > Mammalia > Primates > Cercopithecidae > Macaca > Macaca thibetana. The sequence goes on along the minus strand of NC_065579.1, from coordinate 183,597,206 downwards.
GCAGACCTCACGAGATTGCTGCTATTACAATTATCGTTATTTTATGTTAAAAGTCCTATCTTTCAAATGCTATGCATAGAAAACACAAACTGAGTGTCATCTGGACCAGAATAATATAGAAGGCTTTATTTATTTATTTATTTTTACATCTAAACAGTGCCTAAGCATTTACACTTCTGGCATAAAGGTTTTTGAGTTATTTGTTCTTACTTTTTTTTTTTTTGTACTCATTTTGGAGAAATTTGACAAACAAAAGCACAGAGGAAGAAAATCATTACAAGTGCCACCACCCCAAAGATAGCCACTCTTAACATGTTGTTTTTAATTTTCAGCCTTCTAACCAAACATTATTTTTCAATGTGGGCTTTTTATTTATTTAAATATAATTTGAGGCTTCTGTTTTATAGAGATTATTTAATAAATTTTATAAAGAGTAGAAAAATTTAAACCTATTAAATGGGATACTAATTATTATAATATCAGGAGGAACAGGTATTTTACCTATACGGCAGTCTCCTAGCACAGATAACAATTCTCTATTGCTGAGCAGTTTTGTGAGCTGTTTTATGGTAAGATAAAATGTTCGTCTCTCCTTTCCTTCTTATGATAATACCGCATAAAACTGTATTAAATAATCCTTATATCACTACATAAATACCAAGCTGAAACAGCCTTTGAGAAAACTCACTCCCTTGCCACTTACCAGCTATTCTATTTATTTTTCCTGTTTCCCTCCCTTAAAAAGACAACATTCTGTATACGTAAAGGAGGATCCTATAAACAACCTGAGAAGGTAGGGAACGAGATGTTTCATCTGTTTTTGGTCACAAGACATGTATGTGCATATAGGGAAATTAAAAACAAACCGAAATCTCTGGGCTGGTGATGGAAAGTGTACCCATGTGTGTCTCTATGTGGTCTTGGCAGCCATTCTCTAATTGCAGACGGAAGCTCTCTCCTCCTGGCACCAGCTATGAATTAAGGTAGGCAGATAACAAAGATTGGTAGCTTAGGGACTCCTACAAAGGCTGCAGACTTAAGCATATCCTTCTGGAATGTTCATCATTCTAAACACATCAGACACATGCTTTACTGAAGGTCTGGCACTTGCAGCTCTCTCTTCCTAGAACAACTTTTCTCAGAGATTCACACAACTACTCGCTCACCTCCTTCAGGTCTCTACTGAAATGTCACCTTCTCTGCGAGGCCTTCCCAGAATCTCCATCTAAAATTGCGGCACCTCACTGCTATGTCATATCCTGCTAACCATCTGTTACTCTTAATCACTTAAATCCATCTATCCTATACCATGTTTAAGTATTTCTTAAATAGTGCTTTCTTCCAGAAAAAAAATGTTATAAGGGCATAGATTTTTGCCTATGATTTTAGTGCTACATGCTCAAAGTTTAGAAAAGTATTGGACAAACACAATAGTCACCTAATAAGGAGCTTTATAATGATTGAATAAATAAATTGAATTTTATACCTCATTAAGAGGAGCTCTGAATTCAGATCTGTTGACTGATTGCCACAAAAGTGCTTAACGTAAACTTTCTCTTTTATTTCTTTAGTAGAACCGAGATTAGCCAAAGAATTAGCAATGCAATTTGTCATATGCTCTTCTTACAAGTCTTGTAAAAAATTCTAGGCTAGGCATTATGGCTCATACCTGTAAATCTCAGCACTTTCGGAATCCAAGGCAAGAGGATCATTTTGGAAGCAACATGGCAAGACCCTGTCTCTTTGAAAAATACAAAAATTAGCTGGATGTGCTGGGACACACTTGTAGTCCCAGCTACTTGGGAGGCTGAGGCAGCTTCGGGCCCAGGAGTTCAAGGAAGCATTGAGCTATATTGCACCACTTCACTCCAGTCTGAGCCACAAAGTGAGACCCTGTATCTAAAACAATTTAAAAAATAATAAACTTCTAAAAGATTTTTCATATTTTGTCATTGCCTCTTGAAGACCAAGACACATATTTGGCTTCAGTAACCCAGAATAATGAGTACTTTAAAATAATTTTGATGTAAATTTGTCAGTATTCATGCTAGATATTCATTGTGTATTCCTTCTCCAAATATTAAAACTTCATCTTTCCCCTAAAATTGAAATGATAGCAACCAGTAGGGTCATTTAATTTTATTATCATCAAGTGAATCATAGAAATGAAAATAACTGATTATAAAATAAAAGTTAACCTAAATTGAATGTTATGGTATGCTATTTAGGATGCGAATTCACTCCCTAACCCAAACAACAACACACCATATTGGGTGATACTATTATCTCCATTTCCCAACTGAGGAAAATGGACTTGAGAAAAATTAAATAGCTTCCTCTAAATTACCAAAGTGCACAAGAGGCAGACTGATAATTTGATCCCAAAAGTCCAATTCTGTAAATTCATATTAACTCATTAGGAGCTATAAGAAGTAATTAGCATGCATTAATTTATTTAATATACCCATCATCCCTAGGATGTCGTTATTTAACACAGAAAACCAAGAATTTGGAAACATTCATTTATTTGCACACAATTACACAGATGAGTCTGCTTCACATTTGTGTTCTCTGCACTGCACCACACTAACTCTAAAGGTAAGGGAAGGTTTATGACACAGTCACAACTTCATGAATTGGGAACCAAAAGAAAAGATTCCCTTAATTATCTTTTGCAAAATTATCTAATCCTACCCTATTGAATTTCCCCGCCATGTCGTGATGGGACACTGGTGCCACCAAAATGTCAGCATGAAACATCATTATCCCAGCCTTTTGCAGTGGCTGTGAAGAGTCCATAGGGGTGAGGACACTCAGGAGCAAGTGCCTTGTTTCTATTTGACAAGAGGTGTGTCTAGAAGTCACTATTTCATTCTTAACCTGCAGAGAGAAAAGAAATGCATTTTTCTGATCCGGATGCTCTCTTACTGTTCATCACAGATTTGTATTGACTTTTTCAACTTAAAATTGCACACTTTGGGGAATGTTATTTTTAGAATTATGTATTATGAATGTTTAACTGACTTCAGGTAGATGTTCAAAACCTTTGTGAATTAGTAATATTCCGTGAAGTTAATGCATCTCTGGGCAACAGTAAATAATTCATGCTTTGATTTAATAGTTCTCATTTTAGCATGAATATTCATATTGTTTATGATAGGGAAAACAAACGCTTAGAATTGCCTAAACCTGTAGGAAAAGTAGATACGATGATTGTTAGAAAGTAAAGCATTAATTTCTTGACCACTTAAAATAATTATATAAGTTTATATTTCAATGCGGCCATCATTATTGTAAATCATGTCTGTCACTGTGAGTGGTTGGTTGTTCATACCTAAATTGTTATCAACCTTAATTTTTTCACATAATAAGGAATAATATATGTTAATTTAAACTCACTTTATTTCCATAAAATAATTTTCTGAAATAAAGTGTCATAAGAATATCATTTTAGATTGAGCTTTGTAAAATGTAACAAATAAATAAGTTTGTTTATTTATATATTATTGTACACACACACACACACACACACACGGTAATAGTGTGAAGCCCTTACATTTATAGAGGTAAGAGTTCACTGGGCCGGGCGCCGTGGCTCACGCCTGTAATCCTAGCACTTTGGGAGGCCGAAGCGGGCGGATCACGAGGTCAGGAGACCCTGACCATCCTGGCTAACGTGGTGAAACCCCGCCTCTACTAAAAACACAAAAAATCAGCCGGGCGTGGTGGCAGGTGCTTGTAGTCCCAGCTACTCGGGAGGCTGAGGCAGGAGAATCGCTTGAACCCGTGAGGAGGAGGTTGCAGTGAGCCGAGAATCCCGCCACTGCACTCTAGCCTGGATGACAAAGTGAGACTCTGTCAACAACAACAAAAAAAGAGTTAAGAGTTCCCTGGTCAATACCACGACAGTAAATTTGTTGGGAAAACAAACAAACAAAAAACTCTGTGATTTGATCAGCAATTAACAATAGGTAAAAAGTTTTTATTCGAAATTTGATCAAACGGAAATTCATTGACTACTATCTGTAAGGTTCTTTGTTAAACAATGAGGAGAACACACACATGAATAACAAACACCATCTATCCAAAAACCTGCTTGTGTCTATTACTGCTCATTAACCCAGTCAAGAAGATCACCAGTAAAACTTGAAAATGCCATGACTGTGTGTGAATTGTAGATTTATCACAGTTTACACATTCTGCTGTCCTTTTTTTAAGGATTTAAGAAGCTTGCTTTTTAAAGTTTTCTTATTTGACTTAAAAAACACTTCACGTTTTTGCCTCTTTATTTACTCCAGCCTCTTTAAAATCGCACGGGAAGCAATCTCAGATACAAGATTTAAATGACGTGATGTCATATTAGTCTGTTAATTACTTTTATGAAACAAACTCAAATGCTCTCATTTATCATTTGAAAACTCTTGCTGACACAATTCTTCTTTGATTGATCCTTATAAAATTTATTTCAAAACTCATGTCACTAGTCTTTCCTTTGTTAGTCTTAAAAGCAAACTGTTTTTAAAAATAAAAAAGCTGATGCTAATTCCTGTTTCTTATAGTTATTATTATCGGCATTGTATGAATTATAAAAAATATCCGCAAGATTTTAAAATAAATGTTAACTAAAATTATAATGAATGGTTACTTTTAAACTCTGCAGGCCTTAAATAAAATTGAACAAAATATGGCTGTGGTGAGCCTCTTGAAGATGTAATGAGAAGGGTATAATTATCCTTTGTCTAATAGTAGAATTGCCAGGCAGCATTAAGTCGTTTGAGATGGTGACAGAATTCTGAATTCTCTAAAAGTAACACAAATTACTCTATTAGGGGGTGCTTATGGAATGACCTTTTGTGCTGAGCACCTAAATATAGTATTCACGTTAAAAAGCATTCATCCAAAACTAATCCGAAAATCTATTCAATGGCGCACAGAACGTCTGTGCTCATTCTTCCTGTTTCACTTTCAAACTCACTTGGGGAAACTTACTTGGACATTAAAATCAGGAGAGACTGAGGAAGAAGCTGGATGGACATAAATAGGATCCTTTTTACTTTAAAAGTGTGACCTCATTCTCCATTGTATATCTGTGCTTTGTAAAAACTTCCTTGTGTACCAATTACACAATGTTTTATTTAATTAAATGAATACATATAAAATATACGCACACTACCATTCCAATATTGTTTTAACTTAAGTATTTTATGCATACTTCTATTGTGACATCTAATTGTGACATCTGCTATTGTGACATTTGCCTGCACCATCTGGTCCCCTGGGAGGTCAGTGCAGGGTTGCTCCATTTTGACATGAGTAAATTCTAGATTAGGTATTTGGCAGCTAACTCATCTGGATATAAGGGAACAGAAGTGCCAGACACGTAGATAATATTTGAAGAACAGGAGCATTCTTGGAACATGCTGAATAGAGGACAAGGAGATGAGTAAAGAACTATGAACAAATCCATTAAGTATTCAAGATTTAAGCATTTAGATAGTAAATAGAGCAAACAGGGTGACAGATATCAGCCACTTGGTGTGTCTAGAGCAGTACTAATTGACAGCTTGAGGTAAAAAACTCTCACTTAACTACAAGGGCATATAAAAGTATCCACTAACTGGTTTAACTGGTTTAAAAAGATATATTTCACTAGTGAAAACAACTGAGAAATAAGGGGCATTTTTGGGAATTCTGTATACCCTTTTTAAAATTTCCTTGCAATTTCTTAGCATCTAGACATTGTGTGTGTAATGATTCAAGAGAACACATATCTGGGTGTCTGTCTCCCCAAATTCTAGGTCTCCAATTGTGTTTTCACCAGTGAGTAATTTCGTTGTTTTTTTCTCCGAAAATAAATTACCTTTTATACATGGCTCACAGCTTGGTCCAGAATGATGAGAAAGCTCTTATTCTTCCATCAAGAAAGCTTTGTTTCATTTCTCTTTTCACCTGGGTCACTGGCCTGAGGTCTGTAAAAATGATGTTTTTTTTTTTTTTTTTTTTTTTTTTTGCTTTTGTATTTGATGTACTTGGAAACAAGAAATCTGACAGAAAGCTTCTAGAATCAGGAAACAGAAGTGATATATATCTATATGTGTGTACATAAATATATCTAATAACATATTTACATATTTATATAGTTTTATACATATTTTATTTATGTAGTATGGGGAGATTAGAATTTAATGTAATTTAATCATTGAATTTAATTGTTCCTAATTAGAATATTTATGATAGAACCAGTAATTTCAGATTCTTTTTCTAGATGGCCGTTAACCCAAATTATGAAAAAAATAAATATAGTCCAATTTCCATTATAATTATCTTTTCTAAGTCAACTTTTCAAAGATGATTTTGAGTTATACAATAATACTATGGCATTATTATTTCTGTTTTTATTTTGTCTAATTTTTAAGAGTTTTACTTCTGTAAGTATTTTCTGTAAAACAATAAATTTCAGGGTGCTTTTTATTTATAATTACTAAGAAATCATTACTCTCTTAGGAAAAAGTCCCATAGAAGCAGATCCTATTTCTTATTACAGAGCTAAGTCTTCTAAATTAAATTTCCTCCATTGATTTATCTTTTAGGCTTGAAGTGAAGCAATATCAATGACATTCTACTAGGATACAAATTCCATTTTGGCAGGGAATTTGTCTCTAAGTTTCTAAATCTCAGCACCTAGAATGGACATTTGCACACAAATAACTTATAATAAATACTTGTTATATGTTTAAATGAACTTTCAGAATAAAAGCCTTATAATAAAAAGGATAAAATGAAGCTAGGACCAATTTGTTGCCCAAATTTCCAAATTTTTTCATTTTCTCTTTGGCACGTTGATTTTATGTGTATGTGCTTCTGTGTGTGCCTGTGTGTGTTTGTATTGAGTGTTTTCAATTTGTCCTTGGTAGTGAAAGCAAGCTTACATCTGCTATAGTCTCATACCTCCTTTCATAGTCTTCAATATGTTTACTTCTTGCACTAGACTCTTTACCTCCATGGACTTCATCTCCCTTCTGGGCTATCAAAATAGCTTCCTATCTACTTTTTCTACCTTTAGACTCTTATTTCTCCTGTTGTCAAAATACATTTATTTTAAAAAATGACTAATTACATAAACTTCCTCATTAAAAACCCTCTCTCATTCTCCAGTGACCCAGTATTAAGTCCAAAATGCAGATCATATTGAAACGTTTCTTTCCAGATTGTCCCCCGTCAGTCTTAACCCTTAATGAAAGTTAACTAATTACAGTTTCTAAATGTGGCATGAATATGCTACTCTTCCTTTATTTGATAGCTTGGAGATCTACCCTTTAAAACCTCAGCTCTAATACCACCTCATCTCTGAGATCTCTGACCATCACTTCCGACTCTCCCAAATATTTCTAGAAACCCTCTGCTAGCACATGTAGTATCTGTTGCTCTTTTACACATATCCTCATGTCCCAGATTGTGTGATGAGTCTTTTGAGCAACATTATGGTCTATACCTGGTCTCATAGCTGATAGATGTTACATACTTGTGATATGGATAAAAATATATTTCAAACATTTATGGGTAAATTTTGTGTTTGCATGTTGTGTGCGGTATATCAAATTCACTCATATAAAATACATATTTTTATAAAACCATCATGAATGACTTATAGTGTTGATTCTTTGTTAATTTACTTACATTTAGGCACAAGGAAGAGATGGAGAAAAGTCAACCACTCCTTGCTTGATGATGCAAATTGCATCAAGACCCTTTGCCTTCAAAAATTCACATGCTGAAGACGGCATTAGCTTCCGAACTAATATTTCTGACGCTTCCTCTGAGATAGTTTTTGAGACCAAAGGTATTACTGACTTGGTAATAATATGGGAGAAAATCTATGATTTTAATTTTCCATTCCAAGTAATAGTCCGGGAAAATGTTCATGAGTCTATTGTGTGTAAGATGGGGAACCAAGGTAAAGAAGCGGAGGAGCAGAGATAATTGTCAGGAGATATTTGTTCTGAGAATTTGTAGTTTTCTAAAATGCCTACACACACACACACACGCAGTGCACACATGCACACAACGATTAAATAACTTTTCCGAATGCAAGTTTCAGTCAAATGGACTTGAGGGTAGATTAAATATTCAATTCTATTTTCCTTTCATTTACAGATAGTAAATTCACCCTTAGTTACTATTAGCGTCTGCCCCTCCCTCAACACAGATTCAGCAAAATTATCTTATGCTACAGTGGTTCATGAGTTAGCAGCCTCCACAGATTAAAAGGGAACATCTGCAGGGCAGGGCCTGAAACAATGTGAAGTAGAATCATTGCTTTATCACAACTATGATTTAGTCTCCCTGAAGGTACGCTGGCAGAGGGGCTAACGGTGAGCATTCATTCATTATAGTGGCCATTCCATGAAAAGCTCAAGATGCTGTAGCCATTTTAATATTTTTCCCTCCAGGCAGAAGTGGTCTGTGTAGCAGAGGAAAGCAAGGACGCTTTAGAGAGAATCAAAAACTGATAAATTATCTTTGAAAAATTGTTGACAACTTTGCAAAAATTACCAGTTCATAGACTATGTTCATTTTAAATGAACGGCTTGACATTTTATCAAATGACAGTTTTCCTAAAGACTTATTATTCAGTATGGATAGAAATTTACTTTTCTGTCTGTCACCACAGTGATATTTATTTATGGAAAGTGGATGAAGTTTCTCAATTTCAATGAGTAAATTCTCAGTGGTAAACCATGTCCTGTGTGTTTAATGTCCTTGAAAATTTTCTTTGGAGTTAGTTGTTAACATATTTGGTAAATTATATCAGTTTCTTGTGACTATACTTCAGAAATTATTACAAAAATTCATCTTAATCCTCTGAGATAATTAGTTTAAGAGAGCTGAGCTCACACGTAATCATGCATGGATGGCATATTAAATGTGCATTCATGCTGAAATCTACATTTGATGGTATACTTCTCAACTGCTATATATTTATTGCTGTACAAATAACCAGCAGGTCAAGACCTTTAGCACGAAAGCAGGCTGTCTGAGAGAAGAGATAGGCAGTGGAGCCAGTTGTTAAGAATCGCTAGCGCACTACTGAATGTGTCCTACTAAGATTTCACAAACTGAGAATCACCCTGTGTTATGATTTGTTAGGTTGTATCTCATCGCAATTTGTTACACATTATTTTCAATGTACAATTTCAAATGACACACTCCCCCCAAATTCTAAAATGATCACTGATTATTCTGATTATTAAAAAGTCCAGAAACAACAGATGCTGGTGAGCTGCAGAGAAAAAGGAATGCTTTTACACTGTTGATGGAAGTGTAAACTAGTTCAACCACTGTGGAAGACAATCTGGTGATTCCTCAAATATCCAGAGGCAGGAATACCATTAGATCCAGCAATCTAATTACTGGGTATATACCCAAAAGAATAAAAAACATTCTATTATGAAGATACAGGCACATGTATGTTCATTGCAGCACTATTCATAATAGCAAAGACATGAAATCAACCCAAATGCCCATCAGTGATACACTGGATAAAGAAAATGTGGTGCATATACACCATAGAAGAGTATGCAGCCATAAAAAGGTATGAGATCATGTCCTTTGCAGGGACATAGATGGAGCTGAAAGCCATCATCCTCAACAAACTTATGTAGGAACAGGAAACCAAACATTGTATGTTCTCACTTATAAATGGGAGCTGAACAGTGACAACACATGGACTTATTGCAGGGAACAACACACACTGCGGCCTGTCCATGGGGGTTGGGGAAGGGAGATCATCAGGAAGAACAGCTAACGGATGCTGGGCTTAACACCTAGGTGATGGGATGATCTTTGCAGCAAATTGCCATGGCACACGTTTACCTATGTAACAAACCTGCATATCCTGCACATGTACCCCAGAACTTAAAATAAAAGTTGAAGGAAAAGAAAGAGTCCAAGCCAACAGCAATCAACAGGAATTTTCTATGCAACAAACACATTCTAGGCTCCAGGGAAGCAAATTTTGTATTCATGTATAAGAATCTGACATGTTAGTGAGCCACTCAAATTTATCTCAAGATTCCAGTAAATTCATGAAGTATATATTTAGGAAAAGATGAAATTTCTAAACTCAGATAGTTCTGAATAAAAATCAGTGGGCCCAAATTTTAACGATGATGTACAAATCTGATGTCTTCTTTTACAGAAATATTATAGGCTGACAACTGAGATTTTGGCTGAAACATTGATGGCTGTCAGTATTTTTCTATTTTAAAATTAATAAGTCTTTTTGTTTCATAATTATATACACAATATAAAAATTATGTTATACAATATAAAAATAATGTTATACAATATAAAAATAATGTCCTTCAAAATTGCCTTTCATAGAAAGATTTTCAGGTAAATTGGAACATCTCAGCCTCACATTTAACAAAATTTCATCACTTGATCTTCAGCAGAAAATAACTGGATTTTTATTAGCAGCTACATTCTTCTAACAACTTAAATCATTCAAGACAAAATAAAAATGTTTAATTAATTCTGTTCTAAATAATTTCAGAATTTTCTGAAAGTTCATTTTAAGCATTGTGTTTAATATTTGAAAGTTATGCAATTATTTTAGAGTAAATTAGGAGTAAAAATGTGAACAGTAATAATCATAGTATCTATACACTTCTAGTAATTTAAAGTCTAGTAATTTATTATATTTTATGAACAAATTTTAATTGTATCTTTAGTACAGAGACAAACGTCCTGTCCTTTGACATGGTAACACAACATCCTTTCACAAACACTAAGGAATTATCAGTTTAAATCTATCTTGCTCTGCAATTGCCAAATAACTGAGACCATTGATATTGGACATGTAAGCCATTTATCTATTTGTTTGTTTATTTATATGTATACCTATCTACTTTTTAAAAATGTACTATTGTCACCTCAATAAAATTGAGGCAAACTGAATTAGTTAATGGGCAGCACCAAATTTGTTTAGTGGTCTCATCCTTTTGCTTCTTTGAACCTGAATCAAAGAGAAGCACATCTGTAAAGTTTAATAGGTACAATAATGATCTAAAGCATGTGAAAAATGCTGATATTTTCATCATGGAATAGATGCATATGTTTTTCTTGTTTTTATTTACAGGAGAAAAGACTTATAAAAGGCCACGTTTAAGATTTTCCTGCTACTTACGTGTCTGAAATGGAAAACGGGGAAGAGCATTTAATTGATCCAAGCTACCCTTGTGAGGTTAAAAAGAAAGTTGATTGTGGTTTCTTAGTCCTTTCCAATAAGCACTCAAAGGTTCAGCTAACTGAAAGCAATTGATAGTAGTGGAATCAATGGTGCAGTAGAATACCCTAATGGGTATTGTTGAAACTTTTAATTCTCATTATGCAGTTTATTCTTTCAGTGGTTACTTGGTGGAGTTTTTGTTGTTGAGTATCTTTAAAGCTTTGCTGCTTAAATAATTGGTTTATTGAACAGCCCTGTCCTATTTTAAGTCAATTTACAGATACACGCATTGTGGTTCATGCAAACATATAAGCATGTTAAAAATGAAAAATTTACATAGCCTACATAGTATTTATATTTCTTCCATTCCTTTCTAATTGATGGAGTGCATCCAAGCTCCAATGATGTTGTTTCATTAAAAGTAATTGTAATTAAAAATTTCAGTAGGCTAATTTGTGATTGGATCAGTCAATGAGTTGCTGATGTGTCATGTCAGATTAAATCTGAACTGTATTTCATTGTACCTTTTCTGTTTGCATTTTCACTGCCAGTTTTTAAATATAAATTAGAAAATGTTATCTTACATGATTCACAAATGCACACCTGTTTTAAAGAGACTATAACTGTAGCAAAGAGAGCTATAGGAGGGGGAAAACCCTAAACCTTCTGTATCAGAGCAGTCAAGGACTAAATTACAGGAGTAGCCATCTGCTTCCAATACTTACAGGATGGGAAAGGTCAGTTTGAACTCACTGCTTTAAGTTAAATCTCCCCCCCACCCTTTCTTTTTTTTTTTTCTTGGATTGTTTATTTTTCTTTTCTACCTCCTCTAAGGCTAGCCTTAGTCTACTTCCAAGAATTTTGTGTCCCCTGAGTAATTGCTGGTGCGCACGTGTCGCCTCTCTCCTTGGACTAATAATGCTGTATTTCTTTAAATATCCCCCTCGCAATTAGCTTAAATTGTTTATTTCTCATCCACATGTTTCTAGCAAATATGTGGCTATGTACACACATGCACACACATACATACACTGACACATATATCCACTCATTGCCTTGTTTAAGGTAATCCATTAACCTAAGTAAATATTTCTGAACATATTTTTGTAAAGAAAATATGTATTGAAAATTTTCAGTTCCAACTTTTACTTATAACTATAGTAAAATCAATAAAAGTTGGAAAATCCTTACGAATACCCAAAGATACGTATAATTTATTCTTTCTGGCAATATATTTATGTAAAAGTAAAGATACATACATGCTTATGTATATACAATGCATTTTTATGCAAAAGTAAAGATATATACGTACTTCTGTGTATATTTTTTCAAATAAATATTAGCAACCTTATCGTTTTACCAGATTGACCCCAGCAATTTAATCTAATGTATTCTTAGTATCTATCCTTCCATCAATTCAAAGATAATCGGAGAATATCAGTATGAAACTACAGGTATTGTTTGAAGAAGACTAATAAAGTTTGCAATTTTGTTAAGATGCATCTTCTTCGTCTTTCTTTCCATGCAGAATATGAAGTCTATTGTACCTGTCCTTACGTGATGCCAAATATTTCCCTTCACATGGAAAGTAGAAGTAATATGGCAGGGTAGAAAGAAACTCAGATAAGGAGTCAGAAGATAGAGGCTTCCAGATTAGAGCCACTGGCTATTAACTGCTCAAATTTGGGCTACTCCCCTAACGACGGAGAAACTAAAAGTACTTGAATACTGAGAATGGTAGATGGCATGGCTTGGATCTCTGTCCCTGCCCAAATCTCATGTCAAACTGTAATCTCCAATATTGGAGGTAGGGCCTGGTGGGAGGTCATTGGATCATGGAGGCAGATTTCTCATTAATGGTTTAACAGCATCCCCTTGGCACTGCCCTTGTGCTCGTGAATGAGTTCTCATGACATCTGGTCTTTTAAAAGCGTGTAACACCTCCCCACTCCTTGCTCCTGCTCCTGCCATGTGAGATGACTCGCTCACAATGATTGGAAGCTTCCTGCGGCCTCCCTAGAAGCAGAAGCCACTACGCTTCCTTTGCAGCCTGCAGATCCATGAGCCAACTAAACCTTTTTCTTGATAAATTACCCAGTTTCAGGTATTTCTTTACAGCAGAGTGAGAATGCACTAATAATACAACAGAGTTGCTGTAAAAAATGAAATAAAACCATAAATGTGAAAGTGCCCTGAAAACTCTTCATTCATATTAAATAGTATCATCTTGTTGTTATTAATATTACCAATAATTTATAGGGAAAAGTAAAAACCTTGATATTGCTGAAGTGTGAAGTTTGACACGGCATGAAAGCAAAACACAACTTCTAATGAGGTTGAGATACTGTCCCTCTTTGGCCACAGTTTCCTTTGCTGAAAATTTAAGATGTAGTTCAGGTACCAATATGTTGTTAGTACAATTTATGTTGTGTAAATGGAGAAGAACATAAACCTAGTGTCATATTTCTGAAAAATACTTGAATATGTTCAATAATTAAAATAAAGATGTCTAATGTGTAAAAGCAAACTCACTGTTTAGCAAGCAAGACATTTGTTAGTTATCACAGCTAGCAATTACTGAGTGTCCACCAACTGAAGGCACTCATGACATTAGACATGTTGAAATAGGTCTTAAAAAATTCCTTACTAAAAATAATTACATAAAACCATCATTGTGGTGATTATTTATATATAGTTCTTTCATTTAATCTTTATCATATACTATTGAGGTATATAGTATCATTATACATTTTGTATTAATCCAATGAACTTGATAGTTATAACCCATTCTAATTATTATAAGACTACTACGTAAAGAGGTTAAATTACTTTCACAAGATTGTAAGGCGAAAGTGTAATTAGAGTGTAGGAATCTGATCCAAAAACCTCTAGTCATTTCTAGAACTAACGCCATGAGAACTCATCACACTCAAACAAATTAACAACTAAATTTAAGTTAGGATAAAGCTGAGATAAAACCTAGGTGGTTTCCAGAAATTTCACCTTACTTTCTGTGACCTGCATGTGGGAGATGTCAGCTAATTTGACCATCTATGAAAGCATTTTGAGAGGGTGCAGTGAAATACAAATATAGAATTTTTAAAATTTTTCTATTACTCTAGTCTTCAAAAAAATGCTTTACTAAAAATAATGATATAAAATATATGACATGACAAAGAAAATCTAGTATTTAGCTGGTCAACTCTCAAAATACTTGAAAGACTATATAATTGTTTTACAGTCAACTTCTCAACAATATTTATATTAACAGAAGAAAAAATTTGAAATAACATAAAAGTAAAGTTCCAACATTTTTGCCAAATCTCAAATAACATTTTAATTTTCTGCATTTTATCCAGTTTTAAATCTTCTGAGGTTTCATCCCAGATTCAACTGTAGAACTGTAGAACAAAACAGAATTTCCTGCCGTCTTTTTTTTTTTTTTTTTTTTTTTTTTTTAATATAGTCAGCAGTCAGTTTATCTAAGGAGGCTATCTACTCTTGATCTACTGACTGTATCTTTGGTGATATCTGGCATCCGTGGAATTCTGAAAACTGGTCCAGAGATTCTACTCTGGAATAGCATTTCTAGGAGCAAAATGATGTGGTTTAGATAGCAAATAATCCTAGGGGATATTCTAGGCCAGTTCTGAGAGTCTGGTGAATATGGAAAACTTTCTGAAACCACGCCTACTTTACACCTTTAACGTGTTCCTGTCTACCTTATCAATGGGGAATAGAAAATTCAAGAAGGGGAATATGTGAAAGGCAGTAATGGATTGAATCTCTCATTTCTCCCTCTGGCTTCCTCTGCACTGGTTATTAATAACAACTTCCCGCGTTCTTATTCATCTGGAAATTTCTTTATTTTCTTTTCAATTTTGAAATGTGGATTTGATGAACATGAGATTATTGATGGATTTTTTGATTGTTTGTGTCAGCATTTTGATTGTATTAGCTCACTGCATTCTGGCCTCCTTTGTTTTTCATGGGAAGTTAGTTGTTAGTCTTACTGTGGTTCTCTTGTACACAATGAGTCATTTTACTTTTGTTCCTTTCAAAATTTTCTTTGTCTTTGGCATAAAACAATTGTACTGTGATATTCTGAGTATTAATCTTTGAGTTTACTCTACCTTAATTTAGTTGAGCTTTTTGAGTATATTTACAGTATAACATTTACATCATGCTTCTCAGCAAATTTGGAGTTTTCAAGCATTATTAATTTGGCCTTCTTCATGTTTCTTTTCTTTTTTTTTAGTAATCCTTTTATATGTACATTGATGTACTTAATGGTATCCCATATTTGTTTGAGGCACTGTTTATTTTTTATTTATTTTACACTGTTTTTTAGATTGCGTGGTTTTTGTTGATATATAATCAAGTTTGCTGATTTTTTAAACTTTTCACTTCAAATCTATCATTAATTTCTCTAGTGCATTATTGTTTCAGTCATTATATATTGGAACTTCAGAATTTCCATTTGGTTTCTTTTTCTATTAATACATTAGCCTCCTTTCTGCTCCTTGAACACTCCAGGCCTCCTCCTGCCTGACAGCTTTTGTACTTGCTTTTCTTTCTAATACGCGTTTATCCCAGAAATACATGTTACTTGCTCTCATATTTCTTTTAGGTGTTTTCCAAGTATCATCTTGATCATTTTATTTCAAATATATCCTATATTATTTCTTATGTGTTAATTTTTCCATCTATTACCGTGTTATACACTATGCATTCTTCCAATGCCTTTGTCTGTTATCCTACTTCCTCCACTAGACTCCAAGCTTCCTTAGAGCAGGAATTTGTCTCTGTTTTATTGGCTTCTATATCTTCACCACCACAAATAGTACTTGGAACTTCTTAGGATTTTATAAATATTTTTTGAAGGAATAATATAACCTTTCTAAATATAAAGAACATTTGAGTAGATCACTATTTTCCTTTTTGAAAGTCTGTTACCATATTTACTAAACTGACTCTCGTTACTACAAACAGAAGTGAAACATCATATTCTGAGCTGTTTCTTCCTTTTTGGTTTTCTTAACTTTTACCTCTAATATAGATTTAAAAACAATAGAAAATTGGAAATAGAACTAAAATCTTAGAAATACTTACCAAAATTATCAAACTATCCAACATTTTAAAATGACTTCCTAAGTTTCCTCTGTTATCTACAGTATCTTAAATGTTACCTAGATGTTTATATAAATTAAGCATATATATACATATATATATATACAAGTTAATAAATATTCCCTTTGCCAGCACTAAACTTATAGTAAATACATTTGTTTTCTACTTAAAGCTCTGTCACAAATTAACTATCCACAGAAAAGTCACTTAATGTCTCTGGATTTCGAATAACTCATGAAGAAAATATAGAAGAAACAAAGAAAAAATGTATAATATTTTCCATTCCAAGATGCTTTGAGTCAATCCAGATGATTTGTGAGTGACTGTATCTTATAATTCCTTATTCTTGAGCAAGAAAGAAAATCTAATTGAAAGCACCGTAGTTTGATATATTTTACATAAGTATATACTGACATGGAGAATAAAGGCTTCTGTTTCTGTTCTTGTTTGCTTTGGTTTGATTTATATTTTTTAATAGCGACAGAAACATAAAATAGTTTGTTGATTACATTTTGAAAAGGCTTTCCAGTGTAAAATTATCTAATTGATCATTATGAAACAGGAATTAGTAACAGGATGTTGACCATAGTATTCAATGTGACACTGTTCTTTCAATTTGCTCTTAATGCATTTACCTTTTTAAACAATGCTTACAAAGCAATCGAGAGGACAAGAAGCCAGAACAAATTTGTGAATAAGAAAACAAACAGAGGCAGCAATTGAAACCCATAAATACTGATTACCAGTTACGGAAAAATAAAATTATTGTTATAATTTATGTTATGCCTGACTCACCGATCCAGATGTCCAAGAAATGCCTGAATCAATAAAGCAGACTGGGTTTTCTTCTACTTTCTGAGTTCATAATTGTCATTTCTCATTCCTTATCTGAATTTTGTTGCTAATTAATAGCTCTAAAACTGTTCTATAACAAATTTCTCCATCATTTGCATAGATAAGTCGATAAATTACTGCACTAAGGTCCTGGCTTCTGAATTTTTATCAGTTGTTGAACTCAGCCTGATGTCTTACAAAGAATAATGGAAGTGGGCAAATAAATTAAGTCAACTTGCAAATTTTAAACATAAATTTAAAACATAAATTTAAAAAAAATTTCTTACTGAATCTCCAGAAAACATCCCAATTAGCACCAGCAGAAGTGTAAGCCAGAGCCATACCCTGAAGAATAATGAAAAACAAGTTATCTTATCAGTAATATGCTAGAGTTTTATATCTGTGGCCCGATTATGTTGTAAAACCAACCCATTCCCTACAGAGACATCTATTGTATAAAGAGTGGTCTGGAACCTCAGTAGGCATCAGAAGCACTTGGAGGGCTTGCTAAAACGCAGGTCACTGGGCACTCCCCCAGAGTTTCTGAACCAGTAGGTCTAGTATAAGGCCCAAGGACTTGCTTTTCTTTTCCCTTCTTTTCTTTTCCTTTTTTTTTTTTTTTTTTCTTTTTTTGAGAGGGAGTCTTGCTCTGTCTCCCAGGCTGGAGTGCAGTGGCGCATCTCGGCTCACGGCAAGCTCCGCCTCCCGGGTTCCCGCCATTCTCCTGCCTCAGCCTCCCCAGTAGCTGGGACTACAGGCGCCTGCCACCACGCCCAGCTAGTTTTTTTGTACTTTTAGTGGACACGGTGTTTCATCCTGTTAGCCAGGATTGTCTAGATCTCCTGACCTCGTGATCCACCTGCCTCAGCCTCCCAAAGTGCTGGGATTACAGTGTGAGCCACCGTGCCCAACCCAGTACTTGCTTTTCTTAGCAAGTTCTCAGGTAATGCTGATACTGCTGATCCAGGGATCAAATTATGGTTACTGACAATTTGAGTTGTGCAGTTATAGTTTGGAAAAAAATGTTAAAGGCATTAAATCCATTTCTCTATGTCAAATGTTAATCATCTTTAAATTTATTATTAAGTTGGAGCAACTACCACGTGTCAGACATGGAGGTAGATGCTATTAATATGCTGGTTAGATAATCTCCCTCAAGAGGTTCATGGTGAGGAAAGACATGTGACAAGATAATTACTGTGCAATGTTTTCACAGGAGGATGCACAGGGTCTTTAGACTGATGGTCTATTGGATATTGTCAAATAGCACAGCATCTGCAGGATTGGGTATTTAAATGTATTACTCTGTCCTGACAGGAAGTATGTTAGTAAGTGATTACAGTAACTCAAACCAGAAACAGTGATGATTCTATTTTTTTTTTTTTTTTTTTTTTTTTTTGAGACAGAGTCTTGCTCTGTTGCCCAGGCTGGAGTGCAGTGGCGCGATCTCTGCTCACTGCAAGCTCCGCCTCCCGGGTTCCCGCCATTCTCCTGCCTCAGCCTCCCGAGGAGCTGGGACCACAGGCGCCCGCCACCATGACTGGCTAATTTTTTTTGTGTTTTTTAGTAGAGACGGAGTTTCACCACGTTAGCCGGGATGTTCTCGATCTCCTGACCTTGTGGTCTGTCTGCCTCGGCCTCGCAAAGTGCTGGGATTACAGGTGCGAGCCACCACGCCTGGCCAACAGTGATGATTCTTAATACCTTTCTGTTTTCCCAGATTGCTTTGAGTTTAAAATCCAAATGCTTTAAAATGGTGAAAAATAACTCTGAATGATTGGGCAACTACTGAGTTACACAAGATCAGAGCACCAGATCTCCCGCTTTGCCCCCCCCCATCTCCCAGCTCTTGTTTATTACACATTGTTACATTTCTTCCGTGCTATATAAACCCCTAGTTTTAGTCAGTCAGGGAGATGGATTTGAGACTGAGTTCTCATCTCCTGGGCTGCAGCACCTGATCAAAGTCTTTTTCTTCTGCAATACTCCTCTTCACAGTCGTTGACTTTCTGTGCAGGGAGCAGCAGTACCTAGACCAAACCCTGGTATTTTGGTGAAACAAGCTTCAATTTAATGATCTTTCCTAGCTATATACATTAAATGAGTGAATAAATGAAAGAAAGGAAAAACGAATATGCCGAGCCTGCTATGCAGCATGCCTTGTGGTATCTACTGGTTCCCATTATTTGCTTTTCTTCTCTTTGAGAGCATTGATTTAAACTTATCCTATTAAATACAACTTACATTAAAAAATTTATCTTCATTTTACTGAATTTAATTTCATTGTAATATTTTTATTATTGTTGTTGAAATACTATCTACTACATTCCACCTATCCGCAAAATGTTATCATCAGCAGTTTAATGGCTGTCCCTCAGAATCACTACTGAATGTATTAAACCATGAGAATGAGCTCAGAGATTAAAAACTGACTTACATTTGGTGTCTATATTCACATTTTGCTTTTCCAAGAAAAAGAGAGGCCATTGCAGTGTGGATCAGTTCAACTTGTTTATTTAGAGGGCTACAGTTTAAACTTTTAACATATTTGATCTCAAATTTGGAGTTAAGTGTGGTATACACCAGACATTTGCAATGGTAGCAGGGCTGTAGATTCACTCCACAGAAAACGTGGTTAAATAGACCTCCACTTTTGAGAAACAAAATGGCTATTGTGGGTGTTAGCAAATAAGGATGATCTTTCCGTTTATTCTCTTTTTTTTTTTTTTTTGCCAAATAAAATAAGCAAACAAAAAATACCTAAATTTAGAAAGCTTTTCAGCATCCGTCTGTTGCAATGATTTTAGATAAACGTCAGTCCTATTCACACAAGGAGGATGTTCAAGAAGAAGCTGGGAGAAAATGTGAAGACAAGCATGAAGGCCTTTTTGTACTCTGATCTTTCAGCTAGAGGTCCAGAGATAATATTTAGAAAAATGAGACTGAGTTTTAAAATAATCTTGATAAGTGATCTTTTAAAAAAAAAAAAAATTGATAGGTGGAGAGAGTTGAGAAGAAATTTTTCAAATCCCTTGAAAAACTACTGATTTTAGGTGGATATTTGGACAAATATAACCAGTGACCAGAACACAGCAGATGCCAATAACATTAAGACCCTGAAAGCAGAGGACGCAGCCCATGGAGCTCTGGAAGATGAAAGGTTTGCTCTAATCCCCCTTCATGAAAGCAGACTTTCTACAGAGAGGAGATTTTAGTCCTGGGAGCATGAAACTTATAAAGAAAGGTTGTTATTTTCTTTTATTTTCTTCCACACCATCTTTCCCCCACTGTACCCTGAAGACAGATAAGATCTGTGAGAGTCTAGTGAGAAAATAAGTAATATCCAGCATGATATAAGGAAGGAAAGTGATAAAAAAGAATTAATAACTCTGCTTTACATTAAAAAAATGACACTTTTGCAAAAGTGGGTTCCATTGTGCCCACCATTCAATAAGTAATTGATACTTTGACTAAAATAATACATGAGGCTGGAAAGACAGAGAATTGCTAAAACTAGAATATTTCAGCATCTGTTTTTAATAATGTTTTGCGAACTTAATTTCCCACTGTTCTTAATATGAACTATGTTCACCAGTATGATTGCTATCACTTACAGCCATACAAACAAAATGTAGCAGAACATCATCTGCATGATCTGAGAATTCCTCTTATCTATTTAATAGTATTCCTTTCAAATAATTCCTTAATCTTCCAAGAAGTCTTTTGAGATCACAAATACTTTGTATTTTTTCTCTAAAAGTCATGCTACTCACTTCCAGGACTAGTTGCTGGGCAAACAGAACACAGGACTCATGTCATTCGATACCTTCCAATGTACATAGCCCACATTCCAGTGAGAAACTTTCAACCCAAATTTCATTAGTTGGTTAGCAACTTAGAGTTTTAAAGAGTAATAAATTGCCAGGCGCGGTGGGTCACGCCTGCAATCCCAGCACTTTGGGAGGCCGAGATGGGCGGATCACGAGGTCAGGAGATCGAGACCATCCTGGCTA
The DNA here is from genome assembly GCF_024542745.1 of Macaca thibetana thibetana. NCBI lineage: Eukaryota > Metazoa > Chordata > Mammalia > Primates > Cercopithecidae > Macaca > Macaca thibetana. The sequence goes on along the minus strand of NC_065579.1, from coordinate 183,575,999 downwards.
ACGCGGTGAAACCCCGTCTCTACTAAAAATACAAAAAATTAGCCGGGCGAGGTGGCGCCGCCTGTGGTCCCAGCTACTCGGGAGGCTGAGGCAGGAGAATGGCGGGAACCCGGGGGGCGGAGCTTGCAGTGAGCCGAGATCGCGCCACTCACTCCAGCCTGGGAGACACAGCAAGACTCCGTCTCAAAAAAAGAAAAAAAGAGAGAGTAATAAATTATAGTTGTTTTACTTTCAATTTGATTTTAAGAAATGGTTCCTTTGCTGACTTGCTTTCCCTTTCTGCCCTAGAGGAAGGACTCAAAAGTATACTCTCTCAACTTTTATTTATATACTTTTTTACATGCCACCTATAAAAAGCATGTTTAAGTTTTTATTTTGGTGCCAATCTCCAACAGCCTAAGGAACATTTTTTGGGGGGATAGTAGAACATCATCTTAAGAACGACTTATTTAAATCCATCACTTCAATATATTCCTGAACTGTCTTTTTTCCTCAAAAAACATTTGTCTTAATGCACTACCCCTGCCACACTGTCATACAACATTTGACTCACTTTCTCTTCAATAGAAGTAAATGCTTGCCAGGTTTTCTAGGCACACAATACTCATATTCATTTAATTTTAAAAGTATTTCAAGTAAAGTATAATATAGCATAGCATTGTTCACATTTATGGTATGTAACCACTACCCCAGGCCAGTAATGAAATTCACCATATTTCTAGAAGTCCCTTTGGGATTTCTTTCAATCATTATTTTCTACTTCTTCATAGTGGTTAAAAAAATCTGACATTAAAATCCATAAATTGGTTTTCTCTGTGTTTATATCATACACAAACTATGCAGTATGTATTATTTAGTTTTATGTCCTCCTTTTCTCAACAATACATTTGTGAGACTAACCCACATCATTATGGATAGCAATAGAAAATAAAATTACATTTTTAAACATGTTTTTAAAACCTATTTCTAGATTTACCTCCTCAGTATCGTCTTTTGGATTTTTCACTTCATATTATGAAAAAGATTGGTCAATGTTTTTTCTTACTTGTAATGTCCTCATTAGGTTCTGTTATTGGTTATACTTGCCTCATGAATTAAGTTGAAAATTATGCAACATTTTTTATATCCTGGAAAAATGATGTATATTTTTGTTTCTTTTTTTATTTTTATGCTGCATAGTAAGTGTATATATTTATGGGCACAGGAGATATTTTGTTACAGGCATGCAGTGCAGAATAACATCAGGATAAATGGGATACCCATCACCTCCAGCATTTATTATTTGTGTTACAATCATTCCAATTACACTCTTCTAGTTATTTTTAAAGATACAATAAATTATTGTTGACTATAGTCACCCTACTGTATTATTAAATACTAGATCTTACTTTTTTATTCTATTTATAGCCATTGGTATTGTTTGAATCTGTGTCCCCACCCAAATCTCCTGTTTAAATGTAATTCCCAATGCTGGAGGTGAAGCCTGGAGGGAGGTAATTGGATTATGGGGGCAGTTTCTAAGGGTTTACCACCATTCCCCTAGCACTATTCTCATGATAGAGCTCTCATAAGATCTGATAGGTTAAAAGTGTATAGCGCCTCCCTGCTCTTGACTCTTCCTCCTTCTCCAGCCACATAAGACATGCATGCTACTTCTTTGCCTTCCACCATGATTGAAAATTTCCTGAGGCCTCCCCAGAAGCCATCATGATTTCTGCACAGCCTGAGGAAACATGAAGCATGAAACAATTAAACCTTGCATTTCTTTATAGCAATGCAAGAATAGACTAATATAGAAAATTGGTACTGAGGACAGGGTATTGTTATAAAGATACTTGAAAATATGGAATTGACTTTGGAACTTGGTAACAGGCAGAGATTGGAAGAGTGTGGAGGGCTCAGAAGAAGACAGGAAGATGAAGAAAAGTTTGGAACTTCCTAGAAACTTGTTGAATAGTTGTGACCAAACTGCTGATAGTGATATGGACAGAGATGGCCAGTCTGATGAAGTCTCAGATGGAAATGAGGAACTTACTGGGAACTTACAGCAATGTGACAACAGATGAATACATCCATTAACCATTCCTACTTCTCTCCACTTCAGCTCATTATCCTTTCCTGCTTCTGGTAATCATCATTCTACTCTGTATCTCCATGAGTTCAATTGTTTTAATTTTTAGCTTCCATATATGAGTGATAACATACAAAGATTACCTTTGTGTGCCTGGCTTATTTCACTTAACATAGTGTCCTCCACTTCCATCCACTTCCATCCACGTTGTTGCAAATGGCAGGATCTCATTGTTTTCTGTGGCTGGATCATATTCTAGTGTGCATATGTACCACACTTTCTCTTTTATTTTGAAATTTATTTTAGATATGGGTGTTCAAGTTCAGGTTTGTTATATGGGTATATTGTATGATGTTCAGGTTTGGGATGCAGATCCCAAAACCCATGTAGTGAGCATAGTACCCAATAGGTAATTTTTCAACCCACAGACCTGTACCTCCCTCTCTCCCCAAGAGTCGTCAGTGTCTTATTCCCATGTTTATGTCCATGTGTGCTCAATGGTTAGCTCTCACTTATAAGTGAGAACATGTGGTATTTGGTTTTCTGTTCCTGTATTAGTTTGCTTAAAATGGCCTCTAACTGGATCAATGTTGCTGAAAAACGACACAATTTATATTTCATGACTGTGTAGTATTTCATGGTGTATATGTATCACATTTTCTTTATCCAATCCAACATTAATTGGCACCTAGGTTGATTCCACATTTTTGCTATTGTAAACAGCACTACCATGAAAACACAAGTGCATGTATTTTTGGGGTATAATGATTTATTTTCCTTCGAGTACATACCCAGTAATGGGATTGCTCAGTCTAATGGTATTTCTAAATTGTTTGAGACATCTTTGCACTGCTTTTTACAGTGGCTAGACTAATGTACATTCCCAACAGCACTGTGTAAGCATTGTCTTTTCTCTGTAGCATATCCAGCAACTGTTGGTTTTTGACTTTCTAAGATTAACCATGTCACTGGCATGAGATGGTATTTCATTGTGGTTTTGATTTACATTTCTCTGGTGATTAGTCATGTTGGGCATTTTTTCATGTTTCTTGGCTTCTTGTATGTCTTCTTTTGAGAAGTGTCTGTTCATGTCCTTTGTCCATTTTTTGTTTCATTTTGTTTTGTTTGGTTCGTTTTTTTTTTGAGATGGAGTTTTGCTCTGTCACCCAGGCTGGGGTGCAGTGGTGCAATTTTGGCTCACTGCAACCTCCGCTTCCCAGGTTTGAGTAATTCTCCTGCCTCAGTCTCCCAAGTAGCTGGGACTACAGGTGCCCACCACCAAGCCCAGTTAATTTTTGTATTTTTGGTAGAGACAGTGTTTTACCATATTGGCCAGGCTGGTCTTTGACTCCTGACCTTGTGATCCACTTGCCTCAGTCTCCCTAAGTGCTGGGATTACAGGCATGAGCCACTGCACCTGGCCCCATTTTTAATAAGATTGTTTTTTGCTTCTTGATTTGTTTAAGATCCTTATAGATTCTGGATATTAAGCCTGGTCAGATATGAAGTTTGTAAATATTTTGTTGCGTTCTATAGGTTGTTAATTTTGTTAATAGTTTTGCTGTGCAGAGGCTCTTTAGTTTAATTAAGTCCCACTTGTAAATTTTTGGTATTGTTGCAATTGCCTTTGGGGATTTAGCCAAAAATTCTTTCCCAAGGCCAATGTCAGGAAAGATACTACCTAGGTTTTCTTCTAGGATTTATATCGTTTGTGATCTTACATCTAAATTTGACATTCATCTTTAGTTAATTTCTGTATATGGTGAAAGGTAGGGATCCAGTTTCGATCTGCATATGGCTAGCCAGTTATCTCAGTGCCATTTATAGAATACAGTGTTCTTTCCCTATTGTCAGGGGAAATCAGCCACTGATATTTCATGTGGGTTTTTTTCTATTTCCCTAAGTGTCAGCTGGCCTGAGAAATAAAACAAAAGAGTGCAAAAGAGAAATTTTAAAGCTGGGTGTCCGGGGAGACATCACATGTCAGCAGGTTCCATGATGCCCCCTAAGCCACAAAACCAGCAAGTTTTTATTAGTGATTTTCAAACGAGGAGGGAGTGTACGAATAGGGTGTGGGTCGCAGAGATCACATGTTTCACAAGGTAATAAAATATCACAAGGCAAATGGAGGAAGGGTGAGATCACAAACCCAGGGCGAAATTAAAATTGCTAATGAAGTTTCAGGCACACATTGTTATTGATAACATCTTATCAAGAGACAGGGTTTGAGAGCAGACAACCAGTTTGACCAAAATTTATTAGGTGAGAATTTCCTCATCCTAATAGACCTGCGAGGGATACAGGAGACTGAGGCTTATTTCATCCCTTATCTGCAGCCATTAAAGACAGATGTTCCCAAAGCGGACATTTCAGAGGCCTCCCCTTAGGAACACGTTCCTTTCTCAGGGATGTTCCTTGCTGAGAAAAATAACTCAGTGATATTTCTCCTATTTGCTTTTGAAAGAAGAGAAATATGGCTCTGTTCCACCCGGTCCACAGGCAGCCAAACTTTAAGGTTATCTCCTTTGTTCCCTGAAAATCGCTGTTATCCTGTTCTTTTTCAAGGTGCCTAGATTTCATATTGTTCAAATACACATGATCTACAAACAATCTGTGCAGTTAACACAATCATCACAAGGTCCTGAAGTGACATTCATCCTCAGCTTACAAAGATGATGGGATTAAGAGATTAAACTAAAGACAGGCATAGGAAATCACAAGAGTATTGATTGGGGAAGTGATTAGTGTCCATGAAATCTTCACAATTTATGTTCAGAGATTGCAGTAAAGACAGGCATAACAAATTATAAAAGTATTAATTTGGGGAACTAATAAATGTCCATGAAATCTTCACAATTTATGTTCATCTGGTCTCTCCATTCAGGGTCCCTGACTTCCCGCAACATCTCTCCCTTTCCTTTTATATAAATGTGCCATGGCGATGAAGGTTTGCTCATTCTCTCGATTTTGACGCAGGATTCTTTTACTGGTCTGGCACACTAAAAACAAGCTGATTAAACAGAGAAACATAATTCCAAAATTTACTACAATGTAGCCCCCAATAGACTTAATCCAAGTCATGGAGTTTAGTCCATAAAGATTTCCTGCCACCTGATCTAACGCCTCAGCTCCAGTCACAATGGATAAGTGAGCTTGAGAGGTTTCAAAAATTTGTTTCTTTAATTTAGTTATGTCCAATGATAAATTATCTTCCCTACCCAGAGGGTGTCCTTTGACCATTTCCCATGAATGATCAGTCTTGTTATAGGAATACAGGGTGACACAGAAATCTGAAGTGTTCCAATCACACTGTATTTGCATGTGATGTTCAAGACTCAGTACCTGATCTCCAAGTCAAATAACAGACTGCCTTAAATCATTAATTTGATTAGCCAAGTTTTGATTGATGCCTTGTTGAGAATTCCACATTCGTGTGGAATTGGCTTGCCAATTATTAACAAAGTGAGCTGTTTGAATAGATTGATGTAATGCCATTCCGGCAGTGGTGGCCATTGCAGTGACTATAATTAGACCCAAGATCACAGCAATTAAAGTGAAAACAAATCTCTTAGATCTTTTTAGAATTCCTGTAACACTTCATTAATTAAATGTATTGAGGGGGAGGATTCCCAAGGTCTGGGCAAACTTACCAGAATCCAGATTCCTTCTTGAGCTCAAACCTACATTACACTTTCCCTGGAGTCAAAATGGGAGTTAATACAAGTATATAAATGACAATTAACACATTGGACAGTTTGATTGTTCATCCAAATTTTGATATTTGCCACTAGCAGCGTGTAAGGAGGCTTAACACAGCTCTGTATGTGAACAGTCAGGTTGGAGGTAAGTAAAGCAGAATGTCTGGATCTACGTTGATACTAAGAGACAGGGGCGGTAGCGGGAACAACAGACAGAATAGTTTCCCCTTCCCATGTTTGAGGTCCAGACATGGCAATAGCCAGTTTCCAAAGTTCAGGGTGTTCTGGGCTCAGAATGGGGAGTATCATACGAGGCCTCGGCAGGGGGGTAATGCCCTTATCTTCCCATTTTAAAGGAAAGAATGAGCTGAACCTCCTCTGCAAAGCAGAATGACGATTCTCCTTCTCGTGATAAGAAATACAATAACTAGCCTCCAGGCATTCCCTTCCACCAGAGGAGCAATTGTTTTTTTAAATAGCCCTTTGGTGCCTAGTCCATTACTAAACCATATGAGTCATTTTTTAATATTACTGCATGTGAGTTAACACAGTCTTCCCAAATTAAAGTTTTAGATGGACCCTCAAAATTTTTAGGGCATGGTTTTCCTGCATGTTTACATTGAAAGTATGGGGTATCTCCCATTACTCCCCCTTTCATTTGCTTTGAAGGAGAAAGGGAGAGGCCAGAGATCAAATGTCCAGGTTCCTCTCTAGCTGATCTCTCCAGAAGATAAGCAACTCAGACTTGAGTTTCTAGATGGATACAACCAGGTGCATATCCGAGGCACAGAGGGGGGTATTTATAACACATGGTAACATTAAATGCAGTGCCTTCTTCTCCTAGTTGAGCAGGGCAATGGTCATCTGTAGCTCCAGGCATCCACACACTATCGTTAGTGTAGATTTCTGCAGGAGCATCAATCCAGGTGAGAGGTTGAATAAGTGGAGGAAAAGGCACATAAGCCCAACAAGAATAATTGTGTGTAGCAGGTAAATCGGTTTGAGAGGAAACTGTGGGACAGGAAGCATAAGGAAGAGAATCATTAAATAAAACCCGTTGTAAGTGAGATTGAGTAGTGAAGGCGGAAGACAGCAGAGGGATGTTATTTTCAGGCTAATAGAAATGGTGAGATTTTTAGGTACATAAGGAGAAAAAGAAAGGTAATCAGGAGAAGTGGAATTAGTTAGATGGGTCTCCATTGCCATCAGGGAGGATTGAATGAGACACATTGTGATTTGGTGTGCCTGCTTCTGAGGAGTTGGCACAGATCTCACCATGTCTGAGGGTGGTCTCTGACATGGACGTCTTTTCCCTGTGGTTTTCTTTTGATGATCTCCTGGTGAAACACAAGCATATCCTCTTTCCCACATTAAGTGGAATCAGAGACAATATTTAAAGGTTTGGGGAAATCCTGTAAGACAGTAATCAGAGCAATTAATTCTGCCTTTTGAGCAGAGGTATAAGAGGTAGAAATAAGCTTGTCTGTAGGACCTACATAACCAACATTGCCATTACTGGAACCATCAGTGAGCACTGTAATGGCCTCAGGAATGGGCTGATCTTTGATTAATTGAGGGACCACCCAAAACGTCATTTTTATAAAATCAAACAATTTGTTCTTTGGATAATGATTGTCAATAACACCAATGAAATCAGCCAAGTGAATTTGTCACAGTACAGAATGTTGAAAGGCGGCTTGAACTTCGAGCCGATTTAAAGGAATCACAATTACATTCGGACCAAATCAGGAAATTTGAAGTATTCTACACTGAGCCTGTCCAATTAAGATGGGGTATTTGGTCCAGATAAACAGACAAAGTTTTTGACACAGAATGAGGAAGAAAACACCACTCCACTCAATCATTATGTTGAACTATTAGTCCAGCAGGGGAGTGTAATGAAGCGAAAACCAGAAGCTGAAAAGGCTGAAATGACTGTACTCTAGATAACTGGCTGGTCTGGATTTTTTCCTCTATGAATTCCAGTTCTAGTCAAGCCTCAGGGGTTGAAGTCCCGGTACTGCGGAGATCGAGATCTCCCCGCAGCACAGAAAACAATTTGGACAGCGCATAGGTCAGAATGCCTAAAGTTGGTCTTAAATAATTAATGTTACCCAAGAGTTTTGGAAGTCATTTAAAGTTTTCAAAGAATCTCTCTTAATTTGAACTTTGTGAGGTTGAATACATTGCTTGTCGACCACCATTCCTAGGTGTAGAACAGGAGTGGTCTGTTGGATTTTATCCTGAGCGATGTGTAATCCAGCCTCTCTAACGTGGCAGCTCAAAATTTGATAACAGTCAATTAATTCTTTATTAGTGAGGGCAGCGATTAAAATATCATCAATATAATGAAGAATATAGACCTGGGGAAATTGGGCTCGAACCGGTGAACGCACTTGTCCAATATAAAGCTGGCAGACTGTAGGGCTCTTTGGCATTCCCTGAGGAAGTCCTTTCCATTGATAACGAGCTGCAGGCTCCTGATTATTGATAGACGGTACAGTAAAGGCAAATTTTTCACAATCTGATTCATGTAAAGCAATATGAAAAAACAATCTTTAAGATCAATAACTATGAGAGGCCAATTTTTAGGTATTAAATCAGGGGCAGGCATGCCGGGTTGGACAGCCCCAATAGGTTTCATTTCAGCATTAATGGCCTTTAAATCAGTTACCATCCGCCACTTGCCTGATTTCTTTTTTACTAGAAACACAGGAGAATTCCAGGGGGAAAGAGAAGGTTCCACATTTCCAAGTTGTAACTGTTCAGAAACCAGTTGAGTTAAAGCCTCCAGTTTTTCTTTAGAAAGCAGCCACTGCTGAATCCAAATGGGTGTGTCAGATTTCCATTGTAAGGGGGTAGGATCAGGAGATGTGGCAGCGGTTGTCACTAAAAAGGATAACCTAAACCATTACTGTCTTATTTTATAGTAATTGGGAGGGGTTTAGTAATGCCTTCATGCTTTGGACCAAGGCCGAGCCCAGGAACAAACCCCATGTTTTACATAATATGCTGACTGGAAGCACTATAAGAGTTATGTGGAATATTAATTTCATCCCCCCATTGTGCCAGTAAATCTCTACCCCAAAGATTAATGGGGATTGGAGTGATATAAGGCTGAATTTTACGCTTTTGCCTATCAGGACCAGTGCAAGGCAAGATAAATGTGCTCTCGTAAACATCATTGGTTTTTCCAACACCTACTAGTGCCATGTTAGCAGGATGTGTTAAGCCAGGAGGAAGGCCATAAACTAGAGGAAATAACAGAAACATCAGTGACCTTATTTAACAGTAGTAAAACAAATAGGAGCTTGGCCTGGGGCACGTAATTTAACCTAAGCTCTCATACACACCTTCGTTACTTGATTTGTGGTAAGCGCATGAAAGCCTAATTGAGCATAAGTATCAGAGAAACTATCAGAGACTGTGAACTGAGCCTGAGTAACTAGAATGCCATCAGTCCGATGTAGCTGAGCCTGCAAACAAGCCTCTTCTGACCACCAAGTTCGAAACTGTAAATTCTGAGGTGAGGTCAGAACAGCTTTTGCCAAAAGGTCCCAGGCTAAAGGAAGTAAAGTGATGTCCGTACAAAAAGTTTGTAATACCATTTTAACATAAGGAGAAGTAGGACCATACTAACTACAAACATCCTTAAATTCTTTTAAAAAGGTAAGATTAAGAGGTACATAATGAGGCATTTGTACCCCTTGGAAGTTAGGTGGGTCTAGCGCAATCAGATAAGTCCATGTATCTAATCCACTTGTTTCTTTGTTTTGGTGTAGTAAGCATTGCATTGAAGTTTCAAGAGTAGGCATCTGAGATGGAGTCAGCATAGAAGTGACAAAAAAACCATGTGTAGATAAGGGAAACTGAGGGTGAGAAGGTCGGACTGGAATAAGAGTGTGAGAAAGGGGCATTGGGGAACAGAAGGAGCAGAAGTATACTGGTGATTACTGGTGTTAATGTGTGAAGAAAGGTACAGAGAAGCAGGCTGAGTTGATGGCAAAGTGACTGGTTTAGGAACTGAAATGACAGGAGGGTGCGGGGCTGAAGTGGACGGGGGAGCGCCTGAAGAATTAAAAGTAAATTGTAGTTTGGTCCCCGAGCCATTAGGTGACTCCGGAGGTTTGAAAAGAGAAGAATCAACATATATATGGTCCTGGGCTGTGTGAATCAGGGCTGCTGGAACTACAAGTACTGGATCTTTGTGAAAAGAAATAAGATCATCAGGGGGTGACCATAATGCAAAGTCACCAGAGTTAGACATTGAATTCTCAACATCGTCAGGTGGGGAAGGAGTAGCGGAAGGGTGAGGCCGATCAGATAATGAAGGTTGTGTGGGAGAGGAAGGTTGAGGAAGAGGTGGAGGATTATCAGATTCAGAAAATTGTGGTAACTGTAGAGGGTCATGGGAATGTTATGTCATCAGGATGGCATGTACCAAGGCCCAATCACCCCAAACAGTGACGGGAACATAATTCCCGGTGGAGACCAGTTCCCAGAATGTTGCACCAACACGATCCCATAGTTCTACATCTAAGGTTCCTTTTCCAGGAAACCAAGGACAGTATTCTTTCACTGCCCTGAACAGAGTGACCATATTTCACATAGGCACTCAAACACTGCCTGTTTTAACGGGAGTTCAATATAGCAGAGATAAGCATGATGTTTAGACTCCGTGTGACCCATAGTTAAACTGGACAATACAGAAACTACTCACTTGTCGTCAGGGAGTCAAACACGCATATTTGTGGAACAAATCGTTGATGTTTCTCTGCACCTGCCAAAGGGAATCGGGTTCCCACATGTACTTGGGAAAAAAGAAAGACCACATGGGCACCAGATATCAGGGGAATCCAGCCCCCGATATTTAGGTTCTTTTCTATTTCTCTAAGTGTCAGGCAGTCTCAGAAATAAAGGGAAAGAGTACAAAAGAGAGACATTTTAAAGCTGGGTGTCCACAGGAGACATCACATGTCGGTGGGTTCCATGATGTCCCCCAAGCCGCAAAACCAGCAAGTTTTTATTAGTGATTTTCAAAGAGGGGGGTGCACAATTAGGGTGTGGGTCACAGAGATCACATGCTTCACAAGGTAATAAAATACCACAAGGCTATGGAGGCAGGGTGAGATCACAGGACTGGGGCAAAATTAAAATTGCTAATGAAGTTTTGGGCACACATTGTCACTGATGACATCTTATCAGGAGACAGGATTTGAGAGCAGACAATCAGTTTGACTAAAATTTATTAGATGAGAATTTCCTCATCCTAATAGGCCTGTGAGCACTACAGGAGACCGGGGCTTATTTCATCCCTTATCTGCAACCATAAAAGACAGACGTTCCCAAAGCGGCTATTTCAGAGGCCTCCCCTTGGGAATGCATTCTCTTTCTCAGGGATGTTCCTTGCTGAGAAAAAGAATTCAGCAATATTTCTCCTATTTGCTTTTGAAAGAAGAGAAATATGGCTTTGTTCCGTGTGGCCCACAGGCAGCCAGACTTTAAGGTTATCTCCCTTGTTCCCTGAAATTGCTGTTATCCTGTTCTTTTTCCAAGGTGCCCAGATTTTATATTGTTCAAATACACATGCTCTACAAACAATTTGTGAAGTTAACACATCTCCACAGCTTACGAAGATGATGGGATTAAGAGATTAAAGTAAAGACAGGCATAGGGAATCACAAGAATATTGATTGGGAAGTGATAAGTGTCCATGAAATCTTCACAATTTATATTCAGAGATTGCAGTAAGGACAGGCATAGCAAATTTTAAAAGTGTTAATTTGGGGAACTAATAAATGTCCATGAAATCTTCACAATTTACATTCTTCTGCCATGGCTTCAGCCAGTCCCTCCCTCTGTTCGGGGTCCCTGAGTTCCTGCAACACCCTATTGTTTGTTTTTTTAGGTCTTATTGAAGATCGGATGGGTATGGGTGTAGAGCTTTGTGAGGTTTTTTTCTCTCTTTCATTGGTCTATGTGTCTGTTTTTGTATCACTATCATGCCGTTTTGGTTACTGTAGCTTTATAGTATAGTTTGCAGTTGGGTATTGTGATGCCTCCAGGTTGTTTCCTTTTGCTTACGATTGCTTTGCTTATTTGGGCTCTGTTTGGAGTCATATGAATTTTAGAATAGTGTCTTTCTCATTCTGTGAAGAATGACATTGGTAGTTTGAAAGAAATAGCATTGAACCTATACATTGCTCTGGGTAGTATGGCCATTTTAATGGTATTGATTCATCCAATCCATGAACATGAAATGTTTTCTTCATTTGTCCACTTCATCTCTGATTTCTTTCAACAGTGGCTTATAGTTCTCCTTGTAGAGATCTTTCACCTACTTTGTTAGCTCTGTTCCTATGTATTTCATTTTCTTTGTGGCTATTGTAAATAAGATTGTGTCCTTGATTTGACTCTTAGCCTGGATGTTATGTACATTGATTTTGTATCCTGAAATTTTACTATAGTTGTTTATACGTTCTAGGAGCCTTTTGCTGAAAAGACCCCTCTTGGGTCTTCTAGGTATAAAATTGTATCAGTCATGAAGAGAGATAGTTTGACTTCTTCTTTCCTAATTGGATGCTTTTTATATCTTTCTTTTGCCTGATTTCTCTGGGTAGTAATTCCAGTACTATGTTGAATCAGAATGGTGAGAGTGGGCATCCTTGTCTTGTTCCAGTTTTCAAGGGGAATGTTTCCAGACTTTGCTCATTTAGTATAATGGTGGCTATGGGTATGCTATAGATGACTCATTATTTCAAGATATGTTTCTAAATGCCTAGTTTGTTTAGAGGTTTTTTTTTTATAATCATAAATGGATGGTGGATTCTATCAAAAGGTTTTTCTATGTCTATTGAAATGATCATATGATTTTTGCTTTTCATTCTCTTCATGTGGGGAGTCACATTTATTGATTTGTGTATGTCGAACTTGCCTTGCATCCCAGGAATAAAGCCTATTTGATGGTGCTTTATTAAGTTTTTCATGTGCTGCTGGATTTGGTTTGCCAGTATTTTGTGGAGGATTTTTGTGTCTATGTTCATTGGGGATATAGGCCTGAAGTTTTCTTTTCTTATTGTGTCTCTGCCAGACTTTGTTGTCAGGATGATGTTGGCTTCAAAAAATGAGTTGAGTAGGAACCATTCTTTCTCAATTTTTTGGAGTAGTTTCAGTAGAATTGGTACCATGTCTTCTTTGTATGTCAGGTAGAATTCATCTGTGAATCCAAATAGTCCAGGTCCTTTTTTGGTTACTGTGATTTTTAATGGCTGATTCAATTTCAGAACTTGATATTGGCGTATTCAGTGTTTCAATGTCTTCCTTATCCAATCTTGGGATATTGTGTGTTTCCAGGAATTCATCCATTCCCTCTAGATTCTTGAATTTTTGTGCACCGAGTTGTTCAGAGTAGTCTCTGAGGAACTTCTGTATTTCTGTAGGATCAGTTGTAATGCCATCTTTTGCCATTTCTGATTGTATTTAATGGATCTTCTCTCTTTTTTTTTTCTTTGTTAATCTAGCTAGCAGTATATTAATCTAGTTTATCCTTTTGAAGAAAGTATGTTTCTTGGTTTCATTGATCTTGTGTATGTATTTTTGCATCTCAAATTCATTCAGATCATCTCTAATTTTTGTTATTTCTTTTCTTCTGCTAGCTTTGTTTTTTTTTTTTTTTCCTAGTTCATTTACGTGCAAGGTTAGATTGTTAATTTGAGATCTTTCTAACTTTTTGATGAAGGTGTTTAGTGCTATAAACTTTCCTCTTAACACTGCTTTAGCTGCATCCCCCAAATTTTGTTAAGTTGTATTCCTATTTTTATTCATTTCAAAGAATTTTCTGATTTCTGCTCAATTTCAATGTTCATCCAAAAGTTTTTCAGGAGCAAGTTGTTTAATTTCCATGATTTTGAGTAGTTTGATAAATATTCTTGATATTGATTTCTGTTTTCATTGAACTGTGGTCCAAGAGTGTGCCTGGTATGATTTCAATCATATGAATTCAATGTATTTGAATTTATTGAGACTTGCTTTATGACTGAGCATGTGGTTTATATTAGAATATGTTCTGTGTGCAGATGAGAAGAATGTATATTCTGTGATTGTTGGATGAAGTGATCTGTAGATGTCTATCAGGTCCACTTGGGTAAGTGTCAAATTTAAAAGTTTTTTTGTTAGTCATTTGCCTTGCTGATTTGTCTAACACTGTAGGTGGAGTGCCGAAGTCTCCCAGTATATTGTGTGATTGTTTAAGTCTTTTCTGGTCAAGATGAACTTGTTTTATGAATCTGGGTGCTCCATTATTGGATGCATATATATTTAGGATAGTTAAGTCTTCATGTTGGATTGTATCCTTTGTCATTATATAATGTCTTTCTTTGTTCATCTTAATTGTTACTGGTTTAAAGTTTGTTTTATCTGATATAAGAAAAGTGACTGCTGCTACTTTTTCCTTTCTGTTGGTGTGGTAAATCTTTCTCTATCACTTTACTTTGAGCCTGTGGATGGTGTTACATGTGAGATGGGTCTCTTGAAGACACCAAATGGTTGCTGGGTCTTCTCTTTTTATCAGGTTTGTCACTCTGTCTTGTTAGTGGGGTATTTAGCCTGTTTAAATTCAGAGTTAGTATTGATACATGAGATTTTGATTGTGTTTTTAGCTCATTGTTATGGAGGCTTGTGCAGTTGCTTTATAGTGTCTGTGGGGTATGTGTGTGAGTGTTTTTGTGGTTGCAGATGTTACTCTTTTGATTTCCATGTTTAGCATTCCCTTAAGGACTTCTTAAAGGAGAGATCCTAGGCAGAGGTGTTAGGTAAAACTGGTCTAGTTGCAATGAATTTCCTCCATGTTTGCTTGTCTAAGAAGGATTTTATTTATCCTTCAGTTACGAAGCTTGGTTTCGCAGAAAATGAAATTCTTGGTTTGAATTTCTTTTTTCTAAGAACACTGAAAATAGGCCTTTAATGTCTTACTAGACATTAGAGGTAAAGTTTCTGCTGAGTGGTCTGCTTCTATCCTGATATACATCACTCTATACATGACCTGACTCGTCTTCTCTTTAGCTGCCTTTAAGATTATTTATTTTGCATTGACCCTGGCTAATCTGATGTCTTGGGGATGGTTGTCTTGTATAATATCTAGTTGGGGTCCTCTGTATTTCTTGAATTTTCATGTCACCCTCTCTAGTGAGATTAAGGAAATTTTCCTGGATGATGTTCTCAAATATGTTTTTCAAGCTGCTTATTCTCTCTCCTCTCTGAGGGATGTCAATGAGTCCTATACTTGATTCTTGTACATGATCCCATATTTTTCAGATATTCTGTTTCATTTTAAAATTCTGTTTTCTTTATTATTGTCTAATATTATCTGAAGGTCTAGTCTTTAAGCTCTGAGATTCTTTCCTCAGTTTGGCATATTGTGCTGTTAATACCTCCAATTGTATAATGAAATGCTTATAGTAGATATCTTGGCTCTAGAAGTTCAGTTTTGTTCTTGTTTGTTTGATACAGGATCTCTCTCTCTGTTGCCCACGCTGGTGTGCTGTGGCATGACAAGAGCTCACTACAGCCTCAACTTCCTGGGCTCAAGTGATTCACCCACCTTAGTCTCCTGAGTAGCTGGAACCACAGGCATAAGCCGCTACACCCATCTAGCTTTTACAAAATTTTCTGTAGAGAGGGAGTCTCACGATATTTCCCAGGAAGGTCTCAAACCCTTGGGCTCAGGTGATCCTTTGACCTCAGCCTCTTAAAGTGCTGGGATTACAAGCATGAACCATTGCACCCTTAGTTTGATTCTTCTTAAAATGGCTGTTTCATCATTCAGCTCTTGGATTATTTTACTGGATTTCTTGGATTGCGTTTCAACCTTCTCCTGAATGTTGATATACTTCTTTTACATCCAGATTCCAGACAGAATTCTATGCCTGTCATTTTCATTATTTCTGACTGCTTAAGAATCATTGCTGGGGACCTAGTGAACTTGTTTGGAAGTAAGAAGACACTCTGGGTTTTTTAATTTCCAGAGTTCTTGAGGTTATTCTGTCTCACCTGGGAAGGGTGTTATTTCTTTAACTGGAGTGTAAGTTGAGTAAAGTCAGTTAAAGTCACTTCTGGATGTTTTCAGCTGGCCAAGGCTCTGTACAAGGTTTTTATTTGTGATTGAATTATTGTCCTTGTTTTCGCAGGGGGCTATATAAGCAAAATATTTTTAGTGTTGGACCTTAGGCTGCAATCCAGTAGATGGCACTTAGGAGTAATGGGTGGTTGATATGCTCTTACTCACCTACATGGCTTCTTTGTATTTCCTCATGTTTGCAGTTGTGTTCTGAAAGTTCAGAGGAGAGAGAGGTGACCCCCTCATAGATCTACTCCTGCACTTTGTGTGAGGTCCGTCCAATCACTAGCAATGTTCCCACAATCCTTTTGGTAGGTGTTCAAGGCCACAGGGTTCCCTCAGGCAGAGGCTGCAGCAGAGAGATAGGTCATATCCTTTCCAGACCATCCGTATGGAGGGAGGCATGCCCCACTCCTGTGCCAGCTAACAGACCTATGCATCTCACTCCTCTCAGAACTCTGAGAATGTGGTCTCATCCTCTGCTTGAGTGATGGCTGCAGATCTGGGGCACCAGGACTGGCATGCAGTTCTACCATCTAGATTCTCAAGGTTAGGTTCCAGGTAAACTGTGGGATCTGAAATTTTTCCAGGCCACCAAAAATGTATTCAGCTAGAAGAGTTCACCCAAGCTGGGCAGCAGAGGCTGCCTTGTCCACACACTCCTGATGGGAGGCATACAGGGACCCTGGGAGAGAACACTGAGCAGGAGGGCCTGCAGAACAAATGTGCTTCAGTCTCATGGAAGAACTAGGCCCACTTCCTCTTGGCCTAGCGATTAGTTGGGGCTAGAGTTTCTTAGAGGGAAATGAGGAGCCCTGGGGGATGGGTGTCTCTGGATTCAAAGGCCCCTGGCTCCACACCAGTTGAAGCCCTGTCTTTATCTGCTCTCCTGGAAGATCCTCCAGCCAGATCAAATGTCCATTGGGGTTATGCAGTCACGTCTAGCTAGATTCCCAAAAATCCTTGGCAAGAATGGGAAGCCCCACAGTTCATTCATTCACCCCTTCCTTACGAATTTGGACCTTGGAACTAGCTCTAGTGTTTGGGTACCCCATAGAGGGTTCCTGGCTTCCTCCCTCTTCAGCCTCAGTGTCCGTGCTGTGTCTCCATCCCCTCTTGCCAATTCCTCTCTGAAGATCTATTCAAATTATATTGGTTTATTCAAATTTTTGCTCTCTCTTTTTGGAGCAGTACTTCCTGTCTGTGTCTAGTCATAGCCATCTTTTCCCTCCATCTATGTTTTATGTTATAATTAGTCAAATTTATCAGTGAAGCCAGTTGATCATAACATTTTACCTGTTAAAAGGCTTTTTATTAGACATTTCAATTTCCTCTTAGATCCAAGACTATTCAGATTCTTAATTATCTTCTTGTGTCTTTTGAATAAGTTGAGTTTTTCTAAGAATGCTTCTTCACTAATGTGTGGCATCAAGTTGCTCATTATGTCTCTTTATTATACTATTAACATTTAGACTATATGTAGTAATGTTCCTGTTTTTAATTCTTAATATTGACTCTGTATTTTTTTAAATTCTTGATCAGTCTTAACAAAATTTTATAAATCCATTGTGTATCAGAGAAGCAACTTTTACTAATTTTGATTCTTTCTGCTATGCTCTGGTTGTTGTTATTTTTTGATCAGTCACTATTGTAAACTTTGCTTTCATTTCTATCTTTCCACTCGGTTTGCTTTTCTCTTTTTAAATTATTGTCTTTCTATATTTTATTTCTATATTTTTCTGTATTTTTATTCTGTGTGTGTATTATTTCATCTCAAAATAATTATTGATTTACACACAACTTTAAGAAATAATACATGGAGGATTCCTGTACTCGTTACACAGTTTATCCCAGTGCTAACATCTAACATAGCAATAGTAAAATATTACTATTAGAAAACTGACATTGGTATAGTACACCAACTTTATTAGTATTTTCTCAAATTGACTTGCATGAATATGCACATTTAGTTCTACACAAATTTGTTACATGTATAATCTATGTAACTGCCTGAGTTAAGATAGAGAACTGTACAAACAAGGATTATTTTTGATAGCCACATCAATCTTTGCCTCTATCCCTTGGTCCTTAGTTCCTGGCAACCACTAATTTTCTCAGCATCTCTATAATTTTGTCAGTTCAAGAATGTTATATAAATGGAATTACACAGTATGTAACTTTTTAAAATGGACTTTCGTCACTTTGTGCAAAGCCTTTGAGATTTATCAGGTCATTTTATATATTAATAGTCCTTCCCTTTCTATTACTAGTATTCTGTAGTATGTATGTAGCAGAGTTGGTTAATCATTCACCCACTGAAGGACATTTGAATTGTTTCCAGTGTGGTGCTTTTATAATAAAACTACAATGAACGTTTGTATGTGAGTTTTCCAGTAAACATAAGTTTTCATTTTCCCAGAAAAAAATACTTATTATGGACTGAATGTTTGTGTCCTCTCAAAGTTCATATTAGGAGGTGGCACCTGTGAGACATAATCATGTTTAGATCATACCATGAAAATGGATACCTCATGATAGAATCAGTTCTCTTATAAGAACAGACAACAAAGCACTTGCTTTCTCTCTTTGTGCCATGTGAAGGTACATGTGCCATGTGAAGAAGCTGGTTGCCAGTAAGCCAGGAAGAGAGCCCCACCAGGGATCTGAAGTGGCTGGCATCTTGATTGTAGACTTCACAATCCTCAGAACAGTAAGAAATAAATACTTTTGATTAAGTCACCAAGTCCCTGATATTTTTTTATGGCAGCCTAAGCTGACTGAAATAATGCCAAAAGTTGCAAAAATGCAACTGCTATGTCATATGGTAAGTTGTAAAAGAGCCCTAACTTCAACCTCACATGCTATACAAAAATTAACTGAAAATTCATCATAGACTTAAATTTAAAAATGTTAAAGTACATGTCTTTTTAGGAAAACTCTAAAGAAAATCTTTGGGAACTAAGACTTAGTGAACAAATCTTGAACTTAACACCAAAAGAATGATTCTTAAAAGAAAATTAGGCCAGGCATGGTGGCTTATGCCTGTAATTCCAACATTTTGGGAGGCTGAAGTGGGCAAATCATGAGGTCAGGAGATCAACCATCCTGGCTAACATGGTGAAATACCGTCACTAATAAAAATACAAAAACCGGGCGTGGTGGCAGGCACTTATAGTCTTAGCTACTCGGGAGGCTGAGGCAGCAGAGCATGAACCTGGGAGGCAGAGTTTGCAGTGAGCTGAGATTGCACCACTGCACTCCAGCCTGTGTGACAGAGCAAGACCCCGTCTAAAAAAAAAAGGGGGGGGGAATTTGGACCCTATCTAAGTTAAACCCTATCTAAGTTAAACCCTATCTAAATTAAAAATTTTCTTCTGCAAAACCCTTGCGAAGATGATAGAACAACAAGGTACAGACTAGGCAAAAATATGCAAAAATCACATAATTGGCAAAGGACTTGTACTTTATTAAAGCATTATCAAAACTCAGCAATAAACAAGCCAATTAGAAAACAACAAATTACAGAAACAGACATATTAGTGGAGAAGTTATAAAAGTGGCAACAAAAATATACATGGAAAGATATTTAATAACAGTTACCATTAGGGAAATAAAATGTAAACCACGATGAGATACTACTGCATACCTATCAGAATGACAAAAGTAGAAAACAGGGATAACATCAAATGTTGACTACGATGCAGAGAACCAGTATCGCAGTATCGCTTATACACTAATGGACGAAACAAAGTGGTACTCTTAAAAGTACCACTCTTGAAAATAGTTTGGAGGTTTCTTATTCTATAGATTTTAAACAACATGAAATATTAATATTATCCTTTAGGGCTTAATAGTCAGTTAATATCAATTTGTATTTACTCTTCTATTTACCTTTTCAGTTGCTTTTCATTTGTTTCTACAAACTCTGTTTTTTGTATACAATAATTTTCCTTTTGCCTGGAGACTTCATTTAGTATTCCTTAGTGCCTATCAGCTGGTGAAAAATTCTCTCATATTTTGAACTTATTTTCTTTAAATATATTTACTATCTTAACTTATGAAAGCTATTTTAGGCCTGGTGCAGTGGCTCATGCCTGTAATGTTAGCATTTTGGGATGCCAAGGCAGGTGGATCACGAGGTCAGGAGTTCAAGAACAGCCTGGCCAAGATGGTGAAACCTCATTTCTACTAAAAATACACACACACACACACACAAAATTAGCTTTGCATGATGGCAGGTGCCTGTAATCTCAGCTACTTGGGAGGCTGAGGCAGGGGAATCGCTTGATCCCAGGCAGCAGAGGTTGTAGTGAGCTGAGATAGAGCCACTGCACTCCAACCTGGGTGACAGAGTAGGACTCAGTCTCAAAAAAAAAAGAAAAAAAAAAAAAAGGTGGGGGGGAAAGAAAGCTATGTTAAAGGATATAATATCCTGTATTGGTAGTTGGTTTCTTTTATAATACTTTAAGTATCAAATCAGCTTTTAAAAACTATTCATTAGACAATTTCAGAAAATTCTCAGTCTCTCTAGCTCCCAGACAACATTTTTAGACACACTCGGGGCCAGAAGGAAACCCATTGCCTTGAAAGAATGGACCCAGTCTTGCTAGCATTTATCACCTGCTAACCTGAATAGACTTTGGGCCCTAAATAACCATCAGTGATACCCAGGTACTACATTAAGGGCTTTGGTGAGCTTCTGAGACTTTCTGGCTTCAGATAAGAGTCAGAACATTACCAGCCATGATGACTATAGGCAAAATTCCTTCTGCTTCAGAAGAGCAGATGAAAAAGTAAAAGGGACTTTGTATTGCACTTTGGGTACCAACACTTCCACAGGAGGGTACCACACCAAGCAGACTCTTGGGGTTCTCAATTTCAAGACTTGATACTTGGATGGCATTTCTGCACCTGCTGTGGGCCAGAGGGAAGCCCAGTACCCTGAATGGTGAGTCCCAGGCCAGGCAACATTCACTACAACCTGACATAAGAGAGGCTTTGGGCCTTAAGGGAACATGGATATAGTCTGACAGTACTCCTCATGGCCAGGGATGGCAGTGGATATGGGGTAAGTCTCCTTTGCCTTTGGAAAGGGGAGAGAAGAGTAGGAAGAACTGCATCTTCTGGTTTGAGTGTCAGTTCAGTCGCAGTACAATAGAACCCCAGGTAGGCTTCTAAGGTTTTTGACTATAGTCCCCGACTCCTGAAAAATACTTCTGGGCCAACCTGGGGCCTGGGGGGACCTCACTGTCTTAAAGGCAAGAACATTGACTTGGTTGGCTTTGCCACCTGGGGCTGATTGTAGAGCCCCAGGGCCTTGAGCAAACAGGGGCAGTAGCCAGGGAGTGGTTACAGCAGGCCTTGGGTGAGACCCAGGGCTGTACTGGCTTCAGATCTGATCCAGTGCAGTAATAGTAGTGGTGACCACAGGGGTTCTTGTGTCACTCCATCCCCAGCTTTAGGTGGTGTAGAACAGAGACAGAGACTGAATGCTTGGGAGCAAGTAAGAGAAGTGAACAAGAGTCTCTTCCTGGTAATCCAGAGAATTCTCCTGGGTCTTGTCCATGACCATCAAGAAGGTACCTCTATGAGTCTGCAAGAACCACAGCATTACCGGGCTTTGGGTGTCCTCTAAAGCAGAAATAGCTTAGATCACAACACCTAAGTCATTTCAAATATCTGGAAAGCCTTCAAAAGAAGGATGGCTACAAATAAGGCCATACAGAGAAGTCTACAATAAACTCGTAACTCTTCAATGCTCAGACACTGAAGAACATATACTAACATCAACACCATTGATGAAAAAATAACAGCAACAAATGAACTAAATAAGACACCAGGGACCGATCTGGAGAAACAGAGATATGTGACCTTTCTGGCAGATAATTCAAAATAGCTGCATTGAGGAAACTCAAGGAAATTCAAGATAACACAAAGAAGGAATTCAGAATTCTATAAGACAAACTTAACAAAGATATGGAAATAAATTTTCAAAAATAAACAGAAATTCTGGAGCTGAAAAGAAAATTGGCATGCTGTAGAATGTATCAGAGTCCTTTAATTGCACAATGGATCAAGCAAAAGAAAGAATGAGTGAGCTTGAGCTTGAAGACAGGCTATTTGAGAACACACAGTCAGTGGAGACAAAAGAAAAAGACTAAAAAGTAATTAAATTTGCCTACAGGATTTAGAAAGTAGCCTCAAATGGGCATATCTAAGAGTTATCGGCCTTAAAGAATAGGTAGAGAAAGAGATAGATTTAGAAAGTTTATTCAAAAAGATAAAAAAAGAACTTCCCAAGCCTAGAGAAGGATATCAATATCCAAGTACAAGAAGGTTATAGAACAACAAGCAGATTTCACCCCAAGAAGACTACCTCAAAGCATTTAATAATCAAAATCTCAAAGATGAAGGATAAAGAAAGGACCCTAAAAGCAGCAAGAGAAAAGAAACAAATAACATATAATGGAGCTGCAACGTGTCTGGCAGCAGACTTTTCAGCGGAAACCTTACAGGCCAGGAGAGAGTGGCATGACACATTTAAAGTGCTGAAGGAAATAAACTTTTACCCTGGAATAGTATATCCAGTGAACATATCTTTCAAATATGAAGGAGAAATAAAGGATTTCCCAGACAAACAATTGATTACCAGACAAACAATTGATTCCCAGACAAACTGAGGGATTTCATCAATACCAGACCAGTCCTACAAGAAATGCTAAAGGGAGTACTTCGATAGAGAGAAAAAGAAGGAAGAGAAGACCACAAAACAACCAGAAAACAAATAACAAAATGGCAAGAGTAAGCTCTTTTACTTATCATTAATAACTGATTGTAAGTGGACTAGATTCTCCAAGCAAGAGACATAGACTGGCTGAATGGGTAAAATAACAAGACTCATTGATCTGTTGCCCACAAGAAATACACTTCACTTGTAAAGACACACATAGATTGAAAATGAAGGGATTGAAAAAGATATTCCATGCCAATGAAAACCAAAAAAGATCAGGAATCACTATATTGAGACAAAATAGAGTACAAGACAAAAACAACAAGAAGAGACGAAGAAGGTCACTATATACTGGTAAAGTATCAATTCAGCAAAAAGATATAACAATTTTAAATATATATGCACCCAAGACAGGAGCACACAGATATATAAAGGAAATATTATTAGAGCTAAAGAGAGAGACAGGTCCCAATACAATAATAGCTGGAGACTTCAGCACCCCACTTTCACCACTGGACAGATCTTCCAGAAAGAATCAACAAAGAAATGTTAGACTTCATCTGCAGTATAGACCAAACAGATCTAATGGGTATTTACAGAACATGTATCCAACAGTTGCAGAATACACATTATTTTTCTCAGCATGTAGATTATTCTCAAGGAAGACTATATGTTGGGTCACAAAATAAGTCTTAAGACATTAAAAGGAATGAAGTAATATCCAGCATCTTCTCTGACCACAATGGAACAAAACTAGAAATCATTAAAAGAGGAATTTAGGATAATATACAAATACATGAAAATCAAACAATATACTCCTGAATATCCAGTGGGTCAATGAAAATATTAAGAAGTAAATTGAAAAATGATAATGGAAACATAACATACCAAAATGTATGAGATACAGCAAAAACACTAATAAGAGGAAAATTTATATGTATAAGAGCTTACCTATAAAAGGAGGAAAAATTTCAAATAAACAATGTAATGATGCATCTAAAAGATATAGAAAAGCAAGAACAAACCAAGCTCAAAATTAGCAGAAGAAAATAAATAATAAAGATCAGAGGTGAAAGAAATGAAATTTACATGAAAAGAAAATACAAAAGATTAATGAGACAAAAAGTTGGTTTTTGAGAAGTTAAACAAAAGTGACAAACTTTTAGCCAGACTAAGAAAAAAAGTGAGAAGATACAAATAAACAAAATCAGAAAGGAAAAAGGAGACATTACAAATGTTACTGCAGAAATTCAAGGATCATTACGGGCTACTGTGAGCAACTATATGCCAAAAAATTGGAAAATCTAGAAGAAATGGACAAATTCGTAGATATATACAATCTACCAAGACTGAATCAGGGAAAAAAAAAAAAATCCAAAATCTGAACAGACCAGTAACAAGTAATGTGATCAAAGCTATGATAAAAAGTCTTCCAGTAAAGAAAAGCCCAGGACCTGATGGCTTCATTGCTAAATGCTACTAAATGTTTAAAAAATATCTAATACTAATACGTTCAAACTATTCCAAAAAATAGAGAGAACACTTCCAAACTCATTTTATGAGGCCCGTATTACGCTGATACTAAAACCAGACAAAGACACGTGAATAAAATAAATCTGCAGTGCAATAACACTGATGAATATTGATGCAGAAATCCCCAACAAAGTACTAACAAACAAAATTAAACAATGTATTAGAAAGAGCATCCATCATGACCAAGTGGGATTTATCCCTGGGATGCAAGGGTGATTACACATGCACAAATCAACCAACATGATACATCATATCAACAGAATGAAGGATAAAAACCATGTGATGCATCGAAAATACCTAGAAAAGCAAAAGCAAAGCTCAAAATCAACTATACACTGTATCAACAGAATAAAGGATAAAAACCATATGATCATTTTAATTGATGATGAAAAAGTATTTGATAAAATTCAACATAACTTCATGAAAAATACCCTCAAGAAACTGGGGATAGAAGGAACATGCCTCAACATAGTGAAAGCCATAAATGGCAGACCCACCAGTAGTACCATACTGAACGGGGAAAAACTCAAAGCCTTTTCTCTAAGATCTGGAACATGACAAGGATGCCCACTGCCATCAATATTACTCGACATACTACTAGAAGTTCTAGCTAGAACAATCAGACAAGAGAAGGAAATAAAGGGCATCCAAATTGGAAAGAAAAAAGTCAAATTATCCTTGCTTGCAGATGATATGATCTTACATTTAGAAAAACCTAAATACTCCACAAGAAAAACTGTAAGGATTGATAGACAAATTCAGTAAAGTGTATGGATGCAAAATCGGCACACAAACATCAGTACCATTTATATATGTTAACAGTGAACAACGTGAAAAAGAAATAGAAAAGTAATCCCATTTACAATAGCCACACATAAAACTAAATGTCTATCAAAATACCAACGTCATTCTTTAGAAAAATAGAAAAATAATACATTTTAGTATTTGGAACTAAATTAGTTCCAAATTTAGTATATGGAACCTCAAAAGACCCAGAATAATCAAAGATATCCTAAGCAAAAAGAACAAAATTTGAAGAATTGTAATGGTAAAGGTTCTTGCATTAGCCACGCCAAAGAATTGGTGTGGTGGCTGCCCGTGGCGAGTGATGGAGACATGGACTAAGAGAAAAAAATCTGTAGGCTTTATTGAGCAACGTGACAGTACAAAGCTTCTACAGCGTGGAAGGGGTCCTGAGCGGGTAGCCACTGTTTGTTTTGAGTGATTGCCTTTTAAACCCTTCAAGGCAGAAATACGAGCCGGGGCGGGAAGATGTTACTACAATGAGAAACAAAGGCAGTAAATTATTTTGTGACATGTCTTGGATTTTGAAGAAAACTGGAATTGCAACTTAGGCTTTATTTACTTTATGACTTTGCAGCAGCGTGGCAAAGGAGACAGGATCTTACAGAACTTTACAAAGTATGTTTACAAGGAATTCGAATAGGGAGCATAGATAAGGTCCGCTGGTCACAGAGAAATGGGCAAGTAACATTGTTTTTAGTTTCAGGGGAGAGGGAAGAGAGAGAGGGAGAGAGGACACAGGGATGCTTAGAGCAAAATATTCGCTGTTTATAGCTTCCTTGGGGAAGAAAACACATGCACAAATCCTGGTGTTAGGAATATTTTAAGCATGTATCTTCAATAGTATTCCTCCAGGACCGAAGGAAGTCCTGATGCAGGAAATGAGTGAGTTTCACAGCTTTCTGAGCCCCGTACTCGACCCAGGGAGCCCAGCTAGCACCTCCTCTCAGTCCCGCTTCTAAACAGAACACCTTAACTGCTGTTGGGAACTGGGCGGCAGTGGTTCTGGCTACTTCCTGCAGGTTAGGGGCGAAGAAGGGGCCTTTCAGCTGTGGTGTCTTTCAGAGGGGAACTTTCTAGGCTAGTGAAGGACCAACGGGTCAATTCAGAGGTCCTCCGTAGAAGCCATGAGTTGAGCCCTTTTGAGTTTCCATTTGTGAGACTATTTATACCTGGATGGCCTCGATCTTGGAGGAAACAAATTTGACAAGGAGGTTAAAAATCCAAGGCCATAGGCGAGTAATAGCAGGATGGTTGTCACAGGGCCTAGAAAGGGGAGGAGCCAAGGTATCTATTGGTTTAACATATTCTAGGGTCTTGAGTGTTTAAGCTCCTTTTTTTAACTTTCTATCCGTTTTCTTGTTTGTTTGACCTTTTTAGTAATGACCTCTGACTGGTTAATGAAATAGCAACATGAACTGGGAGTTAGAGTGCAGGGGAAAGCAGGAGAAGGCATCTTTGAGGTCTAGAACCATTAACTATTTTGCTTTTCTTGGTGTCTGAGAGACCAGTGTATAGAGGTTGGGTACAGCAGGATATAAAGGAATTACTGCTTCTTTGATGATTCTGAGGTCTTGCACTAGTCTCTACTGACTATTCACTGTTTGTATTCTTAGGATTGGGGTGTTGCAAGGTCTGCTACATTTTTTTTTTAAACTAAACCTTGAGCTTTTAAATGTCTAACAATATATTGTAATCCTTTGTGAGCTTCAGGCCTTAGGGGATATTACCTTTGATAAGGAAAAGTGCTAGGGTCTTTTAGCCTGATTTGAACTGGATGGGCATTCTTTGCCTTTCTAAATTGTCCTTTTAAGGCCTAGACTTCAGAGTTGGTTCTTTTTTTAAGTAGCGGACAACAAATGGGTAGTTTGTTCTTTATATTTATGTAGCTAATAGCCTCCGCTTTGGCTAATATGTTCTTTCTTAATAAGGGTGTGGGACTTTCGGGCATGATAAGAAAGGCATGTGAAAAGAGCAAAGTCTCCTAATAGCAGCTGGGGAAGCAAGAGAAATACCTGGTTACAGGCTGTCTTAAGGTTCCTCGGATAGTAACGGACTTTGAGGACAGTCGTTTGGGGCAGGAGATTAAAACTGAGAAGGCAGTGCTAGTGTTTCAGGGAAGTCTACTTCTTGGCCTTTAATGTTCAAATTACCTGGGTCTCTGTGAGGATGATGGCAAGAGCTGGCACTTGCCTTGGGCACCTTTAGTCCTGTTGCTGAATCATCTGGTTGGGTGCTTCTGGCCTAGAGGGCCTTTGTCTGAGGGCCTTTGCCTTTTGGGACAGTGAGCCTTCTAGTGATTGCCTTGGCACATTGGACATGGGCGAGGGTCGGTTTGTTTCCGGTTGGACGATCTTTCTTAAAGTGGCCTTGCAAATCACACTGATGACAAGTCTCACTAGGCAGCTGGCCTGCTCCTCTCTTGGTTCCCTCTGAGCCACCAAGGTGTGCGCGTCTGAGGGCCGTAACTAAGGTTGCAGCCTTTCTCTTATCTCACTTTTCCTTTTTGGCCTGTTCTTCTTGGTCCGTGTCATAGAACACCAAGGTTGCCAGGTTTAATAATGTCTCCAAATTTTGTTCTGGGCTTAAAGCAGACTTTTCTCCTAATGTCACCTGCTGATTGGGTGATAAATTTATTATTTAAAATAAGTTGGCCTTTTACAGAATCTGGAGTTAGGGAGGTGTACTTTCTTAGGGCCTCCTTTAGCCTTTCTAGAAAAGTGGAGGGGTTTTCTTTTTTTCTTTGCATAATTGGGGATAGCATTGAGTAGTTCATATGCTTTTCCTTAGTCTTTCTCAACCTTTCTAAAATTCAAGTTAGCAAATGCCTGCGGCTCTAATCTCTATGATCTGAGTCAGTATCCTAATGAGGGTCTACAGTGGGGACTGCCTGTTGCCCTCTGGGGAATTTTTTCCTTTTCCTCTAGGGCCATTCGATTGTTTACCTGACTAAGGTACTACAGATCTTTAAATTGCTGGGCTGCTGCTAAAGCCGCTTTTTTAGTAGGACTTAAGGTCTGATCACGAAGTAACATGATATCTCTCTATGTTAGATTAAAGGACTGCCTTAAGCCTTGCAGGACATCTATGTAGTTAACAGGATCATCTGAGAATTTCTTTAAATCTGTCTTTAATTGTTTTAAATCTGAGAGAGAGAAGGGAGCATGCACGTGAACGGGCTTAAATTCTCCTCCTACTGCTCGTAAGGAACATAATTTGGGTGCCTGACTTGCAGAGTTTATGTTCTCTTTCCGGCGTGCCTTTAACACTTTGGTGGGGCCGGATGGAGGAGAGTCAGTAGGGGAGGAGAGTGGGGCTGAGGGGAGAGGCCCTGAGTGCGGAGGCAGTCGTGGTCCTCTGTCATGTGGGCAAAGCCTGCAGGCTTGGCACAGGGCAGTATTGTTACGAAGGGTAAAGAAAGCCTGTACATCAGGGACTTTATTTACCTTTCTGTTTACAGAAAAGATCTAGTTGTAGAAGGGGGTTGTAATGAATACTTCCCTTAGAGGGCAAGGTTCTCTATTTTGTAAGGAATACTGTGGCCAGGCAGTGGTACGGAAGAAAACTAGTCGCTTTTTTTTTTTTTTTTTTTTTTTTTTTTAAGGTTTCAGGGTCGAATTTGTCCCAGTTATTCAGGATACATCTTTAAAGAAGTGTCCGGTTTGGAAGGTGTGGTGCTTATCTGGAATTTTAAACGCAGGGATACTGGCACCCCTGGTTGGTCCTGGGACTCGTTTTTCCCTAGGGCATCCTCTAAGGCTCAGGTCTAATTGTGCTCAAAGCTCATGGCCGCTTTTCCTGAGCTCTCCATATACCGTATTTAACCATGCTTACCGGCAGGATGGAAACTTCCCTTGCCCCTGCGGTGTGCCTATTGACCACTAAATGGGGCACAAGGACTATTGGATTTATTGTGATCCCATAACTAATGCATCCTACCTATTCTAGGGTGGCAAGTCCTGGGTCTGGGGCACCACTGATGCTTGCACGGTAAGGCCTAATTTACGTGGGTCTGGCCATGAAACTGTCCTTTAAGGAGAAATCTCTGAATTAGCGACATTAGGTATAGTAAGCTTAAAGGGGGTGGTGGATGTCCTCTAGGCCAGAGCTGAGAGAACAGCTGCTATAGTCTAGCCTTTTGTCCTCCCTTGCCTTTAAAGGAGTAAGCCCCTATCTCAAGGCAGTACTAGTATCCTGTGTCCTGACTGACTATATTTTCTTCCTTCCAATACTAATGATTGAATGATTGAAATAACAATTTAACGGCGCTACGAGCTGTACCCATGCACCACAGATTGTACTTGAGAGGGCCCAAGGAAGGGAAAAGTCTATCTGGGGAGCAGTGGAGGAAATGCCTTAAGGCTTCTACTATCCACGTGGAAATCACAGAACTGTCTTTAAATTGTCCTGATGTGGGGGACCATACACTATGGTGGGGAACTGACCCTTCAAAATAGCCATCAAATGGCCACACTTGCCTAAACCTTGGAGGGCGCCATGAACAAGGATCTTCTTTCTGCTTGCCACCTCTAGAATTTACGAGTTCTGAATAGAGAATCTTGATCGTGCCTAGCGGGAAGAATCTTGCTTATCAGATGAGAAAAGAAGTCTAACTGGCGGACATTAGGACCTAGGAGGCAGGGGTCAGACTATGTGGCTGCCTTAGGCTCAGCAACCCCTGCAGGGGGAGCCTCCAGTGGGGCCATGGTCTCCACCAGGATCTCCGGGAGACTAAGACATCCGCTGATCACTTCGGAGTGTACCTCGGTACTGCCGTGGAACGCGAAAGAGTTAGAACTGGGTCCAGGCTAACTAATGCTCCTAACCCGGAAGGGTCAGGGGTTGTTAGCCCTTTTCCAGACAGCCTGACACCTGCATCTTTAGTCAGGCGGCCATGCTAATCGCCTTTAAATGGTCGTCAAGGGCCTGGTATTTAGCCTGTTAATTCTAAGGAAGGACAGGACAGAATAGCAAGCGAAAGGTCCAATTTTACTCACCGTGTGACGATCTAGATGCCTTTCCTGGATCTCCTGGCTGGCTTGCCAAATTGTAAGGCTAAAGGTTCTTGCCTTAGCCATGCCAAAGAATTGGTGTGGCAGCTGCATGGGGCAAGTGATGGAGATAGGGACTAAGAGAAAAAAAATCTGTAGGCTTAATGAGCAGAGTGACAGTACAAAGCTTCGACAGCGTGGAAGGGGTCCTGAGCAGGTAGCCACTCTTGGTTTGGGTCATCGCCTATTAAACTCTTTAAGGCGGGAAATACGTGGGGCGGGAAGATGTTGCTAGAGCAAGAAACAAAGGCAGTAAATTATTTTGTGACATGTCTTAGATTTTGAGGAAAACTGGAATTACAACTTAGGTTTTATCTACTTTATGACTTTGCAGCGACATGGCAAAGGAGACAGGATCTTACAGGACTTCACAAAGTATGTTTATAAGGAATTGGAATCAGGAGCATAGATAAGGTCCGCTGGTCACAGAAAAACGGTCATTTAACATTCTTTCGTTTCAGGGGAGGGGGAAGGGAGAGGGGGGAGAGGACACAGGGAAGCTTAAAGCAAAATTTTCGCTGTTTATAGCTTTTTTGAGAAAACACATGCACAAATCCCAGTGTTAAGAATATTTGAAGCATATATCTTTAATATTATTTATCCAGGACCGAAAGAAATCTTGATGCAAGAAGTTTCACATTTCCAAGCCCCTACTCAACTCAGGAAGCCTGGCTAGCACCTCCTCGCAGAATCACATTCTGGAACAGAACAGAGAACCTAGAAACAAATCCACACACTTACGGTGAACTCGTTTTTGCCAAAGGTGCCAAAAACGTAAACTAGGGAAAAGACAGGCTCTTCAACAAATGGTGCTGAAAAAACTGATAGCCGTATACAAAAGAATGACACTAGACCCCAGTCTCTCACTATCTACAAAAATCAAATCAAAATGGATTAAAGACTTAAATCTAAGACCTCAAACTATGAAACTTCTGCAAGAAAACATTGAAGAAACTCTCTAGCACATTGGTCTGGGCAAGGACTTCTTGAGCAATTCCTAACAAGCACAGTCACCCAAAACAAGAATGGTCAAAGGGCATCACATCAAGTTAAAAAACAACTGTGTAGCAAAGGATACAATCAACAAAGTGAAGAGACAATGCACAGAATGGGAGAAGATATTTGCAAACTACATATCTGACAAGGGATTAATAACCAGAATATATAAGAAGCTCGAACAACTCTAGAGTAAAAAAATCTAATTATCCAATTAACAAATGGGCAAAAGATTTGAATTGACATTTCTCAAAATAAGACATACAAATAGCAAAGAGGCATATGAAAAAGTGCTCAACATCACTGGATCATCTGAGAAATGTAAATCAAACACAACGAAACACAAACACAATCAAATAATCTCACCCTTGTTAAAATGGCTTATATCCAAAAGACAGACAATAACAAATGCAGGCGAGGATGTGGGAGAAAATGGAACCCCTGTACATTGTTGATGTAAATATAAATTAGTATAACCACTAGGGAGAACAGTTTGGAGGTTCCTCAAAACGCTAAAAATTAAGCTCCCTTATGATTCAGCAATCCCACTGCTGAGTATATACCCCAAATAAAGGAAATCAGTATATCAAAGAGATAACTGCACTGCTGTTTGCTGCAGTGCTGTTTACAATAGCCAAGATTTGAAAGCAGCTTACGTGTCCATCAACAGATGAATGAATCAAGAGAATGTAGTACATGTGCACACAGTGGAGTACTATTTAGTCATAAAAAAGAATGAGATCCAGCCATTTGCCACAACAGGGATGGAACTGGAGATATTAAGTGAAGTAAACCAGGCACAGAAAGACAAACACATGTTCTCACTCACTTGTGGGATATAAAAATCAAAACAATTGAACTCATGTACATATTAATAGAGAGTAGAAGAACAGTTACCAGAGGCTGGGAAAAGTAGTAGGGAATTGGAGGGGGAGGGGAAGTGGGGATGGTTAAAGGGTACCAAAAAAAAAAAAAAGCTAGAAAGAACGAGTAAGACCTGCTATTTGATGGCACAATAGGGTGAATATAATCAATAATAGCTTAATTGTACATTCTAAAATAAAGAGTGTAATTGGATTGTTTGTAACTCAAAGGGCATATGCTTGGGAGGGATGGATACTTCACTCTCCATATATGTTTATTTCACATTGCTTGTCTGTATCAAATCATCTCATGTACACCATAAATATACACACCTATGTACCCACATACATTTTAAAAAAGCAATTTAGTTAAAAAAATAATAATTCTCAGTCTTTTCTTTAAATATTGACTGCTTCTCTTCTAGTCCTCCCTTCTAGGACTCCATTTGCATATGTGTTAAATATTTTCACCCGTATGCTGCATATACTATTTTATTTGTTCTATATTTCTTTGTTTCATTATGCTTCTGTTATTTTGTTTTTACATATTTTATACTATATCTAATCTGCTACTGAAGCCATTTATCCTGTTTTAATTTCAGCTACTGTACTTTTTATTTCTAGATTTTGTTTGATATTTCTAGTGTTTCCATTTTTCCCCCAATTCTCTATCTGGCTATTTAATTATTTGAACATTTAATTTTAAATACTGTCTCAGATAACTTAAATATCTTGCCCTACTCCTGGTCCTCTCCTATTATGTAAGTTTTCTCTTAATTTTCATTGAAAGTTTATCTAGTTTTTAACTTATATTTCTGTGTACTTCAATGAACAGAAGATACTGTAGATTGAAAGTTACAGAGGTAAATTAAGACTGTAAAATGTAATCTTCTCTTCCTTTTAGGAAGATATCAAATTTTGATTTTCCTTTTCTTTCCTTTTTCTTTTTATTTATTTATTTATTCATTTTGAGATAGGGTCTTACTCTGTCACCCATGCTAGAGTGCTGTGGTACGATCTCAGCTCACTGCAACCTCCGCCTTCTAGGTTCAAGCGATTCTCCCATCTCAGCCTCCTGAGTAACTGGGATTACAGATGCACACTATCATGCCCAACGAATTTTTGTATTTTTTGGTAGAGACAGGGTTTCACCAAATTGGCCAGGCTGGTCTCAAACTCCTGACGTCCAATGATCTAAGTATTGGGATTAGAGGCCTGAGCCACCAAGCCTGGCCGATTTTTCTTTCGACATATGTCAAACTTCTGCTCAGGTTGTAATCCTGTAAACTGACCCTCAAACAATAACTTTTGTTGAATCTTCTCCATATTTTCTAGTTGTTCTCAGTAAGAAGTTTGGTTCAAAACGATATACTTCACTATCGCTAGAAGAAGATACTAAGAACAGCTTGTTCTGAGTATTCTTGCTATGTTTGATCAACCTTTATGAATCTCATCTCACCTCCCCAGTCTATTTTACAAATAACCTATAAGCATGTGAGGAAGACTTTGCCAGTCAGACTTGTCCACGTGAAACCTTAATTTGGAAATCCACATTATGAAATAAAATACTGTAATGGACGCATTTTGCTGGAGAAAGGCAACATAGCAAGCTCTGTTCTCCAGTGCTCACAGAGTAACACCAATAGCAATGATTTCTTCAAACACCATTTTTTTAGATATTGCTCCTGGAAGCTTTGGATTGAGTCTACTTCCAGGTTTCTAAATGATCCTGTGAGCTACACAGAAGCAGTTTAATTAACTCTTGACTAATTAATCAGCGATAATGTCATTTTGCGATTTCAAATAAAAACCTATGTTGATAGAATTGCAAGTAGTCTTAGAGTTTTATTAAGCTTCTTCTTGAAATGTCTGTTTTCTATCCTTCCTTCTCTAAACTGACTACTCTGTATCTTAGACAAGGCTCACCAGGATTTCAGACCTGGGCCTGTGTCATGCTTGTTTAATGATCTCCCAGTCGATTGGTTTATTTTCTCCAATATGTACCATGATCAGCTTTATGGCATTTAATAGTACTTTGATCAAGTTATTCCACCTTCTAAAAACTGTTAGTGGCCCCTTGGTAAAAATAATAATGACCACATTTACTACTTATGAGATGATTTTTTTTCTCTCCTGATGCTAAAATTTTCATAGTTTCAAGTACTTTCATGTTATTTGTTTGCCTGTTTTATTTTTTGCTGTTGTTTTTTACTCCCCATATATGCTTCTGGGTTTAATTAAGTTGTTTGCTACACCTTTCTTCAGGCACATTCTATTTTCTTCTCCCTTTGGTCTTATGTTTGCCCTGAATTCTATGAGCTCACTAGTTTCCTCTCTTTTCTCTGTAAGTTCACTGATTTCTTCCCTTCTCTCCAATCACTGTTCAGATATTCAAACTTTTAAAAATGGGAACCTAATTATCAAGACATCTAAAATTTATGTTATTGTTTTATGTAGTCTAAGACAAGGAATATTAACATCACATCAAATGCTTAGAATGCTAGAAAATGACAATGAACTTTGCTTAATTCTTTCTTAATTAATTTTACTATAACATATTCTTAAATACAAGTTTATTATTCATCTATTATTTATTTATATGTTAAAAGGCATAAAATTAATACTATGGAAGTAGGATTTATGGGGGAAAGCATTTATTTATAAGAAAATATAGGTAACTATGAAAAACAAATAAATGATACATGTTTTATTTCTATTTTCAAGTGATTTAAAGACTTTGTCCATTTAGATTGCTAGCTGCTATAATAAAACGCTGTAAATTGGATAGCTTTGTATAACAGAAATTTATTTCTCGTAGTTGTAAAGGCCAGGAAGTCCAAGATCAAGGTGCCTGCACATTTGGTTTCTAGTGAGAGCCAACTTTCTCGTTTAAAAAGGGCACTTTCTTGCTGTGTAGAAACATGGTGAAAGAGATAAGGAAGCCCTCTGGAGCCTCTTTATAAAGAAATTCATTCTATTCATGAGAATTTCACCTTCATGGTCTGGGCATTTTCCAAGAGTCTCCCTGCTTCCTAATGTAATCACCTTAGGGGTTAGGATTTCAACATAGAAATTTAAGGAGGATACAAACATTAAAATGATAGCAAGTAAGTTCTACTCTTTCCATGAGTTCCTTAATACCACTCTTTCCTTCTTCTTCCCTACCTTCTCTAAATTTTTAACATAACGCTTATGTTAATACTACAAAATTTAGCACTTGATTATTTATTATCTTCTTTGTTGTTGCTTCACATGTGATATCATTAGATTAATCATTTCAGGGCATAGACAACAAGCTATATTTCCTTAGTAACCCTAAAAGAACTTGAATTTGCTAATTTCAGAAATGGTGATAAAGCCAGTTAAGGAAATTCCCTTAAGCGAATATCAATATTCTTAAAGTGAAGTATTAAAATTAATTTTTTAATTACTCAATTATCACCTTAGGAACCGTAGGAAAGTGGATATGACAAATGAGTAAACAGTGTTTGAATAGAGAGAAAAGGATTTATTAAGGAAAATAATTAAAGTTCACAACTTGTTCTCTCTTGTGAGAGTGTTAGGATTAGTGGCAAACATTTAAACAGACGGAGACAGTATTAAGGTGATAAGAACAATGCAAGGCAGTTTAGAATACATCAGAAGGTACATGAACTAAACGACACAGAAAGGAAAATTCCGATGAGATGAACAGGGTTGTAGAAGGCATACAAAAAACAGAATTAAGAGGAAATTTTACAAAGTGATACTGCAACAAAATGAAGGTCAAGCACCAAATCTCTTACCAATAGATATACTATGAATGGAGATGAAAAAACACAACAATACAAGATCAGTGTGACCTCAAAGGCAAAGAGCTAAATAGAAATAAAGCAATGGAAATCACACATAATATTCTTATGTTATATATTCCTGAAAAAGGATAGTCAAGGAACAATGAGAAAATATGTTAATGTTCTACTATTAACAAAAGACTCAACTTTGCATTTCAAATAATCACAAATGAAATTATACAGCAAGAATAAATGTTTCTGGTAAAATAAATTAGCTTCTTAATTTAGCAATAAAACGAAAATTTAAAGATCCCAAGATTGAGGTTTTAGAGTAAAAATATAGAGTATATATTTTTATTTACTTAAAAAGGAGATCTCAACTATTAGTGGCACTCAAAAGTATTAAAAACATTTTTCCAATAATAGTATATTACAACATAAGCAATTATACATACAGGAAATTTTTAAAATTTAAGATTTTCTTTTTTCCATTTATAGTTTTTCTGAGTCATCTGTAATTTCCCTTTGAGAATAATTTTATGGCTTACATAAAGTTTGAGTAGATTATTATTTTACTTGAACAAATGCAAAGTGTTAAGGTGTTACAGCTACTCTATCTGTAGTAGCTTCAACTTTAAAAAATGTGTACCCTCTGAATCTAAAATAAAAGTTGAAATTATTGAAAAATAAAAGAACCTTTAAAAATGCCATTTTGTAGCAGTCCACTAGATGTCACTCAAGATAAGGTTCCCCCTCTAACAGTCCAAACTCCCCTCATCTTTTTAAAAAATAAACTCTTAATTAACCATTAGCTCATTATTCTTATTTGACAGATAGTATATGGGTTTGTATTAATTTAATTTTTGTTATTTTACACTGAAGCTTCAGGTGGATGTCTGTTGCATATATAGAAAACTATAACTATAATACTTTAGGATTAATAATAATTTTGGTTTATATGAAGTACAGGAAATACTAGAGAAAAAAATAAGATAGATGTCTTTATTAGAGCGAAGGTTCTGTGAACAAAGCAATTATCTGGAGTATACTCTTTAATTTCCAGTTAGGTCTGTGCAGTTAATAGAAATCAGTTTAAAAAATCAGTCTTACCAATTGTTTTGTATCGATGGGCAAGTTTTGTTGATGAGTGACTCATGATGTCATATTTGAGCTTGAGCCTGTTTATGTTTTTAAATAGAGATCATGCTAGCAAGATATTTTCTATTGTGAAGAAATTACAGAATTGGTGTAGATTGATACTGTTTTCATCAAAAACGTATAAAATCATCTGCTTAACATTGTACAAGGTCTCCACTTTCTGGTTTCATAGCAGAACTCATTACTTGTTCCTCAAGAAGTCTGGGGAGCCATGCTTACAATCTGACATATTGGTATGCAACAGAGAGGACTTAAGTAATAATCAACTGTGCTTCATTTGTCTCTTTAAAATAAATTGCATATCACTTTTTTAAATTGTAGTTTGTAAAAACTTTTTTTTTCCTATTATCCTTTAAATTCTAGGGTACATGTGCACAATATGCAAGTTTGTTACATAGGTATACATGTGCCATGTTGGTTTGCTGCATCCATCGACTAGTCCTTTACATGATGTATTTCTCCTAATACTATCTTTCCCTCAGCCCCCTCCCCGACAGGCCCTGATGTGTGATATTTCCTGCCCTGTGTCCATGTGTTCTCGTTGTTCACCTCCCACCTATGAGTGAGAACACAACGTGTCTGGTTTTCTGTCTTTGTGATAGTTTGCTGAGAATGATGGTTTCCAGCTTCATCCATGTCCCTGCAAAGGACATGAGCTAATCCTTTTTTATGGCTGCATAGTATTCCATGGTGTATGTGTGCCACATTTTCTTAATCCAGTCTATCACTGATGGACATGTAGGTTGGTTCCAAGTCTTTGCTGTTGTGAATAGTGCTGCAATAAACATACGTGTGCATGTGTCTTATAGTAACATGATTTATAATCCTTTGGGTATATACCCAGTAATACGATCACTGGGTCAAATGGTATTTCTAGTTCTAGATCCTTGAGGAATCACCATATTGTCCTCCACGATGGTTGAACTAATTTACACTGCCATCAACAGTGTAAAAGTGTCCCTATTTTTCCAAATCCTCTCCAGCATCTGT
Organism: Macaca thibetana thibetana; assembly: GCF_024542745.1. Lineage (NCBI taxonomy): Eukaryota > Metazoa > Chordata > Mammalia > Primates > Cercopithecidae > Macaca > Macaca thibetana. The sequence goes on along the minus strand of NC_065579.1, from coordinate 183,538,218 downwards.
TATTTCCTGACTTTTTAATGATTATCATTCTAACTGGCATGTGATGGCATCTCATTGTGCTTTTGATTCGCATTTTTCTAATGACCAGTGATGATGAGCATTTTTTCATGTGTCTGTTGGCTGCATAAATGTTTTCTTTTGAGAAATGTCTGTTCTTTGCTCACTGTTTGATGGGGTTGTTTGTTTTTTTCTTGTAAATTTCTTTAAGTTCTTTGTAGATTCTGGATATTAGCCCTTTGTCAGATGATAGACTGCAAAAATTTTCTCCCATTCTGTAGGTTGCCTGTTCACTCTGATGGTTGTTTCTTCTGCTGTGCAGAAGGTCTTTAGTTTAATTAGATACCATTTGTCTATTTTGGTGTTTGTTGCCATTGCTTTTGGTGTTTTAGTCAGGAAGTTCTTGCCCATGCCTATGTCCTGAATGTTATTGCCTGGGTTTTCTTTGAGGGTTTTTTTGTGGTTTGAGGTCTTACATTTAAGTCTTTAATTCATCTTGAGTTAATTTTTGTATAACGTATAAGGAAGGGATCCAGTTTCAGCTTTCTACACATGGCAAGCCAGTTTTCCCAGCATCATTTATTACATAAAGAACCCTTTCCCCATTTCTTGTATTTGTCAAGTTTGTCAAAGATCAGATGGTTGTAGATGTATAGTGTTATTTCTAAGGCCTCTGTTCTGTTCCCTTGGTCTACATATCTGTTTTGGTGCCAGTACCATGCTGTTTTGGTTATTGTAGCTGTGTAGTATAGTTTGAAGTCAGGTAGCATGATGCCTCCAGCTTTGTTCTTTTTGCTTAGGACTGTGTTGGCTATGAGGGCTCTTTTTTGGTTCCATATGAGTTTTAAAGTAGTTTTTTCCAATTCTGTGAAGAAAATCAGTGGTAACTTGATGTGGATGACGTTGAATCTATAAATTACCTTGGGCCGTATGGCCATTTTCACCATATTGATTCTTACTATCCACGAACATGGAATGTCCTTCCATTTGTGTCCTCTTTTATTTTGTTGAGCAGTGGTTTGTAGTTCTCCTTGAAGAGGTCCTTCACATCCCTTTTAAGTTGGATTCCTAGGTATTTTATTCTCATTTTAGCAATTGAATGTGAGTTCACTCATGATTTGGCTCTCTGGTGGTCTGTTATTGTTGTACAAAAATGCTTGTGATTTTTGCATATTGATTTTTTATCCTGAAACTTTGCTGAAGTTGCTTATCAACTTAAGGAGATTTTGGGCTGAGAAAAGGGGGTTTTCTAAGTATACAATCATGTCATTTGCAAACAGGGACAATTTGACTTCCTCTTTTCCTAATTGAATATCCTTTATTTCTTTTTCTTGCCTAATTACCCTGGCCAGAATTTACAACACTATGTTGAATAGGAGTGGTGAGAGAGGGCATCCTTGTCTTGCACCAGTTTTCAAAGGGATTGCTTCCAGTTTTTGCCCATTCAGTATGATATTGGGTGTGGGTTTGTCATAAGTAGCTCTCATGATTTTGAGATACATTCCATCAATACCTAGTTTATTGAGATTTTTTAGCATGAAGGATTGTTGAATTTTGTTGAAGATGTTTTCTGCATCTATCAAGATAATCATGCAGTTTTTATCTTTGGTTCTGTTTATGTGATGGATTACATTTATTGATTTGCATATGTCGAACCAGCCTTGCATCCCAGGGGTGAACCCCATTTGATCATGGTGGATAAACTGTTTGATGTGCTGCTGGATTTGGTTTGCCATTATTTTATTGAGGATTTTCGCATCAATGTTCATCAGGGATATTGGTCTAAAATTCTCTTTTTTTTTGTTTTGTCGCTGCCAGGGTGTCAGGATGATACTGGCCTCATAACATGAGTTAGGGAGGGGTCCCTCTTCTTCTATTTATTGGAACAACTTCAGAAGGAATGGTATCAGCTCCTCTTTGTACCTCTAGTAGAATTCGGCTGTGAATCCATGTGGTCCTGGACGTTTGTTGGTTGGTAGGCTATCAAATATTGCCTCAATTTCAGAATCTGTTATTGGTCTATTCAGAGATTCAATTTCTTCCTGGTTTAGTCTTGGGGGGGGGGGGGTTGTGACCAGGAATTTATCTATTTCTTCTAGATTTTCTAGTTTATTTGTGTAAAGGTGTTTATAGTATTCTCTGATGGTACTTTGTATTTCTGTGAGATCAGTGGTGATGTCCCCTTTATCATTTTTTATTGTGTCTATTTCATTCTTCTCTCTTTTCTTCTTTATTAGGCTTTCTAGCAGTCTATCTATTTTGTTGATCTTCTCAAAAAACAAGCTCCTGGATTCATTGATTTTTTTTTTAAGAGTTTTTTCTGTCTTGATCTCCTTCAGTTCTGCTCTGATCTTAGTTATTTCTTGACTTCTGCTAACTTTTGAATTTGTTTGATCTTGCTTTTCTGTAAAGGTTTTATTTTTCCTTTACTTATGAAGCTTAGTTTGGCTGTATATGGGATTCTGGGTAGAAAATTCTTTTCTTCAAGAATGTTGAATATTGGCCCTCACTGTCTTCTGGCTTGAAGGGTTTCTGCTGAGAGATCTGCTATTAGTCTGATGGGCTTCCCTTTGTGGGTAACCTGAACTTTCTCTCTGGCTGCCCTTAACATTTTTTCCTTCATTTCAACCTTAGCGAATCTAGCAATTATGTGTCTTGGGGTTGCTTTTCTCAAGGAGTATCTTCTTGGTGTTCTTTGTACTTCCTGAATTTGAATGTTGGCCTGCTTTCCTAGGTCGGGGAAGTTCTCCTGGATAATATCCTGAAGAGTGTTTTCTAACTTGGTTCCATTCTCCTCGTCAATTTTGGGTACACCAATCAAATGTAGATTTGGTCTTTTCACATAGTCCCATATTTCTTGGAGGCTTTGTTTCTTTTTACTCTTTTTTCTCTAAACCGGTCTTCTTGATTTATTTCATTTATTTGTTCTTCAATCACTGATATCCTTTCTTCCACTTGATCAAATTGGCTATTGAAGCTTGTGCATGTGTCACGAAGTTCTCATGCTGTGGTTTTCAGCTCCATCAGGTCATTTAAGGTCTTCTCTACACTGTTTATTCTATTTAGTCATTCATTTAAGCTTTTTTTTTCAAGGTTTTTAGCTTCCTAGCAATGGGTTAGAACATGCTCCTTTAGCTCGGAGAAGTTTGTTATTACCAACCTCCTGAAGCCCACTTCTGTCAGCTCATCAAACTTATTCTCCGTCCAGTTTTATTCCATTGCTATTAAGGAGATGCAATCCTTTGGAGGAGAAGAAGCACTCTGGTTTTTGAAATTTTCAACTTTTCTGCTCCAGTTTCTCCCCATCTTTGTGGTTTTATCTACCTTTGGTCTTTGATGTTAGTGACCTACAGATGGGGTTTTGGTGTGGATGTCCTTTTTGTTGATGTTGATGCTATTCCTTTCAGTTTGTTAGTTTTCCTTCTAACAGTCAGGTCCCTCAGCTGCAAGTCTGTTGGAGTTTACTGGAGGTCCACTCCAGACCCTGTTTGCCTGGGTATCACCAGCAGAGACTGAAGAACAGCAAATATTGCAGAACAGCAAAATATTGTTGCCTGATCCTTCCTCTGGAAGCTTTGTCTCAGAGGGGCACCCACCTGTATGAGGTGTCTGTTGGCCCCTACTGGGAGGTGTTCCCCAGTCAAGCTACACAGGGGTCAGGGACCCACTTCAGGAGGTAGCCTGTCCATTCTCAGAGCTTGAATGTCATGCTGGGAGAACCACTACTCTCTTCAGAGCTGTCAGACAGGGACGTTTAAGTCTGGAGAATTTGTCTGCTTCCTTTTGTTCAGCTATGCCCTGCCCATGGAGGTGGAGTCTAGAGAGGCAGTAGGCCTTGCTGAACTGCGGTGGGCTCTGCCCAGTATGAACTTCCCGACCACTTTGTTTACCTACTCAAGACTCAGCAATGGCTCATGCCCCTCCCCCTGCCAGGCTTCAGCCTCCCAGGTTGATCCTAGACTACTGCACTAGCAGTGAGCAAGGTTCTGTGGGCATGGGACTCACTGAGCCAGGCACCAGAGGTAATCTCCTGATCTGCTGGTTGCTAAAACTGTGGGAAAAGCAGAGTATTTGGGCAGAAGTGTACCATTCCTCCAGGTATAGTTTCCCTTGGCTAGGAAAGGGAAATCCCCCGACCCCTTGCGCTTCCCTGGTGAGGCGATGCCCCATCCTGCTTCTGCTCGCCCTCCATGGGCTGCACCCACTGTCCAACCAGTCCCAGTGAGAGGAACCAGGTACCTCAGTTGGAAATGCAGAAATCACCCATCTTCTGCATTGATCTTCACTGGGAGCGGCAGACAGAAGCTGTTCCTATTCAGCCATCTTGGAAGAGCCCAGTACTTTTCTTAACAGTAAGTGTGAAACTAGCCCTAGAGCATACTATAATTGGTAAATTGTCACTATTATTCAACAAACTTCTCTTGGAAAAAATAAATTTTTTGCTTAGGGATATATTTTATTTCTATTTTTCATAAACTACTTATTTTATGTGCCAATACCAAGTTGTTTTTCTCAAATTGAACTACATTCCCCCAAAACATGATCTAATACATGGGATTATATTTGGCACTTAAGAAATGTATTAATTCTTCAATTCACTAGGGCATTAAGCAAAGTGAGTGTTTCATTGTGTGATATGGTACTCTGGGGCCTGAGTTAGTACTTCACATTGCTTAGCTCAAGGAAATGCCCAGTACATAATTAGTTTTTGACCCTGTACAAGGGAAATGGAAGTTGAACGAGTAATCTGATTTTACCTCTAAATTTTGGATCCAAACTACAGAGATAAAGGAACTTAGAAAGAAAAGCAGGCTACAGCCAACAGCAACTTGGAGAAAACATTTTTATATACATGAGACCATAGCTTTATTACATTAATAAAGTTTTCTAAGTCCAAGAGTAAAGATATAATATAGATTTATAACCAAAAGATAGGAAATAAATACCTTTTAAATTTAGGATCAATGATTTAAGTTTCGTAATACATTAAGCTGACCAAATTTTACAGCTTTTCCCATACACAGCCCTTTTGAATAGTAAAATAAACATGCATGTGAGTCCTCAAGGAACATTTTTAAAGATGTGTGACAACCAATAAAAATTATTAACAAATTAACCTATTGGTGTGAAATAGAGTTTGGCATAATGTAACATGGAGTTTGAAAGTCGTTGAGTCTTCCTTCATGAAGACAAGATGATTATGTAAGGCTGAAGTTCCTACATGGCAGTAGTTTGTGATTATCCTTCTACTTATCCCACAGTGTATGAGGGTTTCTTTCTTTTTTTTTTTTTTTAAATCTCAGTAAGTTATTCTTTCTGTACTTTCTAGAAACTACTATGTAGTAATGGAAGGGAGGCGACAATCTTAGAAAAAAAAAAAGGAAGGAGTACATCTTCCTTCTTCAGTATTCCTCTCTTTTCAGGGGCCACTATTCCATGATTTGTGCTTTGGTTTGGTTTAATTTGGTATGGGTTTTGCACTTCGGCCTATCTCATCAAAGACACTTCGTTGGCTGCCTGGTTCTGTTAGTCACTGAGGGAGATGAATTTGATGAACTCATATACAGAGAATGGCTGAAGAAAGAACGCTATTTTTCTTTGTTACCTTTTTTTTTTTTAATTTATTTATTATTATTATACTTTAAGTTGTAGGGTACATGTGCATAACGTGCAGGTTTGTTACATATGTATACTTGTGCCATGTTGCTGTGCTGCACCCATCAACTCGTCATTTACATCAGGTATAACTCCCAGTGCAATCCCTCCCCCCTCCCCCCTCCCCATGATAGGCCCCGGTGTGTGATGTTCCCCTTCCTGAGTCCAAGTGATCTCATTGTTCAGTTCCCACCCATGAGTGAGAACATGCGGTGTTTGGTTTTCTGTTCTTGTGATAGTTTGCTTTTGTTACCTTTTTTTAACAAGAGTGGAATTTTGAATGTCACTAGAGAAAATATTCTGTGCAGACAGCGATTCGAAAGCTCGTTTGTAGCATAACATAGGCAGTCTCTCCTACTTCTTTTTCCTGCAAATTTATTAAATTATTTGTAACAACCAAGTTTTCAAAAATGACTTAAGATGGTTTCCACAGAATGGCTTAAAGATAAAACAATTAAAATTTAGATAAAAATATAAGAATCATATAAGAAACAAAGAAAATTATCTTTAAAAATCCAGGAGCAAAGAATAATGGAGAATAAAATTTAGCTTTGGACATCTCATAGCTATGGTAAAATGAGGGCAAAGCAATAAAGCTTCTACTCTATGATGTGAGACAGAGCATTTCTATCTTGACTTGTAGAGGAATTTTTCCTCAGGGACTAGACATACCTGTAAGGCCAGCGATAATGAAGGAAAAGGAACCAATATCTCTGGCTTAGGTGCTGGATAGTTCATACGAAATGGATAAACACAGCAGGGAAAGTTAAAATCCTTAACCCATGAATGACATCACTGTAGTCCACATACGCAAAGAACTAATTATAATTACTGTTATTGTTCCACTTTTAGTGAAAAAGTAAAAAGGGAAGTGTATTTTACCATTTGTTTGACTGAAGTGCTTAAAAACCTTATTGTTGAAGCATACTATTATATTTTTAAATGAAATTCAAAATAGCGCTTTGAGATTTTTTACTGTTTGTTTTCTATTTAAAGATTTACTTTCTACCACTTTAGAGTTAGGTCAGGATTTTTAGGCTTTTCCTATAATCTAACACATAAAGGAATATAGTATTTTTGAGGTTTGAACTAAGATGCTTTAATTAATTTGAGATGTCTTTGAAATGGTTTGTCAAGGTCCAGTGTTTCCTGAAAGTACACGTAGCTATCTTCTACAATTGTTTTTACTTTCCTCAGATTTTACAGAATGACACATTGGGGAAGTCCAGTAATTCAAGTGTTTGGCTAACAATCATCAAGGCCACAGAAACCCAGCCTCTGCTCTTGGCAGTATCAGGAACTTCATGGAATACATCACTTTCAAATTGCAGCTGCAAATGGTCTTGTTAAAGGTAATTCAGCAACATCAGTCAAGATGTTGTTTGACACACAATGGAGGAGATTGGAAATAATGCATTCCTTCAGTAAACCATTCCGCCTGTTTTTTCTAATGATGCAGTCCTTTCTCAGGCAATTTTCCAGAGTTACGTAGACAACTAAATTCACACGGACCAAAAGAGGAAAAAAAAATCTAATTAGAATAAAATCAGTTGAACTTATTATACTGAGACTGAAAGATAGAAGAAAGAATAGGGAGAAAAGTTTTAGAAATATGTATGTCAAAGAATGGTCTAGTTACCAGCATAATTAGAATCCAAAAGAAAAAGGAAAAAAACACAAAATTAATGAAACTAAGTGTGTTAAGATTCTAAGAATGTGTTAAAATTCTAGTGTTACTCATGAATTGCAGTATACTTCTAATGGATATAGAATACTACAAAGGGCTTGAAGTGTGTGAAAAGCGAGCCTCGGTCATTATAACCTCATATAATAAGTGTAGAGTTAAGGGTTTTGAATAATTTTATTTAGTACCCATGCGTGTCTCCAGAAAAATGCACAAGCATACAAGATATACAGAAAATAGCTTAGAGCATACATTTCGAATTGGTTTCTGGATTTGTTTATACAAAATAAATACAAATGTATTGAGGGTGTCTTTGTATTCATCCCACAGAGCCTCAAAGGAGTTCATCCTACAAATGTGCAGACCCATCGCTGTGACTCTTTTGTCTGTCCTCTATATCTTGCTAGTAATATACAATTATTATAATTTATGGATATTCACAAAGCCATATTTTAATATAATTTAGAGAAAAAAATTATAGATGCATGATGCAGTCTATTTCTTGGTATGGAAAATAATATCTATTTTAAGTATTTTAAATACTGTGATATTAATTATGCCAATATACCTGCTGTTAATTTTAAATACAAGTCAAAGTCATATTTTAGCTAATAGTGGATAATCTCTTCATCCTTGATGAGGAGGATTTTAAAAACTTTTTGTAATTATTTATTAGGAAGATACCTTGACATGCTAATGAAAATATGAAAATAAGTTATAATTATCATCCTTATAAATATGTAGTGAATTTTAAAGTTCATATTTTAATTATGGGATACATCCATGGTGGATTGAAATGTATTGCTAAAGAAAACTAACAACAGCACTGACTATTTTATAAAAATAGTTCAATTTACCTCAATAGAGCTTATGAACACTTACTAAGAACTAGGTACTAGGGATACAAAATTGAATAAAACTAGGATCTTGCTTCAAGTTGCTTTTTTCAATCATGGGTAATGTCATGTAACAATTGAATGAATGACAAAGGGAGAAATGTACAGAATATAGTGTGAGATTACGAAAGAGTAAAAATTAGTTCTGTTGTTGGTGTCAGAGAAAAGCTATTTATGGCAGGCTTCAGAAAATGGCTCAGAATGAGCTCGGAAGATAAGACTCTTAAGGGTATTCCAGACAGAGAACTCTGATCAAGGCATCTTGTCATTCTACAAAGAAAGATAAATCTATTTAGTAAAAGGCTGGGGAGAAATCAAGTTGAGGCTGAAGAAATAGGTTAGAAATAAGTTGCATAAGATCTTCTGTGCTCTGTTAGGGAATTTTGAATTAATTCAAAATTAATTAAGAAGTGGGAAATTTCTAAAGATTTTAGTGCTGTTAAATGACCTACAGCAGCTGGAGAGAAATTGTGGTGCTGTGCTATGGGGAAAAAAAAAATTGATGAATGGTAATATATTTATTGTGAAAAGTTTCAGTCTGGAGAGAGACCATCTAAAAGAAAATGAAGGAATTTCTAGCTGGGGATCTTGAGTTTGCAAGTTGGTATAGTAGTTGACTAATAATGTAAACTTGCGCAAGGTTATTGGTGCTTCCAAGCATCACATCCTCATGTAAAAAATAATGGTGAGTGAGAGCTACCTAAGAGGTTGTTGTGAGGATTAGATGAAGAAAAATAATGCTCACATATAGGAGAGCTATTAATTATTAGTTCTCTTTCCTGAAATTGATCTGGACAGTTTAACTCCTAATCTGTAACTAAAATGATAATACTTAGTCTTTGTTTTAAAAGATTGCTAAACTGGGACATCCATAACCGTAGATATCCAGTATTTGATTTCTGTATTTTTACTCTTTAATTTTTTTTTTTAATTTCTGATAGCTAAGATAAAATTCCCGAACGAGTATATTAATTTTATTTCTTCACCTTTAGTTATAAGAAAGAATGGAAAAAACAATGACAATACTACTCAGTGAGATGTTATTTGTGAATGTGAAGGTAGTGATAAAAAGTCCTTTTTAGTTTTCTTTTCAGAGTCAGTGATCCTTCCTTAAGTGTTTATGTAGGGGTGGTCTAAGTGAACTAAGTATCAAAATCACAGGGGAAATTTAAGAGTATGTTTCTAGACCTAACCCCAGACTTCCTGAATCAAATTATCTGGGTCTAGGATGCCAAAATTATGTGTTTATCACCTCAACAATTTTAATACTCACCAATATTTGGAAGATGTTGCTCTATTTTTTTCTCCTTCCCCCTTTCTTCTTTTTCTATCTCAGAGCTTAGTATCAACTTTAAATTAGTTTTAGTGATTCTCCTGGATCTCCTTTTGTTATAACTCCTCCTTTGTTTTAATTTGTATCATATAGAAATGTTACATCTGCACCACTACAATCAGGTAAGAGAATAAAATGATGGCTGTGAATATGGAATTTCACACTATTTACATTTTGTAGTCTGGCATATGCATTTAAAAAAAAAAAAAAAACTCTCAGATTTTGTTTCTTTTTTTTTTCCAGATGGAGTCTTGCTCTTTTACCCAGGCTGGAGTGCAGTGATGTGATCTCAGCTCACTGCAACCTCCACCTCTCAGGTTCAAGCGACTCTCCTGCCTCAGCCTCCAGAGTAGCTGCAACTACAGGCGCGTGCCATCACCTCCGGCTGATTTTTTGTATCTTTAGTAGAGACACGGTTTCACCATGTTAGCCAGGATGGTCTCGATCTTCTGACTTCGTGATCCACCCGCCTCAGCCTCCCAAAGTGCTGGGATTACAGGCGTGAGCCATGTTTCTTTGTTAATGATAACTACAATAGCAAAGAGTTATTGAGTGAACACTGACAATGACCCTGTGTGGTAGGGATGTTAGGTGAGGAGACTGAGAAAGGATAACTTAAATAATTTACCTTAGGTCAAAGATCTAAACTAATATATTTAGGATTCAACCTCCCCAAAAATCTTCTCTTTTACTCTTTACATTACATCATGTTACCTCCCTATTCTGTTCTGAGAGGGACATTATATTATTTCCAATCCTCTGACACTGTGACTAGATCAAGATCTGCAAGCGTCCTGTCATCTGTGACCAGCATGATGCTAGTATAGGCATAAGAAGAAGAAAGAGATTGACTGGCAGGATTTAACTAGCCGTCTTATTAAATATCTCTACTCAGTGAGAGCTGATACAGATAAATATCAAAGAGTGAGAGTCACTTTTAACCAATTAGAAATATCAAAGGCTTATCTCAGAAGAGGATTATGCCTCTGTTAGAATACTCTAGAATGGCTACGTGCTTGGGACAGAGGGATGAGAAAAAATTGTTGGATCACTAAAATACACACACACACACACACAGACACACACATATATAAAAATTATATATGGTTTCATGATTAAGGAGGTATATGGACACAAAAAGTAAAAATATTGCCTGTTGTATCCTAGCCATCCTGTGCTTGAAATGCCAACTGAATGTGACATGGGAGGTTGGTGCTTAGGACAATGTCTACCTGATCCTCTCTCCCTTTGTAATGACAGGGATTTCTGGTTGTTTTCTCCATGGAGAAACCACTTACTAAATATTATGATGCTTGGCAAGTTGCCTCACTGGACGATATTTGACTAGTCCCTTTCATTCTCTGTAAAAGCAGAATAACAATAATAACTCTGTGTTTCGGGGTACTGTTCTCAATTTTAGCTTTTACTGTTTTTATTGTTATTTTTATGTTTATTTAAACTTGTCAGCCAATGAGCACAACCATCTGGTTCACAAATGTGAAATAGTACAGAGGCTCCTTGACTTGCAATGGGATCTATAAATCAACCGTGAGTTCAGAATATCAAAACACCCTGTGTCAAAAATGCGCTTAATACGACTAACCTACCAAACATCACAGCTTAGCTTAGCCTACCTTAAATGTGCTCAGAAAACTTACATTAGCCTGCAGTTGGGCAAAAGCACCTAACAAAAAATTATTTTTTATTATAAAGTGTTGAATATCTCATGTAACTTACTGAACACCGAAAGTGAAAAACAGAATGGTTATATGAGTACTTGAAGGAAGGTTTCTACTAAATGTGCATTGATTTTTGATATGGTTTGGCTGTGTCCCCACCCAAATATCATCTTGAATTGTAGTTCCCATAATTCCCACGTGTTGTGGGAGAAACCCAGTGGGAGATAATTGAATCATGGGAGTGGTTTCCCCCATACTGTTCTCGTGATAGTGAGTAAGTCTCATGAGATCTGATGGTTTTACAAGGGGAAATCTTGTAAAGGTTTCTCTTGCATCTCATTCTCTCTCGTCTGCCACCACGTAAGAAGTGTCTTTTGCTTTCCACCATGATCATGAAATCTCCCCCAATATGTGGAACTGTGAGTCCATTAAACCTCTGTCTCTTTATAAACCACCCATTCTTGAGTATGTCTTTATCAGTTGCACGAGAAAGGTAAATACACTTTTGCACCATCATAGAATTGAAAAATTGTAACTTTAGGCCGGGTGCAGTGGTTCACACCTGTAATCCCAGTACTTTGGGAGGCCGAGGCGGGTGGATCATGAGGTCAGGACTTCAAGACTGGCCTGGCCAAGATGCTAAAACCCCATCTCTGCTAAAAATACAAAAATTGGCCAGGTGTGGTGGCAGGTGCCTGTAATCCCAGCTACTTGGGAGGCTGAGGCAGAGATTGGTTGAACCTGGAAGGCAGAGGTTGCAGTGAGCCGGCATTGTGCCACTGCACTCCAGCCTGTGGAACAGAGCAAGACTCTGTCTCAAAAAAAAAAAAAAAAAAAGAAAAAAAATTTATAATTTAAACCATCACAAGTCAGGGACCATCTATATTTACTTACTCTTCCACTGTATAGAATATTCACACTAAAGAGGATGATCCAATAGTCAACCACCATTTATTTGAAAAAGAAAATGTAAAGGGTAGGACCTTGACTACTTTCACGGAAATGATACTAATTTTGTATCAAATTGATGTTTTATTCTTTATTAGTGTTTTAATCTACCTTAGTGTTTATAATATCAACCTTATAACCATGAGCCTGAAACCACATGAAGCCTTCTTTAAAAGGCCCTGGGTCCTCTTTACTACAGAATCTGCGTCTCTTGGAGGAAAACCTCATATTAAAAACTACATTTATTTCAGATAATTCCTACTAACATAAAGTTTGATTAATGACCATTGGTTCAATCTCTATGAATATTTTACCGTGTGTGTGTGTGTGTATATATATATATATAAAAGTGTGTGTGTATATATATTTTTAAAAGTGTGTATATATATATTTTAAAAAGTGTGTGTGTATATATATATATACAATGTGTGTGTATATATATGGTGTGCACATAAAGTAATTTTTACTTAAATAATAGCTGTTTTATTTTCTCAAAATACTTTTATTTTCAGGTCTGATCTGTATTAAACAGTGTAACATTCTCCCTTTACAAATAGGTATAATCAGGCAAACTTAAAGATGATCTGACAATGTCATTTTCCAAGGGACTGATAGAAAGATTGAGTATCATGGAATCTGAACAGACAACAGAGAATCGGGTATCTATCTTTAGAACCAATGACAGACTTGGAGGCTATTTATTCATTGCCAAAAATCTGAATAAAATGTCAGACTTCAAAGGTATTGATAAATCTCTGTATCAGTGGGAAAAACTTCAAACAGCCTGCATCAGGTCCATAAACACATTTTGTCTGGCTATTTATTTATAAAAAAAAAAACATGATTTTTTTAACTTAATTAGTTATTGGTACTTAAAAATCAGAAGACTGCAATTACAATGTCAGATTTCCAATCTCTTGTAAAAAATGATAAATCTGGAAAAACTGTGCCCACATAACCATACTGAAGCTGAAGACAACCTGTCCTATTTTGGTGGATGCTCACACTCCAGGGAGCCTCATTCCACACAGGCCAACTTTGATCATTTACATTACTCCTTTGGGCACTCATGTTTGTAACCCTTACTCCAGACATTTTGTATAAGGTCAACTATACCATCTGAAAGAGCAGCAATTAATAAATGTTTGTTAGAATGAATACATGATATATGATTCAATCTGGAAAACTAAATTTTAAAATTTAAAATCCCAAATCTGAGATTTTATTGTCACATTTTTGGTTAAGGACCTTGATATAGTTTGGCTGTGTCCCCATCCAAATCTCATCTTGAATTGTAGCTCCCATAATCCCCTTGTGTCATGGGAGGTATCCAGTGGGAGTTAATTGAATCACGGGGGCAGGTTTTTTCGTGTTGTTCTCGTGATAGTGAGTGAGTATCACAAGATCTGATGGTTTTATAAAGGACAGTTCCCCTGCATATACTGTCTTGCCTGCTGCCGTGTAAGACATGCTTTTGCTCCTACTTCACCTTCTGCCATGTGAAACTGCTCATCCATTCAACTTCTTTTTCTTTATAAAGTACACAGTCTCAGATTTTTCTTCATAGCAGAATGAAAATGGACTAATACAGACCTCTAATTGCTTAGCCACCTAATAATTAGATAACCTAGAACCTATAGTTTTTATTTATTATGAAGTTTAATATAAAAGAGAACCCACAGTTATGTCTTTTACACTTTTACAGATGTAAATTGTGTTATAAATTTGCTAAACCAAGGTAAGAATTATTCTGTAATCCCCAAACTATTATACTATCTATTTTTATTGTCCTGTATTTTCCTAATTAGAAAAAGTAAACTTGTAGACTTGTATGTTCTAGAGTCAGCTTGTTCTCAGTTTGAGGAATAAGAAATTCTATTCTGTGGCAATGACAGGTTATGTCTCTTTCCACTGCCATAGCTTGCCATGTCTTTTAGTATAATTTAAAATTTGTTAAACTAATTTCAGTTACAAAATGTGTATTTACCATCCAAATTCAATACTTTTTCCAAAAGGATTTGTTTGAACCATTATGCTTATCAATATATAAGAGCAGTTTGATGATGTATTGAAACAATGCCTTCAATGAGGCTTCTCCTTTTCTTTCTACTCAGTGAGATATTCCAGTGAAAGCTCATAAAACATGTGGTCTCATCAAAATGGATATTCCAGCAAAAAGAGTGAAATTTATTTTTTAACTTTAAGAGTGTTAGCTTTTTACAGAATATTTTTTCCAGGTTCTAGTGATTCTTCTAACATAAAATGCTACCAAATATATCATTGGCTTAAGTCTTTTTCAGGAATTGCAGAAGTTTTTTTTGTGAAAGTAGGTCATATTGACTTAATTCTGTCTTTAGTTTTTTAAAACATTTGGACTGAATCGGAATAAACAGGCAATGCAGACACTTTTTCTCTGAATCACAATCCAGACTCGGTGCTGGAACAGATTTGAGGAATGTGTACAATTCTTATCCAAACTAATGTCTGGTATTTAACCAGGTTAAAGTTTTTTCTTTTCTTTTAATGTGAGAAAAATTTAATAAATAATAAATTTTCCCTTCACCACTCAATGTCTCAGTTAGAAGTTCATTTGAATTGTATTCATTCAATTCATTTTATTTCTTGACTTGGGGGATTTAATGTTCCTGGCATGCCTTGAAAACATGGCTGAATGCATTTGTGAATGAAAATCGACAAATCCTACTTCTATTTCTTACATACACTATTTTTCACAAGGTTGAGAAGAAAATCAATCGCAAATTATTTAATGTTGTTGTATTTTCAAATCCCTGAAAAGTGTTGAGTGCTATGTACCAAACATATATTGTCATATCAAATGTTGTCAAAGAGTCAAGCATAACTTTTATTAGAAGCTGCAAGAAAAGATTGAAAATATTTGTAAAAATGAATATTTTGTCACTCTTTAAGAACCAGAATGCTTTGATCTACATTTGTGGATTTCTAGTTTGGATAACTTATTTGGAGAAATAAACAAATTTATGTATCTTTCCACTGCCATAGTTTGCCATTTCTTTTAGTATAATTTAAAATTTGTTAAAATAGTTTCAGTTACAAAATGTGTATTTACCATCCAAATTCAATACTTTTTCCAAAAGGATTTGTTTGAACCACTATGCTTGTCAATATATAAGAGCAGTTTGATGATGTATTGAAACAATGCCTTCAATGAGGCTTCTCCTTTTCTTTCTACTCAGTGAGATCTTTATCTCAGTGAGATAAATCTACTCAGTGAGATTTTGAAAAAACAATTTGTTTTACTGAAAAAGTTTTATGTTAATTTCATGGTTGACTGTTTCCATGGAAAATAGAGACGTTCTTGACTCTTACCATAAACTCTTATATCTAATATCACATTGGGTTGTTTATCTGTACGTATCTTCCTATTCAATCTCCAGACATATCTCCAAATATATCACAGCATAAAAAGTAGAAAATACCATAGAATAATTTTCTCCATTTATTTTACGGGATTTTATGAATGTCGCATAATCTTTGTCAAACACTTTTATTTTACTTAAAAAGGCAAATACACAGCAAACAAAATTTTATATGGGCTCCGTGTGATCAAAAGTAAAACCATTCAGAATCATTGGAGGTTAGTGTTAAAAGATGATGTGAAAAATTAAAACGTATATGCATTCATTGTCTATTCATATTGTGAAATGTTGTTGATGATTTGCAAACCTTAACCATATTATTAGTTACTTTATGTTGTGGACTGAATTGTGTCTTCCCAAAATTTATATGTTGAAACTCTGAACCCCAATGTGACTGTATTTGGAGATAGGGACTTTAGGGAGGAAACTAAGGTTAAACGAGGTCTTGAGTTTGGGGCCCTAGGACAGTATTCTTACAAGAAGAGAAAGAGACACAACAGATTTCTCTCTCTGTTTTCCCCAACACACACAAAGAAAGGGCCATGTGAGAGGCTCTCTACAAGTCAGGCAGAGAGGCCTCATAAGAAACCAACCTTCATAGCACCTTGTTCTTGGGCTATTAGTTTCTGGAACTGTAGAAAACAGATTTCTGTTGTTTAGGCTATCCAGTCTCAGATACGTTGTTATGTCAGCTTTAGAGGACCTTATTCATGTATGCATGGCCTTCTTATAGCTACTCAAAATACAATAAATTATCATGTAATTTTGCATTTTTAGACAAATCTCCCATGTTGGCATTTAAAGGGTTTTCCAATTTTCTCCAGGAATCAACTTACTCTGGTAAGCTTTGTTGAGAGTAGATTTTTTGGGGGAAAGAATTGAAGGAGTGGCCATATTCAAACTAGAATAAAACATAAGAGATGTCAAGATTATCTGAAGGTAGGAGGAGAAAAGAGTGCTGATAACTTAGCCAATTCCACTAAATATTTTCTTTACTGGGATGTTTGCCAAATCATATGATGTATGTACACTATGGACTACCTCTATTTAATATTCTATAGCAGTCTTCATAATTATAACCACCATTTTGAATGCATCCTATGTATCTATTACTGAATATTCTGTATTTCATTAAACATTATGGCAAATTCCTAATATAAGTATTATTAACTCATTTGGTAGATGAGAAGATTGAAGGTCAAATATAAATATTTTTAGAGCATGAACTTGAAGAAAATTTATTTTGAACTAAAGTTTGGTTTCAAATTTATTACTGTAAATGATTTTGATGTTAAAAAGTCAACTTTACAGAAAAATTAGACCTATTAGATCAATCATATCTAGATAATCATTATCATAGATAATATCTATGATTGATCTATTAGATAATATGATTTATCTATCTAAATAATCTGATTGATCTATCTAATGAATATGTGAAAATATTTTTTTCTGTCCTCTTTTTCTCCTAATTTTGGCTTGTCTTCTAAAGAACCTAGATTTTCCTCTGGGTGTTTACATAAAAGTTTGGATCTGTTTATCCAAAGGACTTTTATTCATAACAATGCCACCATAAGTCTGGAAAATCTAATGTCCCACAGCGAACACATTTAAGAGTAATCTATAGAAAGCCACAAGACAAACAGAAAGCAGAAAACAATATATGAACCAGTGCACCTACAAATTACTTGTTAGAGCTAAGAGTTTCTAGTAACATTAAATATCCCTCACATGGATATACTTCTATTGATTCAGGGTTCATGGAAGGCAAGGGACAAAGGATCAAGTTGACTACAACTCAGCTTCTTTTTATTAATCCATCTTGTGTGAGATTGTCACTCTCGATCAATGTTGAAAAAGAGGAGCCACTATATCCAGAATTAATCTTCTGAATTCTCCTTACTGATATTGAACCCTTACTTATCCCAATCACTGTAAGTTCTTCTTAGCAAATGCTTGGATTTATTTAAGACATAAGCCAATAGTTTGCAACATGTGGTCCCAGAGAGCAGCATCAGGATAGCCAGGTGGTATGGGCTGAATGATGTCACCTTGAAATTCATGTTGAAGATCTAACTTCAAAGATTGTGACAATATTTGGAGATAGAGCATTTAAAGTGGTGATTAGGTTAAACTGGAGCTATTAGGGTGGTTCCTAATCCAATATATCTGTTACCCTTATAAGAAGGGGAGAGGAGAGACACCAGATATTTGTGCACACAGAAGAAACACCATGTGAAAACATCCAGAAGGACACCATCTGCAAGAAAAGGAGAGAGAGCTCAGAAGAAACCGATACTGCTGAAACCTTGATCTTGGACTTGCAGCCTCCAGTATTTGAGAAAATAAATTTCTGTTGTTTAAGGCACACAGTCTGTGGTATTTGGTAGTGGCATCCCCAGAAAACTAATGTACGTGGAAACTTTTTAGAATTGAAAACTATTGGTCCCATCTAAAATTTACTGATTAGAAACTCTGGAGTTGGAGTTCAATAATTTTTGTTTTATCAGGACTGTTGGATGATGTACTCTAACTACTGATTTTAATAACCGATTTACTCTATATTATTGAGGAATTAATTGATATAGTCATTAAGTTAGATTATTTCAGTAAAGGTCATAAAGGGTCTTCTTTTTTTTTTCTCAGTAATGAGAAGCCCTAATCCCAGTCCCTCAGTTGAGGTCAATTTTAGATTATGTGCCATGTGCAGATGAGAAGAATGCATATTCTGCTGTTTTGGGGAGGAGAGTTCTGGAGATATCTATTAGGCCCATTTGGTCCAATGTCAAATTCAGGCCCAAGATATCTTTGTTAATTTTCTGCATCAAAGATCTTTCTAATACTGCCAGTGGCATGCTGAAGTCTCCCGCTGTTTTTGTGTCATTATCTACACCTCTTCATATGTCTCTAAGAACTTGCTTTATGATTCTGGGTGCTTCTGTGTTGGGTGCATATATATGTTTAAGACAGTTACATCTTCTTGTTGAATTGAACCCTTTAATTATTATGTAATGTCCTTCTTTGTCTTTTTTGATTTTAATTGGTTTAAAGTATGTTTGGTCTGAAATTAGAATAGCAACCACTGCTTTTTTTTTTTTTTTTTTTTTTTTCTATTTTCCATTTGTGTGGTATATTTTTCTCCATCCCTTTCCTTTGAGTCTATGGATGTCATTGCATGTGAGATGGGTCTCTTCAATACTAGCATACAGTTGGGTCTTGCTTCTCCAAGCAAAGGTGACATTTTGGGCTGTGATTCTGTCATATAATCATATGAAAACCTGTCAATTCTTACTAACACCTTGACATTTTATTGCTATAAACTTATCATAAGTTCTTCCGATATAAGATAGATTTAAATGCATAGAATTGGGCTTTTTCTGTGTGTATGTCCATTAAACTCTTGATCCTTTGCTCCTTACCTCAGCAAAACTTTCAGTAAAGTAAATCAGCTGTTAGCCAGAATACAAATTATAGACTAGGCCCTGAAAGGTTAACAGTTTGCTATTTGGAATACAATTGAAAAGCTAGAGGAAACAAAGAGAATAAATGTGTGTTAAACTCTTTCATATTAACTTCTGCACAAGGTAACTCTGACATGTAAAGCTCCTTGTATTTAGAAATTACCCAGCAGAGGTGCAATGGTTTCTTATTACCACAATATCGTTCTTCTATTGTTTAATAGAAGGTGTTAACCTTTCAGTTGCTACAAAATTAAAGCTTTAGCCTGGAAACCTGTATCTAGACACAAAGAAAAACCATTATCTGAGGCTGTAATAAGACTCATCAAAAGTCGGAAAGTGTTCCAGAGATTATGATCAGGTGCATCAGGATATAGTACGTGGAAAATGTCACCGTGATATTTTGTCTGTGTCGCAAAGAATTAAAGAACTATGAACTTAATTCTGATCCAATATGTAATAAGAACATTGAATGCACATCAATGAATCTATAACAAGATGCATCCTAACTAAAAGGTTGTTGAAATTACATCTAAAAAGAATCACAATTTCTCAACTATTTATACTGTTAATTTAAATAATTCAATATCTATATATTAAAAATACAATGTAGGACACTTACTTTTCTTATTATGCACTTATGTCCAAGACAAAACTTAAGTTCAAGACAAAATTATTAAAGATTGCTTATTTCAAAAGTATGGTAAGGGAATTCATCTACTACATGGGTTCATAGATATTAGAAAATAGTACATTTTATAGAGTACTAAAAGGAAATACTGATAAAGCCCATGAACAAAGCAATTGTTCTTTGAAGGTGAGGTTTTTGGAAGGGAGTTTGGAGGTGAAACTGACCCAATGGTTCCATAGACAGGTTTTTGGTTTGTTTTTTGTTTTTTTGAAACTAAACATAGAAATTGACCTTTCTGGTCTTAAAGCTTGAAATTTACATTTGTTTTATCTCATTTCCCTCCTAAGGAAAGAACCCCAGGTCTCTCAAAAAGTCTCAAAGAACTGAAATTCACAAGATGATGGTATCCAGACACTGAGACTCCAGGCCCCTCATTCATCATGATTGCTTACTTGCCCCTCCTGAGTTTCCATTTTCTCACACACGGTTACATTTCTTCTCTGCTAAACAAACCCCCAATTTTAGTTGGTCGGGGAGTTGGATTTGAGACTGATCTCCCATCTCCTTGGCTGCAGCAACCAATGACAGCCTTCTTCCTTGGCAATAAGCCTTGTCTCGGTGATTGGTTTTCTTTGAGGCGAGCAGCAGGACCTAGACCAAATCCCTGGTGTCTTGGTAACAGAGATATTTCAAACTAGTTTTCAGGTATATTTGGCAGTCCTTGGTTGGCTACATGGGAGAAGTTTGGAGACATTTCCAAAAGAAATAATTATTTATTGTTGAGATTGGGAAAAGGGCTTTCTGGGACCAGCCATATCTTGATTCAAGTCAGAATCAATGGGGTGCTTTTTGGAGGTCGCACTCTCATAATGGTTTCCATAGATGGAGAGAGGGAGACTATTGTATGACAGTTTTTAATTTGTTAAAGTGAGTTTGCATTTATTGACCATGAAGTGACCTATTTGAAGGTGGAAATTGATGATGACATCTCCTTAAATCTGTTGATGGCAAGGAAAGACATCCTTCAATGAAGTCTCACATACAGAATCCTCTTAAAGTATACCCCCAAGAGATGTTATAAATATTGTGGCTATTGAAAGACAAAAGAAAACCCACAATTTAAAAATGCTTAATTCTATAACTATTTTATTGGTAGGAACTGAAAATAGAAAACACATTTTGTTGTCATGTAATCACAAACCCTGTTTCTCTTCATCATTAACACAAGAAATCACTACCATTTAACTCACCACAGAAAGCATGAAATATAACTAGCTTGTTTTTATGAACTATTCTCTCAAGCTTGCACATCCTCCTCCTTTTTCTTCAACAAATATAGACTATTTTTCTTAGTCAAAAAATTAATCAATGAATCAACATATAGGTAATGGCAAGGTACTTTGCTAGGTGAAGTGAAGAATGGGAGTTTTCCCTGCAGTCTAGTTATTACAGCCTACAAGAAGACAATACACACATGCACCAAAAAATAAGAAACATTAAAAGGCAAGATAAAGTTTAAGTGTGTCCTGAGTTTTACGGCAAGTATAGATGAATTGATAGACAATGGGAACCCCAAAGCATGACTGACTAAGGCTAAGAGACGTATTACAGAGTTCAAGGTGGTTTGAAGGAGCTGCATGTCATGGCCTATGAAGAGTCACAACATTCTGTATGGAATGCCCTCAGTAAGATTCCACTAGCAGATTGATGTCTCAATAAAAATGTCAATAATTAAATGAATTGCTCCTCCGATGAATGGTGGAATTCAAAGACAACAGAGCAGAATGACAAGGCAACGTTAAGAACACAATATTTTTGTTTGGAACAGATTAGGGCAGTCTAGGTTTTGTTGCATCTTAGTGTAAACACCAGTAAGGTTAAATTTTTTGATCGGGGCAATATTGCAGTTACTAAATAGATGGGACTTTAACCAGGAATTAAGGGTTCTTTATGAGATGATTTTATACCTCAGTCTCCGACTTTCTTTCTTCTCATAGTCCTACTCTCTTCTCATTCTCTCTTCCATAACCCAAAATGTAACTATTAATTATCCTACATGCTCACAGTATCTTGTGTATATATCCCCGGCTGGTAGCATTCTCTTAATATTTAGAGCTATATAGAAAACTACGTATTAGGTGGTTCCACATCAATGTCCTATAAATATTTCAAACCCAACATATCTAAAGTAAACATGCTGTATTTCTAACATAACTTTACTTCTCCTTTGTTTTCTGTTTCAGTAAATGGTCCCACCTAACATTTGTTCTTGACATCTGCTTCATTCTTACTCTCCAATCTGATGCATTACCAAGTTGCGTCAATTCTATCTCTGATAAATCCATTCTGTTTTTTAACCCTCTGCCACAAATTTAGACAAAACACCATTCATCTCTTGTGTTGTTGACTGCTGCAGCCTCTCAGCCTCAAAACTGGTTCCTCTGCCTTCAGTCTTGCTCCTTTTCCAGTCCTTCTCCATGCAATAACTAGGATGATCCTTAAAAATGCATATTTCATCACATACGCATCGATTAATTTCATAAATATTAAATACCTCATGTAAGATTTTCATAAGTTAGTGAATAAAGTTGAACCTGACTATATAGAATTTACCCTAAATATAATGAATATGGACTTCATCATTGTCCTTTAAACTCCCCTTTCTTCACACTTGTTCAATTTTTCTTACTGTAATTTCCTTTCTCTCAGATCTGGTTGTTAAATATCCACATTTTCCATCAAAGTTTTAAATAATATTAACAACATTTTAAAAAACCACAATAACAGTATTGCCTTAAATTGTATATGCTCATTTACCATTCCCAAATGTTTCCTCAAAAATAGAACTTTCTAAATTTATCAGGGAAGACATCATGATTAATACTTATAAATAATATCACATCTCAGAGAAATTAGTTGTCTGTACAAGGTCACATAGCCATTAAATGGCCACCTCTCCTGTTTCCAGACTTCACCGTGAAGTCTCTCTCTGGAACTCTTTTATCTCAAAGCTCATGATATTTGATTTCTAAATATTTTGACACATGACAACTACAATCTCTTACATATATAGTGCTTCTATCTTTGTGAAACCATGTTCCCATGCTAAACCCATTTCTCTTTTTAAATAAACATTATGTATAGAAAGTTTTCAATTTACAGAAAAATTACAAAGACTTTACAGAGTTAACATAAACATATATCAGTTTATTATTAATATATGTTAATATAGTATATTTTTTCTTAAGTAGTGAACCAATATTGATGTAGTACTAACTAAAGCCATACTTTATTCAGATTTTCTTACTTTTTAGAAAACCAGTTCCTTCCTTCCTTCCTTCCTTCCTTCCCTCCCTCCCTCCCTCCCTCCCTCCCTCCCTCCCTCCCTCCCTCCCTTTCCTCCCTCTTTCTTTTTCTTTCTTTCTTTCTTTCTTTCTTTCTTTCTTTCTTTCTTTCTTTCTTTTCTTTCTTTCTTTCTTTCTTTCTTTCTTTCTTTCTTTCTTTCTTCTCTTTCTTTCTTTCTTTCCTTTCCTTCCTTCTTTCTTTCTCTTTTCTTTCTTTCTTTCTTTTCTCTCTCTCTCTCTCTCTCTCTCTCTCTCTCTTTCTTTCTTCTTTCTTTTTCTTTCTTTCTTTCTTTCTTTCTTTCTTTCTTTCTTTCTTTCTTTCTTTCTTTCTTTCTTTCTTTCTTTCTTTCTTTCTTTCTTTCTTTCTTTCTTTCGACAGGAGTCTTGCTCTCTGTTACCCAGGCTGGAGTGCAGTTGCATGATCTGGGTTCACTGCAAGCTCCACCTCCCAGGTTCACGCCATTCTTCTGCCTCAGCCTCCCGAGTAGCTGGGACTATAGGTGCCTGCCACCACGCCTGGCTAATTTTTTGTATTTTTAGTAGAGATGGGGTTTCATTGTGTTAGCCAGGATGGTCTCGATCTCCTGACCTCATGATCCAGTCCCCTTCACCTCCCAAAGTGCTGGGATTACAGGTGTGAGCCACCGCACCCGGCAAGTGTAAATTATTCTTTAAAAAGAGTCTACTTTGAAAATATGACATCAGAAGAGATTTAAGCATTGAAATACAGTTCCCATTTGCATTTAATGGTGCTTTTACTTTAAAAAATAGACAACCTGTTTTCAGATACAAATATGCTTAATTTTTTTTTAATTAAAACTACTAAGAAATAAAATACAGATGCCCCATTATGTACCTTTAAAGTTATAGGCCTTCTTGATTTAAATCAAAGAGATCGTATTGATTCTCTTTACTGACTCCACAAATCAGACCTTTGCTTTCATTGTTTTCAGCTGTGTATTTAGCATTAATTGCTTTTAGCCTCACGTCTTACTACTTTCTTAGATTGTAATCTCCATGTGGTCAGGAATCTTTTTTTACCCTCCATTGTATCTTACAGAATCTACCAGATGATTTATAGCACAGTTATTTTAAAAAATAGAATAAATAAATTATTGCATAAAGATAAATAAATATAAGTAAGTCCCTTGGCATTGTAATGGTGTACATGCATTCTTACATGTTTATATAGGAGGCTCCTTACTATTCATGTATTTGGTTTTCTATTATAGGATGTTATTTTTTCAAGATAACACTTGACTTCTGAGCACAACTATGTTTACTTTATTTCCAGTCAATTGCTTTATCGGAAAAGAAAGAGTCAGAATGTTTATTTGTTATACAGCACTTACAACATAGAATTAAATGTCCAACTTTTTTCTTTTGCTTTTAAATTTATACTTGTAGATTCTTGTGAACACAATCTGATTGGCCAATTCCTGCAGGTTAACAGAGCCATCAAAAGAGACATAGTTAGGACCCAGAATTCTCCAAGGCCATGTCTCATGATTAGCACAAAATAGTTTGCTGCTGATACTGTCAAGAGTCCTCTCCACCTCCTCAACTCAATTTCTTGCTTCATTGCTTTGAACCCCTATGGGACAGCAGGAGTTTAAGGGATGTCAACAGAACACACTTGTTCTCTCAGGAATTTAGTACAAGAGGATAAACACTTACACAGCTGGCCAAACTAATAGGTATAGAAGTGTGTGACATAAGTGTTTAATAAACGCATGAACATTTTATCATACAGGGTCCAAAGGACCTTCCTCAGAATTATTGAATTTGACTGATCCATGTGGAGTCTACTTGGTGTAATTTCTTCTTAAAAACAAAGTTATAGATTCTTTCTTATACAAACGTCATGTTGAATTCACTAAACACTAAGACATATGGCTGTATTTTGTCAAATATTTCTGTGAAAACTCAATAATGACAAAGGAAAATTCAAAGAAATACCTTTAGTTGATTTTTTTTCTGTTTTCTGTATTTGCTATGAATAATGTTCCTGAGCAATTTAGGCCCCACAATGGAAAATCAGAAAGCTCTACAGGAATTTTCTGTATTCTTTTGAATATTTGTCTGTACAAATGCTATCTTTGTTAATGAATCTTCATTCTTTAAAGAAGTGTTACAGGCCGGGCATAGTGACTCATGCCTGTAATCCCAGCACTTTGGGAGGCCAAGGCGGGTGGATGACCTGAGGTCAAGAGTTTGAGACCAGCCTGACCAATATCATTAAACCCCATCTATACTAAAAATACAAAAATTAGCTGGGTGTGGTAGTGTGCACCTGTAGTCCCAGCTACTTGGGAGGCTGAGACAGGAGAATTGCTCAAACCCAGGTGGCGAAAGTTGCAGTGAGCCGGGATCGTGCCATGGCACCCCAGCCTGGGTGACACAGCGAGACTCCGTCTCAGAAAAAAAAAAAAAAAAAAAGAGGAAAAAAAAGTGTTACAGAAGACCAAACTACCAAACGTAGGCACCGGAAATCTGTGGAACACAAAGCTGTTACTTTTATCTTAGGTGTAACAAACTACAATTTACCTGGCAGAGTACTCAGCTATACTATCTAGCCATTGAGTGGACATCATATTAGTTTCACAGAAGCTTTTACTTGAACCTATGAGAGACTCAGTGGTTTAAATGAAAATCAGCATGATTGAATTACCACTTTTCTAACATACCTTCAAAGAGTTGATCATGATTGTGTGGTTAGGGTTGGGCTTTGAGCTGTGGATTGTTACTGCTAGACCCATATTCAGGTCTTTCAAATAGAGTTCATTATTTAGAATTCAATCAATATCATTTGAGTTTTTGTATTTTCACTAGCAACTGTAATAAAACTTATCCTTAAAGTGTAGGATATCTGACTAATTGAAAAACAGGGTAAAGTGTTAAAACCTACTTAGGAAGATAAGCCTTAAAGCACAACATCGAAGTGAGAACATGAACATGACAGCATTTTACCACTCCCCCCAAACTGCTGAAATTCACTTTCAAAAATATAATAAAATAGAAATGACTGGTTCAAAAATATTAACAAGCATCTATTTTCTCAGTTTAGAGAAACAATGTTTTTTTACCTACAGCTCGTGAATATTTTATAAATAGCATTTTATACTAATTAAGCCCACTGGCAGCAATAGATTCCATTTCTTTGGAAATACTGTTAAAGTCTATTTAAAGTATAGGAACATTTTATGGGGCCGAGAGGAATCAGACTGTGTATATTTAGTTCCCTTATTCCACACACACTGTTATCATTACTGATAAAATCACATTGACTGTATCTAAAATACTTAGGGCAACCTACTTGACTGTCGCTTATTAGTGTATAGAAAAAAATATCCTTTCGTTTCTTGTTTTCTTCTCATCTTTAAATAGTTTGAATTAGGTTGAGTCTTAAAATGAGAACATTGCCCAGAACAAGCCCTCAGAAAAATGCTGGATAAATGTAAAGTTTTTCTCTCCCTCTTCCCTCTCTGATACTCTATTCAATAATTTGGCATGCCTTTTCTTAAACAGACCTTTAGCTTCAGTTCCAGCTCTAGGTATATTGTCCCTTGATGTTCTTTATTTTCTGAAAGGACTATTCCTTCCTTCTCTTTTCTGCCCATAACCTCCATTAAAATGCTCGTATTTTTCAGTGAAATGAAGAAAAAAGTAATCATATTTTAAAAGGTGAATAAGAATCATTTGAAGTATTTGATTTTTTTAAGAACAGATTTTCTTTGCACAAATGACCTATCATCAATAATAATTGTCTTAACAGAGAGTTAAACTAAATTGCCTTTAAATGTCCTTTTCTCCTCAAAATACTAGAAAAAAATAAACTAAAATGAACCATTAAGAAGTTTGCAAAAATCAATTCATATAAAAGATCAGATAAATTTTATCAGCGGTCATCAGTTGTAACACTTAGACAACTACACAGTTTTCTTACAATACTATCCCTTCTTGGTGTTTTGGGGTAAGTAATAAGACGTGAAATGCCAAGTGGTCAAATTCTGAAATAGAAAAATGAAAGCTACAGCACTGAGTAAAAACTTAATAGGAACACAAATAGTCTCCATAAAAGTAAGAGCCATTTTAGTCTTGCATTACCAAGGCTTTATTTTATCTAAGCTCTGAATTTGGATTCCAAAGGTATGATTTCAGTTTTAAAATTGTTCTGTTTATATACCCCTCAAATATGCCCCTCAAAAAGTTAACATAACATATGTATCATATTGGAGTCTGTAGTATATTTAAAGCATGCTGACTAGTCCACCTAAATTTAGTATAACAAGTGTATTTTAGTATAACTTGTTCTTATTAATAAACATTTTTCATAGTAAAGAATCCTACTATATGAATTCTGGGTAGAAATAAAGCAGAAAAATTTCTGTTTATAAGCTTATTATTTAACTCTGCAACCACTGTGACACTATATGTACAAAAGAATAGTGAAATGTTGTATTATCAAATCTCTCAGAAACCAGTGACGCAGAGTAGATTATTGCTTTCTAGACATAAGAAATAGCAAACCCATGATATTATTTATAAACTTTGTAAGCAGATCATCGTATCTCATACAAAATCCACAGTTGAATTAATTTGCTTTTCTATTTTCAGATTCTGCTACCCCTCTACCATCTATGCTGGTCTGCTGAAAAAACAAAGCACACTTGAAATAGTATATAGAAAATAAAATTTGCAACTTGTAGTCACAATTTGCTTTGACACTCTATTAAATATTGGAGTTAAAAACCGTTCTCCACAGATATGAATAACATTTACTTTACATTAGCTTCCAGTTATTAGATTTTGCAACAAAAATTTTAGCAGTCAAATTTGATTATTTGAGTTCTAAACAATGGCCTAGTCATGTAAAAATACTATAGAGATAAATGATGATTATTACTTCAGTATATCTTGGTGTTAGTTCAAAGTTACTCTTTCAAATAATGTTGATAGAACTTTCCAGAAGAATTTAACATTTTATTTATTGGGTGAGATTATCACATACCACATTATTTACCAATCCGGTGACTTAATTATTAGGTTGTATTTTCAATTCCTTTTGTTGTCACTAATGGACTGATTTTTCCTGTGTAATGCATTCAGTCATTGACCATTATAAAATAAGAACTAAAACCAGAGCAGCAAAACACCTTCTTCACCTTCATTAAAGGCGAAGCGTCCTAAAATCATACCACATGTGAGCGAACACAAGCTCTTTAGCGAGATAACACAGATTCAACTCGATTTCTAGATCTTTTGACTATGTATTCTGCAGCTGTTCCTCCAATAAATCTTAAAAGTTATTTCCAAGCAGTAGCTTTGTTTTAAATATTTTGATTATCCTAGATATTTATTAAAATATGGTTGATGTTAAACTTGCTGATCAGGGCACAATGAGTCAAAAGTCATGTAAGCCTTATAAAATTATAAAACATAGGAAACAGCCAAGACAAAATTCATAGGCATGTAATTTCAAGTAAAATAATTTCAAGATTAACCCTCCCAACATCTTTGACCAGAGAATATTGGAAAAATGTTTTTGTCCTTGATTCACCCACTCAAATTGCTTATTATACCATTAGAAGGCTTTTTAATAACATCAGGGCCAGATGAAAGTTAGGACCAGATATGGACATTTGGCATGAATTGTTGGTACCTGAGAAAGCAGAGACTGAAAAGTCCGGTATGAAAAATATAATTGAATTTGACCTGCTTTCTGGGAAGATTCATAGTCTGTTTCTACACTGTGCAAATATGCAGTGGAAATCTAATCAGTCATCTTAGATAATTCATGCAAAATAAATAAATAAATAAATAAATAAAGGAAAAGAAAGCTCTACACTATGTCAGTTGAGAAATTGTTCAGCCATCCATCTAGGAAATAGACCTACATAGAGGTCAATTGGAAGCAGTTACACCTTGTTTTAGAATGTATGACATTATAATATATTCTCAGTAAGTTATAAGTGAATTTAAATATGGCCCATTTCTAAGATTTTTTTCTCATAAGCTAAAAAGTAAATCTAATCTTACACATATTTTCATTTTTTTATTTGAAATAATAGCATTTTGTGATAGGTCAAAATATGCAGCATTTTCCTGAAATTTCTTATATTTTTATATTGATTCTCCTTCTTCCATACAGCTTTTATTGGTCGTTAAATTCTTATTGGTAAACGAAATTTCTCTGGTACGGGTTTTAGCAACTACTATCAAAAAAACATTTATCTGTATAATAGTTTGCCATTCCACAAATGTGCTATCAAAAGTCAGTTCGCAGGCTCAGTCCTCCACTTAGCAAAAGAGTTGTACTATAATAAATCTTCTGTTGTGATTACAATGCAACAGAAGTTCAATGCAAAGAAGATTTGAGGCCCATAAAAATCAAATGTATAGTGTAAGGATGATGATAGTCTGGTAAATTGCTACACACACAAAAAATGTAGAGTTTGAGTACTTAGGCACCCTTTTGACTTTTTCTAAAAAGTAACATATTTATTTAACAATTTTCGTTAGCAAATAGGAAATTTTCATGGTAGGGTTTTTTTCTCCCACTCATCCAGAATTAACTGTTTACATAAAGGATTTTTGCCCCATTTTGTCCCTCCTCAACCATTTTAAAGACAAGAATTTTTGTTTTTACTTCATAGTAATCATGTTAGGAGCAAAGATTTTAAGGAAATAAAAATACCAAAAGCAAATAACTCAGACCCCAAAGCTTTGCAATGTGTAATTAAATTGGCTATTAATTGGAAACTTTATTCTTGTTCTTCAGTCATCCAATTTACATAACTGTCTTCGCAATAAGCATGAAAATATCCAAAGTTCAATATCTGCAACATAGACTATAGTTCTAATTATTTTTATGGGGCTTATACCCCTGAACATTTTGAATATAAATTGAAAAGTATAAATCATTAATTTTTGAAATGCAAAAATGTAAATGCTCTCTAAGTAAATTTTGTATTTATATTTATTTGTAAAACCTATCATGAAGTCCTACTCAATTTTCACAAACATTTTATTTAACACAATGTTGTACACCTACCAAAAGTGAGTACTTAAGTTAGAATGTCTGTTTAACTGGTGTGCCAGTCATGTGCTTATAAGGAAATTTCCTGTTTCCATAGGGGTTCCTGGACAAATCTTTGGCAAACTGCAAGGGTTAAGATAATTTATTTAAAAATAACGTTGTTCTACCATCAGATAATATACCTATGGTTTTAAATGCCTCTGAAAGATGTGACAATATGTCCTAAAGATGACAGGTCGAAGAGACTCCAAAAACCTATTATACTATTATATCAGAGTTATTGTGAAATGTCAGAGACAATATAAATAGTTTGAGTTAATTATTTGCTTTTCATGAAATAATAGAGACTTATTTCATAATAGCATGAAATAATAGATAATTATTTTATGAAATAATTGCATAGTGTGACTCTAAATTATAGTGATGGAGTGAGGTGGTGACAGAATGTCAAAATTAAATTTAAAAAATTAAGAATCAGAATGTTAAAAATGAAATTATCCTTAGTAATTACCTAGTCCAAGTGGCTCATTTGAAAAAAAAGAAGAAATTGAAGCCAACAAAAAAAAAAAACCGGATCTCATAATCACGTTGAAAATGGTTACCATTTATCAATCATGTATTATGTTCTCATCACTGTGCTAAACACTAAATATTTTACAGTCCTTAAAGTAGGAATTTTTAAAAGAGAAAATTGAAGCTGAGAAAAGTTTAAGTTGTTCAAGGCGACATGGCTGGTATGTGTTGCAGCTCGGACTTAAATATGGCCCTGCTTTACTCCAAATTCCAGACTTGTTGCTCCTTTCTGATAGTGCTCAGGGTTACATGCGCCTTAATGTGCGATGAACCTCCTGACTTGTATTAATACTTTGGCTCTGCACTGATATGAGTAATTTTCCTCAAAAAGCCAGAGTGCGATGAGAAATAGAAAACAAAACGATACAAAATTGAACACATACATTCAAGCAGTAAACACTTCTTGTAAACATATTTTAACTAAGATTGCCATTCCATATTAATGTTCAACATTATATCCATGGAGAAATCAACTACAGAGAAAATTTCTGTCTCTTGTTTCTCTCTTTGTAAATTATATTTTGCTCCACTGATGGATGCTGAGGGAAAACTCCTTTCTATTAAAACTAGTAGGCTTACTTTTTCTTTTTTTTTTTTTGATAAGATGTATATGGAAATTTTAAGAGAATCATAACATATTCAGAAAGGATAAAATCTGTTTCTTTTCTATAGGGAGAAATGGCTCAGTTATTTCTTGTCATAGTTGAATGAGATTCATTCAGATTGACTCCCTTCTGCTGACAAAGAAACTGAGGCATTGACATTCAAAAAAATCTTGCAGCCTAAGGGGTACCAGGGATGTTATAGGCTATTTAGTACAATTGCCTTTTTTTTTTGGATAAATAAAAATATTATAGATTATTTGGTACAACTGCCTTATTTTTCTGGATAAACAGGTTCTAAGTGATTAGCCAACTATTTCTAAGACCACAGTTCTTGTTAGCAATACAGTTATTTTGAGAATACTCAATTCCTAACACCCAAGTTTCATTCTGTTTTCACTGAGTCATATTGCCTCTTCACAACATTAAAACTGTCTACGTTTGGCTTATGTAATGAAGGTCACCGTACCGATGAGCAGAACATGGAAAATCAGTTTATTTGACTGACAAGTAATACAATTTTACACTGTTTCAAATCTGGCCTTCTTAGAGGCTTTTAGGCAGCACTGCTAGGGTGAAATGGAGAATACTAGGTGGAAATAAGTTGAAAGGCTGAAATATTGTGATGCAGTTCTGACAATGACCACCAAAAGTTAGCACAAGCCCCCAATAAGACTGATCTCACTTCAGACACCAGCCACAATGTTAGGGGGTCCCAGTCCATCTCCACCTGTACTTCTCATCAACTGGCTAGAAATTTGGGGATACCTATGACCTTCTTAGTTATAATAATTTGCTAGAATGACTCACAAAACTCAGGGCAGTTATGACTCATGTTTTCTTAGGAAGAATGCAAATTAAAACTAGTCAAATGAAGAGACACATAGGTCAAGTCTGGGAGGGTCTTGAGCACAGAGCTTCCATATGCTCTCCCCACGGAATTCAGATGTATCACCCACCTGGAGTATTCATGTGTTCACCAGTCAGAGAGGTCAGCTTAGCTTCAGTTCTGGATTTTTTTTTTTTTATATATTTCATCATGTAATCATGGTCGATTAAATCATTAGCCATGTGATTGAACTCAATCTTCAGCTCTCTCCTTGCCAGAAGCCAGGAGGTTCAGGCTAATATCATGTGGCTCAGAAGTCTCACATTTCTACCTGCATGGTCGATTTTTCTGATATGATCAGTCCACGCCCTAAGTTATCTCCTTATTGTAAATTCAGATGTGGTTTAAAAGCCTACCCTACACTACTCAACTTTGGTTTGTTCCTAGCAACAGAAATATCCCAATGGTTTATAAGTATCCATCCAGGAACTGTAGAAAAACCACCAGACATTTATTTTTATTATTTACAACAATGACGTACATGTTTAATTAAAGGGATGTGGGGTTTTTGCCCCCCAATACCTGCTATGGTGAGAAGACATTTCACTTAACCTAAGGTAGCCCTAAATAAAGGGTAAGTAGTATTCTGTAGACTCTGTGCAATTATGCACACAATAAGTACTTTTTCATTACTGCTGATCCAAAATTGCAAAAGCCTCGGTAAAATTTTTGAGTTTCAATCCATTAAAAAAGTAAGACATAGAGAGATGAATAAGTACCATTTAGTAATAGTCACACACATCATTGAAATAACTAAGCACTTAATTCAAACCCACAAACAGCCCTTCAAACACAAAAAAATCTGGAGCTTGAATCTGACAGAATCCATTAACTGAGAACATAGTAATAATCCTACCAATTAATGGTCTGTAAAAGGCTTCCAGATGGCACAGACAAATACACTTAATTAGAGTCTGTCATTCTTACTTGTACTTAAAATTTCCAGCACTGTAGGACAATCCTGAAATTTATACAGTTAGGAATTTTCACTGTGGCTATATCAAAATGCAGTTTTCACATCTTACATTCTACTTATTTAACAAACACACAATTCCAAAAGTTTTGTATTTTATCAAAAATTTAAAAGTTATAAATTTCTAAACCAAAATGTCATCAGACTTTTTAATATTCTCATACAAATTGCCTGTTCAAAACTCATGTCGCACTTAGTAAATAAAGACTAGTATAACAGATTCGTTTAAAGGACTTAACAGTGTGCCCATAAAACAAAACAAAATAGACGAAAAGGCAAAACAATCTATTTCAATTTGACTTGAGTCATCAAGTAAATGTGTTTTTTCCTTGATAACTCCTGTTTCTCATGTTACACCAATAACCATTACTATCAATACACCAAAAGGATTCTTCCCCAAAGAGCTGTGGATTTCTTTGAGGGTCAGTCATCTGGTAAATATATTTATCCCAATGTGGATCAAAATATTGTGATAGAATGGAAGACAGCAGTATCACCTGAAGCACAATTGGCCCCATAAGTCCATTTGTTTGGGGTCTGAGTGTCACATAGTAACAGAGTGACCATTCAGGAAACTCCCCATCTAAGCTCTAGACCACTACGCAGTGTTGGCCTCAGGTCCCTGGTCTCATTCCATCCCACAATGATTCTGTGAGCCAGGAATAATAAAGCCAGTTTTTCTGATGGGAAATTAACATTCAGAGAAAGCAAGTAACTTGCCTAATGCTTCACAGCCTTAGGTTTCTCTGTCCCTTAAATGCATAGTGTTTATTTCTGAGTTAGTTTTTTCAACTGTGGTTGGCAGCTTTGAAGAATTGGGGGAAACAAGAGGATCTAGCTGTCATATAAGGAAGCACAAATGTTCTCAGCCTTACCAAATGTACATGGAAGATGATTGATATGCCTCTTGGAGTAGTCTTAAAATTGTGCTGGAGTACATTGGTAGCTCTAACAATTTGGAAAAAAAGAGAAGTAGAGAGAAAAATAGAGAGAGGATATCTAACATAGATTTATGTTTATGTTAGATAAGCTACTATGAAAATTATTATCATGAGATTGTGGGGAAAAGAAAGAGAGATCAGACTGTTACTGTGTCTATATAGGAAGAAGTAGACATAAGAGATTCCGTTTTGTTTTGTATTTGAGATGCTATTAATCTGTGACCCTACCCCCAACCTTGTCCTTGCAAGAGACATGTGCTGTGGTGACTCAAGGTTTAACAGATTTTGGGCTGTGCAGGGTGTGCTTTGTTAAACAAGTGCCTGAAGGCAGTATGCTTGTGAAAAGTCATCACCATTCTCTTAATCTCAAGTACCCAGGGACACGTACACTGCCAAAGTTTGCAGGGACCTCTGCCTAGGAAAGCTAGATATTGTCCAAGGTTTCTCCCCATGTGATAGTCTGAAATATGGCCTCATGGGAAGGGAAAGACCTGATCGTCCACCAGTCGGACACCCGTGAAGGGTCTGTGCTGAGGAGGACTAGTATAAGAGGAAAGAAAGCCTCTTGGCAGTTGAGATAGAGAAAAGCATCTGTCTCCTGCCTGTCCTGGAACATCTCGGTGTAAAACCCGATTGTCTGTTCTGTTTGCTGAAAAAGGAGAAAACCGCCTTCCGGCTGAAGGTGGGACTTGCTAGCGCAATGCTGCTCTTTATGCACTAAAAAGGTTTATGGAGATGTTTATATATGCATATCAAGGCACAGCACTTTTCCTTAAACTTATTCATGTCACAGAGATCTTTATTCATATGTCTTACTACTGACCTTCTCCCTACAATGATCCTATTATCCTGCTACTTCCCTTTTTCTAAGATGGTAAAGATAATGATCAATAAATTCTGAGGGAACTCAGAGATCAGCCGGTGTCAGTCCTCTGTATGCTGAGCTCCGGTCCCCTAGGCCCACTTTTTCTTTCTCTATACTTCGTCTCTGTGTCTCATTTCTTTTCTCAAGTCTCTCATTCTAACTAATGAGAAACGCCCACAGGTGTGGAGGGGCAGGCCACCCCTTCATGAGATCGTGTGTTTTCATCAAAATCATCAAATGTTTTGCGTTTTATAAACATTTTGCCACAGTTATTTATCTGGATATTCATACCATATTTAATATTGGAGGACATTCAATGTTTTCATAGATCTTCAGCCTCCATATCATTAACGAAACAGATCCTTTAATATTTTATGCTTTTTTATAATTCCATATTTTAGGACCCTTGGAAAATTTACAGGATAATATTCCAATTATTTAACCTAAGATCAAACATTATAATTTGTTTTTAGTTTCTAATATATAGATTAAATGGAAAACATGTTATATTAATGAGTCACATTTTTGAAGATTGGATAAAATAAGTTAAATAGCTTTGAGTAATTTTCCAAAAGTGTATAAAATTAAGAGGAATCTTTCATGTATTTCTAACAAATTTGATCTTTAAATTTTTGAGAATAAAACACAGTGTCTTAATTTTACCCTACTTACCTCAGAGAGCTAAAAAATGGAAATATATATTTATGTATAAATATATGAAATGTATAAATGAAACATGTATCTATATATGATAGCTAACAGAAAATGTCACCCAACTTTACATTTTCTTATGTATTTTTTTGTAGACATATTTTATATGATTAGCTTGCTCTAATTCTTTTCAGCAATCGTAGAAATTATTTTTATTTTGTAATCACTGTTAGCATAAAATCACATATAAGAATTAGATTCTACGAAGAAGTGATTAGACTTTATGGACAAATTTTGGTTTTCTTAGCTTTTTGTTTATTTACTTTAAGTAGAATTCATAAAGAGTTGGAAAATTGTCTTCAAGAACTTTGACGCTTCATTTCTTTTCCTTTAAATGTTCTAATGTAACAAGCAGAACTCTAATATTTTCTTGCAATATTTTATTTAATGTAAAAGACATGATTGTTCTTTTTCTTATAAGCAATTACTGTTATGGGTATCAGAAAACTGAAAATATATTGGTAACTATATCAGATACAAATCACATAATGTAAAGCGTTTTTTCTTCTCGAGCACCAACTCTTTCAATTTCTTCAAATTCCATAATTAATCTATCATTATTCTTTGTGGGTTCTACCTGTAAAATCCAGTCAGAAATGACACTTTTTACCACCAAATACAAGCTATCACCATACCTAGTCTGAACTACTAAAATCAGCTTCTACATTTTATACAGTCTTTATCCCCATAATAATTTTTTGTTTTTAAATTCAATTTTTCTCAAAACCTTTGAAATACCTCCCATTAATTCAAATCTGCCCATTTATATCTATCTACCTATCTACCTACCTACCTGTCTATTTTTAAATCTTCTAGTAATGTTTGAAGTAAACATGGTAATGTTAAGTAATTGAGTATTATTCTTAAGGGTCAAATCTGTTGGAAATATCATAAGGATTTCTCTAAATTCTATACACTTTTGGAAGATTCCTTATACTACTTAACTCCTTGTTTTATCCAATTTTGAAAAGCACCATTCATAAATACCAATTCCTTGCCATAGTACACAAAGTCTCACTTAACCTGTCCTTTTCCACATCTTAGACTACATTTCCTTCTGCTCTGGCCACACTGGACAGGCTCATATTCCTGCAACAATTTAAGTGTGTACCCATTTCAGCTTTCATGCATATTACTTCATGACCTGGAGAACTCTTTATCTAGAACTTCACATGACTTTCTCTTTCAAATTATCAAGATCTTTGCCAAAATCATTTTTTAGCTATGTCTTGCAGGAAAACCCTATGTATTAGGCCTATCTATTAAACGTAATGGCAAAAACCACAATTACTTTTCCACCACCCTAATAAAGGTCACCCACCATTCCATCATAGTCTATGCCCTTCTCCAACTTGATTGTTCATATTTTTACCATTATTTGAAATTATGTTTTGAGTATCTTTCTTAGAGTCTACCTTCCTACCCTGTCTTGTCTTTCATTAAATCACACTCTTCATGTTTTTATTCTGCTGCATTGGATCTTCCTCCAGAATATCAATTTTGATCTCCATTGTTGACCATTCTTCCCATTTTAAACTTTGCAGTAGCCAGAAACCAGTCTTTGCTCCTCTTCCTTTCTCTTTCTATAAACTAATTTCAGAGTAGCTCATGAAAAGTTTAAACTTTAATGATGTGGTTTGGCTGTGTATTATACCTTAAAAGAAAACAAACAAAATAAGTTTACATAAATATGGAAAGTATTAAGGAGGCAGGATTTTTTTCAAACAAAATGTCATTATGAAATTCACACTCATCAGTTCATTCAGTTCATTCAGTCCCCGTCTTTTACCCAGCCATGGATAAATGGGGCCAGGAACAGCTCAGGACATTGCTTTAGAGGATGGAAGCTCCCAACCTTGGCAGCTTCCACATGCTGTTGGTCCTGCAGGTGTGCAAAATACAAGAATTGCGGTTTGGGAACCACCACCTAGATTTCAGAAGATGTATGGAAACTCCTGGATGTTCAGGCAGAAGTTTACTGAAGGGGCAAAGCTCAGATGGAGAACCTTTGCTAGGGCAATGCAGAAAGGAAATGTGGGTTGGAGCTCCCACACAGAGTCACCACTGGGGAGCTGCCTAGTGGAGTTGTGAGAAGACAGCCATTGTCCTCCAGACCCCAGAATGATAGATTCACTGACATCTTGCACAGTGCACCAGGAAAAGCTACAGACACTCAATGCCAGCTCATGAGAGCAGTTGGGAGGGGGGCTGTACCCTGCCAAGCCACAAGGGCAGAGCTGCCCAAAGCCATGGGAGCCCACCTCTTGCATCAGTGTGACCTTGATGTGAGGCATGGAGTATAAGGAGATTACTTTGGAGCTTTAAGGTTTAATGACTGCCCTATTGGATTTTGGACTTGCAAGGGGACTGCAGCCCCTCTCTTTAGGCCAGTTCTTTTATTTGGAATGGTTATATTTGCCCAATGCCTGTACCCACATTGTGTCTAGGAAGTAACTAACTTGCTTTTGATTTTACAGGCTCATACGCAGAAGGTACTTGCCTTGTCTCAAATGAGACTTTGGACTTGGACTTTTGAGTTAATGCTGGAATTAGTTAAGACTGTGGGGAACTGCTGGAAGGGCAGGCTTGTATTTTGAATTTCAAAGACATGAGATTTGGGAGAGAGCAGGGGTTTTATGTTTCCAGAATGCTTTCCATTTTCTCTTGATTTTCTAGTTTGTGTATATAAAGGTGTTCATAGCAGTCTTGAATAATTCTTTGTATTTCTGTGGTATCAGTTGTAATGCCTGTGTTTCATTTCTAATTGAGCTTATTTGGGTTTTCTCTCTTCTTTTCCTGGTTAATCTCACTAATGGTCTATCAATGTTATTTATCTTTTCAAAGAGCCATATTTTTGTTTCATTTAACTTTTGTATTTGTTTTGTTTCAATTTTGTTTAGTTCTGCTCCAATCTTTGTTATTTCTTTTCTTCTGCTGGCTTTGGGTTTGTTCTTATTTCTGTAGTTCCTTGAGGTGTGACATAAGGTTGTCAAATTGTGCTTTTTCAGGCTGTTTGATGGAGGCATTTAACACTATGAACTTTCCTCTTAGCATTTCTTTTTCTGTATCCCAGAGGTTTTGATAACTTCTGTCACTATTCTCATTCATTTCAAATAATTTTTAAACTTTCATCTTGATTTTATTGTTAACCCAACAATCATTTAATAGCAGATTATTTAATTTCTATGTATTTGTATAGTTTTGAGGGTTTCTTTGGGAGTTGATTTCTAGTTTTATTCCACTGTGATGTACAAGATATTTAATATTATTTCAATTTTCTTAAATTTATTGAGACTTGTTTTGTGGGCTATTATACGGTCTATCTTGGAGAATGTTCCATGTGCTGATGAGAAGAATTATAGTTTGCAGTTGTTGAGATAAATGGTTTGTAACTATCTATTACGTCCATTTATTCTAGGGTATAGTTTAAGTTCATTGTTTCTTTGTTGACTTTCTGTCTTGATGATTTGTTTAGTGCTATCAGTGGAATACTTAAGTCCCCCACTACTATTGTGTTGCTGTGTATCTCATTTCTTAGGTCTAGCAGTAATCATTTTAAAAATCTGGGAGCTCCAGTATTAGGTGCATATAAATTTAGAATTGTAATGTCTTCTTGTTGAACTGATCCTTTTATCATTATATAATGTTTTTCTTTGTCTATTTTTTTTCTTTTACTGTTGTTGCTTTAAAGTCTGTTTTGTCTCATATAAGAATAGCTACTTCTGTTTGTTTTTGGTTTCCATTTGCATGGAGTATATTTTTCCACTCCTGTACCTTGAGTTTATATAAATCCTTATGTGTTAGGTAGTTCTCTTTGAAGACAGCAGATATTTGGTTTGTTGTATTTTTTTAATACATTCTGTAATTCTGTATCTTTTAAGTGGGTCATTTAGGAGATTTACATTTAACGTTAATATTGAGATGTGAGATACTGATCTATGCATCATATTAGTTGTTACATAGATACTTTTCTTTTTTCATTGTGTTATTCTTTTATAGGCCCTGTAAGTTTAGTGCTTTCAAGAATTTATATTTTAATTCATATTGAGCTTCTGTTTCAAGATTTAGAATTCTTCTTGGCACTTCTTGTAGTGCTGGCTTGGTAGTGGCAAATTTCCTCAGCATTTGTTTGTCTGAGAAAGATTTTATGTCTCTTCCATTTAGGAAGCTTAGTTTTGTTGGATACAAAATTCTTGGCTGGAAAGTATTCTCCTTAAGTAGGCTAAAGATAGGATCCTAATCCCTTCTAGCTTGCAAGTTTTTTACTGAGAAGTCTGTTGTTAGTCTGAAAGGTTTTTCTGAATGGGTTTCCTGATACTTTTGCCTCACAGCCCTTAGAATTCATTCCTTTGTGTTAACTTTAGATAGCCTGATGACTATGTGCCTTGGTGATCTTTGGTGGCGATCTTTTTGCCATAAATTTCTCAGGAATTCTTTGAGCTTCATGTATTTGAATGTCTAAATCTCTAGCAAGGTCAGATAAGTTTTCCTCAGTTTTTCCCTCAAATACATTTTCCAAACTTTAGCCTTCTCTTCTCTCTCAGGAACACCAATTATTCTTAGGTTTGGTTGCTTTAAATAATCCCACATTTCTTGGAGACTTTCCTCATTTTTTTTTTATTCTTATTTTCAAATCTTTGTCTGATTAATCAAAAGCCTTGTCTTTGAGCTCTGAAATTCTTTCTTACTGCTTGTTCTAGTCTATTGAAGCTTTCCACTGCATTTTGTGTTTCCCTAAACGTGTCTTTCATTTCCAGAAGTTCTGATTGTTTTTTTCTTTATGGTTTCTATCACTCTGTGAAATTTTTCTTTCATATCCTGAATTTTTTTTTTCTTCAAATTTCTCTATGTTGGTTTTCACCTTTCTCTGATATCTCCTTGAGTAGCTTAATAAGCAACCTTCTGAATTTTTTATATAGCATTTCAAAGACTTCATCTTATTTTGGATCCATTGCTGGAGAGCTAGTGTGATCTTTTGGGGATGTCTCAGAACCCTGTTTTGTCGTCTTACCAGAATTACTTTTCTGGTTCCTTCTTATTTGGATAGGCCATTTATTCAAATTGTTCTTTAATTTATTTTCAATTTGATTGTTTTTTTTTTGATATATTTTTCCCCTTCTTAAGGATGTGACTTTAATGTTTATAGTTTATTATCACCTAATTTGATGCTTTTAGAAGTAAAACTTTTATGTAGGTTCCTTGAGAGAGCCTTGGTGTGCTGGCTTTTATAGATGCTGGCAGTAGTAGTATGTACTTGGTTTGTGGAAAAGTTCACTGTCTCCTGTGGGGTTGAAATGCAAGGATCTCTTGAAGGTCATCTCATTCTCCCCTCATGGTGTACACTTTATTTATTTATTTATTTTATTTTTTTTCTCAGTATTTGATTTACTGAGTTGATAATTCAAGCTTTAGGGGAGTAAGAGAGGTACCCCTTGGTAGGAACTGTTTGTAGCTAAAGAAGGTGGGTAGATGCAGTATCTAATGTTTGGCAGAGGTCCCCACCTTGATGAAAGTGGCTAGGGGAGTTCTCAATTAGATGTACTGAGGTTTCATCAGAGTGAAGGGTGAGAGCTATTTCAGCTCCCCTGCCAGACTAGAAGAAAATTTATCCACCTGCCAACCTCACTCCTGTCCCAGTGCTCCAGCTATTCCAGTCAGACAGGCACCTCTTCTTATCTATAAGAATGTTAATGTTCCAAATTGAAAGAACTGTGACTGTCCCTCTTCTGCAAGCCTGATCCTGGGGAGTGCTCCTCCTGTGAGGATGCAATCACCCCAAATTATTTCAGTAAGGCTGTCCATAGGTGCATTTACACTGAGTTCCCATGGGAGAAACCTCAGCTGTGTCTACAGTGGTAAACAAGGAAAGAACAAGAACCCCTTCTTCAAGACCCTTCATAAGCATGACAGCTGTTGGACTGTTGGGTTAGAGATGCAGACTCCAGCACTGCAATTGTGTCTCCTCTTTAACACACTTCTCACCAGCAGAAAAATATGGGATTCAAGGCCTGCTGTCTAGATTATTTTGTCCCATGGGGTGTTCCCGCGATGTAGTGCTCTCCCCTTTTTCCTAGGAGTAGGAATTCCTGAGAGCCAGACTACAGTAATTGCTATAGCTCTTCTGGGTCTAGCCACCCAATAACACTGCCACACTCTAGGTTGGTGCTAGGAAATGTCTT
Organism: Macaca thibetana thibetana; assembly: GCF_024542745.1. Classification (NCBI taxonomy): domain Eukaryota; kingdom Metazoa; phylum Chordata; class Mammalia; order Primates; family Cercopithecidae; genus Macaca; species Macaca thibetana. The sequence goes on along the minus strand of NC_065579.1, from coordinate 183,496,423 downwards.
CATGGGATCCAGGGATGTGACCTGTGTTCAACATTCCCAGCAATGGATACCAGACCAACTCTGATGGAGGTGGCAGGGGAGTGACGTAGACTGTGAGATTCCTTCAATGTAGATAGGCTTAGTGTACTGGCTTTCTTGAATGTAAGTTATATAATCATAGTGCATTTGTTATGCACACAAACTCAGGACCTCTGGTTAGCCATGGTGTTGCAATCAGTGAGCATAGCTGAGGTTATGCAGCCATTTTCTCTTTCCTGGGTGCAGTGTTATTCACCTAGAGATGCTGCAATAGACTGTATCAGTTATTCTACCTAGAGATGCTGCAATAGACTGTGTCAGTTAGTCTCCAGCCAGGAGGTGGTTCTTGCAAAAAAGCACCAGCTATGGTAGTAGCAGTGGGATTTGAGCTTGCCCTAAATTCCCCCGGGGAGGTATTCTGGTTTCTCAGGAGATTGGTGGGACTATAAAACTCTTGAAAGTTTATGTTCTTTGTGTTAAGCTACCAGGGAGGGTGGAGGGGCACAGCTAGATGGGGGCAAATTTAGGTGGGTCTTCATTTTGAAATCTCCTTGAAAGGGGCAAGCCACAGCCCCTGTGAGAGTCAGGGGATGCTTCTCAGGCCACTGGGTTAATATTCCAGAGAGGAATATAACTGCCTCTGCTGCACAGAAGAGTTTGCAAAGGGAGTGGGGATTAGCAGGCAGCAGTAAGCCTCACCCAACTCCTATACAGTTGGCAAGGCAGCTCTCATTCCCTCAGTGCTCTGCTAATAGCACCAGGTTAAGATCCAGGCAGTCTGCATAGAGAACTCAGACCTGCCCCAGGCCATAAACTTTACCTGCAGAGATAGCAACCTTGGCTTATAGACCATCTCCCTCCCCATCTGCCTATAAGGCCAGGTGGCCAGTGAGATATAATCAGGAATGGCTTCCCTTGGCCCATGCTGGAGCCTGGGAATGTCTGCAAGCCATTTCCCACTGCTACTTCTACTTTTGTATTTCTCACCACTCCCTACATCAATTCCAGCTCTGGGTGAGGTTAAAGCCTTCTCTCATGGCGTGTATTTTCAGGTTCCCGGGGGGATGTGTATTCTGGAAGAAGTCTCTATGCCTCTCACACTCTAGGGACTTATGGTTTTTCACTGCTCTCATGGAGTAGGCTTCAGCACGCTCCTTCTTTCAAAGGGTCTGTGGATTCTTTTGATTTTCCTATTAAGTTCCTGCATTGTTTATTGGTAAAAATTTCACAGTGTGAATCTCTACATACTATTCTTTCTTTCCAAGTGGGAGAGGTATGGTAACACTGCTTCCAATCCACGATCTTGGGGAAAAGAAAAAATGATTTTTTTTTTTGTATGTATACCCCATAATGGTATTGCTAGGTAAAATAGTATTTCTGTTTTAAGTTTCCTGTTCATTGAGAATTTCCAAACTGCTCTCCACAGTGGTTGAACTAATTTACTTTCCCACCAAACGTGTATAAGCATTTCCTTTTCTCTGCCAGCATGTGTTGTTTTTTGACTTTTAATCACAGCTGTTCTGACCAGTATGAGATGGTATCTCACTGTGGTTTTGCATTGCCTTTCTCTGATGATTACTGATGTGAGTGATATGGATCATTTTTCATACATTGTTTTGGTAGCATGTATGTCTGCTTTGGAAAAGTATCTTTTCATGTCCTCTGCCCATTTTTGATGGAATTATTTGTTTTTTGCTGGTTTAATTTTTCAAGTTTCTTACGGTTTCTGGATATTAGGCCTTTGTTGGATGAGTAGTTTGAAATATTTTCTCTTCTTTTGTAGGTTGTCTGTTTACTATGTTGATGATTTCTTTTGCTGTGCAGAAGAAGCTCATTAGTTTAATTAGGTTCCACTTGTCAATTTCTGTTTTGTTGCAATTCCGTTTGAAGACTTAATCACAAATTATTTCCTAACGCTAATGTCAGGAAGAGTATTTCCTAGGTTTTCTTCAGGACTCTTATAGTTTGAGGTCTTACATTTAAATCTTTACTCCATCACGAGTTAATATTTCTATATGGTGTAAGATATGGGTCCAGTTTCATTCTTCTGCACATGGCTAGCCAGTTATCCTAGCACTATTAATACAATAGGGAATTATTTTCCCATTGCTTATTTTTGTCAGCTTTGTCAAAGATCAGATGACTGTATGTGTGTAGCTTTATTTGTGGGTTCTCTATTCAGTTTCGTTGGTATGTGTGTCTCTTTTTGTACCAGTACCATGCTGTTTTGGTTACTGTTGCCTTATAGTATAATTTGAAGTCAGGTAATGTGATGCTTCTGGTTTTTCTCTTTTTGCTTAGGGTTGCATTGGCTATATGGGCTCTTTTTTAGTTTCATATGAATTTTAGAATAGTTTTCTTTAGCTCTATACAAAATGTCATTGGTAGTTTGATAGAAATAGCATTGAATCTGGAAGTTTCTTTTGGCAGTATGACCAACAATATTGAATTTTCCACTTCATGGGAAAGGACTGTTTATCCACTTGTTTGTGTCATCTATAATTTCTTTTAGTAGTGTTTCGCACTTCTCCTTGTAGATATCGTTGGTCTCCTTGGTTTATATATATATATATATTCGTGTGTTTTAATTTTTTTGTGGCTGTTATAAATGGGATTTTGCTCTTGATTTTGTTTTCAGCTTGAGTGTTACTGGCATATAAAAATGCTACTAATTTTTGTACATTGATTTTATATGCACAAACTTTACTAAAGTCATGTATCAGTTCCAGGAGCCTTTTTGTAGAGTCCTTAAAGTTTTCTAGGTATACAATTATATCAATTATGTCATCCACAAAGAGAGATAGTTTGACTTTTTTCCTATTTGGATCTCTTTTATTCCTCTTTTCTGATGGGATGGCTAGCACTTCCAATACTATACCAAATCCAGCAAAGACACAAACCAAAAAAGAAAGCTACAAGCCAATGTCTCTGATGAATATAGATGCAAAAGCCCTCAACAAAATACTAGCAAACCAAATCCAATATCTCATCAAAACTTAACTGACCATGATTAATCAGGCTTCTTTCCTGGAATGCAAGATTTTTTCACCATTTGTAAATCAATAAATATGATTCACCACATAAACAGAATTAAAATCAAACATCCCTTCATAATAAAAACTCTCAACAGACTAACCAGCAAGGAAACATACCTCACAATAATAAGAGTCATCTATTACAAACCCACGGTCAACTTCACAGTGAATGGGAAAAAACTGGACACATTCTCCTTGAGAAGTGGAGCAAGACAAGGAAGCCATCATGATTTTTGGAACTTTGTATGTACTCAAGATGGCCATTAATTGCCCATGGGCTTCTGATGGAAAAAACAAAACAAAACAAATAAAACCTGCCTTCTAGCAAAAACAACAACAACAAAATCCCCCCCCCCCAACCCCCGCCACCAAAGGAAAAAAAAAAAACCCAAACCTTAATAGAATTACTACTGGCCACATATCAGGCCTTATGGGAGCCTTAAACTCACAGGTCTTTAACCAGTGGCCCTTTGGACTTGTCTTCACATTATACCTTCGGCCATGGAGAGAGCAATTACTGGGTTGGTGTATTAGTCTGTTCTCATGCTGCTAATAAAGACATACCCAAGGCTGGACAATTTATAAAGAAAAGAAGTTTAATTGACTCGAAGTTTTGCATGGTTAGGGAGGCCTCAAGAAACTTACAATCATGGCGGAAGGAGAAGCAAACAGTACTCCTTCACATGTCAGCAAGAGACAGAATGGGAGTCAAGTGAAGGAGGAAGCCCCTTATAAAACCATCAAATCTCATGAAATCTCACTCACTATCACGAGACAGCATGGGGGAAACTGCCTTCATGAGTCAATTATCTCAACCTCGTCCCACCCTTGACACATGGGGATTATTACAATTCAAGATGAGTTTTGGGTGGGGACACAACCAAACCATATCAGCTGGAAAGGCCATACAGCTTTCTAATTAAAATTCACGTGATATCTTTGGATAAAGCCAGACTTGAGCCTTGTACTCTATCCCTTTGCAGGAAGGAGTGGCTTTCCCTTATCTTCAGTTTTGCCTGAGACTGTGATTTCAGAGTAGGCTACCTCTCTTCTGAAGCTATTGGCCATTATGGGGAGGGTACTCTTGGAACAAACTAAACAAGAAATAGAGTTTATATACTCGGAGGAGGGTGCCAACTTTAAAAGGGATGGGGCTTTCTGGAGAGTAAATGAGAAAACCATTACACATATGATAAAATTCAGAAAAAATAATTCTACCATTCTATGTTACCTATTTTCAAAATATCCTGTATCTCACTTATATATATGAAAATACACTGCACAATTCTGTAGAATATACTGTGCTATCAATTTTACGATGTATTACTTTATGATTGATGTTCCCATAATTTTCAGAACTTTTATCTTCAGTATTACAGACTAAATTGCTATTTGTATTAATTTTGTAAGCGGATGCACCTATTTAGGGAAAAATTGAACTTTGTACTCAGATAAGAAAAATCAATCTCAATACTGTAGCTGTTTCGAGTATAATATTTTGCTTAAATTTTTATGTTTAGAACGTATAATTTTAAAAGTATATATACACAAACACAGATATTTCAAAATATATTGCACAACACATCTTAAAGACTTTTGAAAGAGTAAAATAATACGTCTTTCTCAGATGATATTTGGATCCCATCAATTAAGTAAGGACCAAACTTCTGATTTGCTATTTTTAAAAATTTGTATTGATAGTTTTTACATTTAGTTTCACTGCAATGAGTTCCTTTTTCTCTTTAAAGTAATGAGTACCCTTCAATGAGTTTTACTGAGTTGACAAATGTTTACATATGAATAACCAAATATGTACATAAATAAACATTTAGGACCTATAGAAGTGCAACTGGAGGCCGGGCGCGGCGGCTCAAGCCTGTAATCCCAGCACTTTGGGAGGCCGAGGCGGGTGGATCACGAGGTCAGGAGATCGAGACTATCCTGGCTAACATGGTGAAACCCCATCTCTACTAAAAATACAAAAAACTAGCCGGGCGTGGTGGCGGGCGCCTGTAGTCTCAGCTACTTGGGAGGCTGAGGCGGGAGAATGGCGTGAACCCGGGAGGCGGAGCTTGCAGTGAGCCGAGATCACGCCACTGCACTCCAGCCTGGGAGACACAGCGAGATTCCCTTTCAAAAAAAAAAAAAAAAAGAAGTGCAACTGGAGCAAAGAGAGGAAAGAAAACGAAAAATAGATTACATCTTATTAAAGTCATCCAGAAAGGGTGAGAATTATACAACTTTAGGGTGCATTTGCCACTAGATTAATGAACATTTATTCACAAAACTCTCAAAGAAGAAAAATGAGCCAATATTAATTACATTTCTCATTTAATATATTATCAATTTATGTGTGTGAATAAGTTGTGTACTTAAAAGACAAGCAGGCAAATGCTTAATAAGAGATGATATTATGATTTTGTTTTAATGTTTATTTACATATGGAAAAACGCAGGAGTTTAAAATTCTCACATCAAATCCAAAAAGGTACCTTGCAGAGGAACAACAGAGACTACATATATTAAAGTTTTGATGTTGGAACTCTACTGTAGCTCAAAAAAATTCTACTTTTGTTTTTTATTTGTAAATGTCACCTTTATTATGCCTCTTGATGCCAAGGATATTTTCCATACAAATTGAATGTGAAACAATCCAAAGGTTCATTTTAAAGATAACTGTGAGCAATTTCTTCTACAAATTTTAAAAACAGCCCTGGGCAGACAAATAACAGATGTTTGGTATTCCAAGAGAGGGAGGCTGAGAGAAGGTGAAAAACAACCTATTGGGTACAATGTTCACTGTTTAGGTGACCAGCACACTGAAAGCCCAAACTTCACCATTGCACAATATATCCATGTAACGAACCTGCACGTGTAGTCCCTGAATCTAAAAAACAACACAAAACCAAAAAAAAAAAAAAACAAAAAAACAAAAAAACACTCTAGCTCTTTTTTTACCCCTAGAAGTATTCATATCCAATATTATCAAATGAATGGAAATATATTCTACATAAACTCTTTAGATCCCAATGATGTTGCAATCAAAGAAATACCTGATATTGTTAACAGAAGTCAATGAAGTCTTCAGAGGAAAAACAAAAGAGAGTTTTGTTTTTAAAACAAAAACAAAAAACAATATTCAAATTGGGGAGACACCTTTGAAACAAATGTGAAGCAAGCTCCAGAGAACAAACAGAAGGTCTGGCTTAATGAATAGGGAAAGTTCCTGCCTGAACCCTCAATGAGGTCCACATATGCATATGAAGAATTCCAACTTGTTCAGTCCTAATTGGTTGAAAACAGTTAAGTTTTGATTGGGTAGTTTCCAAGCTCAAACCAGAAATCTTCTTTAGCTGTGCCTTTCAGGCAGCTGGTGGAAGAAGTTATCCCACCAGAACTTGAGCTCCAGTTATAGGAACCATCTTAGCTCAGAGGTGCAAACAAGATGTTTCTCTGAAGCTGCCCTCTCTGGGAACAAAGCAGGTGTGACCACCCTTCTCTCATTCACCTTGGCCGCTGGGTTAGTTTCATTTCACAAGATACAGAAACAATTGACAGAAGACAAAAATATAATAAAAGGTGTTTATGAGAACGTTTCTATTTTTTCAAGGGATGAGGAATCGTTTAACTTCTAAATTGGGCCAGAAATTAACAAAATCAAAAAGTTGATCTTAAAACCATTGAGATATGTTATTGACACATTTGTTGCACTTTGATTTTCTAGAGTACGGTTCTCATGATACCAAACCTATGATCTTGGTCCTGAAAATTATATGATTCACAAATGATCCCCAAACACTTTTGAAATGCAAGTATAGGTGGCAGTAGATGTTTGGGGAAAAGATAGGGAGTTGTGATCAACTCTTTGTAACTCTACTAAGAGTTAACCATTTCAAAAAAATCTCAACATATATGTTGGCAGCAGTTACTTCTGAAAAAAAATGGACAAAAAGCTTTTCAAAGCACCTGTAGGTGGTTTCTTAGATTTTGTGTTGAGAACTCGCAGTTTTCTCAGTTGCCTTCCCAAACACTGGAACCCTTTAACTCCTTTTAATGTTACACTAATATATTGAAGTTCAAAAATCTTTGAAAAAAAATTATTCCTAGGAGAGAATATTGTAGATGCAGTGTTGTGAATTGTGATAAGGTATCTTACCTGAGCAAATGACTTAATAGGCTTCACCTTAACTTTCATGTTTCAGTAAGAACTTCTAAGTAAAACTTACATGTTAAAATTTGTTTGGAGAAGAAAAAAAACGGCGTTGTGAATTTCAGTTTGAATCAGAAGACATTTTGACATTATTCATGTGGAAAATATTTATGTGCATAAAACAAACAAATAAAATGAAGCCATGATGTTTTGGTAAGCGCTTCATTGTATTATATGACAGTTGTATGGTAACTGGTGTATTATGTAGCAATTGCTTTTCCCAAACAGCTAAATATTTTCCATACACGGTTTCTTTTTCCGAATGAAAAATGCAGACAGCTCTAGAAAGTTTTGGAAATAAAAAAAAATGTTTTTGACCTCCATATCAAACAATTTTATTAACATTCAGTAACATGAACATTAAAAACACAGCCACCAGCATATTTTCTGCATTCTCCTGACCTATTTTATGTGAATAAGAAATTATCCACACATCCAAAATGGATGTAACCTTGTAACATATTATAAGCTTTGTTTAACACATAGATAACTGAGAAAAATACATTAATAATTCACCATATTCCCTAATGACAATATACAATCTTTTACTTTATTTGGGTGATGGATACCCTTAATTGTGTACTACAATAAAGAAAAATCATATATTTTCTTAAAGCATTAATGAAAAGGTCTTTATACTGTCAGATAATCTTGTGTCTTAAATGTAACAGGAATCAAGGAATATTCACCCACTAGCCTTCTAAATTTATCAATCAAATTTAGTAGTGTGTGTTTAATAATAGTTTCTAATCAGAATAACACACTTGTCTGCAATGGGCAGTGGATAAATAGACTTCTAACTCATTGAGTTACAGAGGTATATATATTGTCCTTTGAGTTATAGGACTGAGAAACCAACAAAGACCTTCAGAAAGAAAGAAACAGAGGAGGAGGGATTATATGTCCTGAAACCAACTCTAAATAAGAAATTATATGAAAATCTGTTTTGTAGATAAAATTAAGCCTACAGATAAGTTTTCTAGTACTCACAGTGGTGTGTGTGTGTGTGTGTGTGTATTCATTATGTCTGAGTTTTAAAATTAAATTAAAATTCTTTAATAAAATTATGCATTAACCAATTTGTCACTGCCGTCACCATTTCCTCTTGTCTTATACACAGCACAATTCATACAATTATCATTTTTAGCAAGTCATTTAAGTATTTCCATTTCTGGCCCATGCTCTACATAAACTATGCTATCTCTTATTTGAAACAGTGTTCTGTAAAACAATGGTCAAAAAATATTGGTTTCTGATGTACAACTTTCTATTCTCCCCATGATTATAGTTTATTTATATCTAGTCAAATCATTTCTTTAAAATTTTAATGATAACACTTTTAAATGTTTTTAATATACTTACTCATTTTTTTATATAACTTGTCAAAGAGTATAGGAGTAAACTTTCTATCTGAGGAGCTACAACCGAAGATAAAGAAAAATATGAAAGCACAGTTTCTGACTTGAACGTAAAAGGAGAACTATGTGAATAGATTGGTGTTTAAGCAATGAAATGAAGTCATCACAATTGTTTATATATTTGCCAATTTATGTATAAGCATTTTCTCCCCAAACACAAGTTTATTGCAAAAGTCGCCTTAATTGAATCCTATGTATGACTCAATTCAATCATCTTTTGACTGAAGTCAGAGGTTCTTTACATTATCTAGTGCCTCACACCTCACAAATGGGCAACAACCATAAGACTGAATCATCAAGCTTACCTGAAGGCCAATCACTGTTGCCATTTCTACGCATTCCTTCATCTTTAATCGCAGTCTTTTTGCTTTAGACAACTTATTGGAGTTGTTAGTCACAGGCAAGAGAAATCAGTATGAGTTCTATAAGCAGAAAGGCAATTTATGAAAATGATATTGAATAGTTCCAAAATCACGCACGGAAAGGGCTGGAGAACTGGTCTGAGGGTTCTCTAGCATGAAACTGAACCTTGAAACTTGAAACTGAACCCCAGTCCTGCCACAAGACATCATCACAGTTATTGCTGCTAATGATCGCTGAATGCTGAAGTTCTTAAATGGTAACCCCAGATACTGGATCCACCACCAACACTACTGCCACAACTGTCCCGGAAATCTGCATTAACCACAACTGCTTCTGTCTCTACTGAGACTCAATGGTAGCTCCTTTGTTTCCCTATCTCCTAATTCCAAATCTAGGCACATGCTTGCTGTGTTCGACAGAGCCCAGGACAGCCATCTGTGTTCTGCCCATAAGTGATGCTGGAAAAGCATATGCATGTCACTGACATCATTCAGTTTGGCATTTCCCAAGCATAGGATAGCAGTTCAAATGGGCTATCCAAAAAGGCTGATATACGCCCACTGCAATCACCTGCAAGGTTTCCCTACAATTGGAGTCTGACTTCAGGAGGCTGATAAAATTAATTTACTTATAAACAGACACTCTCTATTAGAGTCTTTACTGGAGACTCTGTTTATAAGTAAATTAGGAAGGAGAAAGAAGTTGGCTGAAATCTGAAAAGTTCTTTTTATCCAAGAATTTAGATTAAGTTTACTTCTTAGCTTCGTTTAGAAATAAGCCAGTTTATATCTGATTTGACTACGTGAATGCTGTTGACAATGCCACAAGTTTGAAATGTCTACAATATGACACTCTATATTTTATGATATGCCTGTAATTTAGCTTCTTTGAGAATAGGAACTTTACATTTTTGTAAAACATTTTTTGAATTATAATTAACAGTAAAAATGGTCAGGTAAGCAAGATGTGAATATATTTGAGATTACAGATTATAAGCATTACTGTATCTCAGCTAAGCTTATAAAGTATATATTTGTCTTACTAAGACTAGAAATCTTTTGTTTGGATGTTTGGAAGTCAGTCTCCCATGGGCATCCCTTGGACACCCAAAATGAGAGTTTAACCAATTTGCTGTTCTGAACTGAAGTACTTTGCCAATGGCCCCTACTGTGAGTGGAATTGACTTAGATTGTAAAATCTACAGGCACAGGCACAGCAAGAGTCAGGGGTAAATGACATTACTACAAGGGAGTATCTCCTGCTAGCTGCAAGCCACTATGAGAAGAAAATAGAGAAGACATGAAGGCAGAAAGCAAACAACAATAAATCTCAAAAACAGCAACTATACAATAAGATTTCTATGTGCTCTTAACATTTAAATTATTTCTCATTGGAGAGGTTAATGAGACTTAATTATATTTTGAGGCTTCATTTGTTTAAGATTTGATTTAAACTGTTTTATAGAAACATATGTCCACTATATTTTGATAATTTTTTACTATAAAACCTCATCACAATGTAATATTTAATATAAATAAGATATCTAAATAATAGTAACTGTAATTCTGCCATTCATTAATTGAATGAATTGAATGAGATATTTTACCTATTGAAAAAGAAAGCAACAATGTTAATTTTTCTCAAAATTTTCATTCATTTCAGTATTCATATTACTATGACTCTGACACTGGTCCCTTCATTGAATTTGCAATTACATTACTTATATATGTATAAACTGCACATTTTTGGCAGCTATTTGGCACAACTAAGAATCCATAAATCTTTATAAAAACTGTTTCCCTTAGAGTTCCTTAGGTTAGTTTAGAAAGTACTGCTCCAAATTATAAGTAGCTTTTCTTGCTTACTCTGCACCTGATAAGACTATTTACCCCTTTTAAATATCAGTAGCCAATCACAGCTATGTAGCACTTATGAACTAGAAAGGAAGAAAAACATATTCTGGGGTGTGTTCATATGTGAGTTCTCTTACTTTTTTTTTTTTTTTTTTTTTTGAGACGGAGTCTCGCTCTGTGGCCCAGGCTGGAGTGAGCGGCGCCATCTTGGCTCACTGCAAGCTCCGCCTCCCGGGTTCCCGCCATTCTCCTGCCTCAGCCTCCCGAGGAGCTGGGACCACAGGCGCCGCCACCACGCCCGGCTAGTTTTTTGTATGTTTAGTAGAGACGGGGTTTCACTGTATTAGCCAGGATGGTCTCGATCTTCTTACCTCATGATCCACCCGCCTCGGCCTCCCAAAGTGCTGGGATTACAGGCGTGAGCCACTGCACCCGGCCGAGTTCTCTTACATTTTAAGAGAAATTGTCAGAAGAACATATTTATGATTTTTCCATTATAAATGTCAGTGGTTAGAATCTTATTTTGCTATTAAGTAAATAATTTGGCAGTCAAATGATCCAATTTGGGGAATGGTAGACATACACGATTAATGTTTTAAAGTACAATTATATAGTTTATTGATGTATTAACATAGGTTTATTTTTAAATAAGAAGAAAGGCAGGAAAAAGAAAAGATGGCCCCTATTCCTACCACTCAAAGATGCCTAGGGTTATTTTGGTATATATTCTAATATCTTTGTATTGTTTCTTAAAAATATGTTAACACACTATAAGTAATTATTTTCATTTAATGCTATATTATCTATATTATTCATATTATTATAGATTTTTTGTTATAATAATAGCTACATAATATCTCAAAACTACTAGAATTTACTTAAGCATTATGACATTTTAAAGTATATACATGGTTTCTAATATTTCAAAGTAATAAATGACACTGAAATTTCAGGCTTAAAGCATTGTATACATTTTGGAGTTTTTCTTTGGCCAGATTTAAAGGACTAGAAATATATAATAAGAGGATGTAAAATATTAAGGCTTTGATATATAGTTAACAGTTGCTTCTCAGAGTTTTAAATAAGTGTCTGGAGGACAATATACAAATACATATCAATATCTATAATATATCTTTGTTATTTAACTTAAATATTAGACATTTGTATTAAAAATAATTATAATGGATAGACTAAAATAATCAGAGCTGTTTATTGATTTTAATAGAGAATATTCCACAATAATGGTTGGTTACCAAAAGCGTATGAACAAAGCTCTATAGCATGAAATATTACATTCAATAAAGTATTATTGAAGCAAAAAATAATGATATAAAATTAATTTTGATAGAGTTTAGATTCCAAACTTAGTTATAAAACCATATATAAACACACATGTGTTTTAAATACATTGAAATATATATTATACACATAGGCCTAATAAGAATGTATTTTTAAGTATTATTTTTCTCTTGTTTCTGTACATGTGTATTTTTATGTCAAAAACATATTTTTTAATCAGAAAAAACAAATAAGTTTGTACCATGCTTCATTTATAAGAGCCTTTGGTGAGAATGACATTTTTTAAACTAAGTACATACAATAAAAGAGGAATGCAAATTTGAAAATAAACTGTAAAAAATACTTTCGGAAATAACTACCATGTTTTAGACACCTGGCAGTTATAATTTCAAATAAACATACGGCATATTGTATAGCACTAATTTCTATTTCTAATGACTACATTATACTATACCTTTACAACATAAATTAAAATCTGTGAATAAAATACCTACTTACATCAGAAGTGAGCCTAGCCTAATGTCAAAAAGACTCTATGCTTGAAGTATAAAGTGGAACACAGCAAATTCATACTTCTTTTCTTCTCATTTTGACCTTATTAGTGATTATAGTCTTACTATACTCTTTGGAAAACAATTGCACAATATTTAATAATTTTATAATTCTAATAATTTATCTGCATTTTAACTTTTGTATTCTCATAAGCACCAGTTTCCACACAAAATTTTAATAGATTATCTCCTATAAAAATAAGTGTTGCATCCTTTCTTGTAGACAGTTTTATAAAAATTGTGCTTTTCTTTCAGGCTGTCATACTGACAGCAGTGGCAAGCAGTTTGAAGCAGCCACTGCCATCATTCTGGCTGCAGCAGGAACACATTGGTCTGGACTCATGCTCCACAGAGCAGGCAGGTACCCCATCCTCCCAGGTGAAGCTGCAGCCGCCCAAACCACGGCTGTGCATCCCCGCATCCCTACACTCTTGGGGTCTCAGGAAGACCCCTCGTGCCCTTGCAGGCTTGGAAGTACCTGCTCCCACTGTCTGGCTTCTCCCCACTGTCAGCATCTACTCCAATCTTGGAGCAATGTGGGCCAAGCCTGGGCACGGTTGCAGCCTGGCCAGGCATGCACACACTTGGTACAATGCTGAGACACAAGGCCCCTGCTGCCTCGAGCCTCTCTGGAATTTGGGCACCAACAAGCATGGCGGGGAGGCCAAGGGGGACTAAGAACAGCCCTGTGCTGGCATACAGATGTCCCTTTGCATGAGCAACCTGGGCACCATAGATGGTGGCAGGAGACAGACAGGCTCGTGGGTGGAAGGGTGTGGTCCCCAGTGAGGCCCCACCTTCAGGCCCGGGAGGGCCTAAAAGCTGGAGGCCAGGTTGCCAGTCATGCAGACTGGAGTAAGTACATGTGGTGCCTTTTCTGGTCCACCCATGGCCACCCATGGACCAATCAATCAGCACACACTTCCTCCCATCTGAGGCCCATAAAACCCTAAGGCTCAGCCAGAGCAGAACAGACATCAGAACGACCAGCTGCAGAGAGGAACAATCCACTCCGTGACCTCCTCTCTGCTGAAAGCTGGGAAGATGGGACAACCTTCCTGCAGGGAGGAGCTTCCCACTCCAGGGTCTCCTCTCTGCTAGGAGCTGAACACTCATCTGGACACTGTGGCTGCATGGCTGTGGAAAGGAGCTGTCCCCTGCAGGAGACTTAGCTGTTCTGTCACTCAATAAAACTCCTATTCATCTTGCTCATACTCTCCACTTGTCTCCATATATCATTCTTCATGGTGGTAGGACAAAAACTCTGGACCTGTCAAATGGTGGGGCTGAAAGAGCTGTGACACAAACAGGGCTGAAACATGCTCGTTGCTCGACACACTGCAGCTGAAGAGTAAAGAAGAACTGTGGCCCTTCAGAAATCCCAGACCTGGAAGCCTCTCGAGCCAGGACTGTGACTCTCTCTTTGGGGCTCTGCAGTTCCTGGCATCTCCAAGCTTCAAGGGGCAACCATGTTTCCCAGTGCAATGTGGAAGCTGCTTGCAGTGTGTCTTGCTCAGCCACAGCTTTACAGAGAGCCAGCACTCATGCCAGCACCTGGAGCTGCCTGTCCCGCTGTGGTAACTGGCACATCTGACTCTGCTCAGTGGCTAGACCCCATGTTCATTTACACACCCTTTGCTGTTCCATGCCTGACTCACCCTTGGCAGGTATGGGACCCAGGCTGGTAGCGTGAGCTGAGTGAAGACTGACAGGCTGAGCAGGTTAAACAAGCCCAGTAGGTCCGAGCAAAACTAGGGCAAGAGCGCCACCAGCCACAGAGGTTCCTGACCAGAAAAATGACACTCCAATGATCCTGTAACAATGTAACAGGGTTAGAAATTAATTATGAATGCTAATCTTATAGAACAGTCATTTCCCAGAATAAGAGTACAGAATCAGGTTCAAAGGTAAATTGACCTTTCTCAAAGAAAAGAATGGTATTCTTTCCTTTCTATTAATGTTAATTTTAAGACAAAGAAGTCATATGTTTTTATTCCTTTTATAATAAATCACTTCCCTTTCTATAATATGTAATATTAATTGTGTCCAGGTCCCAGGACATTTTAATCTTTGCATTAGTCAATTCTCACTATATGAAAAAGTTGCTTCTCTTAGCTACAGATAATTGTAAAGACCCAGTAAGTTTTTAATATACACCAGCCTTCACTCACAAATGCAAGTGCGTCTCCCAGCAGGTGGGCGAAGAAAGGGGCAGTGGGAGGCTCTTGACAAGCTCTTTTTACTGAACAAGCATTTCAAAGGAAAGATATTAACTTAACAATATTGTCCTTGAGTATAATGAGCATTTTAAATAATACACACCTGAACTTTTCATTTTGAGTGTTTTATTTTAGAAATGTATGGCTTTCTCTATTTGTCATTTATTTTGAACCTACATATATCTGCTCTCACTTACCACCTCTCCTTCATTCAAGAAAATAGACTCTCTACCACACAGAAGAGCATGAATGTACAACCGATAATTATTTTTGTTTGTCTAATTATTCTATCCAAATAACTTCAATATATATTTTTGCTTTTATTGGTAATTAATTTATAAAGTTAGCATTAAGACAACAAATATTTCATATACATTTTAATTTGTTATGTGACATAGTTAAATGAACCAGTGTACATACAAGTGCTTCAGAAACTCCTACACAATTACAAATACTTCAACAGTACATGATAGCTAGTTAGACTTTTAAAACTTCACGTAACTTTTGACAGTTAGCTCCTTTGGAACCTGATTTCGAAGATTATGCCTTACGGCAACAGCTCTATCCTCGTCGTTCTAATCTTGAAGTTTTACATTTTGTAAATAGCAAAGCAAGCCTTGGAAAACCTTGTAATTGACAAGGTAATATATGAATACCATACAATACATACACTGAATTTCTGTTTCTGTTTACTCATAGCTTCATAAGCATTAAATGACTGGGTCTGTAATTTCAATATGTAAATTCCAATTTAGTGAGTTTTACACTAGCCTTTTAAAAAAGACACTGTCGAGTACACCACTAGGTGGCAGACAAAGATCAGAA
Source organism: Macaca thibetana thibetana (assembly GCF_024542745.1). Classification (NCBI taxonomy): domain Eukaryota; kingdom Metazoa; phylum Chordata; class Mammalia; order Primates; family Cercopithecidae; genus Macaca; species Macaca thibetana. The sequence continues at coordinate 183,480,633 of NC_065579.1, read as the reverse complement.
AATTTCCATTACATACTCACCTTAAAACGTATATATAATGCACTTAAAAGTCTTTCTTGAATTACATTTTATATATAAAATTAGGGTCAGTTTCAGTATGCTTTTAGTTATTATGAAAACACGTTTTATAAAGATTTTTACCAAATACATTTTAACAGGAAATATTTTATTCTTTATTTGTGATATATACATACACATAATATATAATACATTTCTGATATGTAAATGCTATGCATGTACATGAGTGTGTATGTACTAGCAAGTTTTATACCCTATATAGAATAATATTTTAGGAAAAAGCAAAATGTAAACTAACCCTACGAAATCCTATATTCACATTTTCTTTTGTGTTAAGTCAATTTAAAATTTTTCTAGCTAAGAATAATTCAGTATAACTATTATTATATTCATAAACTCTAACATTTTACTTTTATATCATTACATATATGACGGTATTTAAATTGCTATATTTTATAATAAATATAATTTGCTACTCATTGGTGTCTTCCAAATTATCTTTATTCATATTCATATTATTTTTGTAGGGTTACTGATTAATCAAAAGTTCCAAACAGCTACTGATATTTGAAGAAATGCTTCTACTTCTATAGTTGATGAATTTGGTAAAATAATAGCTATTTTCTCTGATAGTTCTTCGTCTTTACTCTAGCAAAGAGAGACAGATTTTTTTTTTCTAACAAAAAATATGTGAAAGCAGCAGGCTGAGCTAGCAAATGTCAGATCCAGTTTTGCTTCCACAGAGTATATACTCTGTGATCCTTAGTAAATCAACATACTGATGCCAATTAATAAGTGAAAAGAGTTTAGTGACCTAAAATGCTAATGAACGAGAGGAGAAAGACTTCATTAATATGTAATTGATTTTTTTTTCTTAGTTGCCAGGTTTAGAGAAGCTCGAAAGGAATTTTTTTAAAATTTTTAAATTTTTAATTTTTGTGGGTACATAATAGGTTTATGGATAGAATTTTTTTACTTAATATTAGAGTATTATAAGCTTACTTGTTTACTTTCAGGTTGAATTTTTACAGTGTTCCTCCATTCCATCCTACCTGATTGGTCTTTTCTTTTCTTACTTTTCCTCCCCAAATTTATCACCTATTATTTATCTTCCCTCATTCCCTTTCCACCTCTCCTCATTTGTTGTTTGAATGGATGAGTTGGAAAACAGGGATAAGATCTCAAAGAATCAGAAAGTTATGATTTAGAATTACCTGGTGGGGCAAAGGGATAGGGACTGCTCTGTTTTTCTGAACTGTTTGGGAATTTTTTAAAAAACATTGGAGCATTGATTTAGCATAAATAAAGCCGGCTACACATAAGGAAGATTCTCATTGCGGAGCTGCTGGGCAGAAATTTGGAATTCATTTCTACATTTTATTTTATTTTATTTTATTTTATTTTGAGACGGAGTCTCGCTCTGTGGCCCAGGCTGGAGTGCAGTGGCCCGATTTCGGCTCACTGCAAGCTCCGCCTCCCGGGTTCAGGCCAGTCTCCTGCCTCAGCCTCCCCAGTAACGAGGACTACAGGCTCCCGTCACCACGCCCGGCTAATTTTTTTTTGTATTTTTAGTAGAGACGGGGTTTCACCATGTTAGCCAGAATGGTCTCCATCTCCTGACCTCGTGATTCTCCCGCCTTGGCCTCCCAAAGTGCTGGGATTACAGGTGCGAGCCACTGCGCCCAGCCATTTCTACATTTTCTAAAACATGTTATTATTTGCTAAAATATCTACAATCCCAAGCAACAAAAATAAATAAATAAATAAATAAATAAATAAATAAGTTTAACTCGTTAAGTCTTTAATTCTGTGACTGATATGCTCACTTCAGGTGGGTAAATTATTTTCATAGCTGTGCTTACAAAACTCTAAAACCTGTTTTCAATTATGATAGCACACAGTATATGGGCAACATTTTGAAGTCTTACGAGATTTTACTTTCTCTGCTATACCTTTAATGTTACTAGTAACATATTTTAAAAATAAATATTTTCAAAGTATTTTTCTCATCGAATGAGGATAAACACTTTATGGACGGAGACAGTATCTGAAACATTTTAAATGTCTAGACATTCTTATATAGGCATTTAATAAATATTTGTGGATTATTTGATTACTTTCTTGTTACCTAACTTCAGAAAAATCAAAATGATAAATATTATCAGAAGCTTATTAGCCACACCAAGATCACTACAGGCACCTGGCTTGAACCTTCAACATTTTCCAGAGATTCTGACTTTCAGTAACTCCTACTATGTCTATTCAGGCTAGGAGTGACCAGTTGGATAAAAACCATCACCTATAGGTAGTTTCAGTAGCCTCTAATTTCCAGGCTAAATTGGAATTCCCCTCCCCAGGCCCCAAAATTAAAAGCAAGATCCAGGTTACTCTTTGGCAGATTATGACTGAACACATCACTCTGCCTTGAGATTGTTTTCTGCCCAGTGGTAATCAATATAAGAACAGGCTTCCCAAATATGTGTTAACTGCCATCTTCTTATTCAGAAGTGGAGTTCAAGTGTCCAACAACAGGTCCATTTCTCAGATGTGCCAGATTACTTAGCAATCCACCAATTATGAAGTATAACAACAGTGATGATGATGACAACATCACCAACACAGATTCATCTCTTATAATATGCCAGACATTATCCTAAGAGCTTAAACGGATTTTATACCTTTTGCTAAATGTGGTAAGATAACAATCTCAAAAAGCTCAACAACAAAAATTGCATTTACCATGTCACCTGTAGGCTAAAATTGCCTGCAGTTTTGCTGCACAAATCAATGGGGGAATATTTTTCAATCTATTAACCTTGATATACATTATAAATTTTTCCTAATATTTTGAATTTTTTCCCTTGACATTTTTTTAGCTCGCTCCTGTGACTGTCCTAGGAAATCCTTACCACATATCAATTTGCCAACAGCTGAATAGATTAGTTCCTTACTAGTTCTTACTAATTGCTTACTAATTATTTTGTCTCAAAGGAAAAGTGATATATACATACATATCATACACACACACATAAAATCTAATTATTTTTCCCTTAAAAAATCTATCCAGAATGTTACTTTCATGAAAAAAAAAATAGAACAAAACAAAACAAAACACCACAACCTCATTTTCCCTAGATATAATGGATGTTGAGAGACATTAAGTAGGGAGAAAGAAAATCACCAACTAAAGACACTAGTTGATATTACTGTCCTACTAAACTTTAAATATGTGCCTGGTTTTCTGGATTCTTGAAGTTAACTAGAACTTAGCAACTACAAACTTACCATTTTAAAATATTTTGTATTTGAGAAACATCCTACTCTCTTTTGCATTGATAAAACCATCACACTGGAAAAATATGCTTTTAGCATCAGTTATGTTCTATTTGAAGCATTTTATTTGCTGTTCTTTGTACATTCCACATCTGCTTATATTAATAGAATATGATACTATACATAGGGGTTTACTAAGACTCTAACCAATGTTGAGAAGAAAGAAAAGATTTTTTTTCCTACACAGTCTATGTCATCCCATTAAAATATTTTCATACAACACAAACCATTGCAAGACAATACACTGTTAGTGGCCCAGGATGTTCTCAGTGTCATGCATAATTGATTGTTCAACAGTTGGATCTTCATTTTACTTTCATATACAGCAAATATGATAAATATTGTCCCTAAATATTTTGTCTTTTATTTCTCTATTATATTTTATACATTTTTTGTTATCTTATATGTATCTCTTGTCTTTCAAGGAAAGCTTAAATCCCATTGAAAACTAAGCCTTTTATAATGTTACAAAAATAATATCATGTGCTTATTTAAAAAATAGAAGCATTATAATGGATTAATTATCTAATTTTATTTTGAGAATCTAGCAAGTTAGGAGTCATGTAACTCATAAAATATTCACAATCTGCTTTTAAGTCTTCTAAATGTTGGCGGGAATGTTAAGGAATTACAGAATAAAGTCCTCATCCACATAGAATTTAGAGCTTGCCTTAGTCTGTTTTGTGCTGCTGTAACATAATATCTAAGTCTGAATAATTTATAAAGAAAATGTGTCATCTCACAATGGAAGGCAAAAGGATAAGAGTGGGTCAAAGTGAGAGAGAGGATGAGAGAGAGAGAAGAGAAAAGGAGACCAAATTTTCCTTTTTACAATGCACCCACCCCTGTGATAATACACACACTCACATTGGCATTAACTTATTCATGAAGGCAAAGTCCTCATGGCTTAATCACTTCTCATTAGGCCCCACCACCTAATACTGTTACATTGGAGATTAAGTTTCCAACACATGCTTTCTGAGGTACACACTCAAACCATAGCATTGCATGACTGCCCTAAAACTCATGTTCTTCTCACGAGCAAGATACATTTATTCCATTCCAATAGCCCCAAAGTCTTAACTCATTCTGAATCAACTTAAAAGTCCAAAGTCCAGAGTCTCATCTAACTCAGATATCAGTGGTAACCAAGGCACAATTAATCCTAAGGCAAGTTCCCTTCCAACTATGAGACTGTGAAATCAAAACAAGTTATCTGCCTCCAAAATACAAAGTAGAACAGGCATAGGATAAATATTCCCATTCCCAAAGGCAGGAATAAGCAAAAGGAAAGAAATAATATGGCCCAAGTAAGTCCAAAACCAAACAGGACACACAACATTAAATCATAAGACTCTAGAAAAATTGTTTACTCTATGTGCCACCGCTTGGTTTCACTGGGGCCTCAGAGAGCCTTACTCATATGGCTTTACTTGGCTTGGCCCACATAGCAGCTCTCACAGGTTGGAGTCTCATGCCTTCAGCTCTCCAAAGTTGGTGTTGCATGATGGCAGCTCAACAGTTCTGTAGTCTATGAAGTGGCCTTGCTCCCATGGATTCACTAAGCATTGCCCTGGTGGAGGCTCTCTGTGGCAGATTCAATCGCACATTTCTGCTGGACATTGTCCTACTAGGGACTCTCTGCAGTTGCTCCATCCTTATGGCAAGTCTGTGCCTGAACCCCTAGGCTGTAGGCAACATCCTTTAAAATTTAGGTGGAAGAAGCCATACCCCACAGCTCAGGAACTCTGTTGGCTTGCAGAGTTAGCACGGCATGAATGTTGCCAAAGCTTACTACTTCTACTCTGCTCAAGGCAAAGATGGGACAGCAGAAGAGCACTGTGCCTGGATGCAGGGATCAGACACTGGAGGCCGCAGGGGGCAGCAATGGCTGAGATCCTGCAAGTACCTCTCTAGAAACCTGGCCCTCAAGGTCTTAGCTTGCCTCAAAGATCTCTGAAATGTGTTTCAGGATTCTGTGGGTACTAATTTTTCGAGCAAACAGATTTTTGGCCAAACCCTTAATTTACTCTCTTAAAGATGCCTTTTCACTCTTTATGTGACCAGGTTGTGAATTTTCCAAATCTTTTCACTCTGCTCTCCTCTTTACTATACATTCTATCTTTACATTTCTATCCTCTCATATCATACTATATGTAATTTTTAAAAAGTAGAAATGTAGACTGTGCAGCACCTCTCTTTAATAAACAATAAAGAAAAAGAATATATTATTCTAGTTGAACAGCTTAATTTTGATTACTTGGAAGATCATGTAAAGATTCTTTTAATAATCAATTTTATATTTCCCAGAGAAACAGGAAGCACCAATGCAGTAAACAACCAAGGTCTGTAAAGAATAAATTGGGCCCAAATAACTTTATTCTCTTTGTGATAGAATAACAAGCTTCAATTTTGTCTTTATTTTCTACCATATTCTCTTCAGTATTGAGAGTTTGTATGGCTTCCGTCTAAGAAGATTTTTCTACGTAATCAATGCAAAGTGTTTTCTGAAGAGGATTAGAATACATGCCTATAAGAACAGCTCTAAGACACACTGTTCAACCATTTCTTTTCTTCCTCTTCAAAGAACACTGGAGGCAGTGTATGAAAGGTTACCAGGCTCAAGCCCAGCATCTCTTAAACATCAGGCAATTTTGTCTGGTTGTTATTTATTATATTTACTGTTACTTAGCTGGCTTGGCCATGAAAGATTAGCCTTCTAGAAACTTTGTAGTCCTTGTCATTTATTTGATATCTGTCATGAGGCAAAAGGAAAAACTTGCACATTTTTAAATATGAACATTGGTTAGGACGTTGTTTTAGTCTTTTGCAACACAGACACTATTAGATATAAGGAAGAACAATGCTTTGTTGAAAGGAACTGTCCTATGCATTACAGAACATTAAGTATCCCTGCCCTCTAGGAAATAAATAAAAATAGCTTCTTTCCTCCAGTGATTGTTACCACTAGGACATCTCATTTCTTTTACTAAAGGCTTAAGTGTGGTAGAGGCACTACATTACAAATTCAGAGAACCACTGCTATACTTAGGATGTTTCTTTCTCCATTAAAATAAAATTGTGATTCTGTATATATTAAAAATTAGTACATTTATAACGCATATACAAAATTTAGCAGAGGAAAGTTTCAAGGAATTATGAATTTCTAAATAGTATTATTACGATACTCAGATTAAACCTTCAGGATTACTGCTCACTCTTTAGTAAGCCTGGATGATCTTCCAGAGATAAAGGGAACCATACTCTCTTCACAGATACAAATAATTTTAGAAATAATTGCTGTCTATTCCCTTTCTTTTACAAAAGTGTATGACAAAAGGTAATTCAAACAGTGGCTGTGATCACATTTTGAACCCTGAACTTGTAAAAAGAGGTATTCAAGACCATGTTCACCCTAATAACATAACTGAATGTTTCTAAGGATCAGGAAGTGAAAGGTATGCTTCTAAATGCTTTTTAGTCCATCAAATTAATATTTCAAATTTCAACTATTTCTGTGTCCCATACAGTTCTAGGTCTAGCACCACTAGAGAATCTTACAGCAAACTTCATTTTCACAGAAAAAAAAAATTCCTTTTTCTTTTTTTTTTCCATTTTAATTGGAATAAATAAAGCCCAAACAGAACTTTAACACGTGTCATTTCTCACTGATTAATTCCATCATAACTTCTTTGGCTGCTGACATTATCTCCTAACTATGGTGTTGTGAACTGTTGTAAATATTACTTTATACATTCTTAAAATGTCCCACTAATCATCAGGAAGGTAATCAGTTCCTTTGATCACATTTAAGTACAAACTCACAGATTTTATGTGATGTAATCTCATTCTTCATGATAGCAATGCTACTAAACTGGAGCCCATGGAATGTGGCATTTGTATCCCGCAGGTTCATTTTTGGGCTTTAGTTATACTAGAATGCCCCTTTGGATAGACAGTAGATCTGTTGTGAAATTGAAAATATTGCCACTGATTTTTATTATTATTATTATTATCTTGAAGCTTGCTATTCTATCACAAAGACAATAAAGTTATTTGAGCCCAATTTATTCTTTTTTTTTTTTTTTTGAGACGGAGTCTCACTCTGTCGCCCAGGCTGGAGTAAGTGGCGCGATCTCAGCTCACTGCAAGCTCTGCCTCCCGGGTTCCCGCCATTCTCCTGCCTCAACCTCCTGAGTAGCTGGGACTACAGGCGCCGCCACCACACCTGGCTAGTTTTTTTTTTTTTTTTTTTTTTTTTTTTTTTGAGGCAGAGTTTCACTCTTGTTGCCCAGGCTGGAGTGTAATGGCACGATCTCGGCTCACCACAACCTCCGCCTCCCAGGTTCAAGCAATTCTCCTGCCTCAGCCTAGAGGCATGTGCCACCATGCCCAGCTAATTTTGTATTTTTAGTAGAGACAGGGTTTCTCCATGGTGGTCAGGCTGGTCTCGAACTCCTGACCTCAGGTGATCCACCTGCCTCGGCCTCCCAAAGTGCTGGGATTCCAGGCGTGAGCCACCATGTCCGGCCAGTTTTTTGTATTTTTTAGTACAGACGGGGGTTTCACTGTGTTAGCCAGGGTGGTCTCAATCTCCTGACCTCGTGATCCGCCCGTCTCAGCCTCCCAAAGTGCCAATTTATTCTTTACAGACCCTGGTTGTTTACTGCCTTGGTGCTTCCTGTTTCTCTGGGAAATATCAAATTGATTATTAAAAGAATCTTTACATGATCTTCCAAGTAATCAAAGTTAAACTCCCCAGCTAGAATAATATACTCTTTTTCTTTATTATTTATTAAAGACAGACGCTGCATAGTCTACATTTCTACTTTTTTATGAACTTTGCCTTTTACAGTCAGGGTTTTAATGAACTTAAATCCTGACTTTAGGAATCTTAACATTTAGTGTGTCCTCTTTACTATACTCCTTTTCTACTAATTTCTACTTCTTTACTCCAAAATTGTATTTGGAAATTAACCTAATAAAGTTGCTCTCAGATTCCGTCAGATTTCCATTTGACATGAAATAATGAAAAACAGTGGGTATCTCCCCTAGTATATTCCAAGTTTTCTTATTCCCATTGCTTTTTCATCTCTTGGCATTAATTCATATTTACACTCACTATGATCATTCCTTCCTCCATCCTCAACTGCTTCTTGAGATAAATCACAAACCCAGGTAACAAATCAGCAGCTGGAGAAGCATGTACACAGAGATCAGCTTGTGACTCTGCATATAAGCAAGAGTTAGTCAAGGGTGGAGAATCTTCCCCAGATTGCCTGAAAGTAGTGGAAAATGTGGTTCATGTTTATATAACTTTATAAAGGGTAGCCAAACTACTTATCTAAGGCTTTTAAAAAACCAGAAGGAAAACAGCAGCATAATAAATTTGCCTCAAAATTAATTCATTCAAAAGATTAGAGAGCACTGGAAACCAGGGAATTTAAAGAGCAAATGCCTCTCAAGCATCTCAGGTATCATTTTTAAAAACCTGAAACTGATGAGAAAATATTTAATAAAGCAAATAAGATACATAGTTAATTATATAGTTTGTTCTGATAGTTTGATGCAGGTACAAAGAGACTAAGAGCATTTTTTTCCATATATGGAACAGTATTTTGACATATGACATCTGTGCATACTTCCTTTCAAATTTGCTTCATGGTATAATTTTCTCAGTGTATTTATTAAGTGATATGAATAAAAACATTTGAAGATCCTGTGGTGAGTTTTCAAAAATACGATTTTTAAAAAGTCTATTTTGAGGAAGATTCCACATTTGTTGTCTCAGTAGACATTCTCATGCTAGGCTCTAGAAGAAACAAGAGCTTCTGATTGTGCTAATAATTTAAAAACTTTAAAGATTATGTAATTGATGCAGTATAATTTCAAAGTCAGATTACATATCTGTATTTGACACTGTGCAAGTAAATGGAAATCTGTTTCTATTCATTGAAGCAAATAGTTTTTGTTTTGCAACTTATTTATCTATTACTCCATATGTTCCCATATGCTGAAACAATATCCATAGTGAGCTCAATGGAAAATAAAATAATCAATTTAACATTGCAAATAGGTGCCAAATAAATTAGTCTTGCTGAAGAAATAAGTGAATTTCCAGACCTCAGATCCTGAGGTTAGACACTTATACAGAATATAGTGGGGTCTTGGGAAAACTTTAGTTGCTAAGGTTGTATTGCTTTTCACCTCTTATTTTCTTCTCATTGTAAAACAGACTCTCAAACTGATAGCGCCAGCACATACCTGAAGTTCTAGTTTTATGGTAAATTGTTCAGAATTTGTGGTGAAATAATTTTTGACATAAAAGAATGAATAAAATACATAGATTCAAAGATTACACTTGTTTATGCCTCAGGCTTAGTTTGATGACTGAAACATGTGTGAAGACTTAAGAGTCTCGCAAATGTTGTCACCTTCACCCATAAACTCCATCCTTTTGTCCTCCAAGAAAACAATGAGGATCATAATGATCCTCATTGTGAAGTAGCTAACATTTCGACTCACATTAAAATCAAAAAATTTTACTGCTAAAGGTAGAAAAATAATTCTACAATGGACACATTTCCTTGTCTTTTTATTTTCTGTTTGAAATATATTTGATTCTTTTTTAAAGAAAAAGTTCTGCATGTTTTACTTTCATCTACCTTGTGTTATTGCACTTTAATAAAGTGAATATTATTACTTTCTAGAAAGATGTATATTTCAGAACAGTGAGCGATCCGTACAGACCTTAATTGTGTAGGATTTACAATAACTTCCCAACAAAGGTGTAATAAAAGGTTAATGAATGTTAACTTGCTAATTAAAATTCATTAGCATAATATTATCCTATGTTAAAGATATTCAGATATGAAATTATAGGTTGCTTTTATTTTAATGTAGCTTTCCTATTTTTGTTTCTAATTTAGGAGCTCTGACATTTAAACTTTTTTTTTTCTTGCTACCAAAGATATCAGCTGTGATGACTGATGAAGTTACCATAAATATTATGACCATATTGCCTGAATTTCTATATTCTGTCTATGTTCTTTGGAGCTATAACTAATTTAGAATAGCCATTCACCTACTGTTATGTTTAGTTGTTAAGAAAAATGCAATGTTTCAAATAATACTGGATATACATATTACATATTTCTGATTATGTTTTAAGAGTAAATCCCAGAATAATGAAAGCATCTTAACCATGTCGTAAAAACTTGTACCATTTACCTGCCTTCAGTTGGCTTCCCTGTAATCCTCAACACAAGACATATCATTTCTTAAAAATATTAGTTTTCAAATGGATTAGGAAAATGGTAATTCATTTTTATTTACAATATTGTTCAAAGAGAAATTTTAATTGTTTTATCACTTAAACATGAAAAAAACCAAAATGATTATTTTATGTATTTATATAAAACACATTTACATAAATGATTTAATTTCTTTAATTTAAATACATTCTTTGTTTCTACTTTTGTTTCTGCTCCAAAGAGAAAAGTTTTCCAACTTAGACAATCAGTAAACCCTGTGCCACAGATTAATAAAATTTAATGATTCCACAGAGTAAGGATGTATAGAATTATAAAATTATAATTAATTTTATAATTTTAATTATAATTAAACAACTTGTACAAGGTTACACTCACATTAAAAGCTGTGAAAAGAACCATAGTATACTGATTCCAGATCTAGTATCCTTTCTATGACTGGAATATGTCATAGCAGCAATGAGACTGATTTTTCCATGGATAAATTGGAATATTTTGATATGGTGAAATGTTACCTTACATAACAAACAAACAGAAAAAGCTTATATAACTTGCCTTTAGAGTGCGACTTTTCTGGTATGCTTACACTGTGTTTGTTTCACCAATAGATGGCAAACTTACTGCTTATATTACAATTTTATGATTGAACAATCTGGTCAGTTACACAGAAAGGCTCCATTTATTGGGACTTTAAGAATATGCTCCTATTTTAAACAAGCTGAGCTTTATAAAGGGAATATGTAAGTTTCTTTGCTGGTTGTTTAAAAAAATCAGTCACCTGTCAATATAGCAATATATTGTAAGTCAAATCAATACTTATGCCAATCAGGAAATGATTTTTTTCTAAATATGTTCTATCCAAGTTTTCTATAGTCCTTTAATAGATAAAATGTTATATAACAGTATACACAATCCAGTTTTACATATTTAAACTTTCATGACAGTTTTTCACATTACTGCTAGTTTTATATCTGGGCCTACCTTCATATTATTCTGCTACACATATTTAGACCAAAAAATAAACCGTTAATAAGTGATTGAATGTACACGTCAAAGTAAGATGTGTTCTAATCTGCTTTCTCAACTTCCTTGATAAACTAAATTAACTGCATTATATAGATATTTTTTCGCTTCCTGAACACTATTTTAAAACATCCTTTTAGGAGAACTTTATGTTTTAGGCTGAAATGATTCTAATTTTTTAAACTCCACTGCTTGAACTTCTGTTATAAATTAGAAAACAACATTTTCCAAATAACGTGCAAACACTAGATTATTTCTGAACAATAGTCTAATATTGTTACATCCACTGAGCAGTTGGAATGATCCATAGATGTGTGTATGTGCTCATATTGCTCAGGTTTTATCAATGTTCTTTCAGGCCTTCTGATACCACATGCACAGTCACGCCCCATTAATAGCTCAAGTGAACGGTTCTATGGTGTGATAAACAGAGAGAAGTTATTTATCTCTGAAAGCTAAGTTATTAGCCCACAGTTTCCAGAAAAGACAAAGACAGTGCCTTATTAAAGTATAAAGAATCCCTCACTTTTTAGCATTTTAAGTGAAAATGCATAGTAACACTCTCCTTGATCATCGCCATTAGTACTTGGTTCACTGATTTCTTCACTGCTACTCCAGTCATCGTCGGTGGAAATTCAACATGGTTCCGTCTAAAATCTTTGATCTGCTCAACTCCTGGATCTTGTCTTCATCTCTTTAATTCCCACATCAAAAAATCTGCATTTTATTTTTATTTTATTTATTTATATTTTTGAGACAGCGTCTCGCTCTGTTCCCCAGGCTGGAGTTTGGTGGCACCATAAGGGTCACTGCAGCGTCAACCTCCTGGGCTCAAGTGATCCTCCTGTCTCAGCCTCCTGAGCAGCTGGGACTATAGGCATGCCACCACACCCAGCTAATTTTTGTTTTTATTTTTAGTAATGATAAGGCCTCACTATGTTGCCCAGGCTAACCTTGAACTCCTGGCCTCAAGCCATCATCCCCACTTGACCTCCCAGAGTGCTGGGATTATAGGTATGAGACACTACACTCAGCCCAAAATCTGCATTTTAAACATCCTGCTTTACTTCCACATTCTTTCTTGTTTACTTACTGAAGTAATTCCATTCCAGCTACCTTTCAATCTTTCACAGGTCTCCAATAATTGACTCTATGTTTTTCCTCTCCAAATCCATTTTTACCTTTACCTTCCTCCACACCCTGTCCTCACAGCCCTCCTCATGCACCCAAGATTCCTTAGATTCCTTGGTGACTATGCAGCACTATAGCCAACGTCTTTCTAAGGCCCTGGTCTTTTTTGTCCTCTTCACCCACTGACCTAGTTGCTGGCAAAAACCCCAACTATAAATCCAACCATTTATCCACCAGTCTCAGCAGCTGTCTATGACCGAAGAAAAAATCCTTCGATTGTGTGAACTGATCTCACTTAAAATTTGTATTTGCAATCTCAGTTGGGCATTCAGCACACATACAGATTTCAGCACATATCTCCAAGCTCTTAAATTACCATTTCCATACAGCTTCTCTCTTTCCAAACATACCACACCCCCTTACTCTGCCCTGAAGATTATAATCAAATGTTATTGAAAATATTTATCGTAAGAATTGATCTTATCTTTCCACAACCAATTAACTCATGTATCTGTATCTGTACCTAGATAGTCTTGTCTTTCCTCCTGTTACATAGAGATGTCTGCTGTTATTGAAGACCAGCTTCTTCACATGTGGTTTGAAGAACCTCATTGACTCTCATTTATTGATTGCCCTTCCTCTACAATTAGACCCTCTCTCTCTCCATCATTAAGATTTTCTTACCTCTCAATTATTACCAACTGTAAAGCAAACAATCAACAAAAATGTTTTAATATCTTTCTATATTTTAAAAAATGGCCTCACAGGGCTCACCAGCCATCAGCTTCTGTTCATTTTCTCTATTCTCTTTCTCATTGAAACACCTTAGAAGAATTTTCTACTTGTTGAACCTACTCTTGTACTTAAGTCCTCTTCTCAACCCATCCAAAATGGTTGTCAATGCACCTCTCAATGTCACTGAAATTGTTCCTTCAAATGTCAAGTGATCTCCACTCTGTTGTCCATTCCTTCCTTCTCAGTAGACCCTCTGTCTAAGCTGCTGTAACACCACACTCTTTGGAATGTCTTTTTAAACTCACTGGCCACTTCTTTTCATGAATTTTTGCTGGTTTTCAATGCTGGATTTCTCTAGGCTTCCTTTAAGCCCTCTTTTTTTCTTTCCAAGCTACAATTTCTCTTTGTGTAACCTCTTCCAGGCCGACAGCTTGAACCAACCTTGCATCTTATCTCCAGCTCCACCTTCTCTTTTGACCTCCATACTTGTACATCCGATCGACCACTTCGTATCTCTGCAGGTGTATTTACTATAAAAACTTTAAATATATATCAAACAGAATGTTTAATCATCTCTCTACAAGCCAAAGCTAATTCTCTCTCTCTCTCTCTCTTTTTTTTTTGTGTGTGTGACAGATTCTCACTCTGTCTCACTCTGTCATCCAGACTGGAGGGCAGTAGCATGATCTCAACTCACCACAACCTCTACCTCCCAGGCTCAAGAAATTGTTCTGCCTCAGCCTCCCTCAAGTAGCTGGGATTACAGGGGCATGCCACTCCCACCCAGCTGATTTTTGTAGTTTTAGCAGAAACAGGGTTTCACCATGTTGGCCAGGCTGGTCTCTAACTCCTGACCTCAAATGATCCACTCACCTCGGCCTCCCAAAGTGCTGGGATTACAGGCATGAGCCATCACGCCCAGTCCTCTCTTTATTTCAACATTTAAGAATTATGCTTGCTTTCTTTATTTTCCCTGCAGGTTATGTGCAACATATCATCACACTCATTGACATTATCACCACCACACATCTAGAATCTTTTCATGCTCCAAAGTCATTATAGTTGAATCTCTAACCTAAGCCATCATTGCTCACCTGGCTTAAAGAGTGGACAAAACAAACTTAAAAGCTTAAGTCATAACATTTTGTTCCTTAGTTTAACACCCCTGTAATTTTCCCCCTGAAAGTGAGAGACCTGTATCCTGATTTCCCCTCCATCCTCAATTCCCAATACTCCTTCTTTTCTTCTTTATGCTTTAACCAAAATAGTCTTTCTCCCGTCACTTATATATATCAAAATTATTCCAGTCTTAGAAACTCTGGACTGCTTCTGGATTTTTTTTCAATATTTTAAATGTCTTCTTACCACATAGGTTCAGCTTAAATGTCTTCAGGGTTCTTAACAACTACCATAGCTAGTCACACTCCACAAAGTTTCCATTTCAACCCGAAAAATACTAGTTATTGGTTTATACATTTCTTGACTGTCTCCCTGGAATGCAAGCTTCGTGAGGTCAGAGACTGTGTCTCACTTGTTCATCAACACATCCGGAATACCTAGAGTGATCCTTCTCAGGTGGCAGGGCCTCAAATATATAGATAAAAATTTAAAGGTAAGTTTGGAACATGAGCGCTTCATCGTACATCAAATTATTTTCATTAATAGTCTTAACTGCAGATATTCAGTCTTAGGGAAATCACAGTTTTCTTAAAATTTTTAAGATAACATATTAACTTGCTATGTCTGCCATACTAAAGAATCTAAGATTGTGTGGCTTAAACAGCAGGCATTGATTTTTCCACAGTTCTGGAAGACAAAAGTCTAATATCAAATGTTGGCAGGATTGGTTTATTTTGAGGCTTCACTTGGTTTGCACATGGTTTGCACCTTCTCCCTGTGTCTTCATACCAACTTTTCTCTGGACATGGCTGTAACCAAATTCTTCTTCTTTTAAGAACACCAGTTAAATTGGATTAAGACCCATCTTAATGACCTCATTTTAACTGAATTGTCTCTTTAAAGATTCTATTTCCAACTACAGTCACATTCTGACGCATTGGAGGTTAGAACTTCAACATCTAAATTTTAAGTGAGGGAGGACACATTTCAGTTCATAAGAGATACCTACTGAGGAAGAGTCAAATTTGAATTCTAATCTAGTTTTCCCAACTATTGAGACCTTGTAGAAATCACTTAACCAAAATAAATCTCTTTCTTCATCAATAAAATGGTAACAGTAATAAAGCAACTTTAAAAGATTATTGTGAACATTCAAGAAAAAACATACATATATTTTTTGAGACAAATTCTCCCTCTGTTGCCCAGGCTGGAGTGCAGTGGTGCAAACACAGCCCACTGCAGCATTGATCTCCTGGGCTCAGGTGATCTTCCTGCCTCAGCCTCCCAAGCAGCTGGGAACACAGGTGAACGGCACTCTGTTTGGCTAATATTTTCATATTTGTTTTTTGTAGAGATGAGGTCTCACCATGTTGCCCAGACTGGCCTCAAACACCTGCGCTCAAGTGATCCTCCTATCCCAGCTTCCCAAAGTACTGGAATTACAGGCGTGAGCCAACATGCCTGGCCAAGAAAAAAATTAATATATTATAATGTGTGTTTGTCACACAGTAGGTAATCATTTTATTTTAGAAATTACTCTTGTTTCCATTTCTTTGTCTTTTCTTGTATGTATTATTATTTTTTTCTATTGTGCTGCGTGTGTGTGTGTTTCTTTTTTATTATCATCTCTCTTTCAAGCTAAACTGCCTCCATATGTAGAATGAAGTATGTAGAATGAAGGTAGAGTAAGTAGAATAATTAATTATACGGAACATGTGCTCAATGTGCAACCACTCTGTCCTGAACATCAGGAGCCCTGCTCACATGCTGCAAAATCCCTCTGGGTCACAATATTCTTTTTGCCAGTAAAGCTTATGCCTGTTTTGAATTGGCAGTCATGCATGGGGAGTGAGCAACAGTGAATTATCCTTGAGCACCTTTTATGTTTTCTTCAATCTGGGTGATGTTAGAAATGTACAAAATATGGTATCTGACCCTAAAGAGTAAATAATTCAATTTAGAGGTCTGCAAGCTTTTACTTTTTTTATGTTAAGGACTAGAGAGTAAATATTTGAGGCTTTGAAGGCCATATGATCTCCGTTGCAATGATTCAACTCTGCCGTTGTAGAGTGAAAGCAGTCATGGACAATACATAAATAAATGAGCGTGGCTGTTCTCCAATGAATATCTATTTATGGACACTGAAATTTGAATTTCATATAATTTTCACATGCCATGAAATATTATTTTACTTTTGATTGTTTTCAACAACTTAAAATTACTTTGTAGTCTGTGGGCCTACAAAAATAGATAACAGACTACATTTGGCCTGTAGTCCATAAGTTATCAATCTCGGACCTAGCTTAAAAAGTGAGAAAATACTTTGGAAATGTATTGTGACTAAGACAAGAAATTCATTGCTATGTTTTGTGGCATGGCCTGTACTTAATTTCAGTGATCTAAGGTTATTAATATTAATATGAATGTTAATTCTCTTTTAAGCATATCACAGTGGGGTTTGATAGATTCTTCCACCTTCTACCCTTATCCCTCAGATGATAACTATATAGATAGCTGTAATTGTCATCTAGATTGCTATTGTATTGTTCATATGAGCCCAGTCTCTAACTTCCAGCTTAAACAATTGGGCTTTTGTACACTATGGGAATCTATAAAGTGGCAATTCTCAGAGTTAATTTCTTTCTGGCAATTATCCAAGGATCCTAAGTAATAGTTATTTCTTGTCCTATAGGGGAGCAACTGAGTATTAAAACCTAGATAGAGGCCGGGTGTGGCGGCTCACGCCTGTAATCCCAGCACTTTCGGAGGCCAAGGCAGGAAGATCACGAGGTCAAGACATGGAGACCATCCTGGCTAACATGGTGAACCCCCATATCTACTAAAAATACAAAAATTAGCCAGGCGTGGTGGCTGGCGCCTGTAGTCCCAGCTACTTGGGAGGCTGAGGCAGGAGAATCGCCTGAACCGGGGAGGCAGAAGTTGTAGTGAGCCGAGATGAAGCCACTGCACTCCAGCCTGGTGCCAGAGCAAGACTCCATCTCCAAAAAAAAAAAAAAAAAAAAAAAGTAAAACCATTCAGAATCATTGCAGGTTAGTGTTAAAGATGATATGAAAAATTAAAACAACAATAACAAAAACCTAGATAGAAAGAGAGGTGTATGGAACATTGTTCTAAGTCCTAAAGAAGTAAAATTCCCAGCCCACAGCCCGTCTGGTAGGCAAGTTGTCAATAAATCTCTGTGGGTAACTGCAATGGTGCAAGACATCTACAACCTTCTAGATACCTTCTTACTTTTATTCATCTAACTTGCCAAGACTTTGCAATGGCAATGTTTGGATGTGTGATATCATGAGAAATAGCATAGGTGTTTGGACAAGTAGTACAAGTTATCATGAAAGAAAACAATTAAATCTAACTGGGATCACTTCTAGTGGAAAGGGTACCTGGGTAAAAGGAATGCTCCAGTAAGGCGGAAGTTGCAGTGAGCCGAGATCACGCCACTGCACTCCAGCCTGGGTGACAGAGCAAGACTCTGTCTAAAAAAAAGAATAAAAATAAATAAAAAATAAAAAAAGAATGCCCCAGTAGATAGATTTATGAAATAATTTAGAGGTTCCCCAAATCCATTTTATTTTTCAAGCCTAAAAATGCTTAAAAATAAGCTGGCAAAACAATGTATGTTTGCCTTTTACTTATGAAATTCAGTGTTCATTCACCATTATAAACTAAAGTTTACCTGTTACAGTTTGAAAAGCCCTCTTTTTGATATTATCAATTTTAAATTATAGAGACTAAAAAGCATTAATTCATTTTCTAGATTGAGACGTTTTTCTTATTTTTCCTTTTCCTGTGAAATGAATGCCTGCAAAATTCACTGCCCTAATTTATAATGCTATACAAAGGTTATATCTCATCTATGGTCTTTAACTGTAAGCTACAATTCTAGAAGGTAAACATCAGTTCAATAAATAAATGATTATTTGAGGTGTACATATATAGTTGGAATATTTGTTGAACATCGGGTGGGTAAACTAATTATTTTTAACCACATATGCCATAAAACAAATAGTGTTATTTAATATTTGCTCCTTTTAATTAGTTTGGTATGCTTTTTAAAATTGTGTTATGTTTAATTTTGCAACCTAATACAAATCCTTTTTGAAAATAAACAGAGGTAAAACAATATAACTAAGAACATAAGTTTAATTTTGTACTTCTATACCATTAATCTCTAATGCCAAATACGAGTATGTGGAACAAGAATGTGCCTCATAATAGTGGTAATGTGATCAGTCCAAAAGCCAAGTCAAAATGCTCATACATTTCCTATTTAATAGGTTTGAAGGCAAAAATCTTTTTCTTCCCAAATGCCTTGCATTTGAATTTAATCTTTTTTTTTTATTCCTTTAATATAATTGCCTTTGCACGCAGCACAACGGCTAATGCCATCACTTATTTTACATTTGTTTTGCTTCCTGCTGTTGAATGGGCAACCAGTGTTTATGGATTAGCAGCAGTTGTAATCTTCTGACTTTTACTCTTTCAAACTGGCGAATGAGAAGCACTTTATATTTGTTGCTCTGGCATTCCTGGAGTAGCTAGGACATTCACAGTGTAAACCACTGTTATTCATACTATAATAATTCCTTTGCAGTTAAGTCATTACTAGTAATCATAGCAGGCTTGTAGTACAATGCCTTATTTGGGAATGTCATGTGAGATGCCCACAGCAATACAAAAAATAAAGGCCAACTTGTCTGGCTGAGGAGGGATTTATCACTAGCCCCCTGGCAGAGGAATCTTTTGGGAAGTATTATGTGCTTCTGTGGGGTGGATCATATGATCTGAAATGGAGCAGGTGCTCTGAGCATCAAAGTAAAGGTGCCGTGAAAACCCAGCCACATGTCATTTCTTTTATAATTTATCAAAATTCCAACTGTATTTTCTCTATGCACAAAGCCTTAGCAGAAATTATTTTGCTAATTAAAATATTAACCAATGTGAGCATAAATAAGCAAAAAACACAAAGAAACTGGAAATTTCTCTAGGCCCCTCTCCCTACTTACCTCCCTGCTTAAAAGCAAACTCAAAAGGCAAGTTCACTTTTTCAACTACAAATCATTTTCTCAGTGTAACTTGCTGTGAGATCATTCCTTTTCAAACAGTTGTTTCAAAGGAAAAGTAGGATGAGGGCTTTTCATTGTCAATCCCAAGGGCCTCAAGACTTTAATATAGGCTGCTCTAGTAATGAATTTAATACCTTTTCTAGTCCAGGCCTAAGCCCCATCTCAAGAGAGAATTTGAAATTTTTAAAGAAGTGGCTCCAAATAAAGAAAAGCACCAGAGGGAAAGATAGCCAAAGCGAAATTTCTAGAACTATTTTATGAACGACCTCAAGTCACCTTCCCCTGTGTGTTTATGTGTGCATGCCTTTACTATTTTAATTAAAAGGAAATAATAATACATTATCCAGTGGGTGCTAAGAGAACAAATTATTATTAAGAACCAAAATTTGTATAGCATTGTACTGCTTACAAATCTAACATCTGTATATTTGACCCTCACACATACATGATGAGATGTGGTAAGAATGGAAGGAAGTGAGAAAACAAAGCATAAGAAAGATTAAATGAATAAGCTAATATCACATTATATATAAATGCTAGTTGTTTTTTTTTTTTACTAAATACCAATGCTCCTTTCAATACACCTAACATACAATATCAAATTTTAAATTATTTCAAAAGAAAAAAGGTTTAAATACACACTGAAAGCTCTTTCTAGTGCAAAATAATGTTTTTTGAATTTTCTTAGTTGCAAGAACTGGCAAAAACATTTATAACGTTCTCCAAATTGCTTGCTCTAGAGAACAAACTAAAACCTTCTACAGGCTTTCTGAGGAACTCAGGAAAAAAGCAAGGTTATTTTCCCACCCTGTGGAGATGCCAGATTTTTGATTCAGACAATTTTTAAACTTCTGAATAAGCATGGAAATAAAGATCCAATTAATAATGTTGACAAGAATTGGAGTGATGATACCACCAACCGTCACTCAGACCTGTGATGCCCATATGCCTTAATCTTGTGCTACATTTCTGCTCTGTAGTATGCCCTCCAAAGATGTCTATATCTTAATCCCTGATATCTGTAAATACTGTACCTTACAAGACAAAAAGGAATTTGCTGATGCGACTAAGGTAAAGACCCAAAGATGAGAACCTCATCTCAAATTATTCTGCCTGAGCAAATCTAATACTGAATTCTTAAAAGCAGAGGACCCTTCCCTGCTGGGTCAGAGATAGAGATTCAACAACTAAAGAAGGGTCAGAAAGATGTGAAGTTTGTGGCTTTTAAGATGGAAGAAGAGGCCTATGAGCCAAAACATGAGTGAGGGTAGGCTTTAGAAGCTAAAAAAGATAAGGAAATGTGTTATCCTTTAGAGACTAGAAAGAAGGCAGCCCTGTGAACATCTTGAGTTTAGCACAGGGAGACCTGTGTCAGACTCTGAACTACAAAACTACAAGGTAATTAATTTGTGTTGTTCTAAGCAATGATATTTGTGGTAGTTTGCTATCACAAAAATTAAATAAATAAAATAAAATAATATATGCTTTCTATTTTTTTAAATCTCAGATCCTACTGGTTTGAAACTCTTTAATGTTGTAAGTTGTATCTTGTTATTTTGAGCAGAATTCAGACATTGATTCAGAAATATAATATGGGAAGTAGACATGTATAAAAATTATAAGCAGATTATAAACACTTATCATTGGTTCAACCTGAGTTTATTATTATAATTGCTTATTTTACCTGAATTTTTATACTATCCTATGATGAAGTTGTGATTCCATGAGTGATTTTTATATCATGTCGACTCTGAGAATGGAAAGATTTGATTGAGTAAATGTTATATTCATTTGATGACTAACATTTTGTTTGGCAATTAATATTTCTTTTCATGGAATTGGATGAATATATTTGTTTAAACAAACAATGATTTTGACATTAAACATATTGCTTCTATAGAAGTGCCAAAATTGGGGCCAGGCGCGGTGGCTCACACCTGTAATGCCAGCACTTTGGGAGGCCGAGGTGGGTGGATCACGAGGTCAGGAGATCTAGACCATCCTGGCTAACACGGAGAAACCCCGTCTCTACTAAAAATACGAAAAGTTAGCTGGGCATGGTGGCGGCACCTGTAGTCCCAGCTACTCGGGAGGCTGAGGCAGGAGAATGGCGGGAACCCGGGAGGCGGAGCTTGCAGTGGGAGGAGATCACGCCACTCACTCCAGCCTGGGCGACAGAGCCAGACTCCGTCTCAAAAACAAAACAAAGAAAAAAAAAAGAAGTGCCAAAATTGAGTATCATTCACAATAACGTAATAGAAAGATGTGTGGAATAGTATATTTTGTTGGTCACCGTATTTGAAGTAAGTATGCCTTCTGTAATATAATGGACTTCTGTTTTGAAATTCTTGAAAAGCATTGCCTCTCACGTGAGGATTTTAATAAAGAAAATGTACCTGTCATTTGGCTTTTCTATCTTACTTTTTGACAAAGGAAACTTGCATAACACTTGAGAATAATATTGAAAATCATTGATAAATGAGAAGTTGCTGTTACATTCATAGTTAATATGAGAAGTTGCTGTTACATTTATAGTTAATGTTGTGTATCATGTTTATGGTGAATTTTCTATCTTCACATATGCTTGATTTGACTGACTCAATGGTTACATGTCATTCTTGATCCATTTCAATCCTGCTTTGAGACAATAATGAAGTGAACTTAAATATTTTACATGTCACATTTTCAGCAACATATACAAACACATGAAAGGATTTGTTCCAGAACATTGAAATATTACTAATATTCCTCTCACTTACTCCTTACACTGATGAAATTCACAAAACATGTGACACAACTAACTGCTCCTTGCTAATATATATAGGTTTAAGAAAACTATTACTTATTATTATTTTTTTAATACTGGAAATACCTTGGCATGGTCTATAGCCTCAATTTAGAGTTCAAGTTACTCCATGGACTCACTTGCCTTTCTTGTTTCAAAAAGTTATTTTTTAAAAAATTTCATCTGAAGTGTCCATAATTTGGGGAATTATTTCATAGTAACTAAATTCATAAAACTCTCATTTGTAAACTAGAATGTCAATGAATTAATGCACACTGAAAAATGTGTTACCTTACAATCTGAAACAATGAAATTGACTAGTTGAAGGTTTCTCACCTCTGAAGTAAGGGATGGTTGAGAGAGAAATCTAATCAATCTGAGAAGGCTGTTTTAGTGAACCAGTTTATACTTCTGCACTGACAATGTCTTTTGAGATTTTTCTGGTGTAATCTCCCACATTGAGATAATGATTACTGTGTCCAAGGATGTCGAAGCCAGAGTATCGAGGAAGGACTGTGTAAACAATGTTGGCATTAAATATTTGTGGTGCCTGACTTTTTACAGATAACCGAGTGAATAATACATTCAGAGTTAATCAAGAGTTTAATGAAAATGAACTATTATAAGAACTTGACATTGAAACAGATTTAAATCACTTCTAATGGGTAATTCACTGAGCAAAGCATAGATTATAGAATATAATAATATAATATTTTAAATGTACTTCAAAAATATCATTTCCGAGATGTAAATATATTAAAATCAAGCCTCATGATCATGCTGTTGATATTAGTAATTAAAGCACCTACATTTGTATATTGAATTGTCCAGGATCATACAACCTGTTAATCTAAATCTGTGTCCAAAGCTCTTACAATTACACCTAAAATAAAAAAAATGAAAAATAAAACTGTTTTATCTGAATACCCAGTATCAGTGCACTAGTATATGCTGGCATCTCTGTCCCTACCGTAAGAATATCCTAAAGGTGGACTGAAACACTTTCTTGCGTGAGTTAAGTGTGGTTGGTTATTTTTTCATGTTCTAGATTTCATAAACATGTATCTATTTAATGTATTGCCACACTAACTTTAAATGTAATGTGGTACAACTGATTTGTTTATACCTTA
Source organism: Macaca thibetana thibetana (assembly GCF_024542745.1). Taxonomy (NCBI): domain Eukaryota; kingdom Metazoa; phylum Chordata; class Mammalia; order Primates; family Cercopithecidae; genus Macaca; species Macaca thibetana. The sequence goes on along the minus strand of NC_065579.1, from coordinate 183,457,000 downwards.
CCTCATATAGTTTTATTTTACTCTTGCTAACATGAGATGTTGTAGAAAGCTTAATTTTCTCAATCTATTGTCAGTTATGCCTTCTTGTCATTATAATATTCTCATGTTCCTATTGCCTCCAAAACACCAATAGGTGATATTTTATTCTTTCCCTACTCCCCTGCTCTGATTCATAATATTATAACATGCTCCCAACAGCCACAAATATATTTTGAAGCTGTAATTTTCTATAGCCAAATTTCCAAAATAAATATTTTGGAAACATAAAATGATAATATTAAACCACTCACACACACTTGCCCTCTTCTGCCAGCACTTGTTGGGTTCACTGAAGTCCTTTGACAGGACTTGTAAAGTGGTCTAGTTCTACCAGCAGCTCTTTTGCCACTATCAGTGTCAGCTAGCTAGCATGTTGAAATCTTATTGTGTGTAATATTACATATAAAAAACATCGCATATATTTGTTTTATTTTATAGGTAAGAACTAAAATTATGCCAAAGCTACCAAGTAGCAGAGTCAGTTTGGACCTCAGGAAGTTCTATCCTAGCTTGTGGCTTCAAAGTTCACCTCACTTACTCCTGCCCTCCTCCCCTTTAGCACCCACTACGTCCAGCCAGGTGACCTTCATACCTTAAATGCAACAGGCATTGCCCTGCCTTTCCCTGTCCATTCTTTCTGTCTACAATGCTCTTTCCTCAGACACTAGGATGGTGAATAGCCTTATCTCCTCCAAATTTTTGTTCAAATATTCCTTTTCCATGAAACTAAATACACACCCTATTTAGAATTGCAACTTTGCCCCCTCCCCCACATCCTGGCACCCCCACTGCCTGTTTCCTATTCCTCTTCCTTCATAGCTGTTATCACTATATGCTTTTTTACCCACGTTGCTCCAATATAGTTTAAGTTCCATAAGGGGAGTTTTCTGTTTTATTCTTTGGAGAGGAATCTGTTTTCTTTTATTCTTGGAGGAGAATCTGTGTTGTTTACTTATGTATACCAAATGCCTAAGGTACATCATAGTCACTCAATAAATGTTTGTTGGATGAATGAATACATGAATAATGATCTCTGCCCCCTTTACTCTATGTACTTTCTGATATTCTAAAATCCAATGAAAAGTTTTACAACTGTCTTCATAAAGAAATCTTCACGGCCGGGCGCGGTGGCTCAAGCCTGTAATCCCAGCACTTTGGGAGGCCGAGACGGGCGGATCATGAGGTCAGGAGATCGAGACCATCCTGGCTAACACGGTGAAACCCTGTCTCTACTAAAAATACAAGAAAATTAGCCGGGCGAGGTGGCGGCGCCTGTAGTCCCAGCTACTCGGGAGGCTGAGGCAGGAGAATGGCGTAAACCCGGGAGGCGGAGCTTGCAGTGAGCCGAGATCGCGCCACCGCACTCCAGCCTGGGGCACAGAGCGAGACTCCGTCTCAAAAAAAAAAAAAAAAAGAAATCTTCACATGGATTCGTTTTTTCTCTCACTATTTAGGAAACATCTAGATACAGTGATGTCACCTACCTTTTTTTACATACTGAAAAGAAGAATGACAATTAGAGTTTCTGCATTAACCTTCTGTGAGCCACGGTCTTGTGAGTGTGTCTTGCCATTTTGGGGAGGGGTTGAAAATGCCTAATGTGGTTTATCTTTGGGAATTGAAAGAGAATACACTGATGGTGCAAACATTACAGAAGACAAATGTGACTACACTATTCCACAGTTACAGATTGAACCTAACCAGAGTCAGTTGCTCACATAAGTGTATGTGAACATTTCAGGAAGAATTCTGCCTAAAGTATTGAAAGAATTCTGCAAAATATTTAAAAAATCTTTAAAAGCCTTGAAACTTGTGTAGACAGTGTGGCATGGACCTGTACCTCTTCATCACAAGTATGTAAACTCCAAGCTTCTATTTCTCTAAATATAGTAATTATTTCCCATGTGAATTGTAGAATTTTAGTGTGATGTGATTTAATACAATGTAGGACCTGTATTCCTTGTGATCGCCAAAAGATATGGATTACTTCTCTGCATCCTACTGAGCACTGACTGCTAATAAATCATTTGAGATTTTACGGCCATGTAGAATCACATAATTCAGGGTGCTGTTAATTAATATGAATATGATTAAGTATTTTACCTGATAAGGGTTCATTAATAATTTCTTCAAGATTACTTTCATTCCATAAAAGCGACAGAATATTATTTCTTGTTTTACAACAATAGTAGACATCTGTTACTTGTTGGTCACCCAGCTTTGGAAGCATTTCTTAGGATTGAGAAATTCGCCTCCCACAGTAGAACTTCAAAGTGTCAACAGTGACATTCTCAGATGCTCTTGCAATAAAGATTCAGGCACATCATCTAGATTTTTGCCAGTCAGAGCCCTTCATCCCAGACCTTGAAATTAAAGGAGACTCAGAGTCAACAATGGAATTCTTCTTGATGCTGAGAAACAGAGGCAGCAAAGACAGCAGTTACATCTAGTTTCAAAGGTAGTGGTAGTATCAGGCTTAGCCCTGGAGTCGAGTTGGCAGGATGGGCAATGTGAGTGGCATTATTCAGACAGTGGTAGTGACTGTGGTGCCATTACCAGTCTCTCAATGATGTTGAGTGAATAGCCTTCAAGCTTTGTTCTGTGGCCTTTCCCATGATTTCTAGCACTACTCCACGCCTTCTCAATTTTTTTTTAAGTTGATGTTTCTTTTTCTTAAAAACCTAGTTTCTGCTAGGCGCAGTGGCTCACTCCTGTAATCCCAGCATTCTGGGAGGCCGAGGTGGGTGGATCATGAGGTCAGGAGATCGAGACCATCCTGGCTAACACGATGAAACCTCGTCTCTACTAAAAACACAAAAATTAGCCGGGCGTAGTGGCGGGCACCTGTAGTCCCAGCTACTCAGGAGGCTAAGGCAGGAGAATGGCGGGAACCCGGGAGGCAGAGCTTGCAGTGAACCGAGATTGCACCATTGCACTCCAGCCTGGGTGACAGAGTGAGACTCCGTCTCAAAAAAAAAAAAAAAAAAAAAAACAACTAGTTTCTAATAAATATTAGATTCTAACAAATATTTACTAGAACATAATCATTAACATAAAACAGTGATAAATTCACATTTCTATGCACTAAAATCTTTGTAACCTATGTTTATGTCACATCCAACATTTTAAATCACTTCTAATTTTATTATTTATTTAATATTTAAACATAACCTAGTAAAATTACATGAACAAAGCAATGTATGAATGATGGAATGTGTAATTATCAGTCTTACTGTTGTCACCAATGTAATTGTGGAACAAGTTACAGTCTTTGTACAAGTTTCATAAACAAAAAAATTCTATTAGATAATCTGAATTTAATTTCTGTGAGTGTGACCACCCCTAATAGGATACATAACTAGATTCTATTGTCTCCAAATATTAAGCCTTTAAAATAGTGGAGAGAATACTAACTGGGATTCAGGACATTCTTTTTCAAATATTTTCACACTTCATTCCATAAACCAAACGTTCCTTCTGAAGAAAGATCTTAGAGAAGTGCAACTGGATTATTTGTAACTCAAAGGATAAATGCCTGAGGGGATGAACACCCCATTTGCCTATGATGTGCTCATTTCACATTGCATGCCTGTATCAAGACATCTCACGTACCCCATATATCTCTATATACCTACTTTGTACTCACAAAAATTAAAAATAAAAGAATTTTAATCTATGAATTTCCCATAAAATTGACATCAACAAAGTGGTCTTGATACACAGTATTAAAAGTATTTTCCATTTAAAGTAACAGTATGCGAAGCAATGTTGTAAAATATTAATATTTATTATTCTGTTGAGTTTGTTATATAAAAGTCTTCTGTATTGATCTACAAACATTTTGAAAAATATTTAATATTTTAAAATTAAAACATTCTAAAATAAATTAATTCAATAGGATGAATCATCTTCTTCCGTGACAATGTCAGTCGTGCAGTAAAAGTCAGTACACAGGACTAAGTGTGACATATTTTTGGAGTAGTTCCTTTTGAATTTTCCACATCTTGAAACTCAAACCATCTTTTAGAAACATGTCAGAAAGCTACCCTATAATAGACATGAGTTATAGATTAAAATGTATATGTGGATATAGATATAAATATAGATATAAGTATATTATTTACACACATTTGGGTAACTTTCACTGAAATTAAATCTATTATTGCTATCAGTGCCTGTGAAAAATACATAGAGGGTAATAAATAAATAACATCTAAGAATTGTTCTGGGAATTTTTTTGTGGTCAGATCTTTATGTGATTTACTTTGTGGCTATAAATAGCTTTCTCAAATTGCCATTTGTTTTATTTTTTAGTCTTAACATCTAACCGCTAAACTGTGGCAATTCCTTTTTCCCCTTGTAGTTGAATAGAAGAACAGTTGATTATCAAAAGGTCGGTGCTGCTGAACTTTTTTTGACTAAAATTTTTCCTGCTTCAGTCTTCACTTTTAATATTAATCTATTTTTCAAAAGCAGATGTTGATAATTTCCCCACATTGTGCCATGACTTTATTTTATGGAGATGGCCTAATTAGGGACAAAATTAATATGATATAATTTTACTTGAATAAGCTCAAATAAAGTTGACCTCTGAACAAAGAATGAAGCTATAAATTAAACGACTGAATCTCACAGAATTATTAACAAAAATGACACTTGATTGGTGGGATAATACGTTTTTCTGATATAAATGAAGACTAAAGAAATGTGGTTTATTCAGTGATATAGCTGCCTTTCTAAAAAAAAATTGTGTGTTCAAAGTTTGTTCAAAAAAGGTAAAAAAAAAAAAAAAAAACCACTATTCTAGTGAGGATTGGAACATTCATCTTATTTAGTACTATGACAATCTATCACCCTAGCATGATTCTTATAGTTTGTTATTAGGCATGGTCCTCTGCCCCAGATCTCTTTTATTACAAAGCACTCTATGTGATTCTCTTTGGTTAAGAGTTGTGTGGCTAGGATGAGAACCAAAGTGCCTGCTTGGGAGTACCATCTCAGCAGTTTTCCATGAAGTAACTACACATATTATACATATATGATATATTACAAATGTACTTTTCATGAGTATATTAAGTCCTCCAATAGATAAGTAACAAATAATGTATTAGTTCTTATCAAAGAATGTAACGTTTTGATATGTGGACATATTGTGAAATGATTGAACTAATAAACATATTTGTTACCATACATGGGTATCACTATCATATGGTGAGAACATTTAAATCTAATCTGTTAGTACTTCTCAAGTACACAATACATTACTATCAGCTATAGTCACCAAGCTGTCCCATAAATCTCCAGAGCTTATTCATTCTAATTGAAACTTTGTCTCTGTGAGCAACATCTCACCAATCCCCACTCACTCCACCCCACTCCTAGCCTTTGGCAACTACCATTCTATTCTCTGCTTCATGAGTCTGACATTTTTAGATTTCACATATAAGTGAGATCATGCAATATTTGTGTTTCTGTGCCTGCCTTATTTCACTTAGCCTAATGTCCTTCAGGTTCTTTCATGTTGCTTCAAATGACAGATTTTTTTTTTCAGGTTGAGTAATATGTCATTGCATACACACACACACACACACACACACACACACACACACATTTTCTCTACCCATTCATCTGTTAATAAACACTTAGATTTATCCCATATAGTTACCACGAATAATGCTGCAGATATCTCTTTGACATACTAATTTTATTACCTTTATATATATATTTTAAAAGTGTGATTGCAGAATGATACAATAGATCTATTTTAATTTTTTGAAGATGCTCTGTTTTCCATAATGGCTGTACTAATTAACAGTCCCACCAATAGTATACAAACTTCCCCTTCTTTCTACACCTTTGCCAACAACTGTAATCTTTCTTGGTTTTGATAATAGCTATTATAACAAATGTGAGGTGATGTCTCACTATGGTTTTAATTTCCATTTCCCTGATGATTCATGATGTTGAACATTTTTCTGTATACCTATTGGTTATTTGTATGTCTTATTTTGCAGACTTGTTTATTCAACTTCTTAGCCTATTTTTAAATCAGTTGTTTACTTGCTATTGAGTTGCTTGAGCTCCCTGTATATATTGTATATTAGCCTATTATAAGATGTATGATTTGCAGATGCCATTTATTTATTAGTGATTTTGTTGCTTGTGCTTTTAAGCTTTTATCCAAAACCGTTTTGTCAAGACTAATATCAAGCAGCTCTTCTTCTATGTTTTCTTCTCTAGTAGTTTTATAGTTTCAGGTTTCCCTGTTTGCAGATGACATTGTCTTATATATGGAAATTTTGAAAGATTCCACCAAAAAATAAAAACTATTGGAACTTACAAACAAATTGAGTAGAGTTGTGGGATACAAAATCAACATACGAAATAAACAGAAGCCTTTTTATACATTAACACCAAACTATCCAAAAAATAAATCAAGAAACCAATCTCATTTACAATGCCATAAAAAAATAGGAGTAAGTTTAATCAATGAAGTGAAAATCTGTACACTAAAAACTATAAAACATTGATGAAAGAAATTAAAGAAGACACAAATAAATGGAAAGATGGTTTGTGTTGCAGATTAGAAGAGTTCATATTGTTAAAACAGAGTTAAACTAGGGTAGAGCAAGATGGCCGAATAGAAGCCTCCACCAATTATCTCACCTACAAGAATACCAAATTTAACAATTATCTACATAAAAAAACACCTTCATAAGAACCAAAATGTAAGTACAAGCTTAGCCACAGTGGGGTAGAACACCAAGCATGTTCTTGTGATCCCTGATTCCAGGCCTTGACTCTTAGGCAGTTTTCCATAATGGCTGTACTAATTAACATTCCCAGCAATAGTATACAAACTTCCCCTTCTTTCTACACCTTTGCCAACAACTGTAATCTTTAGGCAGTGTTTCTGGACCTGCCCAGGGCCAGAGGGAAGCCCACTGCCCTGAAGAATGAGTCCTAGGTCTGGTAGCATTCACCAAAAGCTGACCAAGGAGCTCTTGAACCTTAAGTGAACATTGCCAGTAGCCTGGCAGTACTCCCCATGGGCCTGCAGTGCAGGTGGCTATGGGGATAGGCTCCTCCGCCTATGGAAAGAGGAGGAAAAATATGCAATACTTTGCCTCATGGTTTAAGTTTCAACTTAGTTTCAGTAGAATAGAGCACCAGGCAGATTTCTTTTTTTTTTTCTTTTTTTTTTTTTTTTAATTTATTTATTATTATTATACTTTAAGTTGTAGGGTACATGTGCAAGGTTTTTCACTCCAGGCCCTGGCTCCTGGACAGCATGCCTAGGGTTTGGGGGAACACGCCACCATGAAAGGAAGAAAATAAGTCTGGCTGGCTTTGCAACCTGCTGACTGTAGAGCCCTAAGGCCTTGAGCAAATATAGGCGGTATCCAGGTACTGCTTAGAGCGGGCCTTAAGTGAGACCCGGTGTTGTGCTGGCTTCATGTTTGACCTAGCATAGTCCCATTGGTGGTGGCCACAGGCTTGTGTCACCCCACCCCCAGCTTCAGATAGCTCAGCACAGAGAGAAAGAGAGACTACACCTGTTGGGGAGAATGTAAGGGAAGAGAACAGTAGTTTCTGCCTGGTAAACCAGAGAATTCTGTCAGATCTTACCCAAGAACCAAGGTAGTACCTCAACAAATCTGCAAGAACCATAGTGTTCCTGGGCGTTGGGGTGCCCCTTAATGCGTGTGTGGTTCAGGTCACAACAATCAAGTCCCTTCAAACACCTGTAAAGTCCTCCTAAGAAGAAAGGATACGAACAAGCCCAGACTGTGAAGACTACAATAAATACCTACCTCTTCAATGCCCAGACACTGACCAACCATCCGCAAGCATCAAGATCATCCAGGAAAACATGATCTCACCAAATGAACTAAATAAGACACCAGGGACCAATCCTGGAGAAACAGATATGTGACCTTTTAGGCAAAGAATGTAAAATAGCTGTGTTGAGGAAACTCAAATAAATTCAAGATAACACAAAGAAGGAATTCAGAATTCTATCAGGTAAACTTAAGAAAGAGATGGAGATAGTTTTAAAAAATCGAGCAGAATTTCTGGAGCTGAAAAAGGTAATTTGCGTACAGAAGCATGCATCAGAGACCTTCAAAAGAAGAATTGATCAAGCAGAAGAATGAATTAGTGAGTTTGAAGAAAGGCTATTTGAAAGCACACAGTCAGAGGAAACAAAAGAAAAATGAATAAAAAACAATTAAGTATGCCCATGGGATACTAAGCTAAGAGTTATTGACCTTAAAGAGGAGGTGTAGAAGGAAATATGGGTAGAAAGTTTATTCAAAAAGATAATAACAGAGAAGTTCTAAACCTAGAAGTTCCATACCTAGAGGAAGATATCAATATCCAAGTACAAGAAGGTTATAGAAAACCAAGCAGAATTAACCCAAAGTAGACTACACCAAGGCACTGAATAATCAAACTCTCAAAGGTCAAGGATAAAGGAAAGATTCTAGAAGCAGCAAGAGAAAAGAAACAAATAACATACCGTGGAGCTCCAATACATTTCACAGCAGACTTTTCAGTGGAAACCTTACAGGCCAGGAGAGAGTGGCATGACATATTTAAAGTGTTGAAGGAAAAACCTTTTACTCTTGAATAGTGCATCCAGAGAAAATACCCTTCAAACGTGAAGAATAAATAAAGACTTACCCAGACTAACAAAAGCTAACAGAAGCTGAGGGATTTCCTCAACGCCACACCTGTCCTATAAGAAATGCTAAAGTACTTCAATCAGAAAGAAAAAAGGACTTCAATGAGCAAAAAGAAATCATTTGAAGGTACAAAACCTAATGGTAATAGGAAGGACACAGACTTAGAATATTGTAACACTGTAATTACAGTGTATAAACTACACTTAAGTAGAAAGACTCAAAGATAAGTCGATCAAAAATAATAGCTACAATGTTTCAAAGACATAGAGAAAACAATAGGACACAAATGAAAACAATAAAAAGTTTAATAGTGGGGGAACAAAATTAAAATGTAGAGATTTTGTTAGCTTTCTTTTTGATTGTTTGTTCATGGATTCAGTGTCATCATCAGTTTAAAATAATGGGTTATCTGATAGTATTTGCAAGCCTCATGGTAACCCCAAATGAAAGAAAACATACAACGGATACACAAAAAACAAAAAGCAAGAAATTAAATTCTAGTACTAGAGAAAATCACCTTCACTAAGAGGAAGACAGGAAGAAAGGAAAGAAGGAAAACAAGAGAACAAAACCATCAGAAAACAAACAACAAAATGGCAAGAGTAAGTTCTTACTTATTACTTATTATTATACTTACTTATTAACATTGAATGTAAACCTTCTAAACACTCCAATAAAAAGACAGAGTGGCTGAATGAATTTAAAAAACAAGTTGTAACAATCTGTTGCTTACAAAAAACATTTCACCCGTAAAAACACACATAGACTGAAAATAACAGGATGGAAAAAGATATTCCATGAAACTGGAAACTAAGCGTGAGCAGGAGCTGTACTTATATGAAACAAAATAGATTTCAAGACAAAAAAACTGTTACAAGAGACAAAGTAGGTTATTAACTAATAATAAAGGAGTCTAGATGATATAAAATTGTAAATATATGTGAAGTCAACACTGGAGCACATTCTTCTGCTCAACACATATATCCTTCTCAAGAATTGATCATATGTTAGATCACAAAACAAGTCTTAAAACATTCAAATTAAAGTTGAAATCATAACAAGTATCTTTTCTGACTACAATGAAATGAAACTAGAAATTAACAACAAAAGGGATATATTCTTATGTGACCAGTATGTAAATGAAGAAATGAAGAAAAAAATTGAAAACTTCATTGATATAGATGATATTGGAGACACAACATAGCAAAACCTATGGGATACAGCTAAAGCAGTACTAAGAGGAAAGTTTATACTTATAACAACTACACCAAAAAAGTAGAAAAACTACAAATAGCAACTTAACTATGCATCTTAAAGAATTAGAAAACAAGAGCAAACCAAACTCAAAATCAGAAGGAAAAAAAAATGATAAAGGTTAGAGCATAAATAAATAAAATTGAAATAAAGAAAGCAATACAAAAGATAAATGGAATGAAAAGTTTGTTTTTTCAAAAGATGAACAAAATTGACAAAACTGTAGCCAGACTAAGAAAAAAACAGAGAAGAGCCAAATAAATAAAATGAGAGAAGAAAAAGGTGATATGCTTTTTCAGAGAAAAAAAGGAGAAATACAGACAATACTGCAGAAATTCAAAGGATCATGAGTGGCTACTACAAGCAACTAAATGCCAATAAATTAGAAAAACTGGAGAAATAATAAATTCCTATACACATACAATCTACCAAGATTGAATCACGAAAAAATCCAAAATGTAAACAGCCAATAACACATAACAAAATCGAAACCACAATTAAAAGTTTCCCAGTAAAGAAAAGCCCAGGACCTGATAGATTCACTGCTGAATTCCACCAACCATTTAAATAAGAGTGAATGTTAATCCTACTGAAAGTATTCCACAAAATAGAGAAGGAAGAAATACTTTCAAACTCATTATACTAGGCCAGTATTATCCTGATACCAAAACCAGCAAATGTACATCAAAAAATAAAACTGTAAGCCAATATCTCAGAAGACTATTGATACTAAAATCCTCAACAAAGTACTAGCAAACCAAATTCAGCAACACATTGAAAAGATCATTCATAGTGATCAATATAGTTTGTCTCTGTATTCCCACCTAAATCTCATCTAGAATTGTAATTCCCATAATCCCCATGTATCAAGGGAGGAACCAGGTGTGAGGTAATTGGATCACGGTGGGGGGGGGGTTCCCCCATGCTTTTCTCATGATAGTGAGTGAGTTCTCATGATTTCTGATGGTTTTAAAACTGTTTGACAGTTGGTCCTTCACATACTCTTTCTCACCTACCACCATGTAAGACATGCCTGGTACCCCTTCTGCCATGATTGTAAGTTTCCTGAGGCCTCCCAAGCCATGTGAAATGGTGAGTCAATTAAACCTCTTTTCTGTATAAATTACCCAGTCTCAGGTATAACAGTGTGAGAACAAACTAATACAAGACCAAGTGGGATTTATCACAGGAATGCAAGAATGATTCAACATATGCAAATCAACCAATGTGATATATCAGATAAACAGAATGAAGGAAAAAACCATATCATTATTTTAATGGATGTGAAAAAAGCATTTGAAAAAATTCAACATATATTCATAATAAAAACCGTCAAAACACTGCCCATAGAAGGAACATATCTTAGCATAATAAAAACCATCTATGACAGACCCACAGCTAGTATCATACTGAATGGGGAAAAATGGAAAGCTTTCCCTAAGATTGGGAAGATGATAAGAACACCCACATTCATTACTATTATTTAACATAGTACCAGAAGTTCTAACTCAAGCAATCAGACAAGAGAAAGAAATAAAGAGCATCCAAATTGTAAAGGAGTAAGTCAAATTATCTTTGGTTGCAGAAGATAGGATCTTACATTTGGAAAAACCGAAAGACCCCACCAAAAAACTGTTAGAACTGATAAACAAATTCAGTAAAATGGCAGGATACAAAATCAACATACAAAAATTATTAGCATTTCTATAAGCCAACAGCAAGCCATCTGAAAAGAAAATCTTAAAAAGTAATCCTATTTACAATAACTACAAATAAAATTAAATATCTAGGAATTAGCTAAAGAAGTGAAAGATCTCTATAATGAAAACTATAAAACATTAATGCAAGAAATTGAGACGAGCACAAAAGAATGAAAAGATATTCCCTATTCATGAATTGGAAAAATCAATATTGTTAAAGTGTCCATACAACAAAAGGCAATCTACAGATTCAATGCAATCCTTATTTAAATGCCAATGATATTCTCCATAGAAATAGAAATAACAATCCTAAAATTTATGTGAAACCACAAAGGACCCAGAATAGCCGAAGCAATCCTGAGCCAAAAACAAAAACAGAACAACAAAAACACCTGGAGGAATCACCTTACCTCACTTCAAAGTCTAATACAGTGTTGTAGTTACCAAAACAGCATGGTACTGGCATAGAAACAGACATATAGACTCATGGAACAGAATAAAGAACCCAGAAACAAATTCAAACATCTACAGTAAACTCATTTTTGACAAAGGTGGCAAGAATATACATTGGGGAAAGATAGTCTCTTCAATAAATGGTGCTGGGAAAACTGAACATCCACCTGCAAAATAATGAAACTAGACCTCTATCTCATGTCATATAAAAAAATCAAATCAAAATGGATTAAATCTAAGACATCAAACTCTGAAACTATTACTTGAAAACATTGGGAAAATTCTCAGATACATTGGTCTGGGCAAAGATTGCTTGGGTAATACCCCACAAGCAGAGGCAATCAAAGCAAAAATGGATGAATAGGATTACAGCAAGTTAAAAAGCCTCTACAAAGACTTTTTTTTAAAAAGTCACAGCAAAGGAAACAATCAACGAAGTGTGGAGACAACCTACACAATAGGAGAAAATATTTGAAAGCTATCCATCTAACAAAGGATTAATAACCAGAATAGATAAGGAGCTCAAATGACTCTAAAGAACTAAAAATCTAATTATCTGGTACAAAACGGACAAAAGATCTGACCAGACAAAAGAAGACACACAAATGGCAAACAGGGATATGAAAGATACTGGACATCATTGAGCATCAGAGAAACACAAGTCAAAACCACGGTGAGATATCATCTCATCTCAGTTGAAATGGCTTTTATCCAAAAGACAGGCAATTAACAAATGCTGGCTAGAATGTGGATATACATAAACAACTGGTAGGAATGTACCTTAGTACAACCACTATGGAGAACAGCTTGGAGGTTCCTCAAAAACTAAAAGTGACATTGTCATATGATCAAGCCATCTCACTGCTGGATAGAGACCCAAAAGAAAGGAAATCAGTATATTGAAGAGATAACTACACTCCCATATTTATTGCTGCACTATTCACAATAGCCAAGATTTGGAAGCAACCTAAGTGTCCATACTCAGATGAATGGATAAAGGAAATGTGGTACAGATACACAATGAAGTTCTATTTGGCTATTAAATAGAATAAGATTCTGTCATTTGCAAGAACTGGATGGAACTGTAGATCATTATGCTAAGTGAAATAAACCAGGCACAGAGAGACAAACTTGGCAATGTTCTCACTTATTTGTGGGAGGTAAAAATTAAGACAAGCGAATTCATCGAGATATAGTTTAGAAAGATGGTTACCAGGGGCCAGGAAAGGTAGGGGTGGGGAGTAGGAAGAAAGTGGGGATGATTAATTGGTATAAAAAAAATAGAAAGAATGAGTAAGATCTAGAATTTGATAGCACAACAGAGTGACTACAGTCAAAAATAATTTAATTATATATTTTAAAATAACTAAAAGTGTGTGACTAGATTGTTAATAACACAGAGTAAATACTTGAGGTGATAGATATCCCATTTACTCTGAAGTGATTATTATGCAGTTTATGCCTGTATCAAAAGATCTCTTGTACCCCATAAAATATACACTCATTACATGCTCACAAAAATTAAAAATTGAAAAATAAGACATATGTATATTTTATATATACAATTGAAATGTACATACCACCCAAAGCAATTTACAGGTTCAGTGCAATCCCTATCAAAATTCCAATAACATTTTTCACAGGCGTGGAAAAAATCAATTCTAAGATACGTGTGGAACTGTCCTTTTTTTTTTTTTTTTTTTTTTTCTGTCGCTAGGCTGGAGTGCGGTGGCACGATCTCATCTCACTGCAACCTCTGCCTCCCGGGTTCAAGTGATTCTCCTGCTTAGCCTCCTGAGTAGCTGAGACTACAGGCGCACACCACCTAGCCCAGCTGATTTTTGTATTTTTAGTAGAGACAGGGTTTCACCATGTTGGCCAGGATGTTCTCAATCTCCTGATCTTGTGATCCACCCGCCTCAGCCTCCCAAAGTACTGGGATTACAGGCGTGAGCCGCCATGCCCAGCCATGTGTGGAACTGTCTAAGACCCAGAAATAGACAATGTAATCTCAAGTAAAAAGAACAAAACTGGAGACATCACAGTGCCTAGTCTCAAAATATACTACAAAGGTATGGTAATTAAAATGGCATGAAAAAGGAACAAATAGACCAATGGAATGGGTTAGAAAACCTAGAAATAAATTCATGGATTTATAGTCAGTCGACCTTCAAAAAAGTTGCCAGTGAGGAAATGACAATGAGGAAAGGACAATTTCTTTAATAAATGGTGTTTGGAAAACTGAATAGCCACATGTAAAACAATTAAGTCGTGTGCTTATCTCACATCATATAGAAAAATCAACATAGAGAATGAATATATTTTATTACACAATATTATTAGTTAACTGATATTTTTAGTAACATTATCTGTAGGAAAAACTATTTCAAGTTAAAACTGAAGATATCAAGCCTGTAATCCCAGCACTTTTTCAGGAGATCGAGACCATACTGGCTAACACTGAAACCCCGTCTCTACTAAAAAAAAAAAAAAAAAAAAAAAAAAAAAAAAAAAAATCCTGAAGATAATAAAAAATGTTGTGTCTGAATAAATAATAAAAAATAATATTTATGAACTTTGGCCAAATTAAGATACTCTTAACTCTTTACATACCCTTAAGGAATAGTTTGTTTTGATCAATTTGATTAATTGTTAACATGAATCATTATTGAGCATAGGGTAAATAATGGTTAAATATGTTACATTTGATTTACATTTGAATATTTCCTTAAGAAAGATTTCTGTATTTCAGTGTTGTTTCTAGCTTACCAATAGTCCGTATATTCAGGGCAAACAACCAATGTAAAGTAGTGATGTTTGTCAGCTGTCTAATTAGGGGTTTCTGTTGGGATTTTAAAAGAATCTTTATTTTTTTATAATTTCTGATCAATGTGTTTCGTATTGTGATCATTAACTAGACTCCGTTTCAAAATTCAGAAAGTAAGTTAACTTCATGGCTTTAGTTTCTTCAAAAGTAAAATGGCACAGTTAGATGAATGGGTCTTTAAGTTATCTTCCATATCTAAAACTGTGTAAATTAACAGTAGAATCATGTTATTCCTCTCTTCTTTTATCCAAAACTAAAGCAAATCCTACACATAATAAAATGTTGAATGTTGAATATTACTAAATAAAGTGAATACATAAATAGGTAGATATATGATGTTAGGACAGCAAAAAATAATTTACATATAAAGTAAACTGGTTCAGTGTTTTCTAAGTTGTATTCATTATTGACACATACAATTTACATTTTGTCATTATGACCACTTGAGATGATATAAAACTGTCATAGAAGGCCAACATGGTCAAAATGATCAGTGAGTCAATTAATATTCCTTTGAAAAAATGTATGTGTTTATATTCCTGTTACCTGCCACTAAAAATAATGTTCAATGAAAATATAATTTATATACTTTGTAATTTTAGTTTCAGTATAGGAAACAAAATTGTCTGATCTGATCAAATCCTGTCTTTGTGATGACTGTAATAAATAAAATGTATATATTTGCCATCTGTATTCAAATGCTTTGTATGCATTTGCTCATTTAACCATAATAATTTATGATAACAGTGCTAAAATATAAAAATAAAATAAGTAATTTTCCAATGTGTAGAGTGAATGGCAAATTTAAATAGGAATTTTACCTTTGACATTTGGGAATGCATCTTGTTTTTGTTTTTTTACCTTTTTTTCTTGACTAACACAATTCCAATTGGCCAGAAAAAAAATGTTTGAACAACAAAAGAATAATCTAGTAATATAATCTAGAACTGGAGTGCTGAGAATTTTTTGTTGTTTTCTACACTGTTCTTTATTTTCTACTGTCAGTGCCATTCATGCTTTTTAAAAATTCCCCTGAGTTTGCACAGTGTTGATTGGCTCAATTCATGGGAATGACCCATATATGCATTGAAGGGCCAAATTTAGCCTGGAATAATAAAATCAGCTTGTGCTAGGCTCATCACAAAGCTAATAAGCGATTCGATGCATTTTGTATTAGTGTTTGTTGAGTAACAAAGTTCAAAAATATCTTTTAGCCTAAGAGTATTTTTCAAAATGGTTGGGCATTTTGACTTATGGTCTGACAATGATGCATTTATATTATATACAGTATTTGGAATAGGATTGGTTCACCAGGTCTTCATATACCAGTTCCCTGGGTCAGTCTGAAAAGATTCTTGGGACAGATCCTGGAAATGCGGCCTGAGGGAGAATGTTAGTTATGCAGGGCATTCACAAATGTATGCAGTGCCACTCACTGACATCTACAAAGGGTCCATTTTATAAATTGTCAAAGAAGCCATTGTGGCGGAATGACACCAGAGAAGAGCTGTCAATTCTATTATTAAATTGACATTCCGCACATGCTGCATTCAGATGGAGGCCCTTAATGAACTGATTCTCCCTCCTTTTTCCCCTGCACCATTTTGTCTTCTTTCTTATCTGCTCTTCAAATAGGCATCAATTGGCGTTAAAGTGTTGGACAAGTGAGCCCTACAAGAAGCCATCCTTTTGGTTCATTGACAGCTATTTCAAACACCTGGGAGAGAGTCTTCACAACATGTCTGTGGTTTCAGGATGCTAAAGTGATTCCTACAAAAACTATGACATCTCCTAGGGTATTGTCAATCAAGCATTTGGGGGTAAAAACAAGAACAAAAAAAGTGTGTTTTAAAGCAAGATGATAAATAATAGTGTAATCCTATTTGTGAAAAGGAAGAAGAGCAAGGCATTTTCTTAATCTACAGAGCACAATACGCAGCTCTTGGATGTTTTTGACAATGAAAACTGAAGGGCACATGCTTTAGTCAAAACTGAGGGTTTGATATAAGCTGGTTGTTAATTCTCTTGAAAATCTCCATTGTTCTCCCAGTCACTGGAATCGTGTGCTAAACAAGCATTCAACGAAGAAAGCGCCCTATCATCCTTGTTCATTTGTTTAATGTCATTCTTATTGTTATACATCCCGCAAGCGTGTCTTTACCAGGTAGCCAGTCTTGTGATCCTGCCCGCTGTGAATCCTCTATGAAGATGACAAGCTCGAAGGGATGGCTAACTTTTGTTCTCAGGAGTGTCTTGTGGTGGATATCCTGTGACTGGCAGCTGTTGGGAAGAAGGACAAGGAGATTTTTACATTTGTTTACTGACTTGACATTTTCCCATTCCTTCTCACTTTGACTATTGTCATTTGTGGAAGAGCTGAAATTCCTACCCTTCCAATGCAGATCCCACAGAGCTATGAAGCTGTAGAGCCATGAAGCTTAGAGCTACGAAGGAATCATTATGAGAAGTAAAAAGTGGCTCAGTCTCCCTGCATAATGAAACATGCTGACAGTCCAGCTACTAGAATATAACCATTCCTAAGATTCTTAACAAGACATTTCATCTTATGTTACCCTTTGTGTGAAGCAGAAACCTTAATATTGTGTATTCTCATTATGTTGTCGGTAGAATGAGGTCTCCATTAAACTTTTTTGAATTGGGTCCCACCTGTTTCGCTTTAAACTTTTTGATTTATTTTTACGGTCAGTATTTCTTATACTTTCTTATTACAGCTAGTAAACTGTAGAAATTAAGGTTTCTCTGGTGGGAAGATGACATATTCACCGATAGTTCTGCACTTTTAAATGGTTGATTTTTTTCTTTTTATTGTCTTTATGTTAGCGTGTTTGCTGCTTAATAATCGCTGTGACTCGCAATTTTATAATTTGTTGCTTGACTATAATCTAGTGGTTTTTTACCACAAATCTGAGAGTGATAAAATCTGAGGCTTAGAAAAACCATATTACAGAACTTTCCTGAATGAATAAGCCAAACTGATGGAATTCTCATGCCTAATGTTATCTAAAGCTTTCTGAAAAATATTTTACTGTAGCATGTAATTTACTCAACAGAAGTGGTTTCTACAGTGCCATTGAAAAGAATTTCTGTCACTTACTGGCATTAGGATGGTGATATTTTAAGACCCTTGATCCGGAGCCTGTGCTTCACAATCAAGACTGAAAACTAGGACCATAAAGCACAATTGCACTTCCCTACTTCACAAAAGATTGAATGATTTAGAGTCTGAGAAAAAAAGTCACTATGTCTTCAGATGCAGAAATATGTACTAAGTGACGAACTAACTATATATATATGTGTGTGTATGTATGTGTATCTATACGTGTGTGTGTATATATATACATTTTATTTCATGTTATTTAATAATAAAAGTATCTAAAACACTTTAGGATAAGAAAAACTTTGCACATTTCTAACATAATAATTTTAAGTATTTTGAATTGTGTATACAACTTTGATGTTTCTCTTCTTTTTCACCTCTTAATTCCATGATGTCTTAAAACAATATATGTGATTGATATAAAGCACTACTGCCAAAAAATCAACAATGTTATTGAATTTTTGCTTTATTATATGATCACAAAATTACTAAAATATTATTATTAAGAATCTTATAAGATTCTTGGACCTTAGAAGGTCTGCACAGAAGAGAGGCTCTGTAAATATGAACAAGATGTGAAATGTGTCAGTTAGAATTCAAGTCTTCAAACCCATCACAGAGTCCATACTGGGGAGAAAACATACAAATGTAAGCTGTGTGGAAAGGGCTTCAGTTGGAGATCAAACCTTCAAGCTCATCATAGAGCCCCACATAGGAGAGAAACTGTATAAATATGATACATGTGGGAAGGGTTTCTGTTGGACCTCAGGGATTCTAATTCATCAGAGTTCACAGTGGTGATAAATTCAATAAAAGTGAAGAGGCTGGTAAGATTATTCTTTACCAAAGAATCTACAGAGAAATGAAGTTTTGTAAAATGGTGTTCTGTTTTGTTTCAAAGTCCTCAAATAAAAGCTAAAATTTTCCAGTCACTAGAGTTCTTTCAGAAAAAACAAAGCAAAACAAAAAACAGTTTAAAAATGTAATGTTTCTGCCCAACTTCAACATTTATAATGGTAAGGAGACCACTCAGAAGAAACATTTATTGAGAGGGCTCCCATAAGTGAGTTTGCCAGACTTTCACATCAGTCATTGTGCAGGAGCTAGGGCTTATAAAATATAAAAGTGGTCAGACATTTAACAAAAGTACAATAATGAATATGCCTAAATCTATGTTCACTGGAATGTGAGCTTGATGAGAAAAGGGACTTTGTTCATTGCTAAGCCTGCAAAGTTATGACATTTCATAACTCAGTGTTGGTGCTCAGTACTTTTTGCTAAATGAGTGAAAAGTATGTTTAAAAATGTATTAAGCTCATTTCAAAAAAAATATATTTGGAAGAAGAATCCTGCCAACAATCTTAATAAAACCATGCCAAGCAAATAAATATTATTAAAAATGTAGAATATCAAGGAATATTGCAATCTGAAATAACGTAAATTTGGTTGTAATCACATTAGAATGGGTGTGTTTTCTCTGCCTCTCTCTTTCTCTGTCTCTTTTGTTTTTTTTAGAGAACTCTCTCTCTCTCTTTTTTTTTTTTTTTTAATTGAGATGAGGTCTCACTATGTTACCCAGGCTAATCTTGAACTCGTGGACTCAAGCAATCCTCTGACCTCAGCCTCCCGAGTAGCTGGGATTATAGACATCACTACGATGCCTTGCTTGTCCTGTCTTAAATAAGGCTATGATGAATTTCTTAATATTTGCTCTCATTCTTTACAGTATAGCATTAGTTTGAGTTTAGCTTTATAGGCATGTGTATGTGCATGTGTGTGTACTTTAAATGACAGTACAAACTGATAAGCAAATATCTGCTTAACTTTACAAAAAACAGACCACTGCATTTTACATCACTGAACGTATACTACTGGCCAACGTGTTAAGGCACATTTTTACTACAATATTTGGAAAGTGTGAGAAACGGTTACTGATGACAAATGCTTTTTAACAAATGTCAGTTTTTAAAAAATCTGATGTTTTCTATCTAAGTAAAACAAGTATAACCTCTAATCCTGAACCCAGCTGTAAAATTCTGGAATTCCATCACTGTAAGCATAATAGAATTGTAACTTAAATAAGGAATCTACCATTGTTCATTTTACAGAAACATTAATACAGGCACAGCATAAGTCAAATGAAATTATAAAGTTACATTTCAGACTATTCACATTATTTTAGCATATGCATATATATTTATTATGATTTATAATATTCCACATGTAAAATTTATACAAATCTTTAGTTATTTATTCAAAAAAACATGCTAGCATTATATAACGTTATGTTATAGTACTGGAGATATAACAACAAACAAAGAGAAAAACATTGTTGCCTTCATGAAGCTTACATTGAACTACAAAGACAGAGTAATTAACAAATTCGTAAATTGTAGGATTATTAGACAGTAATAAAATAAAGCATAAAAAGAGGAGACAGTGATTTTAAACAGGATGGTTAGGAAAGCTATTTCTCTGAGAAGGTAACCAAAAAAAAAAAAAAAATATATATATATATATATGCACAATTTCAGCAGAGACTTCAGTCCTGTAGGTAAAACACACATCTAGCAGAAGGCAGACCCCCGAGGCAAGGTTTTATCTGGCTGAGTTCAAGAAAAGTGAGGATATAGCTTGAGTACCAAGAGTGAGGATAAGGATAGTAGAAGATAAGGTCAGAAATATAAAGGAGGTCAGATTACATAAGGATTTGTAGTGCATTCTATACACTGCATTTTACTCTGTATGAAATAGAGGCCATTGGAGAGGTTCAGACAAAGGAATAATAATACTTCAATTCTGTTTATATTTTATTTTATTCTTCTTTTTTTTTTTTTTTTTTAGAAACAGGGTTTCACCATGTTGGCCAGGCTGGTCTTGAACTCCTGACCTCAAGTGATCCACCCGCCTCAGCCTCCCAAAGTGCTGGGATTACAGGGATGAGCCACCACACCTGGCCCTGTATGGAGCCAAGAAGATTTGCTGACCAATTACACATGGAGTGTGAAAGCCAAGTATTTTCCTCAAGGTCCTTCACCTTGTGAAGGTGCAAGGGAAAGGATGGAGTCATCATCAACTGAGATTGGGACAACTGTGCAAGGAGCAATTTTGATGAGTAAAATGAGAAAATTTATTTTGTACATGTTATGTTAAAGATACCTGTTAGATAATTAGATTTATATCATATACAAATAGATGTACAAGGCTAAAGTTCACGGATGAAGGCTGACCTAGGAAAACAAATTTGGAAGTTTACCTCCTATATAAGCTAGACAGTTGATATATAACATCAGGAGACTAAATGAAATCTAGGAAATATATATATATATATATATGGATGAATAGATAAGAAATATATATTATATAATGTATAGGAAATATATATTTATATATAATATATAGGAAATACATACATAGACACCTAGGAAATATATATGTGTATATATATGGATGGATGAATAGATAGATAGAGAGAGAAAGAAATAGAGTGGTAGGAAACCCAAGGAGTAAGCTCTGGGAAGTTTGAGAGCTAAGAGATTAGGAACAAGCCAAAATACTCAAAAGGCATAGACAGTAAAGTATAAGGAAAATCAGAAGAGTAGGTATCCCAACAGCAAAGTCAAAACAGTGTTTGGAAGAAAAGGGATAGATCAACCCTGCAATACAGGTCAAGGATGAGGAAGACTAAGAATTTGACATTGCATGTAGCAACAAAGAGGTGATTAGAAACCTAACCTTGAAAAAAGTGCAATTTCAATACATATTGAGGGAAGAGTTATAAACATAACTAGAATGCTTTTCAGAGGGAATAGGGAAAATGTCATTGGCACTAGTGTAATTTTGGCATTCTTTATAAAATAGTCATAGCAACTAGGAGAGCAAGACTAAAGATCTACAATGTCTACAACAAAGCTTAGTGGTTAATTCTTTGTGGGAAATCAGGTAATTAACAGTAGCCAGAAAAGAGAAATTATTCATGTTTTTGCAGAAATAACTGGTGCACAACAAGTTTATTGTGACTTTCCTTTCAAAATAAATAAACTAATCGACAAGGAGTTTTATAATTTTATTTTTAAAGTATAATTTTTAAATAAAATGAGATTTTTCTTGTGATGTATGATATGGTATAGGATGATAATGACTGGGATAATACTGTATATTAAGTAAAAATGTTGATTGTAAAACATTACAATCCTTATTTAGTAAACTAAAAATGTATAAACTAAAATATAGTAAACTAAAAAAATAGTAGTGAACTAAAAATATAGATAGATGAATGTAAGGATGGACTCGTAATACAGAAAGAAATGTTAGTAGCAGTTATCTCAGGAATAAAATATTGTGAATAAATTTGTTCTATCTTGTTTACATTTATTTCAAATTTTCTACTGTAATCATATATTATTTTCTAATTAAAAAAAGAAAAGTACAATAATTTCAGAGGATTCTCATGACCTTAAAATGAACTATAATGTTTTCTCATGAGATACCCTCCTCCGAAGGCTTACTTGCCTCTCTGGCCCTGGGCCCCTGCTTGTGCACCAGAATTAATGAACTATTTTAAAATCTCCAAATAACATGTGCTGTTTCAAACCTTTGTACCATTTCAGATATTATCCTGTGTATTAGGAATATCCCACTCTCTCTCGTTCACCTGGTGAATTCGCCACGTGAGTTACCTTTGAAGCCTCTCCTCAAATGTTTGTTTTTCTAAGAAACATTACAAAACAGAACATATTTTTAAAATTTGTTTTATTTTTTTTTTTAATTTTTGTGGATACAAAGTAGGTGTACATATTTATGGAGTGCATGCAATGTGAAATAAGCACATCTTGGAGAATGCGGTATCCATCCCCTCAAGCTTTTATCCTTTGAGTTACAAACAGTTAATTACATTCTTTTTTCTTTCTCCTTTTCTTTTTTTTGTTTGAGACAGTCTTGCTCTGTTGCCTGGGCTGGAGTGCAGTGGCACGATCTTGGATCACTGCAACCTCTGCCTCCCGGGTTCAAGTGATTCTCCTGCTTAGCCTCCTAAGTAGCTGAGACTACAGGCGCACACCACCTAGCCCAGCTGATTTTTGTATTTTTAGTAGAGACAGGGTTTCACCATGTTGGCCAGGATGTTCTCAATCTCCTGATCTTGTGATCCATCCACTTCAGCTTCCCAAACTGCTGGGATTACAGGCTTCAGTCACCGCGTCAGGCCTAATTACACTTTAACTTATTTTAAAGTATACAATTACATTATTATTGACTGTAGTCACCTTTTTGTGCTATCAAATAGCATAACTTATTTATTCTTTCTACTTTGTGTACCTATTGACCTTCCCCACATTTAACAATATTTTTTCCTCTATCTTCTTTGAATCCCTTATTTCTTGATGTTCCAGAATTAAGAACAGCTTATTTCTTGTCACCTTATTTCACGTACATATCAAATCAAATTGAGAACAAGAAGAAAAAGGAGGAAAAGGTCTTTTTGTCAGGTTTATTGGAAAAATAAATTAGTGATGTTCTTCAAACCATGACTTGAATCTGGTTGATCTCATTTTGCATTTGAGTCATTCGTTTCCATGCTTTTCTCTACTCTTCACTTGACCTGCCTAGGATAGCACTGTGTCTTATTTACTTTTGTATTCTTAATACCTAGAAAGCTACTAACACAAAGAAAATGCTTAATCAAATTTTTTCAATAAACAACTGAATATACAGATGAGTATTGGAATATCTGAGGCATAGCTCCTGTCCTTAAGTTCACAATTATAGGATCTAAGACAAATATATAAATAAGGCAAAGAAAAACTATTAAAGTCCACAGATAACAGTGCGGATTTAATTTAAAAGTTATTTTTACTCTGTATTATTCTAATGTTATGGGAGAGTCATTCTGATTTAAACAAAATCTTCATTATTGAGTTATCAAATGCCAATAATAAGAATATAGGATGGGACATATTGACCAGGCACGGCAGCTCACGCCTGTAATCCTAGCACTTTGGGAGGACAAGGCAGGCCAATGACTTGAGGCCAGGAATTGGAGACCAGCCTAGCCAAAATGGTGAAACCCCATCTCTACTGAAAACACTTAGCTGAGCATGGTGTTGCGCACCTGTAATCCCAGCTACTAGGGAAGATGAGGCAGGAGAATCACTGGAGCCCAGAAGGCAGACGCTGCAGTGAGCCATGATTGCACCACTGCACTCCAGTCTGGGAAACAGAGTGAGACTAGAACTCAAAAACAACAACAAAAAATTATATATATATAATATATATAAAATTATATATCATATATATGATATAAATGTGGAAATGACAGAAAAGTGGGGAACAAATTTTTAAAGTGAGAGACATGATATTTATTGTTAAAGATATAAATTGACACAAGTATTCTGGGAGTAAATGGTAGTACTTACTAAAATTAAGTAAGGTTATGCTCTTTGACCCGGGGATGAAAGTTCTGGGAGCGTACCACAGAGAAATTCTTACATGGGTAGTACGAGAACCAGCGTGCAGATTTTCACTGTGGCCTTTATTCAAGGGCAAGAAGCCATAGGTAACCAGAAGAACAGGTGAGTAAAATGAGGTGCACACACATATACCATGCAGCAATTAGAAACAACTAAATGTGTATGTAAAAATGGATAGCTCTTAAAAGCAGCATTGAATAAAAAGGAAATATGAAAAGCAAAATATTTTATAGTCCAATTTCATATGTAGAAATTTAAAACACACTTATCCAAATGACTCTACATATTTTATTAAAATTACATAAGTAGTTAAAGGCATGTCAAACACAGTAGAATGGGTTTCAACCTTATGAGAACAAGGAAAGTAGAAATCTAGAGTAAAGAAAAAGTAGAACAAGAGATGAGGTTTGCACACGCTAATGAGCAGTATAATTAAATTCCCTGTGTGTATTACAAAATTATATGTTTATAAGTGATGGATAGTGGCATAGAAACATTTTAATAGACAACTTATAAACAAAATATAATATTAGCAACCAAATTATGTTTAAAATTTTAGCAAATTAGAGACAAATTTTTAAAATATACACCTTTAAACCTGTTTATGAAAATTTTATGTTACATAACCATTCCTGTAATGAAGTTAGAGATTCACCAAATCCTTCTTTAGGATCTTTGTATTTATTTGGTTTTAAATATTTTATGTTTTGAAATGATGCTATATTGAGATAAAAACCAGATTGTTGGGGAGACCAGGGTTATGATAAAAATTTACAATATAGACTAAAGTATAGTAAAAGAGTGTGTAGAGATGCCAACAACTCAAAATTTATAATTACTCTGGGTTTTAATTTCATTATTTTAAAAAATTATAGTAAAAAATAGGACTATCCAAGAGGCTTAACTGGAAAAATATGTATAATCAATTTCTAAGCACTTATTTATGACAAATAATGTCTGATTTTTGCATGATTGGGTGGTAATACCAGGAGTTTGCAAAGTACAATGGAAACAGTATTGACTAAAAAAACTGTCTTGGATGTGTATACAGCTTACTGACTTTGTGATTCTGAACATTTTATTTGATATCTGTATATAATAGAGTCCTTGCTATGATTAAATGAGTTAATATAAAATCTGTAAAGAGCTTAGAATCCCTGTCACAGAATAAAGCTACAGCTAGCTATTATTCTGTGAACCTTTATGTCTTTATAATTTGAAGATGATAAACTTGTAAATTTTCCTCAACTGTAACGTGTAATAATAATATCTAGCTGATGAGATTACCGAAAGAATAAGGATGTTTATTTAGAGTTCTAAGGAGACCTCACTTAAAAGGTATCTTAGTTCATTCTTGCTGCTATAACAAAAGACTGGGTAAACTATACTACTGGCTAATCTGTAAAGAACAGCAATGTATTTCTTGAAGTTCTAGAGGATGGCAAGTTCAAGATCAAGGTGCCAGCAGATGTGAAGGAACATGGGCCTGTTCCTAATGGGTGGAACGTTTTATGTGTCCTCACATGGAGCAAGAACAAAAAGGAATGAACACTGTACCCTCCTGTGGTGGAAGAGATGGAAATTCCAGGAAGCTCTCTGAAGCCTTTTCTATAAGGGCGTTAATCCCATTCACAAGGATGGGGTTCTCATGACTGAATCACTTCCCCAAGTGCCCCACATCTTAATACTCTCAAATTGGGGATTAAGTTTCAGCACAAATTTTGGAGAAACACAGACATTAAAACCAGAGCAGAAGTTCATATTTAAGCAGATATTCAAAGGAAGGGAAGAAATCAGACCTGCAGACATCTCAGGCAATAATATTCTAGACGGAGAAGGTAGAGTGAGAAAAGCCCTGAAGAGAGAGATTTTACTTGCATGTTGTGGGGACAGCAAGGAGGCCAGCATTGCTAGAACCGAATGAGTGAAGAAGAAAAAAGGGTCCGGGTGGGTTGATTCACACCCGTAATCTCAGCACTTTGGGAGGCTGAGACGTGCGGATCACCTGAGGTCAGGAGTTCAAGACCAGCCTGACTAAACATGGTGAAACCCTGTCTCTAGTCAAAATACAAAAATTAGCTTAGTGTGGTGGTGGTCACCTGTAATTCCAGCTACTTGGGAGGCTGAGGCAGGAGAGTCGCTGGAACTTGGGAGGCAAGAAGGTAGCAGTGAGCTGAGATCATGCCATTGCACTCTAGCCTGGGCAACAGAGCAAGAATCCATCTCAAAAAAATAAATTAATTAAAAAAAGGAAGACATGAAATCAGAGAAACCTTGACAACCCAGGATACAGTGTTTTGTAAGACATTTTAAGAATTTAAAATTTCTCTCTTTCTCAGAGAGAAAGCCACTGGAGGGTTTTGAAGACTAATGACATGATTTACTTGAATTTCAAAAAGGAGCATTCTGATATCAGCTTTGAGAATAAACCAAAGGATCCAAGTACTGAATTAGGGAGAAACATTAGGATACTCTTCCAATAATCCAGCTAGAAATGATGGTAGAGATGGAAAGAAAAGAAATTTTTTTTAACATGCTGTGTGAAAACAAAGCATTGAGAAGACAGTTTGATTTTTTAAATCTGGAGTTTAGGAGATCAATTCAGGCTGTGGAAATAAACATGAGAATTGACAATTGTCAGATAATATAAAACCTGAGAATTGTTTAGCAACATGAATCTCACTGAAAGCAAGAAGAATGTCTAGAGAATGATAAGGTAAAAGCTGTTTGGACTGAATTAAGAAATAATGGAAGGAGGGAAATTGGAGAGAAAGAGCAGAGATAAATTTTGGAGAAGATTTGCTGTAAAGGGGGCAGAGGTGGAGCAGTAAGTCAAGAAAATACTTTTAAAGTTGATATATCTTTGCCTTTTAGCAAGAATGATTTAATAAAGTGGGAAAATTTGGTCTTTCCATAAAGTTGGGAGAATTTCTGGAGCTATGTTCATAAGCAAGGAGGGTTTTTGTTTGTTTGCTTTATTTTTGTTTTGTTGTTGTTGTTGTTGTTTTGAGATAGAGTCCTGCTCAGTCACCCAGGTTGGAGTACAGTGGTGCAATCTGGGCTCACTGCAATCTCCGACTCCCAGGTTCAAGCCATTCTCCTGCCTCAGCCTCCAGAGTAGCTGGGATAACAGGCAACCACCACCATGCATGGGTAAGTTTTGTATTTTTAGTAGAGACGGTGTTTCACTATGTTGTTCAGGATGGTCTTGAACTCCTGACCTCAGGCGATCTGCCTGCTTTGGCCTCCCAAAGTACTGGTATTACAGGCGTAAGCCACCACACCCGGCCAGGAAGGAGGGTTTTAATCACATGCAAAAGTGATTCTTACTTAACCTAAGAAAGGATTACAGATAGCCTACCTAGAGTTACAGCAGAGAAAACAGAGTATATGGAACATTTGCAAGTATTACCTGTGGTGACAAATTAGGCGGTTTTGTCTCTTCCGAGAGCTAATCAATTTTCTTAAAGAAAGGTTTCTTAACCAAAGTTAGCGAGTTTAGTGATGTTGTGCTGGTGATTTGAGAAAAGAACGTTTAAGATACAAATTAAAAGTAGTAGGAGAACCAATGGGCAAAGAAAATGTATAGATTTTGAAGTCCTAAGTTAATAGTGAGAGCGATCCGGATGCTAGGGTGTTTTGTTCCAGCTACACTCATTAGCAAAGGTTCAGGTGCAGAGACTGCAGAGGTTTGAGGTTTTGCCAAGGGAGCATGAAAAAGCAAAAACAGAGACAAATGAGTTAACAGAATTTGCAAGGGAGCGATCACCATGATGGCCACAGGATGTAGCGAGGTAAGAAGGTGAGGATGTGAGGGGAGTGAGAGATAGTGAAAAGTTAGATGAATAGATTGTATTCTCAATGAAATTGAGAAGCAGTATGAATTCACAAATTATATGGAGTTGGCCAGGTAAACAGGAGGTAAGAGTCAGAGAGGAAGATACTTGAAATTGAAATTACTGGTGATGGATCACACAAAACTAGTACATAATCATGAGAGTGATTGGATAAAGTAGGGTAGAAAATAAAATTATTTTCCCGAAGTTGGAATACATTAGAAGAGCAAGTGATTCTTTTGTTTAACTCACATGTTAACTCACCCAACTATGTGGGTGGTGGTCAGAGGAGGCGTCAGGTACACACTGCTTCCCACACCCGTTCAAGGAGTCAGACTAACAAAGACTTTCCCATATTGAGGCTGCACCATACAGAGCACATGGTTCTATGTTTGTATCCAAGGGAGGAAAGAAAGCTGGAGGTATTCTTGCCAAATATTATATCCTTTGATACAGTCCATTGACCAGAATTAGTCACATGGCCTTGCCTAACTGAAGGGGGCTAGGAAAAGTGTGGGAACACATAGATATTTGGTAAGCAACAAAAGTTGCTGAGACATCTGGTACGTGAAGATGAATGATGCAAAGACAGGTGGTTGTTGGTTTATTCCCCATACTGCTGCCAAAATAGTCTTTCTAAAATGCAAATCTCACTGTGTCCTTGGCATACTAAGAATCCTA
The DNA here is from genome assembly GCF_024542745.1 of Macaca thibetana thibetana. NCBI lineage: Eukaryota > Metazoa > Chordata > Mammalia > Primates > Cercopithecidae > Macaca > Macaca thibetana. The sequence goes on along the minus strand of NC_065579.1, from coordinate 183,427,938 downwards.
CAGTGAGTACATTTACAATATAAAAACTTTACCTCGGTTGACAGGAGTAGGGAGCGATTCCAGTAGCTCCTCCTAAAGTTTAGAAAATATTTCAAACTTCTGAGTTTCACAAATAAGATCTTGTGTTGTCTGGCCCTTTCTACTACCCCAAGTCCTGCTAGTTCACTGCTTTATTACATTGCACCTGGGATGCCCTTGCCCCATTTACATGCAACTATCTCCTACTGCCTCAAAATTCAGTTTAAATATATCTGTTTCTGAGAAACTTCCCTATGTGCCTCCCACACCCACATCAGATTTTGTTTGATGTCTTTCTGTTTGGAATTCTGCAGAACTCTAAGATTTTACGCCAGTGCCCTCTATTATTGTTGATTCCTGTTTCTCTGCCTCCCAGTTACCCCCCTGAAGGGCAGAAGCATGTGTAATTTGACTTTATATATCCAGTGATTAAAAGTTACTGGTACATAGAGCAGGCAGTTAATAAACTTTGCTAAATGAATGAATGAATATTTATTTGTCTTTGTTATAATTGCATTGATTCCTTTGGCTTTTCATAAAATGCAGATTTTTTAATCCAACTGTTTTTCTTTTTAAAGGATCAGCATGAGTTGTTTTATCAAATGTTATCTTTTATTCCTCAGCATGTCCGACGCTCTGAGCAACCATTTTTCTTTTCGTAGAGCTTAATATATCTTTGAATAATTAGTCTTTAAACCACTAAAGAGCTTCTCTTGGCAAATTATCATGATAATAATAAAACCACAAAAATGTCTTTCATCTGTGCCTTAATAAAATACAATTAAAATTTAATAAAAGCTCTGAATTTCCATTTATCAAATTCTGCATATCCTGAGGGAGGTAACAGCGGTGTTATAACCAGACCAATTAAATAGCCAGTTGTAGTTAAACTCTTTAATTGACATAAAGGTGATTGTAATTCTGTACTTACCATTCCAGTGTTGCTCATGGCCTTTTTGAACAGAATGTCCATTTTTATTCAGTCCCATCTATATTTCAGTATGCTACAAAAAGTTCTTACTTTATTGTATTTAATGTTATAATGATGTTTCTGTCATATTTTCTTGATTGCCCATTTTTCTTCCAACAGATTAATTAGTCTAAATACCATCATTTTGAAATGCATTCCCCCTCCCATAATTTAACACCATTGTTGCCACAGAGAAGGGAAAAATGATTAGAAGTGGAATGCATATTTTTAAGTGGCTAGATTTCATTTGAAAATACCAGAAGCAGCAATATTTTCCAAACATCTAAGATACCCTCAATGGATTTTTGTGGAAGCAGTGAAACATTTTCCCATTAAAATTTGAAGAATTCATTGCAAAACATTAGTGAAAAGTAAGTTAAACATATGCCACCTTCTTTTAGGCATTTTTTTCAAAAATAATTGAGGCCCACTGTCTTCATTTTATTGAGGACAATCATAGGCTATTTGGTCAGATATGTTGTGATATAGGCCTCTGCTACTATAAGTTGCTGTTGTAAATATAAATATATATATACACATCTGAATGTATGGAAACACTGCTGGAAAGATAAGTAAAACAATTAGAGAATGTAAAAATATTTCCTTTCTCCATCTCCATCAGCTGGTGGTTTCTGAGGGAAAGCTAAGTACACACATACTTATTTTGTGGTTTGTTTTGATTAAGCACTGAATAGACCTTACCATTGCTTAATAAGATATTTAAAATTCCAACACAAAAGATACGTTCTATATTTCAAGCCCAATAAATCACAGTTACAGCTTTCCATTGAGACATTTATCTGGCAAACTTAGAAAAGCCAGCAGAAACATAATGGCAGCTCTCTTTTTTTCTTTTTTTTTTTTTTTTTTTTTTTTTAACTTTTTGTAGCCAGAGAAAACAAGACTGGTATTTTTTAAATGTAATCTTCGTAGAGTTATAGTAAAAGTAAACAGAGTATAATGTTTTTAAATAATTAAGAGCCATCTATTTTGGAGGGTTACGTTTAAACAGAATATTTATATATGTATATATATATTTTTTTCTTTGGCATTATTATTAATCGCTGGCTTGTAAACATAGAGCTCAATATAGTTTTTAAAAGATTATTAGAAGTAACATGTAATGTGTTTAAAAATCTGTATTTCAAAATTCTGTGAGTTTTATTTTTTATAAGGACAGATATTTCTTAGGAGATATTGCAACAGATGAACACATTAGAAGAAAATTACAGATTTAGAAGTTAATTAAAACATTCCCGTTCCTGTAATAGCCAATCAAGTAATTAAAACTGTTTCACTTGCTTTCATTTGTTAAATATGCTACTGAAAATTATAATGTTAATTCCAGAGAAAGGAAAATATTATGACATGCATTTTGCTGCCTTTCCATCTGACTGGAATTTTGTTAGATCTAGTTTAACAATACCAGCTAAATAATACCAGCTTGAGTCTCTGTCAGACATTCATACTTAGTTACGCGTGCTTAATTTCTGATACATACTGAAATGTCACTTTCGTTGTGCTTACTAATTTACCTGGTTAAACTTTTAATTACATTATTTGCATACCCAAGTTAATGTGTTAGTGCACTGAAATGGCTTAAAGAAAATTCCTTTCCGGGGACTGCTACTCTAGCGGTAGTAGGAAACATGATGGACTGTGTGCATTTTCAGGGTCATCTTGAGTAAATGCTTTGCTGTACACTGAAACAATCTTTTTATTTGTAACAGTGGCCTTTTAAAATGTGAATATATACTGTTTTGAAATTTCCCAATAGAACAATTTCAGGATGAAATGGAACTCTGTTCTTCTGTTTTGCAGGAGTTAGGAGATTTGAAATTTTCCAACTGCTAATGTTTAATGCAATCTGGTCATTCTCAATCTTGGCTGGACAGTTTTGAAAGTAATTAAAACCCATGCGTCAGCCCACACGAAAATACTCATGGTGTCTGTAGATGCGGACAAAGGACAGATACTAAACAAAGGGAAAGGGGTTGAGTGTATCGTAAGTTAGAGAGCTAAGACTAAATATCTTTTGTGTTATTTTATTAGAGGCAGCAGTTTGGAAATGTCCATTCAAAAATTCCCATGAACAAATTATAAATTAATTATTAATTGCTACTATTATTAACAATAAATAATAATAAATATTAATGTTAATATTATAAATATTAATATTAATATCGCTATCATTAATATTATCAATAATATTAATTATTATATTAATAAATATTTTAGTTTCTAGGAAGAGAATAAACTCATCTCTACTGCAGATTAATTCAAACAAAATAATCATGTAAAAAACACGATAACCATAACAAATCAAGCTATTTTATTAAAGAAAAAGGTTTTAAACAGGCAGATACTGCTTACTTTTTTTTTTCTTTTTTGCAAACTCATTGCCCTAATCTGCAGTTTATGAAGTATTTGTAATTCTCCTGAATGCCTTCTCTCTAGGGAGTTTACTATGTAGTTGGGGAGAAAAGGCAATATTGGGAACTATTGGTGCCCTGTCAAGATCCCTTCTAATGCCTCTTACTGGTTTTATGTGATTTTGCTGGTAATGGCTCAGTTTTGCTGGTGATGCCTCACATCCAGAACAACCTTCTTCAGAGGATTGTCCATGAACTCCTGCAACTTTCTAGACTAGTTGTGCCAGAGATTTCCACCATCACCAGCAGCCTTAGCTTCCCATTCACAGCCTGGAGCCAGTGATTGACTGGTGCGGAGTCCACTGCATGAAGACTCTGCTACATCACCTTTAGGTGGGACAATCCTGGCAGACTAATTTACATGCCAGAACTGCCCATGGGATCAGGCTGAGGCTACACTTCACCTGATTACACTCTTGCTTAGCTTCTTCTCTTTCCTGTCCTGCCTGCCTCAAGCCCTAATCACTTGCACATGAATCTTTCTTATTTTCTGGGGAAACCAGCCTAAAACATCAGACTATATAATAATATAAACAAGTATGGAACAAGTAAAGAACACAATAATGATATTGAAAATGGTAGCTAACATTAACTGAGTGCCTACTATGTGGCAGGCAGCAAGCAAAAGAAAACCTGTAGAAAATTATCTATTACTTTATTTAATCCTTATAATATTCACTATTATTATCACAATCTATGCCTTCCCAATTTATGGATACAGAATCAGAAGTTTTGAGTGGGTAAGCAATTTTCCCAATGCTGCAAGCTAACTAAGGAACCCAGGCTGTTTAAATCCAGAGTCTACAGTTTTAACCTCTTTTCTGTAAATTCAGTATTTAAGTGAGCTGTAAAGGATATAGATTCATAAGGCATAGAAATCAGGGGAAGCTCAAGGCATATAATGCAGAGGTTGGGGTCTGATAGACCTGTGCTCTTATCACGGACCAGTCACATGTAAATTGTGCTGATTAGCGTAGCTACTGAGGTTAACATTTGCAATAACTTCTACCTTGTCAAATTGTTTCGAAGGATTCCATGAAGCTCATATTTAAATTGCTTAGCATAGGAGTTACTGAAAACAACAACAAAAATTATTCCACATACTCACATCCATTTCTTGGAGTCATTCAGTAGCTTAAAATGTGCAGTATCAAAATAGGAGATGCACAACATGTTTCTTACAGAATTGAAGTTACTAAAACAGAGATTTGGTTCATTCATCAATAATGTGAAGTAATATATATGTGTGTGTGTGTATATATATATCCCAATATGGCTATGGTTAGGATTACACAAATTAATGGCTGCTATACTTAATACAGGTCCCAGTCATAGCATCCACTAAACAATGTAATTTCCTTTCTTAAAAATGGCTTGGCCAATACTGAGATAAACAAAAGACTGAAAAAAATAAGTAAATGTGCAACACTAGATAACACTCCTTTACAGAACGCCACATAAGTTATATAGATATTTCCTCTCCGTGAGGTAGATCATCACTTCCCACCCATTAAATGTGGCTATACTTAAAGATTTACTTTCAGATGAACAGTACAGCAGGAAGAAGAAAATAACTCCACAGCGGAAATACCTGGCAAATGCTGCCATAAGACCGTGATTAAAGTTAACATCATCAATAGTGAGATAAGTTGACAATACATGCCCTTGATATGGTATGATAAAAATGGCACTTTACCTCTGCGCTTTTCCTCCAAAAATTCATAACCTCAGTCTAATCATGAGAAAAATATCAGAAAATCACCTCATACCTGACCAGTACACTTAGAAACTGCCAAGTTCTCTAAAAACAAGGAAAGTCTGAGAAAGAGTTACAGTCTAGAAGAGCTAAAAGGAGATATGACAAATAAATGCAATGTGGCATCCTAGATGGAACCCTAGACTAGAAAGAGAAAATTAGGTAAACACTAAGGAAATCAAAATAAAATCTAGACTTTAGTTAATAATAATGTATTAATATCAGTTTATTAGTTGAACCATGAACAAATGAAGCATGCTGATGTAAGATGTTGACAAAAGAGAAAGCTGATTGTGGTGAGTATAAAAACTCTCTGTATTCCAGTCACAGTGGCTCATGCCTGTAATCTCAGCAATTGGGGAGGCCGAGGAAGGTGGATTGCTTGAGGTCAGGAGTTTGAGACCAGCCTAGCCTACATGGTGAAACCCCATCTCTACAAAAATTACAAAAAAATATTACCTAGGCATGGTGGGGCGTGCCTGTAATCCCAGCTACTCAGGAGGCTAAGGCATGAGAATGGCTTGAACCCAAGAAAGGGAGGTTGCAGTGAGCCAAGATCATGCCACTGCACTCCATCCTGGGAGACACAGCGAGACTCTGTCTCAAAACAACAACAACCACAACAGACAACAAAACCTGTCTGTACTATCATTGCAACTTTCCTGTAAATCTAAAACTCTTCTAAAACAGTTTATTCTTTAAATAAAATGATGGCAGAGAATTTAAAATATAAAGTTTTCTGAAAAAAAGGAAGCCAGGAGAATGTAAAAGGCACATCATGTCATACACACAGTAAAATATTATTTAGTCTTAAAATGGAAAGAAATTCTTTGAGAGGCCAAGGCGGGTGGATCATCTGAGGTCAGGAGTTCGAGACTGGCCTGTTCAACCTGGTGAAACCCCCTTTCTACTGAAAATACAAAAATTAGCTGCACGTGGTGGCGGGTGCCTATAATCCCAGCTACTCGGGAGGCTGAGGCAGGAGAATCACTTGAACCTGGGAGGCAGAGGTTGCAGTGAGCCTAGATCACACCATTTTACTCCAGCCCAGGCAACACAGCGGGACTCCATCTCAAAAAAAAAAAAAAAAGAAAGAAAGAAATAAAAAGAAAAATGGAAAGGAATTTTGCCAAATGCTACAACACAAATGAATTTTGAGGATGTTATGCTATATGAAATAAGCCAGTTGCAAAAATAAATAAACAAATAAAACCAGATACTATACTATTCCACTTTCATGAAGTCCTTAGAGTAGTGAAAATCCAAGAGATAGAAAGTAGAATGGTGGTTGCCAGAGACTGAGGAGAGGTGGGAATGGGGAGTTTCAGCATTCAATGAGTACATAGTTTCATTTGAGAAAGATAAAAACAAAAGTTCTGGAGATGTATGGCAGTGATGGTTGCACAGCAATGTGAGCGTATTCACACTTAAAAATTGTCAAAAAGATAAATTTTAGGTTGTGTATATTTTACCTGAATAAAAATGTGCCTATGTCAAAATAAATTTGTACTTATGTAGGACTGTATGCTCTTTAAAAAAAGGTGTCATAAAGTTTTATTCATTCCATTAGTTAATACCTCTTAGAGCCTAGAGTGGCACCAAAAATGTACCAGGCGTTTAAGAAATAGACATTGGATGAAAAAATCAAGAGGTAATAATTAAGATTTAATTAAACAAGAGAAGAAAGATCTGACCTCATAAAGAAACTCAAAATTTAATGGCACTATCACATATTTAATTTGATTATCACAACTTTTAATTCAATGTAATGGAGATAAATTCATGCCTTGAGAAGAGTACAATTTTTATAGGTATATGTATTTTCTTTTTTAAGTTATATTGGCAAAGATTAAAACATTGCCTTTGAAAATTCTTATAAAAGAAAAAATGTAGTTTCCATATATCTGTGGATTTAAAATTTACACATGTTTGACATAAGCGTGACATTCACCCAACCCAATTCAAGTATGTGCTGTTCCCCTACATGGAGAAAAAGCAACATTTAGAGTGAAATTTGAAATGTTTTATGCCCTTGTTAGTATATATTATTCTGAAGCATGAAATATCACCTCTAAAAATCATTGAGTTATTCCAAGGCCTTTTTGGAGGCCTACATCTGACCTCTAGGCTTAGGTGCTCTATTTAGGCTGCAATATCTCTGGAAGAAGCCTCCACCATCCACTGGGTCTTTATTTTTATCCCAACTACAACTTACCATGGCCAATACATATTTTTTTTTTCCACTGGAGCTTTTTGCATGTTTTTCCAGAGAGTCTTTGCTTAAAAATTAAAGTTATTGAGGTACAATCATCAGTAGCTTTTTCTTTCTAGGGAAGTCGTAAAGTCTGCCGTGAGAGGCAGTATCCCCAAATCGCAGTATTGAAATTGCCTTTAGAATTGTTAGCACAATGACAAATTGGCATATGTCTTGAGGGCAACATTCTACTACCAGCATTGAGAATGAATAGATAATATTGGCAGGAGCTGGAATCAATAAATTTCTTAAATGTTTCATTTTAGATATTTAAATCTATTTAAAAATATTTACTGTAATAATTGCATCTGCTAAAATGAATTAACCAGATACGCTAAATGCTTTAAAATTGTTTTCTGATTTAATTATCAAAATAACAATGTGATAGAAGATTATATTGCCTATTAAATAGAGGAAGAAACTGAAGTTTATGTAATTAAAGTTAAATATCTGGATCACAATCCACTTAGGAGGATATCAAGAATTTTGATTCTATCCCAGGTAATGTCACTCTCCAGAAACCATACACTTAGCAATGGTCAAAGAAGCATATTTAATGATGATGTTATGCATGAAATTTGTGTCTCACGGTATAGTTTTTATACTTAGGTTTAAAGTCAACAGTGAAAATTATTTGACAGTTCAAAGTACAGATATTTCCATTATTGAACCTATGATTTACTTCTAAATTGAACTTAGAGGCAGAGATTTGTGTTATATCAAAAAAAAAAAAAAAAAAAAAAAAAGAACAGAAAAATCTAATATGCGGACTTAGACCTAAGTTTCACCATTTTTAAAAATCATACTCTCCTTCCAGATAGCTCATGTTTCCATTCATGAATAGGACAAGTGAAAGGATGGATTAGTTACCAGAGTATTTTCTAGTAGAAGAATTTGTATTTGCATAAGACAGCCGGGTGTGTTTTCCCATTTCTCCCTTGCTCCTCCATTTTCCTCACCACTTACTTTCATCAACAGTTTTCCTCTTTTAGATCTCTTTTCATGTTTAAATCTTCCCTAGACTCTGTTCCATATCCTTCTTTTGTTCTTTCGAAGATATTACCTCTCCCCCATGGAGCTCAGAGTTGGGAAAGGATGACTCAGATGAAACATTTTGAAATGCACCTTGGTGTTCTCTTCCTCTTTCCACCCACCATTACTTGATCCATGTCTGTAAGTCCCTTATTCTAAATATTATTTTGACTCGAAGGCTAATATCAGTATAAAATTAACATTTTATTTTTTTCTCATTCAATCTCTCCCTATATTTTCCTGCCAAAAATTTTGGGAATATAGAAATAGCACATGTATTTGTTATTAGATCAAAATTTTAATTATCTTATTGATTTTTAACAGTGATTATTGCCTTCTGTTTATATTTTCCGTAATATTAGTTCATTCAATCTGCTATCACAAAATCAAAAATGAAGCCACTTAATTTTTGGAAACGGGAAAGTTCAGTATCAAGGCTCTGTGAGAGTCAGGGTCTGATGAGTGCTTCCCAGGTCATAAATGGCACCTTCCGGTTGTGTTCTTACATGGCGGAAAGGGGGAAGCAGCTTTCTGATGCCTCTTTTATTACGAGGTCAGTAATCTCATTCATGAGGGCTCTGTCCTCATGATTTAATCACCTCTCAAAGGCCACATCTTCTAATAATATTGCATTGCTGATTAGTTTTAACATATGAATTTGGTGGAGTGGGGGGAACACAAACATTTAGACCATGGCACTAGCCAATGACAATGTCGTTTAATACTTACCTAATAGGCAAGATTATTTTAACTGAATAAAATAAATCTTACGCGAAATTGTTTACGTATAACTCTGGTTTAGGTTATAGTTTGTATTCTTCATTTAAAATATTTTACTTTTTTTTTTCCAAGCTGAGATTGGGATTTCATTTCCCGCATGATCATTATTACTTTTCTAACTGTATAAAAGGCAAAATAATACATTTTATTTAGTAATGTACCAACATAGAATATTAAAGTGGCTCTGAGTATATACATTAAAGAAATTATAAAGTTTTGGAAAAATTTTAAATAGCATCGGGCCATCTTTATTCACATCCCTCAGAAACATAAACATACATGCATACATTGCTACTGTAGGAAGCATATATGTACATATCCAGTGATAGAGTACCCAGATAGGCCCTCAATAACGGACTTGTTACCCCAGCTGCTGAAGGTGTAGCCATGGTCTTCATACTGCTCTTCTTGATTGCCTCGGATGCAGAGCTCTGCTGCTCAAGGGGACCTTCTGCTGTGGTTTGGATGTTTGTTCTTTCCAAATCTTATGTTTAAATTTGATCACTCATGGTAGTGTTTCACCTAGTGCTGGGTGTTTGGGTTATGGTGGTGGATTTTTAATGAAAGGTTCTATTTACTGTGTGGTGAGTGATTTTTGTTCTGGTTCTAGTGAGATAGGATTAACTCTTGGCAGGGCGCGGTGGCTCAAGCCTGTAATCCCAGCACTTTGGGAGGCCGAGACGGGCGGATCACGAGGTCAGGAGATCGAGATCATCCAGGCTAACACGGTGAAACCCCATCTCTACTAAAAATACAAAAAATTAGCCGGGCGTGGTGGTGGCGCTTGTGGTCCCAGCTACTCGGGAGGCTGAGGCAGGAGAATGGCGGGAACCCGGGAGGCGGAGCTTGCAGTGAGCTGAGATCCGGCCACTCACTCCAGCCTGGGAGACAGAGCGAGACTCCGTCTCAAAAAAAAAAAAAAAAAAAAAAAAAAAAGATAGGATTAGCTCTTGAGGGAATGAATTAGTTCCCATGACAATGGGTAGTTACAAAGTGAGGTTTGTCCTCCTATTTGGTCCATCTTCACACACCGTCACTTCCCCTTTGACTTTCTCTTCCATGTTTTCACTTATCCCAAGAGCCCTCACCAAATGCCAAGAAGATGCCAGTGCCTTGTTTCTTGTACAGCCTGCAGAATTATGAGCCAAGTGAGACATTTTTCTTTATAAATTTCTCAGCCTCAGGTATTCCTTTATAGCAACACAAAATGGGCTAAGATACCTTCCTACTCCCAAGTGACCCACATTACTCAATGACTGATAAATGTTGAAATATGAAAGTCAAGCTCCAGAAAAACCTGTGGGGTCAGCTGAATATGTGTAAGGGCTGCATTTCTACTTGACTTCCTCCTCTGCCCAATTCTGTTTCCATCCTCTCCCTTCCACAGATGTTGTTCCCAGAATTGCTTCTTAATAAATACCCTACATGCTCAACTCCTTCTCAGAGTCTGTTTTCTGGGAGACAGATAAATAATTTTCTAATACTTTTATTATTTTCTATTTAAAATAATTTAAATTGTTTTAAAATTGTTATACATACTTTTAAAAATTAAATTCCTCTTAGTTGCAATCAGTTCTATGACCTTTATATCATTCAGGGTAAGTAACACAAAGAGATATTTCTGTATCTTATAAAGCTGAATCATTACAAATCTGAAATGCACACATGCATAATAACAATTTTACCTAGGAGGGTAACAATCTCATAAAAAGAATGTCTGGAAATAAATCAAATTAGACAAAGAAACAATAAACAATGAACACATAACTTAAAAATAAATGTTCCAATTCAAATGAGTCATTTTTGCCAATACAAATTGGACCTATAATATATCTCCACCCTTTCAAAGAGAAAAAGCAAGAAGGGGTAAAACGAAATGTGAGCAGAACAAAAGAAAAACAAGTGACTCCCTGATGACAGGAGCTCCGTGACCTATAGTCCGTGACCTTCAGGTCTAAATGGGTAGTATACCTTGACACTCTGAGCACTCCTGCAGCAAACAGCAGGTGTTTCCAAATGATTACAATTTGCTACAACACTGAAGATAATATAAATTTCTTTTCAGAAAACATTTTCAGAACCTAGTAATTAAAATTGCTATGTCATTTAGTAGATCTAGAAATGAAGACCAATTAAACAAAAGTATGACAAGAGTGGGGAGAGGGTGAGGAGAAGACCTCTTTTCACTCAAACAAGAAAACTAAAGGTGTATTTTCTCTGCCATTTGCATAGTGTTCTCAATTACCAGTGTATGACCTAACAAAAGAGTTCTACAGCAAAATCCACAGACATCTTTACGTTATATCATCCATTTGGACTCTTAAGTTTATTTGGGGCACCTAGTTGTTTTTAGAGTCACTTGGATTACAAAATAACTACAACAAAAACAACTGTTGAAGAAACATGAGAACATTATATATTCCTTCAAACATTTTTGCATTTAAAATTCATGTTTGCTACTGACCATCTCACTACTGATGCTATTAATGGGATTAATATAAAATTAATATCATGAGAATACCATGGGAATATAATGGGAATTATACCAAAATATGTTTTCAATCCTTGGGGTGCCCATCAGAATAGACCCCCACAAAATATGTTCCATTCAAATAATTTTAGGGGTGGCCTAGATGAATTATAAATTAGCAAGGCTAATTTCATTCCACATACCCATTTAAACTACTACAATTATTGATTTGGCATCTCTCATTACAAAAAATTCTCAAGCCTTTCTATATCTTACAAGATGACAATCAACCATTAGGTTTGAGAAAGGTTTGAACTCAGACCAGATATGAGAACAGAAAGTTTAAATTTTAGCTCTAACTCCATCCCCAATTCACAGTATAATAAATAAATACACATTTGACTTTTAATGCAAATGGACTTCTAGGTACAGAACATATAAAACATCTCTGGGTTTGGTTTTATTCTGTTTGTTGTTGTTGTTTAATGAGCACAGGCTCTTTTGGATTTATCTCCAGTTAGTTCCTTTTAATTAACTTTGAAAAGATCTAGAAAGTATACTTCAAATTTAATAATTAAAAAACCTATTTTTCCCTTTGATAAATATTACTAGTTATTGAGACTCTTTAAATAAGCCTCTGGGTAGTTTTGAATTGAACCTATTTTCTTTCTTTCTTTTTCTCTTCTTTTTTTTTTTTTTTTTTTCTTGAGACAGAGTTTCATTCTTGTCGCCCAGGCTAGAGCGCAATGACATAATCTCGGCTCCTGGTAACCTCCCGGGTTCAAGCAATTCTCCCGTCTCAGCTTCTGGAGCAGCTGGGATTACAGGCGCCCACCACCACGCTATTTTTAGTACAGACGGAGTTTAAAATTAATCACCATGTTGGCCAGGCTGGTCTCCAGCTCCTGACCTCAGGTGATCCGTCTAGCTCAGCCTTGCTAAGTGTTGCGATTACAGGCGGGAGCCACTGCACCCGGCCTGAGTCCTATTTTCTGATCCTTTGAAAAATATGTAACAAATAGATAAGATTAATTCAATAGTGGTTTAGACTGCAAAGTTAAGCTTTATTTTCTAAAGCTTTCCAGAGATGCATTTTAAGACTCATTAAGTATTTGCTTTGTGGACATAAAATATCAAACAACATTTAAATCTGAATAGGTATCTGTACCTGAGGTTAATTTTAAAATTCGATTTTACAATTTTCAGGTGAATGATTGGTTTTCCTTTTCTTTTTCTTTTTCGTTTTTCTTTTTTTTCTTTTTTTTTTTTTTTTTTTGAGACGGAGTCTCGCTCTGTGGCCCAGGCTGGAGTGAGTGGCGCCATCTCCTCCCGCTGCAAGCTCCGCCTCCCAGGTTCCCGCCATTCTCCTGCCTCAGCCTCCCGAGTAGCTGGGACCACAGGCGCCGCTACCATGAGCAGCTAATTTTTTTGTATTTTTTAGTAGAGACGGGGTTTCACCGCGTTAGCCAGGATAGTCTCCATCTCCTGACCTCGTGATCCACCAGCCTCAGCCTCCCAACGTGCTGGGATTAGAGGCTTGAGCCACCACGGCTGGCCCAGTTATTGGTTTTCTTAGTCAACCACTATTAAAAACATTTTGCCCTGGAAAAGTTGATGAAGATATACAAGATCTCTTTCTCTGAGTGTAACTCTGAACAAACATAAATTAATGTAATCTAATTTTTCAATAGTGGAATGGTAATTAAGACAAACATAACCAAAAATAGGCAGTAACCATGTATTACTGAACTAGCTATTATGTTTAGTATTGAACTAGCATAGCATTTATCCAAGATTATTAAATTGATACTGAAGGCATTTTGAAGTATTCCTTTCACTCCTTCCCTCTACGCTTGATATTTGGTGATTTTATGCTTTCAGGGTATGATTTTTTTTTTTAATTTTTCTGAGAAATTTCAATGCTGAGAAGAGAGAAAATTTATCATCTTATACATAGACTGGGCTGTAAATTTTGACATATGGTAGCAAATTAGTAATAATTTATTAATTCCTTTTTATTACCTATTGGTAGAACTGATATCACTCTAACAACACTGACTAAAGTCATTTCAGATTTTCAGTTTTTCTCTATACCAGTTTATTTCTGATTCTTATTCCTTTTGTGCCACTCCCTTGATCTGGTTCTCATGGTCTGTCTCCACATAAATAAACTGGTAAAAGGCATTAGAAGGTCGGCACTGATCAGGTGCTGATTGGCTTAGAGAGGAGAGAGTTCCAAGATACAGTACTTTAGGGAAAAAAAAAGGAAAACATATATAGAGAAAAAAGGATCAGCTCTTTTCTTTCTAACTGCAATTTACTTAGCCATGGTCTTTCGGTTCCATCTGACATGGTTAATTTCAAAAAGAAGGTTGACAACACTGTAGTACTTAACGCTTTTTTTTTTGTTGTTCTTAACCTAAATACTACAGTCTGTTAAGTATTTGGGTAAAAAAAAAAAATGAGAAAGATAAAAGCAGAGACAGAAAGAGATAGAGATAAAGACAAAGAGATTGAGGCAACCAGGATACGCTAGATTAAGCTTTGGTAATAAATAGACCCCTAAATTTTAGTGGTTTAAACAAAAAAGATTTAGGGGCAGTTATTGTTAATACCAAGTGTCCATCACAAATTGGGGAAGGCCTTTTCCCATCTTATCTTTGTTCAGAAATACAGCCTGAATTGCCCAGAAGAGAAATAAGGTAAATTGTTCCCCAGTTCTTAAATGCTTCTGCTTACATTTCATTGGTCAAGGCAACTCATTTGGTCATGTCTAATTTTAAGGGACAAGATTCCTATAGATAGATAGATAGGTGGATTTTGGTTGGAGATGATTTAGTATTTACATCCAATACTTGGGACTGCCCCTGTTCTAGCATCATTTTCTAATAGTAGATTTGAAAAGTGTGTGCTTTATTTCTCTGTAGAGTGAAAAATCAAAAAATAAAATAAAACTACAATGAAATTTGAGAATAACTTGAAGAGTTAATCATGCTATAAATGTATTTCAATAACTGTCTTTTGCTGAAAAATATACTTACAGTGTTTTGTGGTGGTAAATCTAAGGCGTATAAACAATATAAATAAAAATATAAATATATGCTGGAAGAGATGGTATAGAAGTAGCAATCCAACAGTTCTCTTCTGTAATGTAAATAGAAGTTTGCCAGCCTTTCAGCAATGTAATCATTGTTTTTCAATGCTTCTATTAGTGCTCTGTAAATTTATTAATACATTTCTACAATATTTAAGAACTTGTTCTTTAGAGATACATATTTTTTGACCTTTACTGTGGTAAACATTAAGCTTTATTTTTGCCTTCAACGCTAGGATCTTGTAATGTGAAGAAAAAGTTGTATAGTGTTAGAAAAAATAGATTTAGAATGCATAAAGTTAATAAAATGTTCCAAAAAGTATCACTACCAAATAAAAAATGTTAAGACTTTTAGGATCTTTTTTTTTTAAATTGAACCACATATGAATAATGAAGTAACAGATTTCAGACAGTAAAAATACATCCTTGATCAAATCTTATTCACTTACTATTGCTTGCTAGAAACAAAAATAGGGTAATTATCTCAGATTTCAAAAGCAAAAAGCAACAGTGAAAAGTGAAAAATTCTTCACACCAGTTTTCCAGAATTCATTATCCATGTTTAAAACACACACACACACACACACACACACACACACACACACACAGACACAGACACATGCACATACACAGGATTTACACATTCAGAGTAGAAAAATTAAACTTTAAGCAGTGAGCATTTCTTGGTAATCGCATCTATGCTTATTTCAGCAAAGCAATCAAACAAAATTTGATGTTTTTGTAGCAAGCATTTCAAAATCAATTAATTTGACCAGGAGAAAAACCATTCGTACCAAACAAGAATTCTGAGTCTTTAATTTGATGGTAGCTCCGTCATGTGTGTTAGACAATTAATGTTAACAACACATGTTTCTAGGCTTTCAAGTCTTTTGGAACACTGAAGTGATCACTTTTTATTCTGTAACCCTCCCTCCCCCTATGCTAACTGTGTGATTTTGAAATCCAGTCCTTTCTTCGGAGCATCTGGCATAAATCTCCATCAGACACGAAGAAGGGGCAAATTCTATGGTCTGTATGAGAACAGCCTGACAGCTGCCTGTTTAATCCCCTGACAATGCAAAAATTTCTTCAAGGAGGGAATCCCACTTAACATGCAAACAGAGAGGCCCAATACATTTGGTCCTGTTCCATATTAGTGATATTAATTGGAATGTAATAAAACAACATTTTTTTCTTTTTCCGGAAAAGCAGTTAAAATTATAGAAAATGAAGTTTCTCATGTCAGCTTTTAGATTTACATAGTAAGTTTGGAATTGCGTTGCATATTGACAGAAGTCGGTATCTGACATACTGATGACTTTGAAAATACTGTAATGTAATAGTTTGCGAAAAACTTGAGGAATTTTTTTACTTGAGACCCGGAATGTAGGATGGATATGAGAAAGAAGAGAGATGTCAAGGATGGCCATAGATAATTTTTATGTTTTTATATTTGTGTTTTTACTTATTTCTTGTCCTTGAAGCACCCGATAGCTTTCACCAGATGATCCTTACCATCAGTGCTGAGATCTTGTTCATCTTTGTGATGCCAGACAGAACTGCGTTTACTAGAAACTTTCTATGGCTGTCTCCCAAAAAGTTATAGCTATTTGACCTCATATGACATATTCCATGACTCTAGTCTTTTTTAGTAATGCATTCCGGCAATTCACAAGTCTTAGAGCTATAAAGAAATGCTGCTAAATGGAAACTCAAAGAGAGAAAGGCAAATACTCTTTCCCATTTATTACTCTGGCATTCACTCCCAAACTGGCTGAATTATTTTACTCCCCACTATAGTCAGCACTCCTCCTTGCATTGACCATCATCCAAATTAGAGAGGAGCCTGATCTGAAATTACTCTAATGGCTCTATTATTTGTCTTTGTGGAAAAAAAAACCTGGAAAAGTTGATCATTTCTAGCTCCTTCTTTGTATTTCGAATCTGTAAAATGGAGTTGTAATTATGTGTCAGTTTAACCTATGACAACGGAGACAACCTTGGAACAATTAGAATTTCATTAGAATCACTATCAAAAGGAATCCTCTAATTACAAGTCTCATTCTTGTTTTACATTCTCCTCAGAATGTTTCAGAGTAATAACAGTTAATACCCATATTATTACCATCACCAGGGACTTTTTTAAGTGCTTTACAAATATTAATTCATTGTGTTAAGAACCTTGAGCACATTTTCAGATTTCCCTGATGGCCTGTTCTTGCTGTCAGAGCCCTGCTGCACTGGGTCTTCTATTCACTGTCAGATTCTGATGAACCTCTCTGCAAGGTTTCTTGAGAAAAGACCAGAGCCTGGATGACCACATGGATTTGCAAGAGAGCTATCTCTGCATGGGAATGAACCTTGACCAATAAGAGATTGAGTCATGAAGATAATTTCCCTCTTCCTTCTCCTTTTCCTGGCTATTTCTTATTCCATCCCTTCCAGGTATTGGCAGGTACAGAGAGAACATGCTTGCCAAGAGATCTTTGGTATCTAGGTGGCTTGCTGTGAAATCATGCCTAGGTTGATAAACATCACATCATTTTACCTCTTTTGTTACCTCAGTTTCCTTTTCCTTTCTCTCTTACCACCCTGGCTAGAAACACCAAAATAAAGGGTTAGCTCCTTAAATCTTCACTCTGGCTTTTCTTTCTAAGAATAAGGTGCTCATATAATCTGTAGAAAAATCCTACATGGTAGGTATTACGGTTTCACTCATTATAGAGATAAGAAAACAGAAACATAATAAAATGAAGTAACTTACAGAAGTTAACATAGATAGTCAACAGCAGACCATAATATCAGTTTGAGTCCACAGTATATGCTCTTAAACTAACACTGTATGATGTTCTGGATCACGAAGTCAGCTTCGAGTCAAACCTTTGCATCAGCTTCATCTCCACAATCACAAAGAATGTTTTGGTGAGAGCAGGAGAGAATAAAGAAATAACACTAAAGATAGTTTCCTTGGGTCCTGAACAATGCCATAGACAATGTGACAATTGACAATGCCATGTTCAATCTACTGTCTAATTGAAATATGATTGCCAATGTTAGTGTCTGCTAACACAGTGCTCCCATAGCTATAGAGCAGGGAAGTAGAATTTTTAATATTGTCAGTGCCAGAATTTCCTGAAAACAAAGTGGATAAATACATTCTGGGTTACTATATTCCTCTGAATAAGCCTCTGGAAGAAATCCTACATACATCTGTATGCTGCCTCAATAACTTAGAGCAAAGTATACTTTAATTTTAAATAGTAAATCCATCCACAATGGAGGTCTAAGTATTTGCTGATGATCATTCTCATCAATTTTTAACTATATGTCTTTGTATACTTAAACTTCCCTTTTAAAAATCAAACTTAATAAATCCTCAAGTTAACATAGCAGTGGATTCCCATTAACCAAACCTGAAAAACACTTATCATAATAAAATTGTAAAACATGGAAATGGATACTTGGTTATGAAAGTATAAAATTAATATTTGCTTACTGTGGTTTACAACTTGAAATGTCAACATTAAAAAGTTGAGAAATCCAAGCATTTGTTCCTAGTAATATTTTCTCACTTATAAACAATAATAAATCTGACAACCTACTTATTATTGCAGAATGGACTATGGTCTGCCTCAAGTACATGTAAACCATTCCATTCATTTCAAAAAAATCAATTATAGTTCCTTCAGGAAATTGTAAGGGAGTCTCAAAACCAAGTTGCATTTTTTTATGAGTTCCAACTCCAAACTCCGTGTTCTTCAGACCCATAAGCTAAATATTATTCTTTGAATCCTCAACCCTCTACTTCCCACATTCAAAACATCGGACCAATTCTTTCTTTACAACATTTTCTCAATTTTAATGTTTTTTTTCCATTCTCATAGCTTCAAAGCTGGGCACATACTGTTTTCTGGTTATAATTCAACCAATATGGCCCTGCACATTGTGGAAGCTGTACGGCAGTTTAGGGAGAAGCATTTCCATTACAATCTGAATTGCATCACTTCCCAGTCGTGATGCAATTCACATTACCCTACAATCACAATTCTTCATTTGATCAAGGATATCTCTTCACAGCCAACTGGCTTAATCAAATTTTTAAATTGTTCTCATATGGTCTCCATTCTATCTAAAGCACTACACTTCTGTTGATCTTCAGTATCTGTTATGCAAATCCTTCAATAAAGAGTGAAATTAGTAGACAGAATAATGCCATTATTACATTGATTTGAGTGTTTCTTTTTGGAGGATAATTTTGGGTTTCCTTTAGGTACACTTAAAAAATTTCCCACCAAATTATAATAAGCACAATGTATTAATATTAGACAGGATTCTCTAAAGAAACAGAACTAACAGCATATATGCATGTGTGTGTGTACATATGTGTGTATGTGTAGAGTCAGAGAGAGACAGAGATTGATAATTTAGCATTAGCATACCTTATTTATTGCAGATATTTCGCTTCTAACAAATTGAAGATTTGTGGCCACTCAACATCAAGTTAGTATATCAGCACAATTTTTTCAACAGCATATTCTCACTTCACGTCTCTGTGTCATATTTTGATAATTCTTGCAATATTTCAAAATTTCTCAATTTGATATCTGTTCATATAGCTTGGGTATTCGTTCCCTCCAAATCTCACATCGAACTTGGATCCCTAGTGTTGCAGATGTGGCCTAGAAGGAGGTGTTTGGGTCATGGGCACAGATCCTTCATGAATGGCTTGAGGCCTTAGTGAGTGAGTTCTTCCTCTATTGTTTCACATAAGGGCTGGTTGTCTCAAAAGGTGTGGCACCCCTTCGCTCTTGCTCCCTCTCTCACCATGTGACATACCTGCTCTCCCTTTGTTTTCTGCCATGATTGGAAGCTTCCTGAGGTCCACACCAGAAAGAGATGCTGGTGCCATGATTCTTGTACAGCCTGCAGAACCGTGAGCAGAATAAAACTCTTTCCCTCATAAATGACTCAGCTTTACATATTCTTTTATAGCAACACAAAACAAAGACATCGTTTGTAGTGATCTGTGAGCAATGACCTTTAATGTTAGTATTATAATTGTTTGGGGGTACCACAAACCACAACCATACAAGAGGGCAAACTTAATGAATATATATGTATGTTTGGACTGCTCCATCAACTGTCCTTTGCTCTGTCTCTCTCCCTCTCCTTGGGCCTCCCTGTTCCCCGTGACACACAATATTGGAATCAGGCCAACGATGAGCTCTAAATGTTGAAGAATCAAACAACTCTCACTTTAAATAAAAAACCAGAAATGATTAAGCTTAATGAGGAAGTATGTCAAAAACAGAGACAGGCCAAAAGTTAGCCCTCTTCTAGCAAATAGTTGGCCAAGTTGTAAATATAAAGGAAAAGTTTTTCAAGGAAATTAAAAGTGATAAACATGGTGAGAAGAAATCTAAACAGTCTTATTTCTGATATGGAGAAAGTTGTAGCGATTTGGATAGATCAATGCAGCTACAACATTCTCTTGAGCCAAAGCCTAATTCAGAGCAAAGTCCTAACTCTTTTCAATTCTGTGTAGACTGAGAGGGGTGAGGAAACTGCACAAGGAAAGTTTGAAGCTAGCAGTTGATTCATGAGGTTTAAGGAAACAAGCCGTCTCCAGAACTTGAAAGTGCAAAATGAAGCCACAAGTGCTGATGAAAAGCAGCAGTCAGTCATCCAGAAGATCTAGCTAAGATCGTTGACAAAGGTTACTACATTAGCAAAAGAGTCCCGATGTAGATGAAATAGCCTTCTGTTGGAAGAAGATGTCATCTAGGACTTTAATAGCTAGAAAGGAAAAGTCGATGCCTGGCTTCAGAGCTTTGAAAGACAGGCTGACTCTCTTGTTAGGGGCTAATGCAGCTGGGAAGTTTAAGTTGAAGGCGATGCTCATTTACCATTCTGAAAGTCATGAGGCCCTTAAGAATTATACTAAATCTACTCTGCCTGTGATCTATAAATGAAACAACAAAGGTTGTATGACAGTATACCTGTTTATAGCATGGTCTACTGAATATTTTAAGCCCACAGTTGAGACCTACTGCTCAGAGAAAAATAAAATAAAAGATTCTTTTCAAAGTATTAGTATGCATTGATGACATACCTAGTCACCCAAGATCTCTGATGAGATGTAAAAAAAGGTTAATGTTTGAATGCCTGCTAACACAGCACCCTTTCTGCAGCTTATGAATCAAGGAGTAATTTGAACTTGCAAGTCTCATTATTTAAGAAATATATTTTGTGAAGCTATAATTGCCATAGATGGTGATTGCTGTAATGGATTGGGGCAAAATAAATTACAAGCCTTCTGGAATGAATTCACAATTTTTGAAACCATTAAGAACATTTGTGATTCATGGGAGGAGATAAAAAGTATCAACATTTACTGGAGTTTGAAAAAAGTTTATTCCAACCCTCATAGATGACTTTGAGGGGTTCAAGACTTCAGTGGAGGAAGTAACTGCAGATATGGTGGAAATAGCAAGAGAACTGAATTAGGAGCAGAGCCTGAAATGGGACTAAAATGCTGCAATTTCATGATCAAACGTGAACAAATGAGGAATTGTTTCTTATGGATAAGCAAAGTACGTTGTTTCTCAAGATAGAATCTACTCCTGGTGAAGAAACTGTGAACATTATAAAAATGACAAGAAAATATTTAAAATATTACATCAATTTAGTTGATAAAAAACAGTGACTGGGTTTGACAGGATTGACTCCAATTTGGAAAGAAGTTTTACCGTGAATAAAATGCTATCAAACTGCATTACACACATACTACAAAGAAATCATTTGGGAAAGGAAAAGTCAGTCAATGTGGCATACTTCACAATTGTCTTATCTTTAGAAATTGCTACAGCCACCCAGCCTTCAGCAACCATCACCTTGATCAATCAGCAGCCATCAATATTCAAGCAAGACCCTCCCCCTGCAAAAGGATCACAACTCACTGAAGCCTCAATGATTGTTAGCATCTTTTACAGTTTTTGAATTAAAGTATGTAGATTGCCTTTTTAGACACAATGCTATTACACACTTAATATGCTACAAGATAGTGTAAGCATTAACTTTTGCATGCCCTGGGAAATAAGAGAAAATATGTGACTGACTTTACTGTGATATTCACTTTATTGTTGCGGTCTGGAACCAAATCTGCAATTTCTCTGAGTATGCCTATATGAGGAATTGGGCCACGTGATTATGTAGATTCGAGAATCCAAAATCTGCTGTGTGGTCATCAGGCTGCAAACCCAAAAACTCAATGCTGCAGATGAAGTCTAAGCACAGTGTGCTGGAGAACTTTCTCTTGCTCAAAGAGGCTAGTCTTTTTATCCTACTCAGACCATCAGCTGATTGAATAAGGTCCACCCACATTATAAAGGATGAGATTTTACTCAAATTTCACTAATTTAAAGGTTGATCTCATCCAAAACACCCTCCAGGTTGACACATAAAATTAACCATCACACATAATAAATGTGCCTGTTACTGCTTTTTATTTATTTTTTCCCTTCAAGTAACAGTAGACAGCACTCATGCTCTGTTTGACAGCGATTCGTTACCAGCCCTGTGTTGCAGGTGTTTAAGAAATAAATTAGGCTGGCAAAAATAATTTTGCATGGCATAATAAAAAGTATAATGGGTTAATAAAAAGTAATCTTTATGATTTGTTTATATGCCACATCCTCAGAATTCAATGGGACTCACAAAAAATAATACATAAAACAACATCCCCGTTTCTTAGGCTCAATGTCACATTTTTAGTATAATTTTTTTTTTTGTAATTTGCAATTAAGGTATAGGGGAGGCTTAGAATAGAGTCAGACTGCTTAGGATTAAATCCTCATCTGATGTATTAGAAGCTGGGTTATTGCAGGCAAGTCACTTAATCTCTCTGTTTCTTAATTTTCTCAGCTATAAAATAATATTAATAGAACCATCTTCATGGGTAGTTAGAGAAATTAACTAAGTCAATATTTGTAAAGTGGTTAGAAGAGTGCCTGGCTATTGGTAAGTGCTATATGTGTGTGTTTTTTTTTAATTAAGAAGAAATAAATAAAATAATTGTCCCACCTTAAGCAAGGGTCTTTTCATCTGCTGTGAATTGACTTTGAAGAAATTCAAAATCACAGTGACCATTTTAACTTATTAAAATTTTCAAATTCATTTAAACTTTTTACATACGTAAAAAACAGTGAGCTTGAAAATGTTTGGATAGTATACGTTCTTCAATAGTTACTCTTGTTTGTATGAGCAGGATAATGGTAGTTCTCTCTAGTAGAGAAATAAAGTTGTCTGTGTCTTTAAGACACATTAGTGTACAAACAATAAGCAGACAGTCTAATCTCTTTGGTAAGGAAAGAGTCAGCACGTTAGGTGAAGTGGAGTTGGTGGGAGTTAATTTAGGTGTTTGGTATTTTGAACACAAAATAGTTTTTTAACCAGTATTTTATTTTATTTTTTCAGTTTCCATCTGATAGATGTAATGATACATAAGCCGATATCCATGGAAAGTATTCCCAGAGGAAGGGTGGTGGTAAAGTTGGGTAATTTCTTCTTTTGCTGTGTTTGATACAGTATTGGATTATGATATTCAATCTCTGGTTTACCAAAGGCTATGCATGCCATTTATGTGCCCTAGGATGGGTAATAAATTAGGCCATTTCCAAGCATTTAGTCTAATAATTGTATTATGCTGCCCGAAGAACTTTGAGATGGTTCAAAAATTTGAATTTTGTTTTTAGATTTTTAATATCAAATGTACTCTTTAAAGCAACTCCTACAGATAAAGCACATCAACTGTGCTGGGTCAAAAGACAAGAAAACACATACCAATCTCCTTAGGCTGAGGTGGGCAAGCACACGTTGACTAACCAAGGAGATTTATGTGGCTTTGATATTTCAGTTGCATGCAACCTCTGTTTGATCAGCAATAGATGTTGATGTTCATTTCTAATTGCTGACTGGCTCTCCAGCTCTTGTACTGCAAGAGATAGGGTCAAAATGACCCAGAAGAGTAAAAACCTTACAGTGAGGAAGGCCAGCATTTCCACAAAAGCATATCCTCATCATGTTTATATCAGAAATTGGAGGCCCAATTCCACACAAAGTAGGGAATGTATGGGTATCTCAATACACAGAACTAACAAGAAAAGATCACAAGAGCATGATGTTACACTTGAAGAACTTTATTTTTTAACTGTAGTGAAATAAAAATGTGAGTAAGTTACCCTTCCATGCTCATGAAATATATGATGGTGTCATAACCCTGATACAGACAAATATCATATGTCCCTGCGAATGTGAGGATAGTTCAGGCAATAGGCAATGGCAATGATTTTACTCTTTCCTTATTATTGATAGAAATTTAAAAGGCATATTTTGTATTGATTCATAACAGTATATTAATATTTGATATTACTCTTTTAATTTATAGTTGCAACTGTAGGTTTGTAGACTTTCTACCTTATTTTTGAGA
Organism: Macaca thibetana thibetana; assembly: GCF_024542745.1. Lineage (NCBI taxonomy): Eukaryota > Metazoa > Chordata > Mammalia > Primates > Cercopithecidae > Macaca > Macaca thibetana. The sequence continues at coordinate 183,403,645 of NC_065579.1, read as the reverse complement.
TATGCAGATTTTAAATGTTTTATTTTAATTTATGTTTAATTTGTGGTTAAATGGCCCTTTCCTACCCTAAAGTTATAAATTATTTACCCAGGAGTCTTGCAGATAGTTACATGGTTGCATATTTTACATTTAAATCTAGTATTTGTTTTGGTGTAAACAATGAAAAAGTCCATATTTATTTTTAACACCATTTATCGTATGCCTCAATTTATCTTTACTAATTTTGTGTATAATTTTTATAATGTATTACATTTCCATTACACTTGAGTCTAATATATATGTCTCTCAATCAATTCCTATGTCACTTCCACACTGCTTTTTAATTTATGAAACTTTATAGCACATTCACTATCGATAGAACTAGGCCTCATATTTTTGTCTTTCCTATTATTTTCATATCAATTTTTAAATATTTATTCCTATAGATGTTCTTTCAAGTCATTGTTTTTATCATGTTAAATATGTCATAATGTTCAAGGTGTTGAAAAAATGCACTTGGGTGAATTTGATTGAAATTGATTGCATAGCACTTACAGGTTAAGTAAGGGAGAACTGACAAATTTCCATTTTTTCCTGTTTGAGAACTAAATACATCTGTCTCTTGCAGTCTTTCATCCATAAGAAGTTTCAGAGTTTTAGATGTATTTTCTCATATTGTTCTAGCATGTTTTCTATTATTAATAATATTTTCTTATTTTTATAATATTTTGATTGTGTTTATAGATAAAAAGCTACTGAATTTATATCTCAAATCATAAAATGAATTCATTAATAATAAAAAAAATCTTCATAGATTTATAAAGCAATAGTCCTGATATTTCATTTTCTCTGTGGATAATGTCTGGGGAACCCATACAAATAGAATCCTCGGGTTCATAGCAATGATTTCAAATTCCCCCAGCACTTAGAGGTCTACAGGTTTGTGAGCAACTAAATGATCAAGTTATTTAAATTCACTCTCCCTAGATGCACCTGTATTTCACATTGATACTAAGTCTTTGTAAAGTTTGTCAAAGTATAATTCAAATGAGTCATAGAATTTGGGAGCTAGATGAAACTATAAACATTATTGAGTCTAATCTATTAAATGTTTCTCATGCTTCAAAATTTATTGAAGTCTTAAAAAATATTGAAACATTTTATTTATTAAATGAAATATGATCATCATTCTTCCATTGCTCCAATTACTGGACATTGGTTGATTGTATTATCCTATTAGAATGTTGAGTAAATGGCCAGAGACCAACTGCGTGGCAGCTGCTCATTTTACAGTAACTATAAAGCTGATATCCAGAAAGAACCTGTTATGTCTGTAAGGCAACTGATCTTCTCAATGGTAGATCAGGGTCTCTGATTCCCCTGAGGTTGGGCAGGGAGCCCAGAAGAATTATTTATTAGTGTCAAAAAAGAGATTTCTTGGAGAAGTATGGGTAACAAACACAGTCCTTGATTCAGCACAGTTCCTCTACCAAGTTTCATAGTGGCAAAAATCATAAATCTTTCTTGCTTAAGTAACAGATGTATCACTGTTTTTTATATTTGTCAAACCAGGAATGAGTCAATTTCTATAGGTCCATAATCAAGAAATAAGTTAAATACCAAGGATGAGATCTACTGCCTAGGCAGTTTGTCAGGAATCAGGGGGAAAGGCTCATGTTTTTGTCACAGACTCCTTGATGGAACATATTAATAGTAGTCAACTACATTAAAAAAATAAACAGATGATATGTCATAACATCCACTGAAAAAGTCTAAACCTTCTTACAGAAGTTCTTATCAACTGAAAATGGAGTATTATCTCTTGTTGGCAGCTCGAAAGGCATGAGTCTATAAAAGTAACCTTCTCTTGTCCTTACTAGTATTTAATTTTTCAGCATAGCTTTATTTTAAGATTTATCTTACAATAAGAATCCCATGAGGTTAAAGTTAGCTATGTTACTATGTTTTTAACAAAGTGCGGTAAAGTTAATATCAGCACCATTTAGTCAGTTACCCAAGCTTCCCAATTCACTTCCTTAATGTGTGTTAAATTTTCAATCTCTTCAATGTCTTCTGTTCCAAAATGATAAAGTAAGATCTGCATATTTTAAACCCTCTGATATCCAGCAGTTACCTTATTCTGGCCTACCACTTGCTTGAGATGTGGCAGTCATGTTTACTGACTGTGGCAGGAAAAAAATGACGAACTTCCTTGAGGGACAGAATAGAGAGAAGTTCAAGGAGTATGATAAAGTCCATGGAGGCGGTTGATTGTAAATTGGAGGTGGTTGCTAATAAAGGCCATATCAAAGGCTTATTCTATGTATGCAGGTGAATGAATAAAATCAAGGGTTAGGAAAGCAATGAGGACTCTCTGACTACATGTCCAGACTATTGAGAACCACTCCTTCATATGCGTCTGATGACCTAATATGGTGCTTTGTCTTGTGTCTTTGCAGATGTGGTTTTCCATGGAAGACTTTTTCTCTCTGGCCAGCATACTGAACTCCTCTTCATATTTAAAACTGAACTCTGATAAGGCCTTCACTAACTCTTCTATTACTTCTTTCACCCAAAACCCTGATACTCTCTTCCTGTCAGAACATCAGCTAATACCTATGGGTAGTTTATATAGGAGATGGAAGAATGACCCCAAGAACCTGAAGACAATAAAATTAAGAGCTCCTTTCAAGAGCCAGCTGCTTACAGAGTCACAATGAAGAGTTAGAAACTTCTGGACTATGATAATTCCATATGAATCAAATTGCTGATATTAGCATATCTAAAGGACACTTCCAGGAGTAAAATAGCTATTAAGTTCAGGAAAGACAACAAGAAGTGTCTCTAAGGTATATGTTGGTAGTCTACATTTGGGTACTAATTGTTCAGTCAATACTTACTGAGTACCTATCTTAGTAGCAGCTATAAAAAAAAAATGGTGGGTGATTTAATTCATTTCAAATAAGATTTAGATTTAGGAAGGAGAAGGGGATGTGACAGGGACTTGAGATGCCGAGTTCCATTTCTGGAATTTGTTTTTATGTGCCTATGTGCCTCCAGGCATGTAAACAGAGATGCAAGGTAGACTGCCAAGCCTAGTGATATACATTTGGTGTTTATCAATGCACTGATGAATCTGTAAGTCTTATGAGTAGGTGAGATTGCCAGGGTGAGAATAGAAAAGGACAAGTGGCAGGCATTAGTGTTCTGATTTTAAGGGAAAAGAGCTCAGCTTATCACAATTGAGTATGTTAGCTGTTAGTTTGTCATATATGGCTTTTATTATTTTATTATATGTCAAGTTACATTTATTCTATACCCATTTTGTTGATAACTTATTTCATGAAAAGATATTACATTTTGTCAAATGCTTTGTCTGCATCTATTGACATGATCATATGATTTTTATTCTTCGTTCTACTAATGTGGTTATCATATTCTTTGATTTGTGTGTGTTAAATCATCCTTGCATCCCACGAATAAATACCACTTGATCATGATGTGTGATCCTTTTGGTGTGCTATTGTATTTCGTTTCACAGTAATTGTTTTTCAGAGTTTTTGCCAGGCAATTTTCTCTTTCTGTAGTGTCCTTGTCTGGCTTTGGCAGCAGGGTAAGGCTGGTCCTGTGAAATGAGTTTGGAAATGTTTCCACCTTATCAATGTTTTGGAAGAGTTGGAGAAATAGTGACAGTATTTCTTCTTTAAGTATTTTGTAGAATTTGACAATGAACCTATCAGGTCCTAGCTTTTCCTCACTGGGAGGTTTTAGATTATTGATACAATCTCCTTATCGTGATTGGTCTTGTTCCCTTTTCTATTTTCTCATGATTCAATTCTAGTAGATTCTATGATTTAGAAATTAGCCATTTCTTCTAGTTTACTCAGTTTGTTAATGTATAATTGTTCACAGCAGTCTTTTCTGAGCCTTCGTATTTACATGGTATCAGGTGTAATATCTGATACATATATAATACATACATGTATATATATCATATATAGTGTGTATATAAATATAATATGTGTGTGTGTGTGTGTGTATATATATATATATCCTGACAGTAAAAAGATCGGTGGTCAGCAGGGATTAGAGGGGAAGAGGGGATGGAAGTGTGAATAGCCAGAGTTCAGAGCATTTCCAGAGCAGTCAAAACATTCTCCATGACTAGGATAGTGGATATCGCTGTGCATTTGTTTTGCTGAAAGATCAAGTGAGATGAGAACTAAAAATTTTCTTTGAATGTTATAGCATGAAATCACCATTGACCTTACCAAGAGCTCTTGTGTTCAAGATATTCAATTAGAAAAAGTTGGGGAGTGAATAAGTAGTGCAGAAATGGAAAGAAAATGTATAGGCAACATTTTCAAGATAATAAGGGGAAAAAGAAAGCAAATTATGAAAGGAGTAATTTTTTTCTTTAAAGATAAGATTAGAAAGAAGGAATAATTTAAGTTTATTTAAAAGTCAGAAGTATAAGAAACCACAGTGCAGATGGTGAAAGGACTAGCACCAGAAAAAAAAGAAAAAAAAAAAAGGATGGGTATATCTATATATACTTTTGTAGGTTTAGTGTCACAAAATTGAGAGTTCCTGTCCAATTACTTGCATTTTCTCAGTAAAGTAAGAGGCAATATCTTCTGCTAATAGTGTATGTGAGTGTGAAAGCCTGTAGGAAAGAGTTTTGATAAGATGATGGCCATTGTACAAAACAGACAAAATGTCTTCCTTGGTATAATTTACAAAGATATTTATTAAAACAATGAACAAGAGGTTTTACATTGTATGACAAAAAAAAAGTGAAAATAGGAAAGAGTAGTACATCTATAATGAAAGGGTCATAAGGGCTGGAATTTCTGATTATAAGGATGAAAGTTTCTAGCGGGAATAGTGAGAAAGGAATTTGAGTGAAGAGGAATGCTTAAATCTCTGCCAAATTCTTCAGAGAGTAGCGGGGAGGGGGAGGGATTGACTAAAGTATCAGGAGAAGAGAAAATAGATAAGAAGAGATAAAAAGTGATAGAACATAATGGTGTAAATCTTGATGTAGAAAGTTTTACTAAACTCATCATAAATACAATGATTATGTAATAATCATCATGGAACTGCAATGGAAAGGAAAAAAAATGACACAGTTCTGTCTCCTGCCATCAGGGAAATAAGCTCAAAAGAGAAAGATGCAGAGGAAGTGGCGTCCTCAAAGAGGAGGTAAGTGTTAACTAAGGGAATGGAAGAAAAGTAGCTGGCACATGATTTGTGAGTCTTCGTTAAATTGAGTCCCAGTGATTTCTTGGACAAAAATGAGTATTGAGTCAGTGCATGGAGGACATATTTCAACCTGCTTGAGATGGCACTTGGCAAGCAATAGAGGTTCTATCAAAGACTAACCTGCTGGCACTACATCAGCATATGGTCCACCAGGTTGTGTGAAAATTGACAAAATGGAATCATACAAACTAGGGTCACCCAGCCATCTTTCCTTGCTCTGCTACTCTGCTAACAAAGCAATATTCTAATTAGGTGGCTACTTATACAGGTTTCTAACAGAGAGGGCATATGCTTGGAAAATAAATATGAATGTCTAACCTTCATATAATTATATTTCTTACTGGAAAATGAATTTTATATATATATATATGTTTTATACATTATTCTTTTGTGAACATTGCCAGAGTAAATCAGAAACCTCAGGGCATCAGTTCTGGAACACTGGAAGATTGAGACATGACCAGAGTTTTAGCCAACTCTGGATTGACTTTTATTACTGAAAACAATTCTATCAACACCGAATGTATCTATAGTCTGAAAGCCTCTGTAATAAAAATACCTCCATTGCCCTGAAAATAAACTGCAGTTTTATGTGTGTCTTGCTTACAAATCCGTGGTGTTTGGAAGACAGAAATGATGTGTTATTTGTTTTATATCTGGAGTATCTAGAACAGTGCCTAGTATGCGTGAAACAAATATGTAATAGTTTTTGAAACTAATTGAATAGTTACTCAAATGGTGACATTGCAGGAAAAGAAAGCTCTTTTCCACTGAACAAGATTATAATATTCATAAGCATCTAACAATTACTTTCCTTGAGATCTAAAGAGCAGGTTTCTTACATGGCAGAATGCACTGTGTGGTAGGGCTATGTGGCAGGTGGTTTTGTCTAACAGGTCTCTTTGGCAGGTTGTACTAAGTGGCTGATATATACAACATGTTGAACTATATGACAGATCATGTCACTATTCCTTTTGCGGAAGGGGGTCTTTAGATTTTTGAAATAGCTTGTCTTCTTGCCCCTTTAAACGGTGTGGTATGGGGGGGCACCATGATAATTTGCCCAGCTATTTCAGGGGATATCCTAAAACTTTTTTTAAAGTTTTAAGGAAACTATGGAAAGGAGAAAAATGACACAATTCTGCCTCCTGACCATCAGGGAAATAAGCTCAAAAGAGAAAGATGCAGAGGAAGTGGCGTCCTCAAAGAGGAGGTAAGTGTTAGCTAAGGGAATGCAAGAGGAATAGCTGGCACATGATTTGTGACTCTTCGTAAAATTGAGTCCCAGTGATTTCTTGGACAAAAATGAATATTGAGTCAGTGCACAGAGGACATGTTTCAACCTGCCATTTAAGGTTTGACACGAATTGTGTTAAATGGCAGGTCTAACACCGATTGTGTTTAAATGTGTCTGATCTTACGTAGTATGTGCTTAGAACAGAATACTTAATACATAAATGATTTTGATACTCAAGCTGCAAGCATTAAATAATTCTGTCCAATATTTTGGAGATTTCTCATTTGTATTACAACAAATGAGCACTTTCCAAGACAAGAAAAGAAATTTAAGAGGGATCTTTTTAGATCAAAATACTTTTATTTGGTCTGATTTCAAGTAAACTGTGAAGAACATATAGTTTTTTCTAAAGCTAATTTATAGGTTATTGAATTTTTTTTAGTGTTTACTTCCATTGTTTATCTTAACAAGTTTTTTAATAAGATGAAGACAAATGCAAAAGTCAGGAAATTGGGCAGATAACTAAAATTATCTTCATAAGACATAAAGTGATTGCTGACATTTGCCTTCCTCAGAGGCCAAACAGTCAACCAACAGTGTCCTTGGGAGCAGAGCTGAGTTTATAAACCTACGGCTAGAAACATGGAGATTCAAATCCGTATATGGAGATATTTCACAGAAGGAAGAAACAGGAATAAACTCTTGGGAAAGAAAGAATCAGACCCAGTTGGACAAAACAAAGAACTTTGTCAATCAGATAAGAATTGTGAGCCCCTCACACTTTGCGACCAAACCTGAGCTGGCATAAGATGCAGAGTTCTAGGGGGAAAAAAAGCATTCTTGTCTTTAGAAAACATGTCGTCCAGCATAGATGTAAGGGTGAAAGTGCCAAATTGAGCCATATACAACTACTAAGGAACAACCATGCACTAATCAATGAAATAATAAAAGCAATTTTAAAATGAGCTCAAAGAAGAGAGAAAATTATATATAGATTGGAGATCAAGATAGTCAAGATTCCTAACTACAATTAAATATAGCTATTGCAGAGAGAAGCTTGCCAAGGCTAAACCACTGCTTTTATACACTTTTGCAAGTTAATATATTTTTTTTGCCATTACTTAACTTACTTCCCCTAAATTTCTTAGAAAAATAATAAACACAGTGGAATTGGCTGTCATAACATGGACAGAGTTTGCTTTCAATGAAATTGTTTTCAGTTTTTTTTTCTGGGTTTTTGTTTGTTTGTTTGTTTGTTTGTTTTAACAGTCACCAAATCACCATCATTAAAACATTCTTGTCTTCTCCTTTTCTAGATGGGGCTATCATGTAGACATAATCCTAAATAAGATGAACTACCCATTAGATGAATGGCAATTTGTCAGTGATTTATTAACTAAGAATTGTGCACTCTCACCTTAAAACATAAATTTAAGTCATTGTTGTCTTTTTGCTTCACTTCACTGTAAATTTCTTTATGTTTTCTTTGCTGGACAATTTCTGAATTTGATTTATCCAATACTTTCAAAAACTCATATTAAAGACAAATTAGTAGATACTGAGCATAGCTCATAAAACATGTTTGAAAAATAATTTTTGAGAGATAGAAAAGCTTTTCGGTCAACCCTGCAGTTGGTTTTCAAAGGTCATTTTTTTTCAACCCAATTTCAGTTAGTCTTATAAAATGTGAGTTAATCATGTCCATCCAATTCCCAACATATCCTGATCCAGAAGCATGTGGAACTGGTGATAGGTACACAGAAAATAGCAAATACGCCTTTAGTTTCCTCCTGGTCATTCCACTTGATGAAGTCCAATTAATTTGAGAAGAATTTGGTCCTCTAGAGAAAATTTCAGTGACTATTGTAGTAAAAGACTATTGCCTCTGAGAAGGCAGGTTAGGAGAATAATCGGTGTTTATTTATACCATAAGGTAGATTTTGTAATGTCATTTTATTAGCGTTTTTAAAAATCATAAAAGGATGAAAATGCATTAGATAAATTTTAACAAAAATACCCCAAATTCAAAATAATTATAATCATTTTGTATTTAGATACTTAAAAATTGCTCTTCATGCTTTTTTCTTATAGAGTAACTTTTGTATCTCATGTTCAGTCAGGTATTCTTGGGAATACTGCAAAATCTCATGATTTATTTTGTTTTAACATTTTGAGATTAAAAACTTTCAGATGAGAAAAAAGCTATAAGTAGCATCATAAAATTATCTGAAATACAAGATCCTTTAGGTGAAACTTGACTGATGTTAGTATTTTATAATTAAAAAAACAGTATTTTTGCTACTCATTGAATTGAATTCACCTCCATAAAATTTGTAGCAAGCTATAACTATTAAAAAATAGCAAAGAGGTCTTTATTACAGGAAAATGCAGATACTCCCCCTCCTTTTTTTTTCAAATAAGTCAAGCTCGTTAAGGAAGTTAAAAACAGTTTCTTGTTTGTGGTTCTACTAACAGGTTTATGTAGGCTGAACATGGACTCTAATCCTGCTGATGGGCAGTGCACTTTTATTTTGCCTGGCTCTCCTGCCCCTGCCCTGCTGAAAACACACATGGCTGGACAAAACGCTTGAAAACACTGATCTCATTGTTATGGTCCCTAACTCTGGCCTTAGTGCAGTTAGATGATTGAGAAGCACAACATGCTTCACAGATGTGGAAACCGTGTAATTCTGGGCTTCCTCCAGGAAAGAATGATCTTTGATAGGCTGGAACTAAAGCTTTTCTAAAAGTATAAAATAACCGTGAATTTCCTATTACTATGGACAACTATTTCAGATATTCACAGCCAATTTAAGCATGGTGGCTAACAGCTGCTCATGATATTGCTGCCTTAGAGTATATATACCTTCTAGTGAGAGTGAGAGGTACATTCCTCACTCTCTTTTTTTTTTAGGAAATTATAACCATGTTATTTTCTTAAAAATACATATAGTACACTAGTTTACTTGTTTAGTTCTGAACATTTATATAAAACTTCTCTAAATAATGTCAGGAAACACTATATACTTAATTCACAAATGTTGGGATTTTGCCTCTAAATCACATCTAATATTTTAAGAATTTCTAAAAATTTAACACAAATTTGTCTTATTTACAAAGTTTGAAAAGTAGCTTTCTACTTTTTCTCAATTCAGCTAAGAAAAAATAACTTTGATGCTATAGGTCACTCTACCTAGAGATGCAAACCACATAAATTAGGGCATTTGTTCAATTTCCTTTTAATTGTTATCATTAATAGAACTTTAGTTCACAGAGAAAATCGAATACAACAAAAAAAGAAAGCACTATTATACATACTGTTAAAAATTTTGTTTCATTGAATACGTAACATTTTGACTATCTACATTCAAGCTCGCTCTCTCTCTTGACCTAGAGAAAACTTCTCTTATAAGCATATAAAGTTTTAGTATTAATTTAGATCTGTGAAATTGGCTTCAACTTGTGAAATATGAATGCTGTAGATAACAAAAGCATAGGATATAATGTTTTATACATGTTATCCAATAACAGCAGAAGATAATGATGTTGGAGGGGCAGGTAAAATTTAGGTGCAAGCTAAACTCTAATGTGAACTTCTGGAAATAGAAATCATGCAATAATATATATTTTTTTTCTCCTCAAACACATAAGTCTTTCAATGTGGAAATCAATTGCCTTGGCTTCAGGGGACAATTTGTACCCGTGGTTACTGTACATTGGAAAAATGCTTGTACACTTAAATAGATGACTAAGTCTACTTTTGTACCCTGTGAATCATTTTATATTCAGCACTTCAATTAATTATTCTTTTCATCCAATTAAGGGAAACTTATGAGAACTGGAGTACTGTATATACTTAGGTGGTCTTGTACTTGCGAGCCTTTTTCCTGGATTGCTTTGGGAACCTAGATTGATAAATTCAAAACTGTTATTGCATTTGTTTGGATGATCATATTTCCATATCACAATGAAAGACTATTATTGTTTTATAAAACATATCTATCTAATTATTAGCTACATGATGTAACAAAATGTTCAGCGCAAGCTTAGATTAACTATGGATACATTTCCAATTCATTTTAAAAGATGTATTTGGTTTAGTCTTGTGTTGTTTCTTTTTTTCTTATTGTTATACTTTAAGTTCTAGGATACATGTGCAGAATGCGCAGGTTTGTTACATAGGTATACATGTGCCATGGTGGTTTGCTGCACCCATCAACTCGTTATCTACATTACGTATTTCTCCTAATGCTATCCGTCCCCTAGATCCCCTCCCCCAACAGGACCCAGTGTGTGCCCATATGTTCTCATTGTTCATCTTCCACTTATGAGTGAGAACATGCAGTGTTTGGTTTTCTGTTCCTGTGTTAGTTTCCTGAGAATGATGGTGTCCAGTTTCATCCATGTCCCTGCAAAGGACATGAACTCCCTCTTTTTATGACTGCATAGTATTTCATGGTGTACATGTGCCACATTTTCTTTATCCAATCTAACGCTGATAGGCATTTGGGTTGGTTCCAAGTCTTTGCTATTGTGAATAGTGCTGCAATAAACATACATGTGCATATGTCTTTATAGTAGAATGATTTATAATCTTGTGGGTATATACCCAGTAATGGGATCACTGTGTTAAATGGTATTTCTAGTTCTAGATCCTTGAGGAATCGCCACACTGTCTTCCACAATGGTTGAACTAGTTTACAGTCCCACCAACAGTGTAAAAGAATTCCTATTTCTCCATATCCTCTCCAGCATCTATTGTTTCCTGACTTTTTAATGATTGCTATTCTAACTGGCATGAGATGGTATCTCTTTGTGGTTTTGATTTGCATTTCTCTAATGACCAGTGATGATGACCTTTTTTTTTTAATATGTTTTTTGACCACATAAATGTGTTCTATTGAGAAGTGTCTGTTCATATCCTTTGCCCAGTTACTGATGGTTTTTTTTTTCTTGTAAAGTTTTTTAAGTTCCTTGTAGATTCTGGATATTAGCTCTTTGACAGAAGGATAGATTGCAAAAATATTCTCTCGTTCTGTAGGTTACTTGTTCACTCTGATAATACTTTCTTTTGCTGTGCAGAAACTTCTTAGTTTAATTAGATCCCATTTGTCCATTATGACTTTTGTTGCAATTGCTTTTGGTGTTTTAGTCATGAAGTCTTTGCCCATGCCTAAGTCCTGAATGGTATTGCCTAGATTTTCTTTAGTGTTTTTATGGTTTTAGGTCTTATATTTAAATCTTTAATCCATCTTGAGTTGATTTTTGTATAAGGTGTAAGGAAGGGGTCCAGTTTCAGTTTTCTGCATATGGCTAGCCAGTTTTCTCAACACCATTTATTAAATAGGAAATCCTTTGCCCATTGCTTGTTTTTGTCACGTTTGTCGAAGATCAGATGGTTGTAGATGTGTGATGTTATTTCTGAGGTCTTTGTTCTGTTCCATTGGTCTATATATCTCTTTTGGTACCAATACCATGCTGTCCTGGTTACTGTAGTTTTGTAGTATAGTTTGTAGTCAGGTAGCATGATGCTTCCAGCTTTTTTCTTTTTGCTTAGGATTGTCTTGGCAATACAGGCTCTTTTTGGTTCCATATGAAATTTAAAATAGTTCTTTTTTTTCTAATTCTGTGAAGAACGTCAATGGTAGCTTGATGGGAATAGCATTGAATCTATAAATTACTTTGGGCAGTATGGCCATTTTCACAATATTGATTCTTCCTATCCATGAGCATAGAATATTTTTCCATTTGTTTGTTTCCTCTCTTATTTCGTTGAGCAGTGGTTTGTAGTTCTCCTTGAGGAGGACCTTCACATTCCTTATAAGTTGTATTCCCAGGTATTTTATTCTCTTTGTAGCAATTGTGAATGGCACTTTGCCCATGATTGGCTCTCTGTTGGTCTATTATGGGTGCATAGGAATGCTTGTGATTTTTGCACATTGATTTTAGTATCCTGAGACTTTGCTGAAGTTGTTTATCAGCTTAGGAGGTTTTGGGGCTGAGACGATGGGGTTTTCTAAATATACGTAATGTCATCTGCAACCATATATACTTTGATTTCCTCTCTTCGTATTTGAACACCCTTTGTTTCTTTGTCTTGACTGATTGCCCTGGCCAGAATTCCAATACTATGTTGAATAGGAATGGTGAAAGAGAACATCTTTGTGCTGGTTTTCAAAGGGAATGCATCCAGCTTTTGCCTACTCAGTATTATATTGGCTATGGATTTGTCATGAATAGCTCTTATTATTTTGAGATATGTTCCATCAATAACCAGTTTATTGAGTGGTTTTAGCATGAAGGGGTGTTGAATTTTATCGAAAACCTTTTCTGTATCTATTGAAATAATCATGTGGTTTTTGTCATCGGTTCTGTTTATGTGATGAATTTCATTTATTGATTTGCGTATGTTGAACCAGCCTTGCATCCCAGGGGTAAAGCCGACTTGACAGTGGTGGATAAGCTTTTTAATGTGCTGCTAGATTTGGTTTGCTGGTATTTTATTGAGGATTTTCACGTCAGTTTTCATCAGGTATATTGGTCTGAAATTTTCTTTTTTTGTTGTGTCTCTGCCAGGTTTTGGTATCAGCATGATGCTGGCCTCATAGAATGATTTAGGGAGGATTCCCTCTTTTTGTATTGTTTGGAATACTTTCAGAAGGAATGGTACCAGCTCCTCTTCGCACCTCTGGTAGAATTCAGCTGTGAATTTGTCTGGTCCTGGGCTTTTTTTGGTTGGTAGGCTATTAATGACTGCCTCAATTTCAGAACTTGTTATTGGTCTATTCAGGGATTCAACTTCTTCATGGTTTACTCTTGGGAGGGTGTATGTGTCCAGGAATTTATCCATTTCTTCTAGATTTCCTAGTTTATTTGTGTAAAGATGTTCATAGTATTCTCTGATGGTAGTTTGTATTTCTGTGGGATCAGTGGTGATCTCCCTTTTATCATTTTTTATTGTGTCTATTTGATTCTTCTCTTTTCTTCTTTATTAGTCTGGCTAGCGGTCTATTTTGTTAAACTTTTCAAAAAACCAGCTCCTGAATTCATTGATTTTTTAAAGAGTTTTTCGTGTCTCTATCTCCTTCAGTTCTGCTCTGGTCTTAGTTATTTCTTGTCTTCTGCTGGCTTTTCCATTTGTTTGCTCTTGTTTTCTATAGTCCTTTTAATTGCGATGTTAGGGTGTTGATTTTAGATCCTTCCCACTTTCTCCTGTGGGCATTTAATGCTATAAATTTCCCTGTAAACACTGCTTTAGCTGTGTCCCAGAGATTCTGGTACATTGTGTCTGTGTTCTCATTGCTTTCAAATAACTTTTTTATTTCTGCCTTAATTTTGTTATTTACCTGTAGTTCTGTGATTTTGAGTGAGTTTCCTAATTCTGAGTTCTAATTTGATTGCACTGTGCTCTGAGAGACTGTTTGTTGTAATTTCCATTCTTTTGCATTTGCTGAGGAGTGTTTCACTTTCAATTGTGTGGTCTATTTTAGAATAAGTGCTATGTGGTGCTGAGAAGAATGTACATTCTGTTGATTTGGGGTGGAGAGGTCTGTAAATGTCTATTAGGTCTGTTGGTCCGGAGCTGAGTTTAATTCCTGAGTACCCTTGTTAATTTTCTGTCTCATTGATCTGTCTAATATTGACAGTGGGGGTTAAAGTTTCCCATTATTATTGTGTGGGAGTCCAGGTCTCTTTGTAGGTCTCTAAGAACTTGATTTATAAATCTGGGTTATCCTGTATTGGGTGCATATATACTTAGGATAGTTAGATCTTCTTGTTGCATTGATCCCATTTTTTTACGATTATGTAATGCCATTCTTTGTCTTTTTTTTTATCTTTGTTGCTTTAAAGTCTGTTTTATCAGAGACTAGGTTTGCAACCTCAGCTTTTTTTTTTTCTGCTTTCCATTTTCTTGATAAATCTTTCTCCATTCCTTTATTTTGAGTTGATCTGTGTCTTTGCATGTGAGATGGGTCTCCTGAATACAGCACAACAATGGGTCCTGATTCTTTATCCAATTTGCCAGTCTGTGCCTTTTAATTGGGGCATTTAGCCCGTTTACATTTAAGGTTAATATTTTTACGTGTAAATCTGATCCCGTCATTATGATGCTAACTGGTTATTTTGCCCATTAGTTGATGCAGTTTCTTCATGGTGTTGATGATCTTTACATTTTGTTTTGTTTTTGCAGTGGCTGGTACTAGTTTTTCTTTTCCATATTTAGTGTTTCCTTCAGGAACTCTTTTAAGGCAGGCCTGGTAGCGACAAAATTCCTCAGCATTGTTTATAAAGGATTTTATTTCTCCTTCACTTATGATGCTTAGTTTGGCAAATATGAAATTCTGGGTTGAAAATTATTTTCTTTAAGAATGCTGAATATTGGCCCCCACTCTCTTCTGGCTTGTAGGGTTTCTGCAGATAGATCCACTGTTGGTTTGATGGGCTTCCCTTTTTGGGTAACCCAACTTTTCTCTCTGGCTGCCCTTAACAATTTTTCCTTCATTTCAACCTTGGTGAATCTGATGACTTTTTGTCTTGGGGTTGCTTTTCTCAAGGAGTATCTTTGTGGTTTTCTCTGTATTTCCTGAATTTGAATGTTGGCCTGTTTTGCTAGATTGAAGAAGTTCTTCTGGATAATATCCTAAAGTGTGTTTCCCAACTTGGTTGCATTCTCCCTGTCATATTCAGGTACACCAGTCAAACATAGGTTTGGTCTTTTCACATAGTTCCTTATTTCTTGGAGACTTTGTTCATTCCTTTTTATTTTTTCTTCTCTAATCTTGTCTTCACACTTTATTTCATTAAATTGATCTTCAATCTCTGATTTTCTTCTGCTTCATCAATTTGGCTATTGATACTTAAGTATTTTTCACGAAGTTCTCACGCTGTGTTTTTCAGCTCCTTCAGATCATTTATGTTCTTCTCTACATTGTTTATTCTATTAGCACTTCCTCTAACCTTTTATCAAGGCTCTCTAACATTTTATTATGTTTCCTTGCATTGGGTTACAACATGCTCCTTTAGCTCAGAGGAGTTTGTTATTACCCACCTTCTGAAGCCTACTACTGTCAGTTCATCTGACTCATTCTCCATCAGTTTTGTTCCCTTGCTGTCAAAGAGTTGTGATCCTTTAGAGAAGAAGAGGCTTTCTGTTTTTTGCAATTTTCAGCCTTTTTGCACTGTTTTTTCCTTAACCTTGTGGATGTATCTACCTTTGGTCTTTGATGTTGGTGACCTTAGGATGGAGTTTTTGTGGGGTCTTCCTTTTTGTTCATGTTGATGCTATTGTTTTCTATTGGTTAGTTTTCCTTCTAACAGTTAGGCCTCTCTTCTGCAGGTCTGCTGGATTTTGCTAAGGGGTCCACTCCAGATCCTGTTTGCCTGGGTATCTCCAGCAGAGGCTGTAGAATAGCAAAGATTGCTGCCTGCTTCTTCCTCTGAAAGCTTTTTCCCAGAGGGGTACCTGCCAGCAGGCAGCAACGTTTAAGTCTGCTGAAGCTGAACTCATAACCACCCCTTTGCCCAGGTGCTCTGCCCTTGGGAAATGGGAGTTTTATCTATAAGCCCCTGACTGAGGCTGCTGCCTTTCTTTAAGAGATGCCCTGCCTAGAGAGGAGGAATCTAGAGAGGCATTCTGGCTACAGAGGCTTTGCCCAGCTGTGGTAGGCTTAACTTAGTCCATACTTCCAGGTGGCTTTGTTTACACTCAGCTGGACATGCAGAAATCATCCACCTTCTGCATTGATCTCACTAGAAGCTGCAGACAGGAGCTGTTCCTATTTGGCCATCTTGCCTAGGAATCCTCATGTTGTTTCTTAAAGGAGGAGACCTAGTAATAAAAAGAGGAATGCCTTTTAAAGATATTAACAATGATGGTTGATAGAAAAGATAAGTTATTGAGAAATGTGTTTACATTTTAATTTTAAAAATCATTACTGTTGTAATCAATATAGAATTGTATGTTTTACAGAAAAATGTTAATGCACATCAGTGTTATTAAAACTCATTTGTAGTGCAGCAAACCAACATGGCACATGTATACCTGTGTCTCAAACCTGCACGTTGTGCATATGTACCCTAGAACTTAAAGTATAATAATAAAAATAAAATAAAAAAATAAAAATAAAAAATCTTGAAATAGAAAAACCAAAACAAAAACAAAAAACTCATTTGTACTTCTCCAAAAATAATTTTCTCTTTGTCTTGAGGAGTATTTAACTTCATGGTATCTGATTTTTAACTCACCTCAAATTTAACTTTGAATCTTGGAAATAAAATTCAACTATATTTTTATATTTCTAAAGTATATTAATGATTAACATTGCCTTATTTTGATATATTCTTCATGATTATATTTACATACAAAATTCTAAAACTACTTAGAACTACAAAAAATGTGTTTATTTATTCAAATACTTGGATTCATTCCTCTTCAAATATATTAAATTAATATATAATAGGCAATCTCAAACTTTTTAAACATTTGTAACTGAGCCTAAATAAGCATAGTTTTGTGTTTATGTTTTCTCTGGTAAATGAATAAAATAAAGTCTTTGCAAAGTTATAAATTCAAATACTTCAAAAGGGATCATAATGGAAAATGCTACCTTCCCACACCAATATAGTAACTAATCTTTAAATAATATAGTGTTTCCTATGGACCAGATATTAATCTAAGTCTTCTGTGTATATACATATGTACATTAATTTTCACCACATCCTCATATGGGAGGTAGTATTATTGTTTTCACGTTACAGATTAGGAAACTGAAGCAAAAAGTATAAGGTCATTTGTCCAAAGCTGCATGGTTAGTAAGGGTCAAGGTCAGAATTTATAATCAGTACTCCTACTCCAGAGGCCATGTTCTTGGTCAATACTTTGTTCTCTTTCTCTGTCTCTGAGCACTATATTCCTGATGTGACTAGTGAATTTCTTCATCAGAAAATAATCACCGTATATTTCGTAAATCAGATGGGTTAAAAGAGTGGATTTTTTGGCTATGTTTTTTATTAGAAAACAAGTCAGCAGAAGGTCATGCTGTGAAGGATGGATGTGTGTCTGCACATTTGTCTGCTTTTCACTGTAATGAAATTTATTTGCTCACAGTAGTTACCTTTCTCTTTATGACCATCACTCTGTTAATTATTCTCACAAAAGTAAAAGGGATTAAAACATTAAAAGGTCACCAAATTCTCTTGCATGGCCCTTTCAAATGTGTCTCTCAGGGCTTGGATTAAGACCTTCTCCTCTTCTACTATGACAATGCTCTTCAAGACAGACTTCAAAATAAGGAGAGGAAGCATTTAAAAACTCATGGTGGATATTTTTGTGTGGAGAAAGAGAAGGAATAAAAGGAGAAAGATCCAGGGGAACAAGGAACAAAACATTGCAGTGGTTGTTTAAGTAATCTGAATTCCATTAATCACCAAGCATTGTAGAAATAAAATGTTTTAGAGTGTTGACCGGGCATTCATGTATTTGTTAACTAACAAGATGAACATACCTTTCATATGGGGGCCCTTTGAATTTCCCTCCTAATTTAAATTGAAGCTGTGACACATGGTTCCGTTCCAACAAATGTGACCTTCCCCCAGCCCTCAGAATCTAAGCGATGAATCTCTTGGTTTAAAAAGAAGAAAAGTAATAATAAAATCTTTATAAGATATTATAATCTATTTGCTTCTTTGTTAAGGAATAGTGACAGTCATTTTACAGATTGGATACTGATCAGAAAAGTTTTCAAATTTGCTTTGCATTCAGTTTCAGACCAGGACAACAGCTATCAATTATTAATTTGATTTGGGTGCACTTCATCTGATAAAAATCTAAAATGTTGATTTAGACTGCATTTTGAATATCTCAATACATCTCTAAACTATGGAAACTCATCTAATGGCTAAACACTGCCTATTGAGGTGGGCTAAAATTTATATTTCTATTCAAGTTAATCCTTTCTTATTA
Organism: Macaca thibetana thibetana; assembly: GCF_024542745.1. Classification (NCBI taxonomy): domain Eukaryota; kingdom Metazoa; phylum Chordata; class Mammalia; order Primates; family Cercopithecidae; genus Macaca; species Macaca thibetana. The sequence continues at coordinate 183,385,202 of NC_065579.1, read as the reverse complement.
ATATAGGAACCAGGGCTGTGTGAGTGTTGTCCTAGTAAAATCAAGTCAACCGATAGTCATTTCATACGTTGTAGGCATTGTAGGGAATACTAGAGGGGGAAAAAAAAGACACCTGCACAATCTAATTAGAAAGGCAACATAAATGTTCCTCTAAATTTTAAGACAATATATTATCAAGTAATAGATTGTCTTATACAAATATAAGTACTTCTAGAAATGGAATGTTTGAAATACCTCTTTTTTTTTTTTTTTAATTGAGCCTGAGTTTCACTTCCTGGGTTCAAGTGATTCTCCCGAATAGCTGGACTACATGTGTACACCACAATGCCTGGCTAACTTTTGTATTTTTAGTATAGAAGGGATTTCATCAGGTTGGCCAGGCTGGTCTCAAATTCCTGGCAGGTGATCCTCCTGCCTCAGCCTCCCAAAGTGCTGGGATTACAAGAGTGAGCCACCACGCCTGGCCTTGAAATATCTCTGAGGTTGAATCATTAATAAAGTTTTTGTGAAGAAAATTGTTCTAAAAAATTGCATATGACATTATGTTGCAGAAAAATAAGGAAGAGACTGCAAGGTGAAGTGGAAAAGTTAGTTCTGGGATAGTGGAAGAAGAAAACAAGGGAGAAGAGGCAATGACAGAAGTTAACTTCCATTGTAGTATGGTACACAGCATTGCTCATGACTGAAGGTTTGCTTCCAGCCTCCCACTCTGCCCCAATTCGTATGTTGGAGCTTAATTCCCAATGAGATACTATTTGGAGATAGGACTTTTGGAGGTGATTAGGTCATGAAGGTGGATTCCTCGTGGTGAAATTAGTGCTCTTATAAAAAGAGACACAAGAGAGTTTGCTTCCTCTCCCTGCTCTCCACCATGTGAGGCTACAAGGAGCGAGGAGCTGGCTACAAATCAAGAAGTGGGCCCTCACCAGACACTGCATCTGCGGCACCTTGATCTTCAACTTCCCAGCTTCTAGACTGAGAAATATATCTGTGTTGTTTAAACTGCACCATTTATGGTAGTTTACTGTGGAAGCCAAAACGAAGATAAATATGTTGAGAGTCACCCGTCGATGATCTGGACTGTCTGATGGTGCTAAGAATCTACCTCTCAAAAAGCTTTTACTCCTAACGTCCTAAGTAAAGACATGCTATATTCAAGTTATTTGTTTGGGTGTTTCAGGGAAGATTACTCTCTTTACTGCCTTAGAGATTTCCATTTTTCAGGTCACCATCAGCATCATGCTTTTCCTGCTCTGCTATACTTCTGAGCCTCTCATTGTTTGACGGGCAGACCCAGTCCATGAGACTGCCCTTGTCCTAGGCTGGACAGAGTCATGCCTTCCATGTGACAGTGTGTCATGTAGACCAAGCAGTGTGTAGACACTTACTTGAGGTTCAGGTGTTTCCATGGAAACCAGGTTGCATGCTTAGGCACAACAGGTGCAGTCTCTTGATATGTAAACTTATTATTATCTTCCTACCACAACCTCATCCCCTATCCAAGTCCCCTTATCTCTCAGGGACTACACAACTTTAATTCTACTTTCCAGACAACTATGAGGAAAAGTTTAAGCTGTTAAAAAAAAAAAAAAAAAAAAAAAAAGAGTTGAGCTGCTGTATCTTTGTATTGAAATACAAACAACTCAAAACTCAAACAGGAAAAAAAAAGTTTTTTTCTTTATATTTTGTAATTGATTAATTACAGGAAGGGAGCAAGCATTATTCAATGTAAAAGAACATGTTCCACCTGTGCCTCCAATATTTCTCTACTTTTATGGAGAATGTGGCTTTTATGATCTGTAAATCCCATCCCTCCTAAGTAAGCCATGACCCTTTGGCTGCCCCATCTCCAAGATCCTAGAAGAAACCAATCTGATACAATTGTAAACTTAAAGTTATATCTCCTTGGAGTACATCCTAACCCAGATATGAAATATCCTTATGATTTTCTAAACTCCAAAATACCACCTAGAGCAAGACACAAATAATAAAATTTAAGAGAGAATATTGCTCAGATCTTTATCTTGAGTGGTTACCTTGGCACATGCTCTCTCTCTTTGTTTTAAGTAATTTTTTTCTGGTTGCATAATACAAAGTCATGTATTAACGAAATTTCAAATTGCCACAGGTTTTCGAATCTTGTAGTAGCTTGTTGGCAAAGAGATATAGCAGAGAGGCTACTGTGTTTTCATTGTAAAAAGAATCTCTGAAGAGGGAATATTAACCAAAAGGAAAATATAATAATGGTGTGGGAATAAAATAAATTTTTGTTATCTTGTCTTAAAAATAATTGTTATTTTGTTGAATTATAAGATATCTTTCACCGTAGCTTAGTGGGGTTATCACAGGAGAGGAAAAAGGCTTAAGAGCAAGAAAACAAAACTTATATTTTTAGGAGAGCATTCATTTAGATCACACGACATATTGGCATATAAATCAGTTCCTACCAAACGAGTCCATTGAGATGACGGTACTTATTTGTTGAAATCAGTGTTGTTTTGAAACTCAATGTTGCATTTACAGTCCACTTAAAAAGTAGAATAATTTATTAGTCCTACTTTTATACCCTAAACTAACACTTCTTTTTTTTTAAAAAAAAAAAGCCATAGTATTCATTCTATTTATATATTAGTCTACTTTAAGAATGTGCACATTGTGAATAGTGCCGCAATAAACATACGTGTGCATGTGTCTTTATAGCAGCATGATTTATAATCCTTTGGGTATATACCCGGTAATGGGATGGCTGGGTCATATGGTACATCTAGTTCTAGATCTTTGAGGAATCGCCATACTGTCTTCCACAATGGTTGAACTAGTTTACAATCCCACCAACAGTGTAAAAGTGTTCCTATTTCTCCACATCCTCTCCAGCACCTGTTGTTTCCTGACTCTCACTCAGAGGTGGGAACTGAACAATGAGATCACTTGGACTCGGGAAGGGGAACATCACACACCGGGGCTTATCATGGGGAGGGGGGAGGGGAGGGATTGCATTGGGAGTTATACCTGATGTAAATGACAAGTTGATGGGTGCAGCACAGCAACATGGCACAAGTATACATATTGTAACAAACCTGCACGTTATGCACATGTACCCTAGAACTTAAAGTATAATAATAAATAAATAAATAAATAAATAAATAAATAAATAAATAAAAAAGAATGTGCACAAATGGGAGGAAACACCAATGGTAAAGATAAGGCAATGAAACCCAAGTCTACCCTCGTTTAGCCTTATTACGCTGGAGCTTCAACCAAATTGTATGAGCGATTCTCATTTTTCAGAAATGTTCGGCAATCTTTTTGTTTGTTTGTTTGTTTTTGGAGACAGGGTCTCACTCTGTTACCTAGGCTGGAGTGCAGTGGCACGATTACAGCTCACTGCAGCCATAATTTCCTGGACTTAAGTCCTCAACCTCCTGAATAGCTGGGACTACAGGCATGCACCACCACGCTTGGCTATTGTTTTTTTTATTTTTTTGTAGATATGATGTATTAGTCCAATCTTGTATTTCTGTAAATAAATACCTGAGGCTGTGTAATTTATAGATAAAAGAGGTTTAATTGTCTCACAGTTCTGTAGGCTATACAGGAAACATAGCAGCGTCTGCTTTTGGGGAGGCCTCAGGCAGCTTCCAATCATGGCAGAAGGCAAAGGGAGAATGCGTCATCTCACATGGCCACAGCAGGAGGAAAAGAGACAGGGGCAGGTGCTGCACACTTTTACACAATCAGATCTTATGAGAACTTACTATTGATGACAGCACCAAGGGGGTGGTGTTAAACCATGAGAAACTGCTTCCACAACCAAAGCACCTCTCACCAAGCCCCACTTCCAACATTGGGGATTAGAATTTTATACAAGATTTGGATCGGAACACAGATCCAAAACATAATAGATAGGAACTCACTAAGGCCGGGAGCGGTGGCTCAAGCCTGTAATCCCAGCACTTTGGGAGGCCGAGGCGGGCGGATCACAAGGTCAGGAGATCGAGACCACAGTGAAACCCCGTCTCTACTAAAAATACAAAAAAAAAATTAGCTGGGCGCGGTGGCGGGCGCCTGTAGTCCCAGCTACTCAGGAGGCTGAGGCAGGAGAATGGCGGGAACCCGGGAGGCGGAGCTTGCAGTGAGCCGAGATCGCGCCACTGCACTCCAGCCTGGGCAACAGCGTGAGACTCCGTCTCAAAAAAAAAAAAAAAAAAAAAAAAAAAAAAAAAAAGATAGGAACTCACTGTGTTAAACGGGCTGGTCCTGAAATCTTGGGCTTAAGCAATCCTCCCACCTCAGCCTCCCAAAGTGTTCTCCCAAAGTGTATATATTGAAGTCTTAAAACCCCATCCCTCAGAATATGACTATATTTGAAAAAAGAGCCATAAAAATAGTTACTACGTTAAAATGAGACAATATGATTTGTGTCTTGGTAGAAAGAGGAAATCTGGACACATGCAAGAAATACCAGGGATGCATGTACACAGAGGAGTGACCATGTGAGGACACAGTGGAGGGCAGCCAATTACAAGCCAAGGAGAGGGACCTCAGAAGCAACCAATCGCCTGACACCTTGATCTTGGACTTCTCAGCCTGTAGAACTGTGAAAAAATAAATTTATGTTGTTTAAGACACCTAGTACTTTTTTATGGCAGCCCTAGAAAACTAATACGTATGCATATGCAGAAAAAGCAAATCCTTATATAGGTATATATTCATTGGTATGTCATAGTTGTTAGAAACATGCCTCAGAAAATGTTCTACGAACTTTACATGCATTATTTCATTTAATCTTCAAAATAATATAGCAACAATGAGTTAGGTGCTATTTTAATGCCCATTTTACAAAGAGGAAATTCAGTCACAGAAGGTTTTAATAACCAGTCTCGCAGTTAGCCCAAAATCAGTGTTCAAACTCATAACCACCGTTCTCTAAAAGAAACTTTTAAAATTAAAAAAATAAACAAATAAATAAAAATTTAGTTTAGTAGGCATGTAGTGCAAAATATACACCAGTAAACCCAAAGCATGAAGTCCCAAAACTTTTGTGAAAAAGTGGGAAAATTCAAGTGATTTTAAACCTAATTTAGGCACACATGAGTGCATGTTACCAGATGTATTCTTATAAGAACATTTCAATGTTCATTTTCATGAGGAATGTGGATGACATGCAATTTTTAAAGCACTAAGAGTTGTTTTTAGGGCAGCCTAGCCTATAATTTTAGAGTCTCTTAGCACATCAGTTTCAAGTATCCATTGGGCAATTTCATGATCACAAACACAAAGTAGATATAACTCAGAAGATAATGAAAGCTAATAACTCCCTTGTCTGGTCCATGGCTAAAACGCTCAGATTTTCAACTTGGAAAATATTTCATTTTGCCCACATCATTTGGTGTAAGGATTTCAATAGATCAAATATCTAGATTATATTGGTTTAACAGAAACACAATTTGATAATTTGAAATGTGTTAATAAGTATCGATAGGACAGGCCCCCAAGTATATAAGAATTTAGAATGTTTAGCATTAATTACTTATAAACAAATGTATCTAATAAGATAGAAATAACATTTGAAGCTGTGAAAAATAGTTATTACCACATGCCAGTTACTTTTCTAGATTATAGATATAGAAATCAACAAGAAAAAATCATTTTCTGTATTTGTCACAAATATGAGAATAATGCCATCTCAAATTCATTTAATATTATTGCTTTTCCTTGAAATGACTTTTTTGATGAAACAGAAGGAAATGTTACCTGACGACCCAATAAATATAATCATAAATTGTAATTATTTATTTCTGCGACTGGCAGTATTTTCTCTTATTTATACAATCTTATTCTTTGTGTGTCTTAAAATCTAAACAATTGTACTTAGCACTTAATTATTTTCTCTAGCTATAACACTACTACATAACCATTATGGAAAATTCAAATGAGACAATTCCCACATATTATCCCTTCACCACTGAGGATTAGTATCAGATATTGACATATTGCATTTCAGTTTCATATTTGTATACATGAGTGTGTGCTCTCAAAGGTTGGTGCATGTATTTATTTATTCTTTTATTTAGTTACTGTGGCTAATGTGTATGGATAACAATTCTGTTTCAGAGCAACAGAAGGCAGAAACCGTAAACTCTGTATTCTGAGATTTAAAAAAACGTCTATTGATGGAGAGACCAGGAATCCAGATTTGGACATGCTAAGTTTGAGATGTGTATGAAACCTTCAAATGGAAATATGTTAAGCAGGAGCCAGATACTGAGTTGTGCAGTTCAGAAGAGAAGTCTTGTCCAGCTTTATTACATTTGGGAGTCAAAGGTATTTAAGACCGTGCGGTCACATAAAGCAGCAAAGAAATCAGTGTGGCTAGAAAACAAAAGACACCAGAGATGAGCCCTGAAGCACTTCAATATTAAAAGCATGAAAAGAAAAGGAAGGGCTGGCAAATCTGACAGAGAAGAAGAAAGTAGTGAGAGAGGAGAAAAAGAGACTGAGGTTGGAAAGTCAAGTAAACAAAATTTTTCTAAATTATACTACTAAAAGAGATAGTTTCAGCTTCATTAAATAGTGCTGATAGACCAAGTGAGGTGACAAGTGGGATCAGACTGTTGGATTTCAAATGAGGAGGACATTTCTTTATCCACTTGTAGATGGATGGGCATTTGGGTTGGTTCCACATTTTGGCAATTGCGAATTGTGCTGCTATAAACATGTGTGTGCAAGTATCTTTTTCGTATAATGACTTCTTTTCTTCTGGGTAAATACCCAGTAGTGGGATTGCTGGATCAAATGGTAGTTCTACTTTTAGTTATTTAAGGAATCTGCAAACTGTTTTCCATAGCGGTGGTACTAGTTTACATTCCCATCAGCAGTATAGAAGTGTTCTCTGTTCACCGAATGCACGATGCACCAAAATCTCACAATCACCACTAAAGAACTTACTCATATAACAAAACACAACCTGTTGTCCAATAACCTATGGAAATAATTTTTTAAAAAAACTAATACAAATAAATAAATAAATACAATGAGGAGGGCATTGGTAATCTTAATGAGAGCAGCTTCTATGGAGTATTGGGAAAGAAAAACCAACTGGAGTGGAATTAAGAGAAAAAGGGATAAGAACTGGAGAGTGTACAGGCTAGTCTGTCCTGGAGTTTTGAATAAGGTGACTAAAGAAATACATACAAGTGAACGGTGTGTCAGAAGGAGGTGAGAAATTGAGCCAAAATAATTTTTTCTTTTAAAATGATAAAAATAACATCTGGCCTAAATGCTAATTGAAATGATCCAAAGGGGAATAAAAAGTTGATGATGTAAGAAAAGGGAGAGAACTGTGATGCCGATAAGAAGAACGGAGAATCCTGCCATCAGTACATGAGGAGTTGAACTGTAGTGATAGGCAAGAGTGCAGAGTATGTGAGGGCAGACAAGGATAGGTAGCTGGTCATGATTAGTGAGAGCCTGAAATAATCCCTCAGATGTGAATCCACTAGAGATAGGATAGGATAGGTTCAGAAGGAGCAAGGCTAATATTCATGAATTTAAAGTGAGAACAATCAGGGGCCTTGTTTTCTACACTAAGGTTTAGCTGATTAAGTGTAAAATAAATGTAGGATAAATTTTGAATTTAGGTAGTATTGGCTAGTTTATCAAGTGTCCAAGAAAGTAAAATGAAGATTTTTAACATGAAATCATAGCCTCTTTCCTGTATTGCTGAATAGCTTTAAACTTATTATTTTAATGTTTATAAGTAAATATGAACAAAAACATATTGAAATATTTTCTAATTGTTGGAATATTTGTTTTCACTCATTATATATAATATTTCAATAATTATTGAATTTAAGAACCAAAATTGAAAATCAATTAAAAAAATAAATTACAAAGAGCTTCCAAAAGAATAACTGTTTTAATTATGATCTATTGTTATATAACAATTCATTCTCAACATTTAGTTGGTTTAAGAATCAACAGACTTTAATTTGTTTCTACTACTACAGTTTAGGAAGGACTTGTTGGGAATAGTTTATTTTGTACATGAACGTGCATTAACTAAAGTAACCTGGCTAGAAAAATTACTTCCAGAATGGCGTCACTCACATGACTGTTGCTGTTGGTTGCTGACTGTGAGCAAAGCTGGAGATATCTGAAAGATCAAAATTTATCTTAGAAATCATATTTCTCATGACACATATACACCACAGAATACTATGCAGCCATAGAAAATAATGAATTTATGTCCTTTGCAGGGACATGGATGAAGCTAGAAACCATCATTCTCAGCAAAATAACACAGAAACAGAAAATCAAACACTGCATGTTCTCATTCATAGGTGGGAGATGAACAATGAGAACACATGGACACAGGGAGGGGAACATCACACACTGGGGCCTGTCGGAGGGTGGGCGGGGGCAAGGGGAGGGAGAGCATTACGACAAATACCTAATGCATGTAGGGCTTAAAACCTAGATGACAGGTTGATGGGTGCAACAAACCACCATGGCACATGTATACCTATGTAACAAATCTGCACATGTATCCCAGAAATTAAAGAATAAAAAATAAAGAAATAAAGAAATCAGTATTTCTATGATGGCTATAAACTTTGATTAGATTGGAAGAATTTTTATATATTTCACTATTTTTCACCCCAATTTTTTTGAAACTTATGAATTAAACTTCTTTAATAATTAAGTTTTGCTTAAATTTTTTTGAAATTACTTTTCTGTTTTTTTAAGTTTACTTTGTTCTTTGACCAATTAATGTAAAGGTTTATTTAATTTAGTTTCATTCTACTTTGTAAGTCTATAATTTTTTTGGCATTTATCAGTCTCAACTTTTATATTTATTTATTGAAATCAGTTGATACTTTAATGAAGGTGTATGTGAAACATAGCAGGGACATTTTATAGACAATGAAACCAAAGCACCCCATCGAAAAGTGGACGAAGGATATGAACGGATACGTCTCAAAAGAAGACATTTATGCAGCCCACAAACATGAAAAAAGCACATCATAACTGATCATTAGATAAATGCGAATCAAAACCACGATGAGATACCATCTCATGCCAGTCAGAATGGCAATCATTAAAAAGTCAGAAAACAACAGGTGCTGGAGAGGATGTGGAGAAACATGAACGATTTTACACTGTTGCTGGGAGTGTAAACTAGTTCAACCATCGTGGAACACAGTGTGGCGATTCCTCAGGGATCTAGAACTAGAAATAGAATTTGACCCAGCAATCTCATTACTAGGTATATACCCAAATGTTAATCTATAATTTTTAAATTTAAGTTTTAAATAATTTTTAATTATTAAAATGTTTAAAACTATGTTTGTGCCTCTGGATATATTCTTGGACACACCTTAAGTCACACCTAAGGTGTGTCCTAGTTGTTCACTTTTGCTATTAACTTCTATTTTGTTGATTTTAAAAAATGAGAACTTTAAAATTTCTTCGAGAAATACACTGAGATTTTCTTTGTGACAATCTAAATTCACTTTTCTGAAGAATTTTTAATGAACTCTTACGTAGTTCTTATTCTAAGTTATAGGTTGTTAGGTTCAATGCATGCCTTTAATTTAACCTAGTGATTCTTTACTCAAACACTTTATTTTATGATATTATGCCAGTTACTTGACTGGCTACAGTTTTTAGTGTGGAACGAAATTATCACGCCAGATTTATGACTGAGTACTGACATATATAGCATTAAGGAAAAAATTGTTCATGACACTTGTTAAAGATGATAAGGAAGAATCGAGGGGAATACAAGGGACTACTGCAGTGGGATTTTACAGTAGGAGAAAGAAACTAGGCTCAATTCTGAATATCACATAATGATTTACAGCTAAGAAGTAGGGTGAAAAGATTGGTGGATGGAAAACTACTAAGAGAGTAAAGTAATTCTTTGCTAAACTTACCTGTCAAGACTCTTGCTAAATGTAATCTACGGTGATCAGACATCATGAAGGGGATGGTAGAAAGGAGGAAATTGTCCAGATATTGAGGTTGATTAGACCCTACAAGGACTAAGACCAAAGCCCAAGTTTGAGCCTACTTGAGTGGACGGCTTAGAGGAACTTGACTGAAGTTTGGCCAGGTACAGTACCTTTGACAACAGCATCTCATTTGTAGAAGTGTAATATTTTCAGTTAAAGTAATGACCTATCACTATAGAATTAGCTGTATTTACCAAAATGTAATCTGAAAAACTGATTCATTGTGAAGTCATACAAACAACCTATAAGGCCATTCTGTGATTTCAACCTAAAAGGTCATTCTAAGATTTTCCTGTAAGTATAATATTGACAATGTATTAGCCTCTTACATTTAGAATCACTCTGTGATCTAACTCTAAATTATGTATTACTTAATATATAACTAAGTATTAAAAGTTATGTTGCTGAATTCAATTTATCTCTTCCTAATACTTAAAAAAATACATTGAAATTTATAAAACCTAAAAAGACAGTTTCCATATTATTCACAGAATGTCTCTTCCTACACTTGCATCTTTAACAATGTAAGTCTTCCCATAATAAAATGCATCTTAAATATTCATGTTTTATGACCTCATCAATTGTAATCATTTTATCCACCTGGATGAAGCATGGAAATAACTATATTAATCATGTTAACAGCATTGCCGTCTGAGGGTACTTACTGAAATCACATATCATCTCTTTTGACTTTTCTTTTTTTGCAGAATTGACCTAAGGATTTATTTTTACACTGCTATCGTAAGTTTCATTGACATGTATTTTTTAACACAGTTAATATTTCAGCACATCAACGGTTAAGTAATATTTCCTAAGGTTCTTATTGATAAGTTAAAAAATGTTCATGAGATCTCCATATACAATGTAAAAAAGTGACAATATTTGACTTTCATCATTTGCATACTAAGAAAATGACTTATAGTTTATTTCTATGTAACAGAATAGTTTCTCTGTGAACTTCATTAACATAGATATTTTTCCATCTTCTTGATTTGGAATTACACTTCAAATCATCACATGGATAAATTCAGTGTGATTGAATGTTTCCTAGGTAATATAAATAAATAATACATTTTTGCACACAAGGTTGACTAATAGCTAATTATTCTTACAGACAAGCCTCTGTAGTAGAATTTGTGAGGTTTGTAGGTATATTATAATGCCATTCCAACAAATGTACCTCTGCAACAAGAGAATAAGCCTAGATTTTAGAGATGGTTTGCTGGGGTTCCAGAACTATTTGAAAAGTAAAGGATACTTTGATTTTTTTCTGTGAAATATGTTCATATTTCAAGTTTACTATTACACTTTTATTTGTAATTTTACTTCTCTTTTATTCTGACTTTAAATATAATTTTCATCTTCAATCTTGAGCAGAGCATTTTTTTTTCCTCAAAAAGTAACTAAGTGCTATATTAAAGTGAATTGCTTGTATTGTCATCTACAGGAAAATAATGCACTATATTTAATCCCCCCAGGTAAATAAGCCATATAGAAAATACACATTTTATTATACCTTCTAATTCTAGAATTTAGAGATACACTTTGTTAATAGTATTACTATAGTGTTTGTTTTTAAAGACCAAAAATCCATATGGAATATTTTAATGTTATCCTTACATTCCTTTCAAAAGTATCTACACATCTTGAAGGAGAATAAACACATACACACATACACACACATGCAGTGTCTCAGCAATTGAAAAGTTAAGATAAATATATGTCAGTAGGTACAGTGTTATGAATTAGAGCTGTGATATCAGATCTCTTGAATAAAATTCTGCGTTCTCCATTTACTACCTGTTTATCCTTTTGTAAGCTACTCAGTCTAAGTTTTGAAATTCTTGTCTGTAAAATGAGATTTTACTTAGGACTATTGTGAAGATTTAGAGCGATCATATTCCTGGTACATATTAAGCACTGACCATATCTTAACTATTATTTTTTGAGGTATCTTTTTCCTATCAATATATTTTTAAATGAGAGATAATCGTATGCATAAAAGTATGTGTGTCTGTTAAAAAGCAGTTTAAGCTGGCATATGATGGATTTCGCAAGCAAATTTATACAGGCTCGAAGACTCAGAAGAAAGAAAGAATTTTTAATTAATGTTTTTTAAAAAGATTCCATGAATTAATAACACCCTTCCCAGACACTGACACCGGTATCTATAACGTTATTAATGTTTTTATTTTTTATTGCTATAAATTTTATAAACAATTGACAGGATGACACAGATGCATTATTATTCAAGAATAATAGAATTTGTACATGGTTTTTGAATAAAAAATAGATCTAATTCAACGTATACAAAGTTGATAATTTAGTTCTTTATTAGATTTGAGTTCTTCTAGTGTGTTTGAGAAGCAAAGTACAATTGTTTTGAAAAGTCACAGGTTAAAAAGTATGTGAAATACTTTTCAGAAAACATTTCAATTGGTTGCTACACAGATAATAACCTACAGCATGTGGTCGTGAATTAAATGCAAAATAACATCAGGAGCCCTGCTTCAAGAAATAATTAGGCTTTCTGCAGAGTCATTCAGTAAAATTACATTATTGTGTTCAACTGAGAGGAGCTGTGTAGAATTGTATTTGTAAAATATAATTGCAGGGACAGCTGCCTGAAAAGGGAAGAATCTTAATAATATATGTTGCTGAGGTGGTTGGTTGTTTACTCCCCATTATGAAAGTGGTTGATAAGAAGAACAGTCACTGTTGCATGGGAAAGAGAAATTAATTCAGGAAAATAATGATGCAGCTTCTCATGTCATTTAACTGCATTTTAAAGCGAAATGTATTGTTAGGCATGCAAGCAACATGCCTGGAGAATTTGTGCTCCTTGCTCCTACTCCCAAAGCCTCAAATCTGCTATGTGGCCTTTCCCAGTTGGCTTCTTTTATTTTCTTAACTTCTCCCTTGTAATGTAAACATGGGAAAGAGAAAGCGGTAGAAGAACAAAGAATAAGCATACAAAGTAGCCCCACTCCTTCGCATAAAGCTGTAATAGGGAAATGGTGCCACACTGAGACTGTGTGAATAGATTGATAATAGTGTGTTCATTTAAACCAAATAAGGAACCACTATATGTTTTGCCATTTTAAAGTCAATTTCTCTTTTACTTAAAGGCCTTCTAGATTTTTTTCCACTCTTTGTCAAATAGGACAATTAGTTTTATCAACATAACCTTTCAATGCTGTTATAAACTCACATGTGCTAAAATAAATGTCTTAACATCCTCATGATCATGTCTTATACAGATTATCACATAAAATATGGGTGCTAGTATTTCATATACAATTCACTGTCATATAAATTAAACATAAATCAAGGGAAGACAAAGAAAAATGTTTAGCTGATTATTAACTCTGGAAAGGAACACATTTTAATTTTTAATGATTATTTAAATGCAGGTTAGTATTTAAGTGGCTTTTCATTATTCAAATAAATATCAGGTAAATATTTGTTGTAATCGTCCCACAAAACAAAAGCATTGATAAATGAATATAATTATCGTTTCCTGGAAACTGAAAGTTTCTATTTTTAGACAATGTCACTATAATGTACTCTTTAAAATTATTGGGATAACCTGTATTTTCATTTGTAAAAGCAAAGTTTGTAACTTACAGGCAAAATATCTGAAGGCAAAGTTTTACTTCTTCAACAAATATATATTAAGGCTACTATGTGCCAGTCACTATTCTATACAGTAAACAAAATAGAGAAACTACTTTCAGGGAAGGGATATGCAAAAGTGAAGGTGGACATTACACATTTAATGTCATATCAGTAGTAATAAAGGCAGTGAAGAGACAAAAGGCAGAGTAAGGGTATCAGTGAAGGATGTGCTACTTTAAGTAGGTTCGTCAGGGAAGGCCTTTCCGAGGCGATGACATTTGAGCAGAGTCCAGTCTCTTATTTATTTTTTTATTGAGAATCCTTCAATATTTTTATTATTCTGAAATTGAGGAGAAACAATACTGCTTGAAAAATGTAGGATATGATTGAAGCAATCCTGTTCTGTTTATCACAGGAAACCAAATCAGGTCTCTCAGCTATGTACAGCTGAGGTTGACAGAAATGCTTTTGTTGGCTTCATTTGTGAAGAAAACATGGATGTAAGTAAATCAGTAGACGATATTTAGAGCCATTTTTAATTTGTTATATCTCATGATCTTATGGGTCAAGAATTGAGCCAGAGCTTGGCTTCCTGTTTTGTTACACATGGCTTTGGCTAAGGCCGTTCTGATATTCAGCAGCATATAGGTTGGTGTAAGGATCCAAGGCAGCTTCTCTCACACATTGAGTCCTTAGTGGGGAAGACTGAAAGACCAAGTTTGGCCCGGGGTTGTCAATCAAGGCGCTTATATGTGCAGCTCCAGTACAGCAGTCTTCCAGTCATCAGAATTCTAACGTGGTTGTTCAGGGATGCCAGAGGAAGTAGTCCTAGAGAAGAAACGTAGATGCTCCCAGTCTCTTAAGACACAGCCCTAACATCTGTCGTGATATCATTTTGGCTTTATGCTATTGAGTAAAGCCTCATGGAGCTCACCCAGATCAAGAAGGTTGACATGGGCTCCTTGTTTTCATGGAAGTAAAGGCAAAGAGATGGTGACCATCTTTAATTGGCCACTTACGAAACGTATTCAAATACAGTGACCAGAAAGCGAATTTGCCTAAGGTGCTTGGATAGTTCTAAAGACTCTGTTATGTGTGTGTGTGTGTGTGTGTGTGTGTGTGTGTAGTAAACCTAAAATGATATAGCTGTCAATAGAATATGTCATTTCCCCTATTTTGTACTGTAGAACTCACAAATTAAAATCCAGCCAGAGAAATATTGTTTATTTGTATGTTCTGGGTAGTAACCTGAGTCCAAAATGCAGGAAAAGCTAATTCACTGTTGGTATTTGTCTTACAGAAAGGATTTCATTAGATGGCTTATTTTCGTCTCAATATTTATGTTATACAACATAATTAATAGCTTATAGTTAATATGTTATATTCTAAAATTGCTAAGAGGATGTATTTTAAATGTTCTTACCACAAAACAATAAGTATGTGAGGTAATGCATATGCTAATTAGCTCGATTTTGGCCATTCCACAATGTATCCATTATTCCAAACATCATGTTGAGCACCATAAATATATACAATTTTTAGTTGTCCATTTATTTATTTTAGCATCTTTTAATTCTTACATAAAGGGTATAACACCAACTAACTACAACATAATGATCTCCTGTATGTTTAAATTCCCACTGAAAATCATTAAAACAGGTATTTGCAATGCCAACATTATGATGGACATTGTATCACCGGTCCCTATTTAACTCAAAGGCCATTTTGTGTCTACTTGAGAAAAAATTTTGAAAGCTCTGTGCTGTCAATCCAATCATTATGGCCTCTGCTTCTGATATTTCCTTTGGCAGGTAACTTTAAGTTACAAGCGAAGTATCCACCCAATCAGTTTCACCTACAGCAGCAATAAATTCATTCTAGCATTCTCTGTAACTGTGGTTATTCATTTACTAGATCAACTTTGAAATGACAGACAATATCATTTAGAATAATTCCTACAGCCATGAAAATTCTTAATTTGGGAAATTATAAGAACTTTTAATTTGCTATCTAATAGAACTCTGAGGTATTATTTTAAGATAATTTTATTTTCTATGTAAAAATGCTGTCTATGATATTTAAATTGCCAACATTCTACTATGACACTTTAAATGAGAACAGTAGAATTCTAGGAATGGCATTCCATCCATTGTAGCAGTTAGCTTGAATTATCCAAATTTCTGGTCTGTGTTGACAGCAAGGAACTATACATTCCAGAATTCACTTGACTTTTAACAGGAATTCTTATTTCTCTTCATGCCAGTTTGAGGATAGCAATGTGCAACTGGATACTTACTTCAGCAATTTTTTTTTCTTTGATCTATGTCTCCCAGACACTAGGTATAACTATGCCCTATATTAATTAGATAAGATTTCTCAATACCTAAATTCTAATAATTAAATTCTTAACATTGCCATGAGTTAGAAAACAAAAATTCTTCTTGCAGTTTTCCTTATTAAACAAACGGAAGCAACTCAGAAATTGTCAAGTGGAAATAAATTTAGAAGAAAAGTACTTTCCACTCACCTTGTGCTGATCTTATGAAATAGTCTCATTCATTCTTTAAATATGTCTCTCAAGTTTGACCTTGGCCAGAAAGTTACGAGGAGATTATTACAATCTCTTGTCTTTGAAATGGGTGGGTCTGCTGGGGAATTTTCCTTTTGGTATTCACAGTCTCAAATTAGTTGTGCACTTAATTAACAGCTACTTTAGTTCCTTTTTTGCAAGTGTCATAAAAATTCTGTGCCAACATTTAAATGCCTATCCATATAATCACGTAGAGATGAGAATAATATCTGCTTGGTTTGATATCACTGTTGTGGGAATATCTGGGTCTAGATATTTGGGGATATCTGAATTTTTTTTTCTTCTTTCAAATGCTTTATTTTCTGTGCCTTTAGCATTATAGAAGCCTAACTATAAACTACTGAACAACAAATAGTATTTGTAGGAAGCACTCATACCACTGAACAATTCATAGGAAACACTTACAGCCCTGAATGTTCACTTCAATTAGTTAATTTTGTTTTCTAGAAACCAGGTGTTCTTTTCATAGCTGTGGACCCATGAGCTTTAAAAAATAAGAACTAACGCTTCCTGAGCACTACTTCAAATCCAAGTGTTTCTCTAGTGCTTCTTTGTATATTGAGTTATTTAATCCTCATTACATTTCTACAAAAAAAGATGCTGGTTTTGAAGGAGAGAGAGTCATATCCATTTCTACATGGACATTCTCTCCCAGAGAAGATCACAAAGCTTATAAATGGCAGAATCAGGATTTGAAATCGGGCTGTTTGTTTTGCCTTTTTTTTAACTGCTGTATTGTTTTTGCTCTCTACATAAATTTAGGAAGAAATTATTTGTAAAGACTCAGTGGCCTTAAGATAAGTCATGGCAGAACCTATATATTCAAAATTGCTTGGTGTGAGTCATTTGGAGTTTTTAAGTGTTCAGGCCTACAAACTCACCACCTGAGACCATGTAGAAATATCTGATTATAACTTTTTTTGGTGATTGACACATCCCTTGATCACTTTTCATGTACAATATATGATACCACTTGGAGACACAAATATACACACACACACACACACACACACACACATTCATACACACAAATGTTCGGGGGTAATATTGTCACTATTATTATATTTTAAAACATAATTTTTCTTCTAATTATACCTTGTTCTTAGAGTGTCTATAAAGATATAATGAGACAAATTATATTTTGGGATTTATTTTTTTCTAAATTAACGTTCTACTTTTGGTGACCTCAAGTAGATATCTCAGACAGTGAAAGGGAGGGACATATTTGAAAGGCAGAACCATTTCATGTATTTTGATACAATGCCTAAGAAAAGTGAAAGTATAATGTTAAAATAGTAATTGTTTCTCTTATATATCTCTTATAGCCTTTAAGTAAATTTTTACTTCATGGATGTATCAAACATATAGTCTTAGATATAATTGACATTATAATTTCAGAAGAGCTATTTATCAGGTTCAACAAAATTCACTTTGTGGAATTTTTATAATGATTTTAAAAATTATTCAGTTTTGAGAAAAGTTTTAAAATAACAAGTCTCTATAGACCATGGAAATATTTCTCAAAGAAAATAAAATAGAAATATTAAGATAAAATATTTCAGGATAGCTTTTTTTTGTGACTTGTTAAGACAGAGCCTTTCTTGTGGAATTAAAAATTTAACACATCAACAAAATATGTTTGCTAACTTATAGTGTGTGGGAAATAACTCACAAATTATATTTAAATCACTATTATGCTGTATGACATTTTTGTGCTCTGACTATGCAAGACTTAGATTCATTAAAGTATAAGTTCAAAAAATTTTATTTGAAAAACATTACTACTAGATCTCATAATATGTTTTCCTTATGATCTCTTCAGAAGTGAACTGTTTTTTCCAGATATTGTTTAGCTTTAGCGTTTGGCCAGTGAATCAATAAATATAAACGTTATAATCTCTATGGATAGATTTGGTGCTAGGTATAGAAGTAAAGGAGCAAGAATTTTTGAGACATGATGTTGGCTGTGCATTGTGACAGCGTTGCCCGAGGCTAAGACCATATGTTTTATATCTTGAGTCTAGCACAATTTCTGACACATAGTAGGCAGTTAAAAAATATTTGCTGAATGAAAAATGACTGAATGGCTGAATGTACTTAACTGTTCCAGTTTAGCATTTAGAGGTTATTTTTAAAACTGTTAGAGTGACGAATATACTCATTGAATACAGCAGCAAATATTTTCCTTTCACAAATGTCCAAGGATTTTTTGATCAGTATGTCAGTTTCCCATTGTGCCAAAAGCTCTAGTAATCTTTATTTTATTTTATTTTTTTAATATAAGCACCTTGGAAGTCTGGTTAAATTGAAAAGGACTTAAGTTTGCATTTTCAGTTTTTCTCTTTGTAGAGTGTTGAATTTTCCATTTGATAAAGTATCATTAATAGTTTTTATATAGTATGCCTATGATTATAAGCAGTTCTTCTTCTTCTTCTTCCTCCTCTTCCTCCTCTTCCTCCTCTTCCTCCTCTTCCTCCTCTTCCTCCCCTTCCTCCCCTTCCTCCCCTTCCTCCCCTTCCTCCCCTTCCTCCCCTTCCTCCCCTTCTCCTCCTCCTCCTCCTCCTCCTCCTCCTCCTCCTCCTCCTCCTCCTCCTTCTTCTTCTTCTTCTTCTTCTTCTTCTTCTTCATTTTTTGAGACGGAGTTTTACTCTTGCTGCCCAGGCTGGAGTGCAATGGTGTGATCTCGGCTCACCGCAAACTCCACTTCCCGGGTTCAAGCGATTCTCCTGTCTCAGCCTTTCTGAGCAGCTGAGATTATAGGCATGCGCCACCACGCCCGGCTGATTTTGTATTTCTAGAAGAGACAGGGTTTCTCCATGTTGGTCAGGCTGGTCTCGAACTCCTGACGTCAGGTGATCCACCCACCTTAGCCTCCCAAAGTGCTGGGATTACACGTGTAAGCCACCGCCCCCGGCCAGCAGTTTTTCTTAAAACAATTATTCCTATTAAATTAAGTACCACTTAGCAATTTTGAATATTGTGCAGAAACCTCACAACAATCCTAAGATGTAGGTGTTATGGTTACCATTCCTCTTTAGTTAGGTCTAGAGATGTTAAAACAGTTTGTCCCAGTTCGTTCAACTAATAATGTCTTTATTATGGTCTTTGGCAAAGCTACTTTGTGTTGGGATTGTAGTGTTTGTACCACATTCATTTCTCACTGTGTGTCTCTGTGTGTGTGCATCTGTGTGAGTGTGTATATATATATATATACACACACACACACACTTTTTTTTTTCTAATATATATGAGACTATTTAGAGTCCTTATCTCAGCATGTTAAGTCCTTCGACTAAGTCTAGAAACAAAAGTGCATGGCTAAGGTGGGTGTAGTGATGCACATCTGTAGTTCCAACTACTTGGGAGGCTGAGGCGGGAGGATTCCTTGAGTCCAGGAGTTCCAGACCAGCCTGGGCAACATGGCAAAACCGTGTGTCTACAAAAAATACAAAAATTAGGCAGTAGTAGTGGCACACACCTGTAGTCCCAGCTACTCAGGAGGCTGTGGCAGGAGAATGACCTGAGCCTGGGAGGTAGAAGTTGCAGTGAGCCAACTGCACTCCAGCCTGGGGGACAGAGTAAGACCCTCTCTCAAAAAAATAAAAATTGTGTTTAAAAAAGTACATGGCGGCCAGGCGCGGTGGCTCAAGCCTGTAATCCCAGCACTTTGGGAGGCCGAGACAGACGGATCACGAGGTCAGGAGATTGAGACCATCCTGGCTAACACGGTGAAACCCCGTCTCTACTAAAAAAAATACAAAAAAACTAGCCGGGCGAGGTGGCGGCGCCTGTAGTCCCAGCTACTCCGGAAGCTGAGGCAGGAGAATGGCCTGAATCTGGGAGGCGGAGCTTGCAGTGAGCTGAGATCCGGCTACTGCACCCCAGCCTGGGCGACAGAGCGAGACTCCGTCTCAAAAAAAAAAAAAAAAAAAAGTACATGGCAGCAAATGTCATTTTTTCAAAGTATTTTATAACAAAAATATAATTTATTTCAATGTTTTAAATATGAAATTTAAAAACTTTTCCACATTATTAACGGTGAAATATAAAAACCTAAAAAATAAGACTGAACTGGTTTATTTTTAAGCACCAGATCTGTTTCCCATACAGTAATTACTTTGATTTGTTTTATTTTTTCCTTCTGCTTCCCAAAATGCTTACATAGGTGTGCCTGGTTACAAGTCAAGTTGTTTATGTTATTCTAGTTTTTCAGACAAAGAGAAGTTTATTTTATTTTTCATACTTTTATTAAAACGTCAATGTACCACTAAAAATTCTAAAGAAAGATTGAACTAGAAAACAAATCTGAACCCATTATTGTCTGCAAATGAGTAAAAAACACATGTATTTAAATTACCCGAAAAAGTGCTCATTTTGCTTCTTCAGTTGGTATGATTCAGATATAACTAGTGATGGAAGAAACTCTCTGAGAGCCATAATTGTATTTCTATTATACCATTTGGATGCTCTTAGCTGCTTGTGTCTCAGGAGCCACATCATGGCCATAGAACAGACTGTTTCCTGTGGAAAGCAGCAGCCCGGCAACACAGTTCTCCATAAAAAAAGAGACAAAGCACTGTCATGTTCACGTTTCTGACATTTTCATTATTATCATAAGTTGCTTCCATTTTCAAAGTTGAGCATTCATCAGGGTGATCATTATATCCAAAGCAAAAGAAGTAACTATAGAACTGAAAATTTATTGTAGACATGTAACAACTGATTTAGGGTAGTCAATATTAAATCCTATTCTATTATCATACTTTTAGTTTCCATAGTTTTGCTTTATACTGTCTAGATGGACAAATAAATTGACTAATTTTATCAACATGTAGCTTATTGGCTTACAAGTCAATAAATCCAAAAATGTGGATGAAAAGATATTCCTGATTGGGTATAGAAATTAACAATTTCTGGCCGGGCGCGATGGCTCAAGCCTGTAATCCCAGCACTTTGGGAGGCTGAGGTGGGCGGGTCACGAGGTCAGGAGATCGAGACCATCCTGGCTAACACGGTGAAACCCTGTCTCAACTTAAAACACGAAAAAATTAGCCGGGCGAGGTGGCGGCGCCTGTGGTCCCAGCTCCTCGGGAGGCTGAGGCAGGAGAATGGCAGGAACCCGGGGGGCAGAGCTTGCAGTGAGCCAAGATGGCGCCGCTCACTCCAGCCTGGGCGACAGAGTGAGACTCCGTCTCAAAAAAAAAAAAAAAAGAGGAATTACAATTTCTATAGTAATCAATTCACATATTTGTTGAGTAAGTTAGAGAACAAATGAATAAACTGAGTCCATCTCAACTGTTTGTGGGGGAAACCAAACCAATGAGGAAGTAAGGCCTTGGTAAAGGATCATGGATGCCTATTTGAATATCACAGGTACTGAGAGAGAGAGAATATTCTTCCCTTATTTTAACTTTTGATATTTGTTGGTGGCATAATTTGAAGATGACTGATTTAAGAGTCAGAGGCCTGGATACTTGTTGATTCAGCCGTGTAATGCTGTGTAACCTGTTGCCATGTATTTAACCATTTTGGGTTCCAGTTTCTTCATGGGAACTGTCACAGCTTTCCTTGACTTACAACTTTATGGTGACTACCAAAAGTTGTAAGATCCTGTTTTTTAAAAGCCACATTATAAACTACAGAGCCTTTTTAACAGATTTTTCTTATAAATATAAAGTTGAAGATTTTCTGGAGTTTGCCTCTTTTGGATAAAATCTTACCCCCAGTAACTTGCTCCGTTTTGAATCTTTGGAATTTTCCATGTCTACACTCAATAATAGCGAGTGGGAAATTTCCTTGAAGGGTTTAGAGATAATAGAGATGAAGAAGGAAAGTGTGCACTTGTCATAAGATCAGATGACTAAACTGAAGCCATCATTCCAGATTGCCTATGGTCTCATGTACCCAAACTGACATCAATAATCTTGTGTGTATGTGTCTGTGTGTTTGTGCTTATGTGTGCTTCTCTGTATATTTGTCTGAATTTTTGGCTTTATAATAAATGCTTATTATCCATTCACAAAAATACGCAAATCTTTAATTTCCGAATAATCTACTACATGTAGAAACTATTCTGAGCCAACAGTTTTAAAGAAAACTCCTCAGACAAAGAAAATAGATTTATGTTTACCCACAGGACTGAAGAGCAGGAAGACATTATACAGGAGAAATAACCACCTTGTCCAAAGGACCAGTCTTAAAATGATAACACGTTTTATGTTCTCATGTAGAAATGATGGATGGTCCTCATTGTAAATGGGATCAGATGGCAATAAAAGGAAGCATATCTGATGGCTACAATATATTGGGACCAATTAGATAAAATGAGACAGTAGTGCATAATGGACAGCACACATCTGTTGTTACAATACAAAGTGCTCCAAGGAGTTCAAGGACTACACAAGAAAGAGTAGGGGAATTTCACACTCATTGACTTTACCTCTAATTGATATTTCAGCTGCAGAGATAAGATAAACTTGTTTTCATGCTTAAGTAACAACACTCTCCAAAATATCTAAGTATCATTAGCAATTATGATGTACAAAGAAAGAAAGCAAGCAAATGTTATAATATCCCACTTTGTTTTCCAGTAGTTAATTAAAATAATACATGCTATTTCTTTTGCTGCCAAAGTACATTCAGTCTTGAAATATAAAATCAAATTTAGCAATACAAATGGCAAGGAACTAATTTATGAACATCGCATATAGGCACTCTTTTTATCTATTAAGAAATTGAGGATGTCAATGTTTAAGTATTACTGGGCTCCAGCATCTGTGATGGTCTGTTAGTGTAATCAGCTATCTAATTATATTGGAATGGTGCAAAATTTTCCGTGTATTTTACAGCTCAGTGGTCAAGATACTCAAAATTAGACAGCACATTAGGGCTTTGATAATGAAAGTAACGTACTGTAATGTTTTTGAAGGCAAGAGATTTTTTGGAAACTAATGTTAACTGATTTTAGGGTTAATCCTTTCTTCGTTTCAAATATACCTATCTACTTTGCTATTGGAGAAATATAACTAAAAATAAATTAATGATCTTTTTTCAGTCAGCTCATTTATTCCAACAGACTTTTCACTCTTAGTGTCTGCTCTTATAATTAGCCACAGCACAATTAATAATACAATAACAAATTTTATTTTATATATATGGGGGGAGGAAGAGAGAGAGACTTTACTACAATCTATATGAGATAAATACTATTATTACCTGAATTTCACAAACGAGAAACTGGCACCAAGAATTTAATTAACTTTTCAGAGATCAAAAGCACATAAATTGTGAAGACATGATTCAAATGTAGGAAGGTTTTGCTACACACTAAACCTTTACAGTAACCTGGATTTCACTGCTCATTAAAGCTCCAAATTTATATAAAGAAGAAAAATGTTGAATTGTATCCCTAAGTCTGCTTTCAAGCAAATATTTTATCATGAACTTCTTATTTATTGTGCCTCATTTCAAAGAAGTTCAGACATTTGACAGACTTCAAATCTGTTATACTTGAGTTTTAATTCTGACCTATCCTTGTCACTTACTGGATGTGTGATTTGGGGTTAGTCACTTAAAGTTTCTTAGCCTCATTTCCTTATGTGTAAACAATAAGAAAAATTAATGCTGTCCTTTTACCATTCTATGCATAATTAAGCAAAGTATTATTATTTGTGATATTCTTGGCATAGAGACTGGAAAAATAGAAAAGGCCTAATATATGGAACTATTAACATTAATATCATTGTTGCCATCATTATCTTCCTCGTTTAAAATAATTTAATAACTTTCCATAAGCATTTCATAAATATATAATGAATTGATACCTTTATTGTTTTAGAGACTATTAACCCTATCTGTTAAATTGAGAAATACACTTTTAACCTGGCTTCTAAACAGTAGAATTTCATGATCCATTTGTAGAAATGGACTAGAAACAAAGAATAAGTTATTTATTCAGATATTTTATTTACATTAAAACAGTATATACACACAACCATCTATTCTTCAAGTGAGCTCAAAGCTTGTAACATGTTGTTATCTATTTGAATTCAATTCAATCCCTGATCAACTTTTGTGGTTGAGCTCATTAGTTGACCTGATCCTTTGGCTCCATCATCTTCTACAATAAGAACGCTAACAGCTTTTGCAATTAACTGTGCCTAAATATATTTAAGACAAACTGACACCTAGCAAAGAAACACTTTGTCTTTCATCCATCTTTGAGGAGTAAAGACTTGTTTTCAGGAATGCCCAACTCTACTTAAGTAGTCTCCACAATCTTAAACATCTGTAAAGAATATAATGCTTTATATGTAAAAATATAATGCACCATGTTGCAGAGATCCTATTTAAAACAGATTTAATATTGAGATTCCATTGTAAGTCTAGTAACAAAAGATAATTTCTTCTATTATTTAAAAAGTTTCTGCACAGACTCCTTTCACTTTATTTTTTTGTTTTCTTCCTCTTTTTGTGAGGATACTTTATGTGCAAACTAGAGTCCTAAAATTTCATCTACTTCAACAAACACTTATATAGTACCTGCTAATAATATTAGCAACCACTAATATCTATTCTGCATTAATTATACACTTCCATTTTCAAAAGAACCCAGTAAGATAAATATTATCTCCATTTGATAAGCAAGGAAACTAAGACTAAAGATATACAGTAATAAAAGAGATAGACCTTGCACTCAATAAAGCTTGCAATCTACTATGTTATAAGATAGCTATAAACAAACAACTTAAGACAAACCATGGAATAAGTACAAGCTATCTAAGCATGCTAGATATACAAAAACCATTGAATGCACCGAAAGAAGAGCGCGTGATACAAGTTGGAGAAAGCTGGGAGGAGCTGGCATTAGATGCAGCTTTAAAAAGAACCAGTGAATATCTGAAAATGAGGAACGGACTATTGAGGTAGAAGAAACAATTTGAGAAAAGGCGCAAAGGTATGAAAGTGTATGGCATATTTGGAAATGAGTGTGTCATCTTGTGCAATTGTAGTACAGAATATTTGAGGAAGAAAGTAAGTGAGGCATCATGGTTAGATCCATTGCTCTCAAATTTTAGTACCACTCAGTAGTGATTCCCAGGTGGGCCCAAGAATTTTCACTTCTGACAAGTGCCCGGGTAACCCTAGCACTTCTATCTCAGAAAACACACTTAGAGAACAACTAGTTTAGAGGCACAGGAGTTGCTGATTTTAAATGCAGAATGTAAAAAGTTTTAATGTTTGTAATTCGTAAAATAAGATGTTCAATGTTGGCCTGCGATGTTAAAATCATGTGTTTTCAAAGGTAATTAACTGTAGGCCTGAAAGGACTGTTAAGAAAGGATGTTTTACAATGAAGTCTGGAGTTCATTTGACAATCTAACAGGATGCTTGTTCATAGCCCTAAGGATGAAAGTCCTGTTGAAATTGACATAAGATCAAGTTCTGGCTAGGAGCAATAATTAAGGAAACCATCAGGACCTTGGTTGTGGTAATACAACAACAGTCCCTCCAAAATGAAGACTGGGGTAACAAAGCAACATTAGGTCACATATGCGAAAGAAGACATCACATAAGAAGAGACCAAAGAACTGTCTTTGAAGTGTCTCTCTTTGAAGAGCTACTGCAAAAGGTCATGAATTGGTACATAGCACAAAGGTATTGAGCAGAAGCTGACAGAATGAGACCTCCAGGCTGGGGGCGGTGGCTCATGCTTGTGATCCCAGCACTTTGGGAGGCTGAGACAGGTGGATCACCAGAGGTCAGGAGTTTGAGACCAGTCTAGCCAACATGGTGAAACCCTGTCTCTACTAAAAATACAAAAATTAGCCAGGCATAGTGGAGCACTCCTGTAATCCCAGCTACTTGGGAGGCTGAGGCAAGAGAATTGCTTGAACCCAGGAGGCAGAGGTAGCAGTGAGCCGAGATTGTGCCACTACACTCCAACCTGGGTGACAAGAGCAAGATTCCGTCTCAAAAAAAAAAAAAGAAAAACAACTACCTCTAATACTTGCACACTCATATCTGATGCTGAAGTTGGCACAAAATAATAATTTGTCTAGACAGCACATCCCTTTCTAATTTATCTCCTCACTTCAGGAATCTATATTTTTTCATTCAAACCCCGTAAGCCAAAGAATTGGGTTAAATTGGTTAGGTCTAAAATCTGGAGAAAAAGCAACCACCTTCATATTGCTGGTACTGTAGTAGTAGGTTGCACGATCTTAAGTAAGTGGCCTCTTTTGGGATGTAGTTTCCTAAAACATAAAATTGAAATAGTTAAAATAAGTAATTTCAAATACACTTTCATATCTGAAATCTGTCTTTTAGAATAAAGAAAAAACAATGTGAGTAATCATCAGTATTGACACAGGGAAGATCTGGCTTGAAAACCACTCACTTTCAGAATGCTCACTTATTGGATGATTTTGGGTACACTGTTTAATCTCTCAAAGTTTCAGGGGACTTTATTTGCAAAATGAGGACAATAATCCTTATTTCATAGGAACAGATAAAACTGAAGAACAAGTTCCAAGGTAAATTTTTTTCAAGTCACTGAAGCAAAACATTTTGCCCATTTTTGTGTGCGTGGTAAGGTAAAAACCCTACAGAGTTAAAATCCATACCAACTTTGATTTCAAATCTTCCCGTACCAAACCCTAAAAGGTGTAAATTGCTTTAAAAAGAAAGGTAAATGAAATTGCTTTGAAAAGAAAGGTAAAAGAAATTGCTTTAAAAAGGAAGGAAAGAAGAAATGAACAGATGGAAAGAGATGGAAAAATCAAAGGAGGAAGAGAGGTAGGAATGAAAAGACATGCCTTTTAATTCTAGAAAAGAACTACTTTTCTTTAATCCAAAATGACTAAATCAAATCATGGCAGTACAAGAATATATAGAACATATGAAAAGTTACATACTATAAAAATTAAATTGTCAACAGTTCCATATGAAAAGTATGACTACAGAGGGAAAAAACATAAGCAGTACAAGAAATATTAATATTTAACAGGTATCTATATTTTTACATGTGCACTTTAAAAAGAAGAAATTAATCATTAACATGTCAAATTCCCCAGTGTCTTTAAAGGATGTGAAGCACCATACTGTTTTCTAAGAATGCAGATACAGCTGGGCATTGAGGCTCAAAGCAAATTTTACTTGAATCTTGATTCCAGCACTTGTGTATTCCAGTAATGTGACTTTGATCCAGGTAATTACACCCTCTCAACCTTAATTCCCTCATTTACCAAATGTAAATAATACTACCTGCTTCTCTAATGAATCTGTTGCTTATTACTCAAGTGACCACCTAACAAAACATTTAAATACTTCAAGCCCAGTTTCTGAGCTGTCTCTAAGTGTTGTTTATTTTGGGGATTACATGAGACAGTGTGTTTAAAATATCTACATATAGTAGTCTTTCAATAAATACTAGCTTCATTAATACTAAAGAATTCACATACAAGTGTGCAGTTGACGTCCAGTTAAAAATATTCCTATTTGAATACCATAATTTCAGTCATTTTAACACCCTAGGATTTTTGGGTCTATCAAATTAATCTAAAATAGCTATTTTTTTTCCTTCAACAACTGATTAAGGTTCAGACATAATAACAAATTAATTTTCTACAAATTCTGTTACTTTTATAGAAAACACGATTACCTGAAGCATCACATTTTTTATAGAAATGAACTCATATCACCAGGCACTTCTGAATGTTCATCAATTTATCTCAGAAACTAAACACAATAACACAGGTACTGCCTATCTAAAATTCAAATGAAAGAGTCAGTAATCTATGTATAGGTCCTGAATATTGTTTTTCAGAAATTCCAAAAAGATGGTAATACCATACCACATATCTTTTTATCATCTCACTCTATGAAATTCCAAATTTTAATGCTTCTTTCCTTAAGTGAGGAGCTAAGATTCCTACTGTCATATTCACATACCCATGAAGGGCATTTTGAAATGTAATCATTGACTCTCATGTTTATTCTCATTTTCGAGCATGATTGTGACCAATGACCTCCCCTGACATAGTCAATTTTATAATCTAGGTGACTTTTGCAGGCCTTGTTGGCTCCTGTTTGAAATGAATAAAGGGCAATAACACTGCTCAGGTTACAAATGAAATGTTCTTTTACTCACATATTTTATAAATAATATGTAGGTACATTACACAGATTTTGAAATATACAAAACAAAGTCAAAGAAGAAAATCAGTATTACCTTGCACTCAGAGATGTCCTACATGCACACAAGAAAGAAAAATAAATACCCTGCTATTTCCATATATCACAAATATTTTCTCTGGTAACTAAATACTTTTGTAAATAACTATTCTAATGAGTAATACATGTTTACACATTCATCCTATAATTCATTTCAATAACCCAATTGTTGATGCCAATTTTTCATTATTATAAATGTCATAACAATAAAGATATTTGTAGGCAAATAGATGGCAATTATGTAACCTTAAATACCTTCCTAAGAAGAGAATTTCTGATCTAAAGTTAATAACGCATTTTCTTTTGGTAAGTGCTGTATTTTGTTTTTCAGGAGGTTTATACCAGGCAACAGTAAGTAACATCACTGTCTAAAATATTTCCAGTAATATATCAATCACCTCATTCATCTTGTTGTACACCTTAAAAAAAATCAGTTTTTGTCAGTTGTACTTCAATAAAGCTGGTGGAAAAAATAAATGAAAATAGAAGAATTCTGGTAAAATTGAATTTTAGTTCAATGGAAATACAATTAATGCATGTTCATTGAAGAAAATTTAGAAAATGCAGAAGAAAATGAAAAATCTGAATAAATTTTGCCATTCACAATTAGTGACTGCTCCTTTTCTCAGCAGAGTTTATGTATATATTAAACACACTATTTTTAAAAGGTAATACAAAATTTCAAACTCTTTTGACATTGTATTGTAAGTGAGTGTGAAAAAAAATTTCATAATTTTTTTTAAGGCGGAGTCTCGCTCTGTCACCCAGGCTGTAGTGCAGTGGTATGATCTTGGCTCACTGCAACCTCCACCTCCCAGGTTCAAGTGATTTCTCCTGCCTCAGCCTCCCAAGTAGCTGAGACTACAGGTGCCCGCCACCACATCCGGCTAATTTTTGTATTTTTAGTAGAGACGGGATTTCACCATGTTGGACAGGATGGTCTCAATCTCTTGACCTCGTGATCCCCCCGCCTTGGCCTCCCAAAGTGCTGGGATTACAGGCGTGAGCCATCGCGCCCGGCTGCATTTTCTAATTTTTGAGTGTCTTTTTTTTCTTCCCTATTTCAGAGATTGGCTACTATCAACAACGTTGCTCTCATCAGAAACTCATGGGAATCACTCCAGACATGACCTTCTTTCTTTTGTCCAGCACCAGCAGCTTACCAAGTCCTGTAGAATAATGCTTGTAAGTTTCAGCTCCCTTCCAGTCGTATTTCTTCTCCTGTTCACTTGTATTACCATAAATACCTTTCAGCAGGTCTTTTGACCTTCACTTTAGTCATTTGATATTCCACATCCCATGATCCTGTCAGAATTTTCTTCCCAATATTGATATAAAACCCTGTGACTCGTAGGATCACAATGATTCATTTAAGATAAAATCCTAGTTTTTCCATGTAACACTGTTCCTTTTACTTTTTCAGCTTCATTCATCTCTTAACATTATCTCAGACGTAGCTTGCCCTGGGGCAATGCCAAACACTTGCTGTTCCTTGACTGTTTGCTGCTTCTCCATGAGTGGGTAAGTTCCATATTGGAATCCTCACGTAGGGGCTCAGAGCAGGGCTCTGGGTGAATACTGCCTGTAGTTAAGTCTTAGCTGTGCCAGCTGTTGTCCTTGCACAATTCACTTAACTTTTTTTTTTTTTTTGGAGATAGACTCTTGTGGTGTGGCCCTGGTTGGGCAGGTTCCAGAGATTCTCTCATTTCTGCCTCCCGAGTAGCTGGGACTACAGGTGTACACCACCATGCCCAACTAGTTTTTGTGTTTTTAGTAGAGACAGGGTTTCACTATGTTAGCCAGGGTGGTCTTAAGCCCCTGGCCTCAAGTGATCCACCCACTTCGGCCTCCCAAAGTGTTAAGATTACAGGCATGAGCCACTTAAACGTTATATGTAACTTTTATGTTTTCTCACTTGTAAAATTAGGATAATAACAGTATTTACCTCTACGATCATTAGAAGGATTAATTGTTATGGTTATTAACTAATTACTATGTGTATTAAATAATGGCTTTCTGTTTTACCTGCACATTATATTGGTTAACTTGCACAGCTTACCTAACATTGAGAGCTCTCCAAAATTATTTTTTTTTTCTGAAACTCGGCTGAGATGCATTCCTCTCTCCTTTTACCTTTGTCCCATCATTTTCATCCAGCATTGAAACTGTCTGTTTGTAACTCCTGAAACAGACTAACTTGTCTGAGAGTAGAGGTTGTCTTTCTCCTCTTTGTCACCAGCATCGAGCAGAAAGCTTAAGCTATGTCCTAAATTGTTTTGCATCAGTATCTGTTTTATGAATGAACAATGTTTGATAAATGGTAGTTTTGATGAAGATCTTATTTACCATTCTTCTTTTGCTGTGCAATATGTTTTCAAGACCTTAAATTTAAAAATAAATATATATGTGTGTATGTGTATATATACACACACATATATATACACACACACATATATATATTTAAGGTCTAAGCTTTACATAATAAATTAAAAACACGTAATCTAATTTCAAAGGGAGACAGAGTCAAAATGTACTTTTATCTGATATTTTATTGTAATATTTTCATGGAGAAAAGAAATAGCACATGTCGTATAATAAATACAGTGAAAATGAACAGCCAAGCAGGCACATTGACTGAAATTGTATGTTGGAGCAATTGCAAGTAAACACCATGAGAAGACATGAAGGAAAAAGACATAGAACTTACTTTGCAGGCTTCTTGGGGGTCTCTTTGGCTTCAGAGCACACACCCCCAAGATTATTTAGACACATGTAGAGATCTGTAACAACGTACAATTCAGAGGATAAGCAAATTAAAACAAATGGAACCATTATGACAGGAACTTTCGGCTCAGCAATGAAATATTTTAGGATGATATTAGTCTTAATTCAAATTAGAAAGACAGAGACAAGGCTCTGAAACAAGAAGGTTAAAAAAGTTAAGGGAGATGAAGAGAACACTCAAAGTCATAAAAGTAGAAATGAGATTAATATTACCAAAAAGAAGCTTTGTGGAGGACATAAAGCAACTGGCAAATTCTTTTTCTGAGTCTGATGGTGCAACAGGAAATGAAAAAAGGTATACCACAGAGCATGGAAGTCTTTCACGATTGAAGTATTTAAGAATGAATGAGGTAAAAGTACTTCATAAATGAAGAAGTTATAAAATGTACATATGCTTATAATGCCACCAATGTTCCTAAGTTTCTAACAGTAATAGTAAATGATAACATAATAGCTTTATGACTGATGATGATGAAAAACGATGAATATTATTATTATATTAGTAATCAAGGGGAAGCAAGATGAATAGACAAATATAGATTTTCTAGAGTATGTTATTTAAATACTTCAGGTTTACTGAACACCTGGTTGTCTAATGTGAATTATTCTAAAGAACATGCTGTTCCTTTCCTAACAAAAAAACTTCAAAGGCAAATAAATAATTTCCAATTCCTTTTTGGTCTCCAAGTCACTCTTTACACAAGAGGAATTTGATGAGTTAAGTGTAAATGTATAAGAAACATGTGGATTGCATTTTCTTTAAAAATATACAACGGTTTAAAAATTAAGGACAAAAAAGTGTTTGGCACAGTGCATTTTTGGTGAAGCCAAACCAGAAACATTTGAGACAGTTTCAGATTGGAGTGTGACCTTCAGCGTTGCTTGTGTTTCTGGGCATTAAATGAATCTAAAAATAAACACTATCCATAGCTGGAACTGAAGCAGTAAAACCTGCAGCAAGGTATGGACCTGAATGAAAAATTTTATGAGGATTTACTGAATTTTTTTCTTTTTTCTAAAAAAAAAAAAATCTTCCAGTCTGAGATTTCAAGCAAATGCCCACCACATGTGTCATGCTCTGTGTCTATTGCTTTATTTCTTCATAAGGTTTCTGGTTCACGTAGAAGAGGAGACATCTGAATATGTATAAGAAAAATGTCAACCCTCCCCTAATGGTAAGATTAATTTAACTACAACTTGTGCTCTTCAACGGTTTCAAATGTGTTCTGAGATGGAGTCATTTTTCAATGCTTTTGGTCCACACTTTGTTCTAATTTCTCCCTATGTATTTGTTGAAAAGACACTTTCTGAGAATGATATTTTGTTTCTGTCCATAGGCAAGAATTATAAAACATAAATAGCTGGGTTGTGTTGAGATTTATTGGTGGGTAAGTTAAGGTGATAGAACATGCACTATAACAGGCAACGACCATTTTAACAACCTGTAACAAGTGGAAAAAAAAACAATAAAATGGAACTGTAAAATTAGTGTTTTATTTTTGTTGTGTGCTGCTGGCTTACCTGGTCCTCTATTGAGCATGGCATTTCAGTGGTTTTTGCTGTTCTACAAATTCTCCCAGTCATCGCACATTACCTCCATCTCCTTTATCCTGTTTTCCAAGCACAAAGCACTGTGTATCAGTCAGTTTTCACATTGCTATAAAGAACTGCCTGAGAATCGGTAATTTATAAAGGAAAGAGGTTTAATTGACTCACAGTTCTGAATGGCTGGGGAGGTCTCAGGAAACACAGTTATGGTCGAAGGCGAAGGGGGAGCATGAACTTTCTTCACATGGTGGCAGGAAAAATAAGCAGGAGAAGAGAGCAATCGAGGAACTACCAAAACACTTATAAAACCATCAGATCTCATGAGAACACACTCACTATCACAAGAACAGCATGGGGAGAACTGGCCCCGTGATCCATTTGCCTTCCACCAGGTCTCTCCCTCAATACCTGGGGATTACAATTCAAGATGAGATTTGGATAGGGCACAGCCACACCGTATCACACTGAGTCCTGTCAATTATTTCCTAGTGCTTTTCTCAAAGTCATCCTTTCCTTTATTTTCCTACTGCCAGCTTCCTGAGGTAGGCTCTCATCTCTCTATATCTAGACTGTACTTGTGAAAAAGAGAAAGCATCAGTCTCTGCTATTTTACATATGCCCCATAACTTGTTAACAGCAATCTAATATTTCTAAAAAATGAAAAAATTATTCTACCACTTTCTGCTTTATAACCTTCAATGGCATCGTATTACTCAAAAGCTAAATCTTACATCACAATATTAGAAAGCAGTGTTTATTCAGTAAATATTTGTTGAAGAAACAAATGCATTTCTCTCTTGTATAGCTCTCTAAAACCTATCTTCTCACTATCTCCACTACTTTTTGAAGTACATAAACTCTTTGTGGTAAGCAGAACTTAGTGGCCCACCCACTAATACTTGGAAACTGAATATGTTATGTTACATAGCAAAAGAGACTTTGCAGATGTAATTAAGGTTACAAACCTTAAAATGGAAGGGGAGAGGATCCACTATCCAGGTGGGCTCTCAATCTAACTACATGGCTGCTTAAAGCAAGGAATCTTTTTGGCTTTTAGTAAAAAAAAATGTGGCAGAAGGTGAAGCAAGAAATATATGACTGAAGAAAAAGTCAGAGAGATTCCAAGTATCCGCAGATTTGCCGTGCCCTTGCTGGCTTTGAGAAGCAGGAGTACACAGGCAAGGACCTCAGGGGCCACTGGGAGCTAATGGCAGCCCCTAACAGAGAGGGTCACCTCAATCTTACAAGTGCAAAAAACTGTATTCTTACAAGAGCCCAAGTGAGTTTGGAAGTGAACACTTCCTTGTACCTCCTGATAAGAACCCAGTTTGCCAATATATTTACTTCAGGCTTGTGAAAAAGCTGAAATCCAGAGCAGAGAAACCAGCTGAGCCAACAAAACAATGGGATAAATTTGTGCTGTTTTAAGCAAATTTGTGATAATTTCTTACAGCAGCAACAGGAAAATAATACACTCTCAAACATGCTGTTCTTCAGTTATGCCCATTGCCTCCTCAGCTCTACCTGGCATGCTACTTACCTATGGCAATAGTATACCTTCTGTATCACCTTCAGGTCCATCCCTAATCCACACAAACATCTTGGAAAAAAATTGCAGTGTGTTCCTTACAGCCAAATATTCTTAATTAATTAATGTTTGAAAAAGAAAATACCCGAGAGAATCTCTTTGGTTTGATGACTTGCCATTATATATAAGATGTTCTTGTTTGATTTATGGCTATGGACATTTAATAAAGAAAAATATTTTAAACTAGTTCATAGCAAACCTAAATATGCATATGTCACATCTGGGCATCCTGTTAAATTGCAAATTTCAATTCACTAGGTCTGGATTTGGTCTAGAAAGTCTTCATTTCTAGTAAGCTTTAATTGCATTGTCATTTACTTTTTGTGTGACCTTGAGTAAATTACTTCAGGGTCCAAACTTAATTTTTTTCACCTGTAAAATTGATATTGTGTGTATAAATGAGAGCATGGATATAAGGGAAACAGTGCTTTTTATGCTTTTCTATTACCACAACTCAGATAACACCAAAAAAGCAGCCCAAAAATGCAGGGATGAGCCAGGGACAAATCGCTCAATTAGCAGATCTCAAGAGCTGTAAGAAAAGGTCTCAGGCTCTCATTCTTTATTTAAAACTGCATTCAACACATTCAACAGGTTTTGTTTGTTTGTTTGTTATTGGAGGCAGAGTCTTGCTCTGTCACCCAGGCTGGAGTGCAGTGGCCCGATCTTGGCTCACTGGAACCTCCACCTCCCAGATTCAAGTGATTTCCATGCCTCAGTCTCCCTAGTAGCGGGAATTATAGGCATGTGTCCCATGCCTGGCTAATTTTGTGTATCTTCATAGAGAGAAGGCTTCACCATGTTGCCCAGACTGGTCTCCAACTCCTGAACTCAGGCAATTCTCCCCCCTTAGCCTTCCAAAATGCTAGGATTACAGGCGTGAGCCACCGCACCCAACCTCACCACTGTTCTTCAGAGGGACTGAGGCCCATAGCAGATGGAATTCCAGTTGTTCTCAGTGGTAACAAGCTTTCCTCTTTTCTTAGTTTCCTTCCCCCCTGCCCCGCCACACCTTTGCTTCTGCTTCTTGGACCCTTTCAAATAAACTCTCTTTTCATAAGTTCTTTTCTCAAACTAATTTTGCATCACAATTACTGATAGTCTCACCTATTTTGAAATGGGGTAAGAGGTAGAAAAGAGGGAAACATTGGCTTATGGAGTAGCTCTGATACTTGAACTGTGTGGGGGCAATGATAATTTAAAAGATTGTAAAATTAGTTGACATTTAATTTGCATTGAAAACCTTGGAGAAACAGAAGACCTTCCCGGAAGTATTTAAAAGTATTTAAAAGACTTTTATTTATTTATTTATCTATTTATTTATTTATTTTATACTTTTTTAAAATTATACTTTAAGTTCTAGGGCACATGTGCACAATGTGCAGGTTTGTTACATACATATACATGTGCCGTGTTGGTGTGCTGCATCCATTAACTCATCATTTACATCAGGTATATCTCCTAATGCTATCCCTCCCCACTCCCCCGACCCCACAGCAGGCCCCGGTGTGTGATGTTCCCCTTCCTGTGTCCAAGCGATCTCATTGTTCAGTTCCCACCTATGAGTGACAACATGCGGTGTTTGGTTTTCTGTTCTTGCGATAGTTTGCTGAGAATGATGGTTTCCAGCTGCATCCCCACAAAGGACATGAACTCATCCTTTTTTATGGCTGCATAGTATTCCATGGTGTATATGTGCCACATTTTCTTAATCCAGTCTGTCACTGATGGATATTCGGGTTGGTTCCAAGTCTTTACTATTGTGAACAGTGCCATAGTAAACATACGTGTGCATGTGTTGTTATAGCAGCATGATTTATAATCCTTTCGGTATATATCCAGTAATGGGATGGCTGGGTCAAATGTTATTTCTAGTTCTAGATCCTTGAGGAATCACCACACTGTCTTCCACAATGGTTGAACTAGTTTGCAGTCCCACCAACAGTGTAAAAGTGTTCATGTTTCTCCACATCCTCTCTAGCACCTGTTGTTTCCTGACTTTTTAATGATCGCCATTCTAACTGGTGTGAGATGGTATCTCATTGTGGTTTTGATTTGTATTTCTCTGATGGCCAGTGATGATGAGCATTTTTTCATGTGCCACCGCACCCGGCCTGCTAACTCAATCTTAGCTGGCAATCCTCTTTTATAACAGTGACATGACATAACAAAACTGTCAGCTTGCTTCATCATACAGTTTTTCTTCCATCACTACTTCCCCAATATTTATATTAACAAACAGTTATATTAACAAACTTTATCCTTTTGTTTTTTCTTTTCAGGAATACTGGTAGTTGATGAAAACAATAAGAGAAATGCCTGCTTCTTTGCATACACCATAATCTTCCCAAGAGAACCAACCTGAATGCTATGCGTTTTTAAATGGATCAATCTAACAGTCAAACCTGGAGTAAAACTTTTATTGGAGGTGAAGGCAGTTAAAGCTCAAACTTTGGGAACTATAAAATTCCAAATTCAAGGTGACTCCTCTCTAATTGATTTCATTTAAAACAGAACCACTTATTTCAAGAAAATGAACTTGAATAAAATTATAAATAGGTGAGAGTATGAGTAGGCATGCTGTGGTTAATCGATGAGAAACGTAGTTATTTTATCAGACTAGACATGCTCAGTGAATAAATATGAATAGTTAGAACCTTTCAAAAAATTTCTGAAGAAATAATAGATATTTTCATATATTATTCCTGTATATATTAGTTTCAAAGACTCTAAGAGAAATCCTAAGATCACAGAATGTTAGAACAGGGGGTATTTTAGGGAGTATTCAATTCCATCCTCTGTTCTTAGATCCTCCTTCTTGCCCAGGAAAAGCTACGTAACATTAAGGTTAAACATGCAGAATCTGGAGCCAAACAACCTTAGTTTTAGTCCTGGCTGTGGAGAAGTTACCTAATGTCTCCATCTCTCAGTTTCCCACCTGTGCAAGGAGAAGGATAATAGAAGCACCTAATTACAGGGCTGTTGAAGAATTAAGTGGCTGAATACATGGTAGATCTAGAAGAAATTGACACACACTAATAGCACAGTAAGTGTGTGTGTATGTGTTTTTCTGCAGTGATGTTTCGTTGAGAACCTACTACATGAAATCATTGACCAGGAACTAGAAATGAAAAGAAGATTTGTTGTGGTTTCTGTCCTCAGGATGCTGAAAACCTTGAGGAGATGGACACCACAGTGGTGTGAATGGGCACATTTCCCTGAAACGATATTTACAGAGGAGATGATAGTTTATCCAGATCTTGAAGGTTGAGTAAAAGCTTGCTAATATGTTGCTGCTGCTACTGCTGTTGTTGCCATTGATGATGATGATAATGACAGTGATGACAATAAATAATGAATTGATAATATAATTATTAATTGCTAAAATTTATTGGATAGTTACTATTGGCTAATTGTGTTATTTTGTTTAATGCTGAGAAAGATCCATGAGTCAAGTTTCATTTTTATCTTTACTCTTGAGGACATGAAACTGAGGCCCTGAGAGATTATGAAATTTTCCAAGGTTACTCAAGGAGTAGATGGCAGAGACAGAAAGTTAGCACAGGCAGAAATCCATTTTAAGTAATGGGACAAGCACTGGAGAGCATACCTAAACTATAATGCATTGTGATGAGTGGAAAAAAATGTTCAAAGCAGCTCAAGCACTGAGTGTGTGCAGGTGATGGCAGCTGATGGTGAAGAACCTTCAATACTCTGCTAAAAGGGTGAACATAATATAGTAGGTCCCAGTGGAAAAGAGAAGCTTTTAAAAGAGAGAAATAAGAATGATTGTTACCATTTGTTAAGAATTTATATCTACTCATAATCTCAATTGCCTGTCCCAATAGCATGTTATATACCTAATAGAATCCTTGGAAGTTTAGAGGTTAATCACTTTCCTAGAAATTTTGAAAAGATTACTCTGGAAGCAGTGTGTTTGAGAGTAATTTCTTAATTGAAGGGGAGGATGAAAGGGAAGAAATGAAGTCAAGAATGACTGTGGTTTCTGGAGTAGGGAATTGTGGAAGAAATTATAACAGTAAATGAGATTTATTGGAGAGTTTGAGAGGTAGTGGAGGAAATAAAAAATTAAGATTTTGCATAAACACTTTTACTGATTATTGGATTTCCCAGTAGTAGATGTTTTTAGATGAGCAGTTAATATATGCATCTGAATAGGAAAGATAAGGCAGATAATAATGACAATAATAGTAATGATTTGAAAAGCATTAGGAAATTTTCCTTTTACTTTTCTGCATATATAGCCATTATTCTGATTGATCTGGGGTCCGGGGATATTGGTATCAGTGGTGGGTGAGAAGATGAAAATGTTTCAGAAGAAAAGTAGAGAAAGAAGATGATAATAGTTATATCAATAATGATTTACAGCAAGATAGTGATTGTAAGTTCCAACATCATAGAGAAAAATAAAGGTTACTTTGACATCTTTAATTTTCATTTATATATGAAGGACTAAACTAGATGTTTCCCAAAGTTTGGAAAAGGCAACCATTCCCTGAGGTTAGAACAGAAAGAAAAGTGATAATGTGATACATAAAAACACTTCACACTGACTTGAAGTTTGGTCAGAGAATGGAGTTGGGGAGAGAGAGAAACTATTTGACTTATGTCTCAGTATTCCCTCTCTGGATTTGACCTCAGGATGAGGAAAGTCGATTAGATAATTAGGGGAGGGTAGAAAGTTCAGGGGACTTGTTATTTCACTTGAAATAATTTGGGAGGAGCCACTATGCACCGTGCCCTGCACTAGCATGAGGCAGCCAGTTTAGTGAAAAAGATGGAGTGGCATGGGAAAAGAGGAGCACAGTGGGCACCCTCTAGTTCCTGCCATTCTTTGATGGCAGGGAGACTATGGTGGAGGTCACCAAATCTGTGAGCAGCCTACTGAAGTGGCATAAGTCACATTCTTGTCAAGGCCAGGGTGATGAATGGAAGAGAATTGGTACATCTTTGCCAGCTGAAACTTGGGTAAGCTGAGCAAACCAGGTGGGAGAGGGCTGTGCTTCTGGAAGGACTTTATTACAGCCCTAAGTTTAAAACCTCAAATTTTAGTTTAGGAGGCATGTACGAGGCCCACCTACAAAGTGGACAAGAGTGACAGGAAAAATATCAGCAAGTGCATATCTAACAAAGAAGCAAAGGTCGGAGGAGTCCTTCCCATTGTACCTCTCACCAAATTAAAGTAATACAAAACTAAGAGCCACCACAAAGATGTGAACATTCCCTTTTCTCTGTCTGAAAACTTAAGTTCATACCAGGTGAAGGAGGTGCAGAATATCTGAACATAAATACCACTAAAATAGACAGCTTATTTAGTTTCAAATTAGATAGAACTAAAAGTTAATACTCCTTCTTACCAAGAAGTGAAGATTTCTAGGAAGACAGGCATAGTTATGGATTGGATTAAAGAGGTTTTATTTCCTATGTGACCAGAATGAGATTGGGAAAGAAGAATGAGAGAGAATAGAGATATTGCAAATTGAGAGATTCTTTTCCAGTTATGGAAAGAGTTTCAGAAGAAATCTGAAAAAGTTTAATTAATTTTCCAATGGTACAGCAAGTGAATGCACTGAAGTTTTTAGTTTGAGTTCATTTCTTGACTGTGCATCACCTCATGGCCACTCCCCATGGGAGGAGCCTGAGGATGACACAAAGCACTTCCCATAGTGTGTATGAGGCTTTAAGGAAAATAATTTCTCAGTTGGCTTCTGGAAGTACTGCACTAGATGGGTGGAAGGAAAGCTCTATAGAATGTTACGTGGAAAATGTTAACCCTCTCCACAAAAATGGTACCAAGAAACCTCAACATAGTTTATTAGAAAAATCTGGATAGATAGAATACTTTCTAAAAACTCAATTTTATTTTTTACTTGCCTAAAATCAAAAAGGTTTTATATAATAGTTTGGGAGTCATGTTTACTATTATTTTGCTTTCTAAAACAGGTTTGGATTTATCAGAGGTGGTCTTTGGTGCTTTGGGATACAAATTTTCAAATTGTATTATTTGGATTAAATCTAAATTAATTAAAAATATATATGTGAAGTAAAAATACCAAGATTCTGGTAACTAATTAGTGTATCAATTAGTAGATTGATATTAATAGCTCTCATTTTAATAATTACTCTGACTTTTAGTAGCCATAAGGTTAACACTTGAAGTACTTCTGTGATGTTCTTGGACAGCCATCGACGTTACCAACTCATTCCCAACTCAGTTGACCCAATGGAGAAAGTCAGACCCTACTTAGCCCCTACTTTTACAGATTCTTGGTACAGAACTAAATCTGTACCCTGTGCCCCAAGAGTATGTGTGAGACCAACCTCATATTTTCTACTTGCAAGCTCTTTCTTTGCCTTTTGTCTACATTTCCATTAATGCCCCTTCTTTTTACTTTCAAAGTTGTAAAGGTTAAACTGCTTTCTTGTTCTAGTTCTGAGAACTGCATTGTATTTCACCCTTTTGTTGAAACGGAAAATTGACTTTAAATGAAAGGCAAACAGATACTACTTAGTCATGATAAATGGTGAAAATTAAGCCCACAGAACTTTTATCTTTAAACATATTTTTACCCTGACATCTTGAACATATTATATGATGCAACTATTTCCACAAGTATTTTAAAACTGGTTTTGTGTTCCAAACAGTACCTCAAATTATTGCTATCATCATCATTCCATAGACTCCAATTCTGCATAAGGTGCTCTAAAGATATTGTATCTACTGAAAAGATATTGCACGTGACTAAAATCAAAGGATCTTTCTCACTAGGAGGCTAAGAGTCTATTTGGGGAAATTCTACAAGCACAGAAAAATTGTAATTAATGCTGTTCATAGAGTAGAAAATGACTTTGAATAGTCTTAAAAGATGAATAAGATTGAGGTAAAGGAAGTCAG
Source organism: Macaca thibetana thibetana (assembly GCF_024542745.1). Lineage (NCBI taxonomy): Eukaryota > Metazoa > Chordata > Mammalia > Primates > Cercopithecidae > Macaca > Macaca thibetana. The sequence continues at coordinate 183,343,908 of NC_065579.1, read as the reverse complement.
TGTATCACAGCGTCTTCAACAGGAAGTGTGTGGTGCGTGCCTGTGTGGAGTTGGGAAGGCACATGGCAAGCCTGGGAAACAATAGGAGGTGATTTGGGCCACAATGAGGAATTTTTATATAGAATAATTTTTCTCACTAGTAAAAACTACAAAGAGTTCTGAAGGAAGAGAAAAGAACTCCCAAACATCAGCAGAGCTACAATAATGGCTGCTAGGTGAATATTCTTGTAAACAAAGACTTTTGTATTTTTTTTTCTTCCTTCTTAATGGGGACTTAATGTTCCAAGAATCCATTTGACTTTGGCAAGCTCTACCAGACACCAAGTGATGGCATCTTTAATTTGTTTACATGAAACAGAAAAATAGAAAATAAAAATAAATAAATAAAACCTAGAATGATTTTCACTTGAAGAAGCCAGAAACTGAGAAGTGAGTGGGTGCTGTATCCACTGTGAAATGGATGCTGGTATCTCTAGAAGGGTCCTACCTCTACTGTACAGGTGAGTTTTGTCGTGTTTCATAAAATGTTCCAGCCCTTTGACATATTGGACTCTTTGTTCTTTTCTCCTTCTCTTCAAAGGTTAAAACAAGCAGGGGAGATTGGGTGATGATCATAACAGAAAGAATGTGGGCGTAGGAGGTGTGAGGAAATCAGTGCCTGGGGCCTGAGTTGGTTCTTCCCTGAAATGATTGAAAAGCACAGTGTGGCTTGATGACCAGAATGAACAACAAAGACTTTGAGCAGAATCTGCAGTCTGGGCCCATGGGAAGAGTGTTCCGCAGTGATGAGTCCAGCCATCACTCACTGACGTTTGCCAAAACAACCAGCCGTAAGAAGGATGCCCATCTCCCCCCAGGCCCTGCTTGTAGCCTGGACGTAGTGTTGCCTGTTGCTAATGAACCACTAGGATTGCCTCAAACGCACCCTGACAGCTGCAGAGTTTTTGGTAACAGCCCTAATTCCACTTTCCCTTCCATCTGTCTACAGATGGTTTAAATTTGACCCCTTTAAAAAAAAGTATCCTATTAAGAGGCAATTACTGTGCTTGTAGATTTCCCATAAAAAAATGACAGAATTGTGATTTGCAAGGGAGTCTGGTAATTGTGGATTATGTTGAGAGTTTGACCCTCATTCTGGACATGGAGGTTTTGACAGTATTTGGGGCTGGATTTATTCTAATTGTCAATCATAATGGCATAGATAATGGTCAGAAATGTCAGTCATAAGTGCAAAAAGAAGTCAGTCCTTTCAAAACCATTAGCACTGATCTTGTTTTTATTTTTTCAAAATATCTTTCAACTACAACAGGATGCTACACCACCACAATGTTTCTGTTTATTTTGTGCCATCTGGGTTTCCTTGATTAATTATATATTTCTTCTTTCTACAAGAACTTTCTTCTGAAAATTGCAAAGCAATTTAAAGATAGCACTTCAATATTCATTATACTTTACATATTATCTCAGTGTGAATATGAGAACCAAGATAATTTAGGGGAAATCAAAATGTAAATAGGTTTCTAGAATATTTCAGAGAATTACAAATCTTAGACTCTTTGGAGCCTTAAAGTTTGCTTGTCCAAATCTCTCTTTTGCTAGAGGCAGGGAGGTTCACCATGCCTTGAGTGACCAATTTTGTTTCCCAGTGAGCCAGAAGGAAATGCCAGTCCTACTGATGCCCAATTTAGTACTATGTACTTTTGACACCTAAGTCACAAAAAATCTTTCTTCTAAAATGAGTCTGTGTTTTATAATAACCGAATTTCTCTCTCAAGGTTTCTGAAATAGAAAAATGTTTTTTTTGTTTTTTTTTTTTGAGAAGGAGTCTTGCTCTGTCACCCAGGTTGGAGTGCAGTAGCGCAATCTCTGCTCACTGCAAGCTCCACTGCCTCCCGGGTTCAAGCCATTCTGCTGCCTCAGCCTCCCTAGAAGCTGGGACTACAGGCACCCACCACCACGCCAGGCTAATTTTTTTGTATTTTCAGTAGAGACGGGGTTTCACTGTGTTCCCCAGGATGGTCTCAATCTCCTGACCTCATGATCTGCCCGCCTCGGCCTCCCAAAGTGCTCGGATTACAGGCATGAATATTCATTTTAACATATCAAACCAATACTTTAAAGCACGTGCTTTGTGCACTATGTTGCAGAGCCTACAAAGAAAAGATACAGTCCCTGTCTCAAGAAGCATATAATTGTCTTGGAAAATTACCTTGAGGAATCAAGGCCTTCGAATGTGAAAAGGTATTTCATATTGGGAGGTTGTGCATGACAGAAAGTGAATGGTACAGTTGATATGGAAGTGAGTAAGGCTTCTCCTTGACTTTCTGCAGGTGCTCTGCAAACACTTGTTGAGTTGCATTTAGTTGTATTCACTTGGAGAGCAGCTTCTCTATGGGAAAAACAATGGGTATCGTGGGAAACCCCACCCCTGATATTCAACATGGGTTCTTTTCTATTTCCCTAAGTGTAGGCTGGTCTGAGAAATAAAGAGAAAGAGTATGAGAGAGAAATTTTAAAGCTGGGGCCTGGGGGAGACATCACATGTCAGCAGGTTCTGTGATGCCCAATGAACTGTAAAACCAGCAAGTTTTTATTAGTGATTTTCAAAAGCAGAGGGAGTGTAAAAATAGGGGGTAGGTCACAGAGATTCACATGCTTCACAAGGTAATAAAATATCACAAAGCAAGTGGAGACAGGGCGAGGTCACAGGACCACAGGACGGGGCAAAATTAAAATTGCTAATGAAGTTTTGGGCACACATTGTTGTTGATAACATCTTATCAGGAGCCAGGGTTTGAGAGCAGACAACTGGTCTGACCAAAATTTATTAGGTGGGAATTTCGTCATCCTAATAAGCCTGGGAGTGCTACAGGAGACCAGGGCTTATTTCATCCCTTTGTCTTTGACCATAAAAGATAGTCGCCCTCAAAGCGGCCATTTTAGAGGCCTACTCTCAGGGGCGCATTCTCTTTCTCAGGGATGTTCCTTGTTAAGAAAAAGAATTCAGTGACATTTCTCCCATCTGCTTTTGAAAGAAGAGAAATATGGCTCTGTTCCACCTGACTCACTGGCAGTCAGAGTTTAAGGTTATCTCCCTTGTTCCCTGAACATTGCTGTTAATCCTGTTCTTTTTTCAAGGTGCCCAGATTTCATATTGTTCAAGTACACATGCTCTACAAACAATTTGTGCAGTTAACGCAATCATCACAGGGTCCTGAGGCAACATACATCCTCCTCAGCTTATGAAGATGATGGGATTGAGAGATTAAAGACAGGCATAGGAGAAATTACAAGGGTATTGATTGGGGAAGTGATAAGTGTCCATGAAATCTTCACAATTTATGTTTAGAGATTGCAGTAAAGACAGGCATAACAAATTATAAAAGTATTAATTTGGGGAACTAATAAATGTCCATGAAATCTTCACAATTTATGTTCTTCTGCCGGGGCTTCAGCCGTTCCCTCCATTCAGGGTCCCTGACTTCCTGCAGCATCTCTCCCTTTCTTTTTATATAAATGTGCCATGGCAATGAAGGCTTGTTCATTCTCTCGATTTTGACACAGGATTCTTTGGCTGGTCCAGCACACTAAAAATAAGCCAATTAAACAGAGAAACATAATTCTAAAATTTACTACAGTGGAGCCCCCAATAGACTTAATCCAAGTCATGGGGTTTAGTCCAGAAAGACTTTCTGCCACCTGATCTAACGCCTCAGCTCCAGGCACAATGGATAAGTGAGCTTGAGAGGCTTCAAAAATTTGTTTCTTTAATTTAGTTATGTCCAATGATAAATTATCTTCCCTACCCAGAAGGTGTCCTTTGACCATTTCCCATGAACGATCAGTCTCGTTATAGGAATACAGGGTGATACAGAAATCAGAGGTATTCCAGTTGCAGTGCATTTGCCTGTGGTGTTCAAGAATCACTACCTGATCTCCAAGCCAAATAACAGACTGTCTTAAATCATTAATTTGATTAACCAATTTTTGATTAATGCCTTGCTGAGAATTCCACATTTGGGTGGAATTGGCTTGCCAATCATTAACAAAGTGAGCTGTTTGAATAGATGTATGTAACGCCATTCCGGCAGTGGTGGCCATTGCAGTGACTATAATTAGACCCATGATCATAGCGATTAAAGTGAAAACAAATCTCTTAGATCTTTTCAGAATTCACTGTAACACTTCATTAATTAAATGTATCAAGAGGGAGGATTCCCAAGGTCTGGGCAAAGTTACTGGAATCCAGACCTTCTCGAGCTCAAACCTACGTTACACTTTTCCTGGAGTCAACATGGGAGTTAATACAAGTGTATAAATGACAATTAATGCACTGGACAGTTTGATTGTTTGCCCAAATTTTGATATTTCCCACTAACAGCATGTAAGGAGGCTTAACACAACTCTGTATGGGAACTGTCAGGTTGGAGGTAAGTAAAGCAGAATGTCTGGATCTACGTTGATACTGAGAGATGGGGGCAGTAGCGGGGACAATAGACAAAATAGTTTCCTCTTCCCATACTCTTAGTGCAGACATAGCAATAGCCAATTTCCAAAGTTCTGGGTGTTCTGGGCTCAGAATGGGGAGTATCGTATGAGGCCTTGGTGGGGGGTAATGCCTTTATCTTCCCATTTTACGGGAGAGAATGAGCTGAACCTCCTATGCAAAGTAGAATGATGATTCTCCTTCTCCTGACAAGAAAGAAAATAAGTAGCCTCCGGGCATTCCCTTCCACCAGAGAAGCAATTGTTTTTAAATAGCCCTTTGGTGCCCAGTCTCTTACTAAACCATATGAGTCATTTTTTGATATTACTGCATGTGAGTTAACACAGTCTTCCCAAACTAAAGTTTTAGATGGACCCTCAAAATTTTTAGGGCATGGTTTTCCTGCATGTTTACATTGAAAGTATGGGGTATCTCCCATTACTCCCCTTTTCATTTGTTTTAAAGGAGAAAGGGAGAGGCCAGAGATCAAATGTCCCAGTTCCTCAGTAGCTGATTTATCCAGAAGGTAAGCAGACCAGACGTGAGTTTCTAGATGGAAACAACCAGGTGCATGTCCGAGGCACAGAGGGGGGTATTTATAACACATGGTAACATTAAACGCAGTGCCTTCTTCTCCTGGTTGAGCGAGGCAATGGTCATCTGTAGCTCCAGGCATCCACACACTATCGTTAGTATAGATTTCCGCAGGAGCATCCATCCAGGTGAGAAGTCGAATAAGTGGAGGAAAAGGCACATAAGCCCAACAAGAATAATTGTGTGTAGCAGGTAAATCAGTGTGAGAAGAAACTGGTGAGACAGAAATTATAAGGAGAATCATTAAATAAAACCCGTTGTAAGCGAGATTGAGTGCTGAAAGAGGAAGATAAAAACAGAGGGATGTTATTTTCAGGCTAATAGAAATGGTGAGATTTTTAGGTTTGTAAGGAGAAAAAGAAAGGTAATTAGAAGTGGGATTAGTTAGATGGGTCTCCACTGCCAACAGAGAGGATTGAATCAGACCCATTGCGATTTGGTGTGCCTGCTTCTGAGGAGTTGGCACAGATCTCACCACGTCCGAGGGCGGTCTCTGACATGGATGTCTTTTCCCTGTGGTTTTCTTTTGATGATCTCCTGGTGAAACACAAACATATCCTCTTTCCCACGTTAAGTAGAATCAGAGACAATATCTAAAGGTTTGGGGAAATCCCGCAAGGCAGTAATGACAGCAATTAACTCTGTCTTTTGAGCAGAGATAAAAAAGGTAGAAATAAGCTTCTCTGTAGGACCTACATAACCAGCATTGCCATTACTGGAGTCATCAGTGAACACTGTAAAGGCCTCAGGAATGGGCTGATCTTTGGCTAATCGAGGAACCACTGAGAAGTCATTTTTATAAAATCAAACAATTTTGCTGTTATCTGAACATTGCTGTTATCCTGTTCTTTTTTCAAGGTGCGCAGATTTCATATTGTTCAAGCACACATGCTCTACAAACAATTTGTGCAGTTAACGCAATCCTCACAGGGTCCTGAAGTGACATACATCCTCCTCAGCTTATGAAGATGGCGGGATTGAGAGAATAAAGTAAAGACAGGCATAGGAGAAATCACAAGGGTATTGATTGGGGAAGTGGTAAGTGTCCATGAAATCTTCACAATTTATGTTCAGAGATTACAGTAAAGAAATTTTATAATTTCTTACGGGAGTAAGAAATTATAAAAGTATTAATTTGGGGAACTAATAAACGTCCATGAAATCTTCACAATTTATATTCTTCTGCCATGGCTTCAGCCAGTCCCTCCATTTGGGGTCCCTGACTTCCGGCAACAAATGGGTTTGATCAACAATGTTAACTACTAATTTTTAGTAAAAATTCTGTAGGTTGGACTAAGTTGTGCATATTTGTTTACATATATTTCAATGTACAGTGTGACTAAAAAGTGCTATGCTATGCGCTTATTCTAAAAAATATGTTAAACATGAAGATTATATTAATATGGGGAAAACACTTTTTAAAATAATTTTCTAAGTCTTTACCAGTAGCTTTCTAATTTGTGATGGTTGATTTACGTATTAACTTGGCTGGGCCATGGTACCCAGGTATTTGGTCAAACACCAGTCTAGATGTTTTTGTGAAGTATTTATTTAGATAACATTAACATTTAAATCAGTATTCGTTGAGCAAAGCAAATTGCTCTCACAATGCAGGTGGGCCTCGTCCAATCAGTTAAAGGCCTTAAGAGAAAAAAGCCTAATATCCCTTAAGGAAAAGGAAATTCTATTAGCAATCTGCCTTCACAGTCATATTGCAACATCAACTTTTCCATGGGTATCTAGCCTCTCAACCTCCTCTGAAGATTTTGGACTTTCCAGCCTCCATAATCACCTGAGCCAATTCCTTAAATCTCTCTTTTGTGAACGTGTGCATATGTATATCTTTAGAAATATAAAATTCCATAATACCAAATACACAGCAGGTTCTTGAATAACATCCTTGCAAACATGCAAATGGACTGTGTGCTGCAGAAGAATTACAAACACACACCAAGAACAACATGTGGTTATAATATATATGCAGAGTTTATTGGGGGAAATATGCATATAAAGAGGTTATTGGAGAAAAAATTCAAACTAAAGAAATAGTATAGCACATGCTGTCTCCCAAGCTCATTATTCTACAACTTAAGCGGGGTATAGATGGTCTGAATGCACCCCGGCCATGGTTTCAGCAGGAGGCGTCTGCCTGGATGAGAAGCTGGAAGAGAAACTGAGAACACGCCGGGACAGTGAGTCAGCCTGGAACCCACACTGCATTACATATTTTTTTGGTTAACCTGCGAGGGGCTAGGGGTCACCTAGTTTCACAAAGAACAAAAAATATTTTAAGATATCTCTGAGCCCAGGTAGGATGCTACAGAGAATGCATACAAATCAGGTGGGTCTGGAAAGCTATGCACGCTAGCAATGCAGACATCAAAGATCTTTTCTCTCTGTCGGCCATGACACCAACTGAGCCAGCTCCCTGCCCAGACACCAATAAAGAGGAGAAAATTAGCCTCTAGAGCCATGTAGGCTTGTTTCCCAACAGGGTCTTAAGTATGAGTGACATGAGTCACTTCCACTTTTTGACTCAGTTCCCCTACCTGTACATTCTGACTATGGGAAAAATACAATTGCAGATTAGTTGCTATTTCAAAGCAAATTATGCATCTTGCGTGACAGCAAATCCAACCTTGGAGCGTGCTGTCTCCTAGGTGGCACCCTAACTGAAGCTTCAGCCATTCCACTAGTCTACTAGATCAGCTAGTATATAGACAGGAATTCATTGCCACTCTTCTATGTTTCTAGATTACAAGCAATGTGGTGTGGGATACCATAACTTGTAAATAAGCCATTCTATAATTGCTTGGATGATAGTTCTAGAAGCAAGGTGCATTGATAAGTCAAATTCAATTTTGAAAATGTATCTATTTATATTAAAAAAAAAGTTTGCTCACTAAGACTTGTTTCTCCTTTTGAGTGGGATATCGTGCATGTCTTTCACCCTAAAAAGAATGCCCTTAGAAACTTCTCTAAGGGCAGTAGCCTGAAATTTCATTTTATCTCTTCCTCTATACACACAAATGACTTTCTAATCATTTAGGATATTCTTGCTACTTCCCCCTAACCAGATTCAATCAGCATCTAAGTCATAGACAAATGTGATGTTCTGTGAAAGGTCCTAATCAAGGTCCTGAGTATGTATAAGCATACTATACAAGATATGAACACTCCCATACCTTTTATAATATAGAAGCATATTATATGCTGTGGCCATACCTTATGTACTATGTTTACACATACAATACACTGGTATCTCTGACAAGAGAAAGTGAGCTGCTTCTGGTCAACCCTTCAAATTGCTATGGAGAAGAAGAAAAAAGCATTTTCAATCCAGATCAATAGATGTGTACTAAATTCAAAAACCGTCTTTGATTTATTGTACTCAGAATACCTATGTGGAATAGCAGTTACAATTGGAGTAACCACCTGGGTTTACGACAGCCCTCAGTCATTCTTTATGACTCCTTCTGTTTTTTTCCCAAAAGTAAACTTGCTGTGGCCCTCCGGGGATGAGGCTTAGCTTTTGGTTTGCTATGCAGGTACAGATGGCACTTCCAGGTGCTAACCCTTGGGACTTCTTATCATAATGGACAATGAGAGGCTTCTGTTAGTTTCCTAATGTACTTTACCCAACTATGCTATTAGGAACTGGGAAAGTATCCAAAGGAGGATTCTGGACCCAATAGGACCACTTTGAGATAGACTTGGCCCAAAACTTTACTCATCAGCCAATTTCCATAAGTCCCAGAAGACTATAGTGGCACTTCAGGTGCTCAGGGATGAGTGTCAACTCAGAGCCAGTGTCTAGAATTTTCCCCTTCTCCAGTGCAAAGTCATAGGTGAAATGGCCATATACTCCTTCAGGGTATGCTTAGAGGAAGATTTAGAGTCTGTATACATGAGAATGTTGCAAGGCCTTCCTCAAGGGGGCCTAGTCTCTCCTTCAATTAAGTAATCCAGGTTTATAGACTAGTTTAGATAGAGGAATTGGAGATGCCATGACTTCTTACTGCAGTGACTCAAATAAGACCTCTGTTCCCCAGTGTATTCTCTACAATACAAATCAAGTAATATTTTTGCCTATGTATTTTGTCCCTAGGTCCCAGTAATCAATTATCCATGACTCAGGTCCCTCGAGTTTAAAACACTCTGGATGGCAGTCCATCTTTACAACCTGTCATGGTAATTGAGCCATCCTTATCTCTGATGCTTAAGCACTGCCACCTGGCCTCTGTCACTCTGGAATCCCACAATTTCCATTAAAATCACATAGATTACTTCACAAGTGGCAACTCCCACCATCAACCCATATTTCCAGTTGAAATACAGAACCAAGTTTTCAAAAATGCTGGTATTTCCCTCATAAAGCATTTCTCAATGCCCTGGTGATGTAAGTGTTTTTTTGTAACTTTCAGATAAAATTGTCAGAAGAAGAGAAAGCAAATTGTCCATAATTATTTTGCTCTAAAATTATCATGTTTGTATATCTGTTGGACTCCTTGCTCTAAATAATTACAGGAAGGTTTTCACATCTTGACCTTTTTAGACATAGCTCTTTGTGGAATCCTGCTTTAGTCAGTCAACCAAGTGAACTATTAGAGCCATTTCCAGATGATCAAGTTAATACATTAAATCATGAATCCAATAGATATAGCCAACCTAACTGTATATTTCTTTTTCTTCCTTTCACATGCTTACGATTCATTTATATATGTGCTCTTTGAATTTCCATTAATCAATATGGGCAAGTTTTTGCAATTCCTGGTGGTCTATATGCTGCCTTCTTCCAAGATAACTCGTGATTCTGCCCTGGTCTTACTGGAATCTGACTCCAGTTTTGGATCTATAAGCAATGAAGTGCGATGTGTGTGAATTACAAAAGAAGGCTAGTTTCCTCAGGAAAATGAAAAGAGGGAGAGGTGTTTCTATTAGGAAATCAGTTTTGATATTCAATTATGGAACTCATTTCATTGTATAAGTCCAGTATCCAGCTTGATGTGAACAAACAGTTTTCTGTTCATTTCTAAGAGAATCATTGCTTTCTCACTAACCCCTAAATATTAACAGAAGAAATTTAGCAAAGTTATCTGACCAACTTGCTTCAAAATTCTCCAGACTACACCACAAGACATTAGTCCTGACTTTCAGCCATGCTGTCCTGTATGTATAATGGATAAAAATAATTCACTGAAAGCTGTCATCAAGTACTCTGGTTTTCTACCTATGTTTGAGCTGAAACTTATAAGTCTTGCTTTGGCTTTTTTTTTTTTTTTTTGGGAAACCCTGTAGTGTTGTCTCAAATACTTTATCAAACTCCACAATACTTGTAATCATTGTTACTGCCATAGTGGCAAAGTACAGCAGATTACTTAATTTCTTAGAGCCTGGAAAATCCAGGTGGTTGTGATGCCCCTACATACCATGGATTACTAAAATTCCCTCTCTGCCTTCATGCGGGTCATTCCTACTTTCAAGATCTAACATACAATCCTTTCTTGAGGATTTGTTTCCTGGGATCACTCCTTATGGGCAAAATTGTATATACCATATTTCAACCAGGTAAGTAGAAACCACTCTGAGCTCTTAAATAGCAAATTTGAAGCAGGGACTTGGTTATATAGTGATAGAAGAGCTGCAGAGATGGTCAAACAAACCAGAGATTAGCAACATCAGGAAGCCACTCCCAGCCATAGGGGCAACAAAGAGAAGCATTCTAAAGGGAGCCCAGACACCAGGGTGCCCAGCAGTAGTTGGGAGTGTGTCAGCAGCTGAGGCCTCAGAGGAGTCACAGTCACTGCAGGAGACACAGCTGCTGCCAGAGATGCTGTCCAAAGCAGAGCAGGAGACAGAGAAATATCCTGGCTTGTCCTAGTACCCGGTCTCACCCTTCAATCTCCTGCCAGGGCCAAGGCTCCACCCACTGGTAATACTACTTGGGACATTGGAAAGTCTAGGAAGGGATCAGTCTCGGGAAAGCAGTTTCAGTACCTGCAAGGAAACTAATATTTCCCTTTCCAGAACAGAGTGGTTTATTCAGGAAGAGAAACTATGTCTTCCTCCACCTCAGAATGGACTGCTCTGGCCATAATTTGTAACCACCACTGCGCAGTTAGGGGACCTCAGGCTTGATGTGATCAATCTATTTACAATAAAGCTATGATGAGGGTAAAAACAGATGAAGTATGTGTTAGGACATTTGCTGAGAAAGACGTACTTATGAGCAATGAAGCAAGTCAGATTGACTAATATGGAAACATTTTTGATAGAAGAGAATGTGCTAGAGATCCATATACATGAAACAGCCAGATCAAGGAGGTTGAGGATGTTTTTAGGGCACAGAGACTGTGTTCATTTAACTTGCTTTGTCTACATGCTGGATGGCATCATGAGCAGGTGGTAAATGCCTTTGAATTATCATGATAAACTGTTCTTCCTAATGAAAGTGTGAATGACTGTAGGTAATTACATGGAATTCAGTCGCGAGATTAAGCCGTCAGCAAATGCAGGAAATTTATATTGAAATTGAGTCATTTATTAGTGTCCCAGAAGAATCTATAGAAGCCAACATGGATCATTGAAATTAAGCTGGACACATAACAAGGATTTTGTTTTGTAAAATGCAGCAGAGTTGACTGAGCTGGATAACCTGTTATGTCTTTAATGATATATGTCTGTAACTTTGTCTACTGTGCTGCCTGTAATTAGTAATAGGAATGCTGTGAATGCTTTTTTTTTTTTAATTCTACATTTCTATTTTCCACCACTGAATAATTCAAACCAGCACATGAAACATATGGGATGAGCAAAACATCTAAATTGTGCACAGGTTTGCCTATTGGCTCCTTGAAAGAAAAACTGTTAAAAACACAATTCCAGGATGTCAAATTCCTAAAGAATCATGTCCCTCTTGCTATTTCTTTTCTCTCTCTCTTTTTTTTTTAACTTCAGATTACATAAATGGCAATGGCATTTGTTGCAGAGATTGTTTGGAATTTGTCTTTGTTCCACTCTGAACAACATTGTCATTATTGAATTTTTACAGCTCCAACTTGCATTAACATCTGAAGAAGTTGTTAAATAATATTTTCCAATTGGATTCTTCTTTCCAAACTATTCTAGCTCCAGGAAAATATGAATGATGATGTCTAAATAGGGTACGTTGTCATATTTAAAGAAAATACATGTACAAAAACTTTTAGAACTAGAAGAAGCCTTAAAGATTGTCTAGTAGTGTTGTTCCTATTTTATAGAGAAGAAAACACACCAAAGAAGTTTAGTGATTTTTTTTTTCTAGGAGCACACGGGTTGTTAGTGACAAAAACAGGTCAGGAATAGATTTTCTTTCAGATAATCTAAGAAAGCATTCTTTAGGTAACTCGTCATTATTCAGTAAAATTCCGTTACTTTAACATGTGATGTAGTTCTGGTTCATGATCACGCATAGTTGCAAACAACATATAGTTTTATTCTTAAGAACAACAAGACTGCTTTATCCAGAGGATAACTCATTCCTCATAGTTCTCAGCATCAGGTTATTTGCACACAAATTCTTCAGTTCAGAGCCTTTTTTTTTTTTTTTTTTTTTTTTTTTTGAGATGGAGTCTCACTCTGTCGCCCAGGCTGAAGTGCAGTGGCACGATCTGGGCTCACCGCAAGCTCCGCCTCCCGGGTTCCCGCCATTCTCCTGCCTCAGCCTCAAGAGTAACTGGGACTACAGGCGCCGCCACCTCGCCCAGCTAGTTTTTTGTATTTTTAGTAGAGACGGGGTTTCACCATGTTAGCCAGGATGGTCTCGATCTCCTGACCTCGTGACCTGCCCGCCCCAGCCTCCCAACGTGCTGGGATTACAGGCGTGAGCCACCGCACCCAGCCCAGTTCAGCGTCATCTTACAGACTTTTTCCTTGTTTGTCTACTTAAAATTTATTCCAAACATTTTTAATTTTCCCTTCTGTCCCTCTCCCTCAACCTGGTCTTGTTACATCTTAGTTATTCAGTATGTAACTCTCTTATCATGTTAGGGTTTTGTTTGAGGCAGGGTCTTGCTCTGTCACCTAGCCTGGAGTGCAGTGGCACGATCTTGGCTCACTTTGACCTCCGTCTCCCGGGCTCAAGTGATCTTCCCACTTCAGCCTCCCAAGTAGCTGGAGTTACAGGCATGCACCACCACACCTGGCTACTTTTTGTATTTTTTTGTAGAGACATAGAGACAAGGTTCCATCATTTTGTCCAGGGTGGCCTCAAACTCCTGACCACAAGTGATCTGCCCCCTTGGCCTCCCAAAGTGCTGGGATTACAGGTGTGAGCCACCACACTCTGGATTACAGGTGTGAGCCACCACACTCCACCTTATTATCTTTGAATTTTCAGTTTAATGTACTGCAACAGATAGGAACCAGAAAGTAAAGGTGCAAATCCACAATCTGATGCCTTTCTAAGCAGAACTTCCGTTTTTGTCATGGGAGTCCTGCTTAAGTGACATGTGCATAGGAGAGTTGCCGTGAGGCTAACCAGCTAAAGCTTCCAGGTCTTACTTGCACAGGCCCTTTCCCAGGTCTTGGGGTGAATCTAGAGCTCATGTTGACATATGTTTTTGTAATTTTCTCAAAAATTAGCTGTTTTAAGCACTATTGTTTAAGAACACTGTCTCCTTCACTCACATACACTGTCTTTTCCATCACATGTTCCAGTTATGGGGTGGTAGGGATGAAACTAAGACAAGGTTGAGTTGGTCAATACATACAACTGAGATTTAGTGGATGTATTTATGCCATTTTCAGATATATCTATGTACAATTAAATAATCATTTGCTGGTGTAGAAATGGCTTCTAGGAATACTTCAACCCCTCCATTGCAATGTTTCAAATGGGCCTGAGATGACCTCTCTCTATGAACATATCCTATCAGTGTTCTATCAGCAAGCACAAGAGTGTAGTGAAAAAAAAGTAAAAAACAGGTTTAAAGCGTGCAGAGGATTAAAACTAGTCGTTAGAAATACAGTGCATCACATATGCATCTTTAAACAAGTAATTAAGGAAAATGTACATTATTTTTCTGAATTTTGTGTTTTATGGCATTGATTTTCTTTTCAAAATGTGTCCATTGTGATTTCTCATTTTCAGCATTCACTTATGTACATAACTTAGTATTCATTTGGGATTCTTTTTCTTAAAAGGTCATCCTCTCCCCAGCTTTCCTAAGTCTCAGGCCCCACAAATCCTGGATCTGCCACTAGGTGATTAACTTTCCAAAGCTAATCCTTTTAGACTTCAGAGGGAAAGTCTGTTCCTGGCTCGCTGTAGCCGCCAAAGTTTAGCAGGGCTGGGATAGCAAAGACCTAGCAGAACGATCAAAAATAAAAACAGGTAAAAATCTCTTCTGTGGCGTGCGATAAAAAGTTCCACATCAGAGAAGCTGAATTCTTTTGACAAGGCTAAGAGAACTGTCATAGGGCCACCGAACAGGGACAAGTTTAGAAGCCTCACAGGTCCACAGCAGAGAGCAAGGTGCAGTGGTTGCATCCAAAAATATTTCCATGAAAAAGCTGTCATTTTTGAGACTTGTTTTTATGAATGTGCACTGCCTGATCGGAGACAGTGGTTTAGCCTATTACAAATAGTCAATACAGACACCATATTCGCTGTCGACATTGACAAGGGAAATGGATTAAACACCCATATGACTTCAAATCAGGACTTCTAGGGGTTGGAATCACTACTTTGTTTTACTTCTATTAGTATTTTTACCACATATAGTTGACCCTATAGAAAGTCTAAATAAAGAGAAAAAAATATGACACACACACTCACACACACACACATACTCACACTCACACACTCACACACACACAAGTTCTGGGGGTAGGATGATTTCTCCTGCTTTATTTACATGAGTTTAGAGAAAGAAGGAAATGGGGATTATAATTCACAATAATCTGAATTTTCATGCAGAAATTGAACTAGATTGTCCAATTACTTATGATGTGTCAGTCTCATAATTCAATTTTAAGAAAGTAAGACAGTAGTGCAGAGTACAGCTAATTTGTGGTATAAACAGGTTAAAAACCAGGCTTTCAGTCTCGCTCTGTTGCCCAGGCTGGAGTGAGTGGCGCGATCTCAGCTCACTGCAAGCTCCGCCTCCCGGGTTCCCGCCATTCTCCTGCCTCAGCCTCCCGAGTAGCTGGGACCACAGGTGCCGCCACTGCGCCCGGCTAATTTTTTGCATTTTTAGTAGAGACGGGGTTTCACCGTGGTCTCGATCTCCTGACTTTGTGATCCGCCCGCCTCGGCCTCCCAAAGTGCTGGGATTACAGGTGTGAGCCACCGCACCCGGCCCTTACTTATATTTTATATGTGAATGTGAGCAAACATTAGGCACTCAATGTTAATTGTATAGTAGATTGAGATGGAGGTTGGTGTAGCGGAAAATACACAAGATGTGAAATTACACTGGACTTTTAATCCGGATTCTTCTTTGTCATGTTATTTAAAATCCCTGCAACTCAGGTTTTCATCTCTAATGTGAAAATAAGGAAACCCGCCTTGAAAAGTTGTTCTGAGGATTCAAAGAGGTGACTTCCGTAAAGTTCCTGATTATAGATGCCTAGTAAATTTGAGCCAATACCAATTGATGCATAAAATTCTAATCTTCCTGGGAAGTCTAGTAGTTAACAGGTACTTACACATTATCCCATGTAATCCACATATCTATCCTATAATACAGGTATTGCCCTCTCCTTTTTACTAATGAGGAAGGGTACATTTCCCATGTCAAACAACTGGCAAGTGAGGAGTAAGGTGACGCTAGAATCTTATAGCCTCAGCTTTCTGACACAGAAGCTGCAGGTTAAGATAAGTGTTTTCAGATGATTTATTCTGTTCGTGTTTATTAAAGTCTTGCCCAAACACATACTCTAAGTGTGAGAAATGAGGATACTTCATTAAAAAAAAATTTCAGGACTAAATTGTAATTTTGATTTTTTTTCTAGCAGACCAAACAAGCGCTGAACCCTTACAGAGATTAGGGAGTTGACAGTTTCAGATGAAAAATAAGATGTCAGCATCAAGAAGCTATAATTCTTCCAATCCATTATGCACTATTTTAATGAGATTTGAGGATGAACTGAGTAAAGGAATAATCACATTCCTTGAGACCAGAAGAAAATGTCAGATGAGTTTATTCTGTATCCCCAAGTTGCAAATAGTGTTCTACAACTCCAAAGTCTCTCGTAACTCTCATTCGTGAAAGCCACATTACTCTCCCTCACTCTTCCAAAGTGCCCTGCCCTTTCTGGCCATTTTTACCTCCTCCTACTATCTCTTTTTATCCCAGTTGACTATGAGATTATACAATCTTCTCACAGCAAATACATTCAGACGTGACAACGTCTGAATTTTGAGTTTTTATAATCTCATAGCAAAAATTTGGAGGTGGTATGCAGTTCTGAGATTTCTGTTTGGCTAAATCTGGGTTTGGATCCTGGCTTTGTCACTCCCAACTGAGATCCTATATTGGGATTATCTAGAGGAGAAGAACTAATAGGATATATATATAAAAAAAAATATATATTTATATAATATATAATTATCACATATATTTATATAATATATAATAATATGAAAATATTATATATAATTTATATATAATTATAATCATATATAATTATAATTATAAAATATATAATATAATGTAATATACTGTAAATATTATATTATATATTTATATAAAATATTTATTGTATATTTATATATAATAAATATATTTTATATATTTTTATATATATATCCCAGCCCACTGACTCAAATGTTAATCTCTTTTGGCAGCACCTCACAGACACATCCAGGATCAATACTTTGCATCTTTCAATCCGTTCGAGTTGACACTCAGTATTAGCCATCACAAGTCCACTGTCTGTCAACTTAAACCCATACACTTCTCCTGAAATCACACATAACTTCAAATAAAGACAATAATAAGGTCATAATTAGACCTAACATAATACAACTCTCCTTCATACAACCAGAAATGCAACAGTTCCCAACCCAAATGCTATTACATAAACTTAAATCCTGATATGAAGTCAATAAATCTTACGTCACATGATAAAGGAAAAAGAAAAAAAATGAAGGTATTTTCTTAGTACAAGTGTATACGTTCACAAACATGTTTCTAACAAAAGGAGAAGGAAATACTCATGACAATGACAGTCCCCGTTTCTGCAACTGGTCACATGGTCTTAGCTGGTATTGATGACTACCTTCTTCTGCTACTCATTCTGTATTCCCTTTGCCTTTAGCAAGCACCTTGGCACGTCATGGTTTTTTCCCCTGGTGGAGTTATCCAACCATCAGCTCTTGACTTCTGCGCACTCGCACAGAAGCTGCCAAGGCTTTAAGTCACAGCCCAGCCTCTACGTTAGGCCCTTTCAGCCACTGTTAGAGCAGCTAGGATGCACCAAGACCTTAGGCTGCACACAGCACAGGGACCCTGGGCCCAGCCCATAAAACCACGTTTTCCCCCTAAGCCTCCCGAGATGGGAGGACTGCTGTGAAGACCTCTGATATGCCCTGGAGACATTTTCCCCATTGGCTTGGGGATTAAATTCAGCTCCTTGTTATTTATGCAAATTTCTGCAGCCGGCTTGAATTTCTCCTCAGAAAATGGATTTTCCTTTTCTATCACATTGTCAGGCTGCAAATTTTCTGAACTTTTATGTTCTGCTTCCCTTATAAAACTGAATGCCTTTAACAACACACAAGTCACCTCTTGAATGCTTCGCTGCTTAGAAATCTATTCCACCAGATACCCTAATTCATCTCTCTCAAGTTCAAAGTTCCACAAATCTCTAGGGCAGGGACAAAATTCCTCCAGTCTTTTTGCTGAAACATAACAAGAGTCACCTTTGCTCCAATTCCCAACAAGTTCCTCCTCTCCATCTGAGACCATCTCATCTTGGATTTCATTGTCCATATCGCTATCAGCCTTTTGGTCAAAGCTAGTCAACAAATCTCTAGGAAGTTCCAAACTTTCCCATGTTTTCCTGTCTTCCTCTGACCCCTCCAAACTGTTCCAACCTATGCCTGTTACCCATTTCCAAAGTTGTTTCCACATCACTGGGTATCTTTTCAGCAGTGCCCCCACTCTACTGGTACCAATTTACTGTATTAGGACATTTTCATGCTGCTGATAAAGACATACCCGAGACTGGGCAATTTACAAAAGAAAGAGGTTTAATGAACTTACACTTCCACATGATTGGGGAGTCCTCATAATCATGGTGGAAGGCAAGGAGGAGCAAGTTACATCTTACATGGATGGCAGCAGAGCTTGTGCAGGGAAACTCCCCTTTTTAAAACCATCAGATTTTGTGAGACTCATTCACTATCAGAAGAAGAGCAAGGGAAAGACCTGCTTCCATGATTCAATATCTCCCACTGGGTCCCTTCCACAACTCTTGGTAATTATGGGAGCTACAAGATGAGATTTGAGTGGGAACACAGAGCCGAATTATATCATTGCCTTTTGGAATGGACTTTACTGATGATTTCCTCAATTACTGAAAAGTGAGATTAATTAAAGAGAAACAACAATATTTACTTAGTGATAAGTAAATTAAATAGATAATCCGTGTAACAACTCTGTGAAGTAGTTTCCTTTAATATCTTCATTTTACAGCTGAGCACAGTGGCTCACACTTGTAGTCCCAGCACTTTGGGAGGCTGAGGCAGGCCGATCACGAAGTCAGGAGTTCGAGACCAGTCTGGCCAGTGAAACCCAGTCTCTACTAAAAATATCAAAATTAGCAGGTGCCTGTAATCCCAGCTACTTGGGAGGCTGAGGCAGGAGGATCCCTTGAACTCAGGAGGCGGAGGTTGCAGTGAGCCGAGATCGAGCCACTGCACTCCAGCCTGGGTGACAGAGCTAGACTCCAGTTCAAAAAAACAAAACAAAACAAAACTTCATTTTACATACAGATGACCACCCTGTGATTTAAAGAGGTCAAGAAAATTATCCAAAATATACAGCTTCTAAGTAGCATTGCTGAAACTCAACCCCCATTTTTATATTGCTAACAGCTTCCCAAATAATGCTATCTGCATATTACTATTTGTGAGAGTTACTTGAGATGAATTCATGTAATACTCATGATAGATCAAGGACTTTCATTAAATATTGGTTCCTATTTATTTGTATTTGTATAGTACTTTATTTTTCCCAAATCTGTTTAGATTTTCTTATTTCACTTGATCTTCCTTGGACAGATAAACAGAAATATAAGATTCAATGATATCAACAAATCACCAGTGGAAATCGTCCTAGGATGTGGGCCTTCTCTCTTCATATTTGGTATCTTTTTTCCTTCAAACCTTCAATCCCTCAAGATGCCATAAGAAGAGACTTTGAATTTTAGCTTTTCTTGTGTCCTCCCTCCATTTGGGTCTCTGAGGAAAGGCATATGAAAATAGGGCATATGCTTATTTTCATAAAAGGATGTTACAGAACCTGATAGCGCACATTTAAAATGACTACTTTGTGATCTTTGGAATCATTGTGGTTGAAGGGCCACTCACAACAGGACTTTTCCTCTTCTTGCAATGATAAGCCTTAATGGAATCTGGCCTGCAGAGTGTCTGGGCTGTGTGTGAGCTTGGTGTCAGATCAAGTCCAAGCAAGTTCCCCGAAGCTCAGGCTTTACAACATCATGTAACTCAGAAACATTCCATCAAGCCACCACCCACCTTTTCCAGTGGGAATTCACTAAAATGATTCTCTTGGAAGCAGTGTGGAAGTAGGGGGAAGGGTGTTAAATTTGTGCTTTTGGAGCGGATTGTAGATGGGTGAGTGGGTGGAGACAAGAAGGGGGGAATTAAAAGCAAAGATGGAAAAAATAACCACACTGCCACCAAAATATTCTGCTCAAGGATGAGGGAGTACACCCTACAGCTGTTAGCACTGTTCAGCATATTTTGCATATTTACATATACCAAGTATTTCCAAACAGCCTTGTGTTTGTTTTAAAATCCCACACGGAGATGTCTGGTAAAGCTGTCACTGCGGAAACTTCATGGTGAAGTTTGCAAGACTATTTTCAAAATTCTTTATATGCATCATAAACTGAGCAGAAGAGCTATTGTCATTAACCACATCATAGAGAAATCTGAACTAATCTGCCTACCCATCAGACAACACTCAGAACAAAGCATCCATGTTCTAAGACAAAGAAAGCACCTCGTTGATTGAAGTCAATTTTTTTTTATTGTTGGTGTAATTTGTTTAATACAAAATGGCACACAGCATGATATCATGTCACCCAATTATCCTTGATTAGTCTTGAGGTTATCGAAGTATGATTTTTCTTTATTTCTGATGACTCTAACCTTTGACTTAAAGATATTTTCCCAGACTTACTGAGTTATCATTGACAAATAAAAGTTGTATATATTTAAGGTATACCATACGATGGTTTGACATGGGTAAACATTGTGTAAACACAATCAAATTAATTAATACGGCCATCACCAGACGTATTTTTTGTAGGAAAAATAACACTGGACAGATTTCTCATGTAGCCATTTTCTTTTGGAAACATAAACCACCACAAAACCATACAGAGCTCATTTGAAAAAGATTCGTGAGTTTTCAACAGAAAGAATCGGGGAGTTTAAAGCTATATTTTCCTTTTAGCAAGATCCACAAGAAAGGATAGAGTGTCATGCTTAAAGGGGAACAGATTTTGTATTTTTTGGCAAGATATTAAATCCTCTGTTGCTATATTTGGCTCTCTGCAAATAGTCTCTTGTACAAGTGCAAAGCAAAGATCAATGCTGGTGTTCTTCATTCAGTCACAGCCAAACTTGGTATGGAAAGTAAAACAGTTGTGTTTGAGTGTTGTTTCGAACAAAGTCTTGCAGTTCATGTATTGATCAGCAGCATTCCAGAGTGTGGATACCCTCTTTACACATTAAATCTATCAAAACATGTTTGCTTTTCCATAAGTTTTTCCACTGCTTAACTGATAGCAGATGGAGTGATTCAATCTGGACAAAAGTGTTAAAGCTTTACCACGTCAATGTGGTCATATTTAGCTATTTAGTCAAATGTGTATAAGCAGGTCAAATAAGATGCTTGGAGACTTAGGGCATCACAAGATGGGCCTATGTTCCCAAAAAAGGAAGCAAAACAATGAAATCGTACTTGGTTGTCCCCAGAGAAAACACACTTCAGCTAGGAAGAATCTGCACTAGATGACCTGCTCTCCGCCCCCCAGACTGCTCATCTTACATAAGTAATACATAACCCTTTGGATTCTGAAGTACTATAGAAACTACATGAAACATTTGAAATAGTGACAGAAATTTTCTTTATATGCAATTATTTGATGAATGAAGACAAACCCCCACACAAATGCCAACGCAAGCATTATGACTTGCTACTCCCAGTGAAATAGTCCTTCTTGATTACAAGAGTGATGGAAAATGATGGAAGTCCAATACTAATTGTTGTAGGTAGAATAATGGCTCCAAGTCCTAATCCCCAGAACCACTGAATATGTAATTTTACATGGAAAAAGGGACTTTAAAGATGTAATTAAGAACCTTGAGCCGGGCACGGTGGCATTCGCCTGTAATCCCAGCACTTTGGGAGGCCAGGGCGGGTAGGTCAGGAAGTCAGGAGTTGGAGACCATCGTGGCCAACATGGTGAAACCCCGTCTCTACTAAAATACAAAATACGAGCCGTGTGTGGTAGCACGTGTCTGTAGTCCCAGCTACTTGGGAGGCTGAGGCAGGGGGATCCTTTGAACCCAGGAGGCGGAGGCTGGAGGGAGCCGATCGCGCCACAGAACTCCAGCCTGACGACAGAGCAAGACGCCATCAAAACAAAATAAAACAAAACCTTGAGATGATGAGATTATTCTGGATTATACAGATGCAGCTATTGTAATCACATGAGTCCTTACACATGTAAGGGAGAGGAAGAAGAGAAAGTCAGTGATGCCATGTGAGAAGGCCTTGACCAGGTTGCTGGATTTGAAGATGGAAGGAAGCTAAGCAAAGGACTCTAGAAGCAGGAAACAGCAAGATTCTCTCTAGGAAGTATCCAGAAGAAATGCCGCCTACATTGTGTAGCCCACCAAGACTAAGATCTTCGCCGAATGTCTGACCCACAAGAGCTGTAAGATAGTAAATGTGTGTTCTTTTAGGCCGTTATCGTTGTAGCAATGTAGTGATATTTTACAGCAGTTCTAAAAAGCTCATTTTGACACCACATTCTAAATGTGGTAGACAGTTAAAAAGCCTGTGCCAAATTATTTCATCTGTAATGCTGGAAAGTCTATTATTTAAATGCTGATTTCCGGACTTTAGTACTTTCACATTAAAGATACGTGTAATAAGAAAATTGAGGGCCCACGTAGAGAAACTCTAGCTTTCTTCAGAATACACGGTCTTGGAATTCTCTTTTCAATGTTAACGCATCGTGGAAAAGTTTTTGTTTGTTTTTTTCATATTACTTATGGCAGGGTCCCTGTCAGCAAATGTAAAAACAATAAAATACACCTTGGTCAACCAATATCCTTAGAAGCATTGCATTATAAAATTCTCAAGACTCTTACTGTTATGTAATTAATATACCCCATTTCATTTGCTTTTCCATTATAAACATGTGCTTCATAATCTATTCCTTGCTCTAACATATAGACTTCTTGGCTCTAGAAATTAACTTCTTAATTAAAAACACCTAAGATGTTGTAATTTCCAAAATATTTATAAGATGCTTAACTGAATAAGAAGGAAACAAAAAGAGCTTTAAATTCTCAAGAAATGCAGACCAAATCCAAATGCTACATTCAAATATAAACATTCAATTCACATTAAATTATTTATTCAACAAGTTGAAGATAATGACATCTGTTTTTATTACAAAGTCTTCCATCATCTGGTATCATTGACACATATTATGAGACCTGCATTTGAAGAGTGAACAGAAATAACAAAATGTTTTCCCAGCCCCACAAAAACAGAAAAAATATATAATTTCATAATTATCTTATAAAGCCAAAAATTTTATGAGTTATACATTTTTTATTAATTAAGAATGACAGCATAACTAAGGTTAATTTTTATTTCTGGAAACACAAAATTAAGGTAGCATAACTGCTTGTAGAACTAATAAGTCTGAAATTTCATGGCATTTCAATGCACTAAAATAATATTTCTATTAGTTTTCAGTTTAATCAAGTGACAGATATAAAATTCACTACACTGTATTTTTGTTCACAAAAGCATTTCACCTTACCTAGATTTATATAATAAAAACAAATTGTATCCATATCTTCCCTTTACATATATGTACTTTAAAATGATACAAAGAATTCACATGAAAACTTTTCCCTATGTTTTATCTCCTGAAAAAAAATGTACGGAATAGTATTTTTAAATCAGATATAATATCCAATATTGTACATATCCTAAGAAATTAAATCAATTGTGTAAATAATCATTATTAACTTTTGCTCTAGCCACAGCATAGAAAGAAATGTACATCTCTATTAATATAAAGAGATATCAATAGGAAAGTTCACATCTTATGTATATACCAAAAAACTAAAGTATTTGCATTTTAAAAGCATTATTCTTATGCCAAATTTAGTAGTCTAGAAATTGTTTTTTTTAAAAAAAACAAATTGATGATTACTTATCCTTTTCTAAAAGGTGTCTGTTTGCTTATACAATGGAATTGGTAAAAGTACACTTAATTATAATAGAATTTATTGGAACGTAAAAAGGAGATTCAGAAAAACTTACTGGATCAAATTAAATTGACTACGACTTCAAGAGAATACTACTTTGATCAATACTTTAAAACTATAAAAGTATTTTTAAACAAAAAAGCACAATAGACAATAAAAGAAATACAAAAATTGAGATAATTTAACAATAATGACGATTTCTATAGGTTGGAAAAGTGTACATGGTGCAATTCCCAGAGAGCACTATAAGATTAAAAAGAAAAAAAAAATCCTGCTAAAAAATTCTAAATGTCTGTGCTGTGACCAATCTCCATGATCAAGTTACCAAGGAAAGTAACATTTTGAAGTTATCGAGACTGAGGTTTCCTTATAGGCTCCACTCATGCCCCCACTTGCCAGAACCATTCACTTTTTTATAAGTTCTATGTTTGTTTTCAACATCCATTTTTGAATGGATGTTGAAAGGCTAAAACTTTTGCCCAATTTTTCTAAAATGATTTTAATAATACTTTTAATGTTTTAACAATAGATTTAAAGGGCACTTTGGCCTTTAAATATTTTCAGAGAATAAACTGTAATTTCTCTCTCAAACAAGCCTTTCTTATTCTGAAAGATGTCTTTTATCTTACAGGAAAGAAAAAAAATGAGTTTCTAGGAGCCTCTCCATTAAACTGGCAGGCTGATTTCATTTCTGATCCCATACAGTTTCTGCTGTCTTTCCCTTGGCTGCAAAGGTGATCAATCAGGAATTCGAACGCCATCAATACCCCTTTGTAACTGCAATGGCTCAAGTGAACTCCTTCCATCTTCAATAACTAAGTGTCAACATCTGCTTCCAATAAGGTGGTTTCTTTTTTTTTCCTTGAGTAGAGTAAATCTGCTGACTGAGATCGTAAATGGTTGTGTTTTTTCCCCCTTTTCATGCGGAAGATTTTTTCCACCATATTTTGCAACTTTCCTTCAAGTCAAGTAAAAATAAAAAAAATCGGAGAACTTCAAAAGAAATGTTCTTATCCTAGGTGCCAAGGAAGTTCGATATATAACTAAAAATATAAACCATGGTGAATGAATGACACTGTCCTCATAATTTTGGACACAGTACTTTAAATAAAATTTTGGAACATGTAAGAAAACTGAGTTGGACCTACACGCCACTATACGGTTAATTTATTTTTCCTTCAGAAATGATACACTAAAAAGTCAGCTAATTAGGAAATGTACATTTATCTCCTATACCAGGTAGGAGGGACAGTTAGTAGGAGACAAAGATTCTCTTTGTATTAATTTCTTACAGAAAAACAATCATGTATCTATTTGATTGCTACAGAAACGAATACGGACGTGAAGAGAAGAGACCTTTGGGAGCTCAATTTAAGGAACTACTTACTCAACTGATAGGCATCTCTAGTAGCTGTTATTTATTGAACATCTAATATGAGCCAGATGATTGATCGTGTGTGTGTGTGTGTGTGTGTCTGTGTGTGCGTGTATGTGATTTACAACTTCCACAGCCTGCCTGTTAGGTATTATCCCATTTTACTCATGAGATAAATAAATAATACCCCAAACCACACATAAAATTGTGGCTAAACTAGAATTTAGAGAATGGCCTAACAGCCAAACTCTTTTCCATTAATTCATTCTGCTTTCTATTTATCCGTCAGTCAAAACTCTAACATATGTACTTTCCTTTTTCCACCACTTAATGCCACTGCCCCCACCGGCTTAATTCAGCAAACACTATTTAAAGAAGGGACACTCAGTAAGGGATAGAATACAGGTCTTTGAAATACAGTTTCTGATTGCCACTTTAAATTATAAATACAACATTAAACCAGATAGCAAACTCAAAAGCCAGATAGTGTGACATATTCTGCAAATCTTAGAATAGGAATGGGCAAATACTTTTTGCAAAATGAATAACAAACTTCTCAAAGACAACTTTCATGTCAGTGCCTAGAATTTGTTTTTTTTTTAAAGTCTTATAAAGTTAAAGAAATAAATCCCTCAATTATTTGCAATCCATTCGTTCTCATTTTGCAAATTTTAGAGCAATTTTGGCCATTTTTGCTTAACAAAATAATACAAATACTCTTAAGAAGAAAGAGAAAAGAGAGCAAATAGAGGGGAAAGTTAAGAGAGGGTGCTTAACTTTCTTAAGAAGACACATTGATTTCTCAAAAGTTCAGAGTCTCTTTCAAATTAACAATGAGAGACAAAATAATCTGTTAGGATCCTGATTTGTCAACGTTATGTTGTTTCTTAGCTCCCGATGGTTTATTGGTGAAAGCACATATTCTATTTAAAATAAATGAGATGATTTTCTAGGCTCTAGTTCACAGATATTTAGAAAGCTTGAATAAATCTGATTTGTAAAATCAGACAAAAGTCACCTTTGTCTAAAGGTGGAGTGGTTTTAATAAAATTGTGGAGGCAGATGGTAGCCCTCATTAAAGCAGTTCAGCAGCCTCTAAGTCCAACAGCATCATTTTGATGTGAAAAAAGAAGAGCCAGAGAATGACAGAATTTTAAACTTGGAATGAATTCAGAATATTATGCTAAATTACAACCCATCCTCTTTTAGGACTTCTGGTGGTAACAGCAATATGGTCCTAGAAGACAATTGTAGAGACATGCTCATTCTCTATTTATATTTTTGATCCACTCTCTGGGTGGCAGTGTATCCCAAACACCTAGGGCCTGTTTTCTTTTTCCTTTTTCTTTTTGAGACAGGATCTTGCTCTGTTGCCCAAGTTGGAGTATAGTGGTGCAATCACAGCTCACTGCAAACTGCAAACTCAAACTCCCAGGCTCAAATGGTCCTCCTGACTCAGCCTCCAGAGTAGCTGGGAGAACAGTTGTGCACCACAATGCCCAGGTAGTTTTTCAGAAATTTTTTGTAGGGACAGGGTCTCCCCACGTAGCCCAGGCCGATCTTGAACTCTTGGGCTCAAGCAATCCTCCTGAGCCTCTGCCTCCCATAATGCTAGGATTACAGGCATGAGCCGCCGTGCCCAGCCTGGGTCCTGTTTTCAAAGAGAGAGCTCACTTACAAATCTTTCCTCTGTACAGCAGAAACCAGGTTCCCAACGTTTCTCTGGTCCTCAGAGCTGATACATTTTTTATCTGACAGTTATCAGGAGAGACACAGAGCAAAGTCTAAATTCAGGGAGAAGACATCTAAGTAATGCCCTTCAATTAAATTTGGTGGAAAATAAGAAATGGAGCAAGGAGTAACTACTTTCCTTCTCCGCTTCATTGGGAAAATCCAACTGAATGATCTGAATGAGTTTGAGTATAACATTACTTTCAAATAAATTACAAAGGAAGTTAATGTATTCCAAAGGTGGATGCGGATGAGGCGAATAACCCTGTGAGTCATCACATGGGAATTGTTGAACACTTGGCTTTGAAAATTCAGAAGGACACAAGGCAAAACCAGATTTATAAATTCACACAATTTTGTGCTCCATGCGTTTGGGCAAATTATAAACAAAACAATCATATCAAATCAAATTGTGGACCAAAGTACAGAAAATTTAACCGGGCTACTCCCAGGAAATATAGGTTCATATTATTAGTGAGTGGAAGGTATTTTAAATTTGGACCCCACATTGGTAAAAATGTGCATATTGTGTAAAAGAGAGTCTAGGTAAGAAACAGCAAAGTGCGGAGTGATGACAGTACAAGAGAATATATAGATCTGAAACTCAAAAGATGGATAGTATATAAATGAATACATGAATTACGGCCAAGGAAAATATTTGAAAATTATATATGATAACTCTGCCTATTTGAACATGCCATGTTCATGTCTAAAAAGCTCACATATAACATATGAATAATCAAAGACAGAAAGTGGCATTTCACTGATCATACTATTTTATGTGGTGGAGAGAAAAATGGGAGAAATTTGAAAAACACCTCTTCATACAACTAAAAAACTTCCATATTACACTAACTTTTTTACATGACATCTCTGGAAGCAGTTGATGGAAGAAATGAACTTTGCCTTTGAAGTCTTAACAGTATCAATAACTGCTACGTTCATAATCTTAATCTTCTCCTGGCAGTGTCTTAATGATAATTTCAAGTTTATTTAGATCCTGATTCATATCAAGTTAAATTCTCAAATTTTTAATTTTTAGCACAATTTAAATTGTATATGACCTCTGGTTTATTTTTAAATTGTGGCATAAATTTAAATCCTAATATACACTTTATTTTGCCCTAAATTTCTTTCTAAAAATAATTAAATCAAGTAAAGCCAGATTTAAACAAACAAAAAGATTTGTTAAGTTCTGTGTTTAAACTATTACATATAGAATTTTGTGTTTGTTTGTTTTAGTTTACAGTGATAGGTGGCATTATAAGAAAGAGCTAGGGCTCTGTAATTTCTCTAGTGCCTTCCCAGATATTGTTCCTTCAAATGCTCTTCAGGAAAAACAAACCCCACTTAAAATATGACTTTTTAAATTGCCATGAATGAACAATTAGAAACAAGTAAAATAAGTCACTGGCGCTCACAGGTAGCATGGTTAAATGCAGTTTTTTTTTCTTGTAGTTGTATATAAACTCTGGTTCCATTTATCAAATTTGGATGGGCTAGAAAGATAATTAGTTTCCTGTAGGCAAATTCTTCATCTAATTGAAAGTTTATGCCAACTTTCTTATTAGTCAACCTCCAAGTTATTCTTTGGGAGAAATCAAAGCAATGAAATATCATTTCTTTAGTGTAGTCATTTAAAAAAAACTTTTCAAGCTATACATATAATTTAAAACTAATTGAGCTAGTGTGGAATTAAATCTTTACTGCGATTCAATGTAAAAACAATACTGCATTGGTTTGTCTATGGTATAGCTACTTTTGTAAAAAGGAAAAAACATAAAACATTTGAGGTAAGTTAGAAAGCACGGACAGAGCATATAATAGACATCTGAGAGATAAGCATTTTAAACATTTGTGCCAGTGCTTCTCTGAGAGCAAGTTCTTTAAACAGAACTCAACAATTTTTACAATATTAAAAAAAATACATCCCTCAAAAATAGCCCATCAATGCTAAACCAACTTTTTTGTATTTCTACAAAAATAGATGCACATAGAGCTACAAACTTGTATTCTTGAAAGAATGAGCATTTTAATGTGTGGTTCATCCTTTCCTGACAAGGTGGTTGGCGGAAAAAAAAAAAAATTAAAATGAAACAAAAACTTAGCTATATACTGGCAAAAGCAAGATAACAAAAGGAGAGAGTTGCACAGTTGGCAAAGGCTCAGATGAGGAAAAAAACAAATAAAAATGCTTTTCTTCAATGTCTAGGACCCACTTTGCTTTCTCAAGAAAGGCCGACACCCAGTCAACTGCGTGACACTTTGTCTTCTCCTTCCACGCCTTTCGTGTCCTATTGCTGAATGGAAAATTCCGACGGTATCTTTTCCCAGTGGGCCCTTGGATTTATGCTGCAACTTAACTCACTAAGATTGTGCGTTTCAGTACCATGGTGATTCCTTACTCTTGTCTTGATGCTGTAGACCTGGAACAAATGACAATGAGAAACAATAAAGAACATTAATACACATAGTACCAAAAATTAGCGTAATCTGCAATACATTGGATGTAGAAACCAAAAAGATAATCCAGGCAACTGTGAGGTCTGACCTGAAGACAACATGATCTCTAAGCAAATTCTGTGCTAGAGCTCACAATTTTCAAAAAGCCGACGAACACAGTATGTGACAAAAACACAAGACTAGAACAGTGCTATTTAAACAATACAAATTCGTTGCTATATTTTTTTTTATTTTCTTGGAGTATGAGTGGATAGCAAATAGAAAAACATGAAACATTTGTAATTTCAAAAGGAGGTGATATTGGGAGAAAAAAGATGATGTAAATAATCTTTGGAGCATTTATGCAGTGCTTCAATTAATACTTTCAGTAACAATCAAAATTATTCTTTTAGACTAACGTGACAAATAAATTCAGTTGTTATTTTGAAATGTACTCCACAATGGGATTACTATAAATTATGTGAGCAATTAGATGGCTAAAAACTGAGTCTACTATTGTCGGTAAAATAAATACAGTTGGTTCATAATTAACAGTCCAGACCTATATTCTATTTATTAATTTACTTATTTTATCTTATCTTCCTCCAAAAAATATTTAAAGTGGATTTAAAAAATCATACCAGATAGCAAAAATTAAAATTTAGAAGTTAAAAATAGTGACGAAAGGAAGGTATACATAGATTAATAGGACATAGATTAATTCGAACTCAAAGCTAAAATCAGTAATAATTTATCAAAGAGAAAACAGGAAATGTGACTTTTATCTGTGTCTAATACAGTTAATTGACTAATATCTGATATGGGCTATTCACATGGCATCTTCAGTTTGCACCTACTTGAAATTACTTTTGTTTTTTTCCTTTCAGCTTCATTGACGTATAATTGAAAATTAAAATTATATATATTTAAGGTGTGTAATAAGATATTTTGATGAACTTATATATTGTGAAATTATTACCTCAATAAATTTAGTTAATACATCTGGCACCCGTTTTAGTTCCCTTTGTTGTTGTACCTGAAGTATAGTTGTTTGGAAGAGCGAAAACACAGAGTAATAGGTGCTTTTATGTTGCTTAAAACTAAATAACAAAACATGAAGCAAAACTCTTTAAACATGTAGGTAGAAATGCGGCAAGGTTGCTGTTGTGTGGGTGCAAGGATCTTAAGTTGTTTTCTTGGCCTTTGATCTAAAACTGTTGTAATCCAAGATGGATGTCAGAAACTGAATAGCTAAATGAGCCAATTTGGTTCAAAGTTTTTCTATTATTAAACAACATTTCTTATCCCTCAACTAGTAAAAGAATTTTGTAAAATATGGATGTCATTACAAAATCGGACACAATTAGTGTTTGGGGACATTAAGACAATCTACAAAACGGACTACACAAAGGGCAAAAGAACAAATAGAAGGAGATAAAGAAGCACTTCACAAAATTACAAGTCACAATCTGCGTACTATGTAGCATTTGTATAACGGGAACAAGCAACACTTCCTGAATGCCGAAAGATTCGCTCCACTTTTCTTTTTTCCAGAAGCATGCTGGTATTACGCTTGATAAAGAGGCAATAGTTTTCCTTTTCCATTTCGAAAGAAGAGGAGGAGAAGCATAAAAGAGGACAATGAGGGAGAGAAAAAAAATAAAAGGATCTGGGGTATGTCAATCCACTCTAAGTTTGCTTTATTCATTTTCAAATGATTTTCTGGTTAGAATAATTTGCAACCTGACATAGTCTCTGTTGGGTAACTCTTGTAATCTAAACCACCTTTACTGACAATCTGCTGACTATATAAATATTTTTTTCATTATTAAAACATCTCATCTTCTGTATGACTCAGGATTTCCACACTTGAAGACTGCATCAATCTACAGAATGTCAGCACTGCAAGTCATGAATACTGTTGTAATCATCAAGTGGTTTGCCTGTCTTATTTTTGCTTTTAGATAAAGGCAATTTCTTATTTGCTTTGCAAAGACATATGACTCTTTCAAAATCACGTGAGCCTTTTGCTGCGGACAAGTATGCATTACTTAAGATCGCCCCAGATTTTCCAATCAGAATAACAGAAGTCATTCTCTCTTTATAAATTCATCTATTCAATTTCTTGTTTCCATGTATCTGCATTTCTACAATGTGAATCTTAAAAAGTCAATTCCTCTGTGGCCTGAAATGTATCAGATATCTAATGGATCCTTGTGGTTAAACTTCTTGGTGATGGAACATAAACAACTTTGCTTTAATTACCAGGCATTCATTTGTAAATCTCAAAATAGGCATACGTAAAGCACAAGAAAATGAGCAACTACAAACAAAAAACCCTACTAATAAGTTGCAAAAGAAAAGCAGGGCTACAATTTTTTTTTTTATTAAGACAACTGGTAATGGTAGATCGGGATAATTAAGAGTCAATAAGTACATTTAGTTTTTCCCAGCGAGGGCGGAGCCGGGAAAAATTGTTAACTCACGAATCTTACGTGGTCTACATTTATTTGGTATTTCCCATGATTTTTCTTGCCGGAATAAAATCCACTCTGCTACAGGTTCTGCTCCTATTCAGACTTTTCTGCTTCCTCACTTACCCAAATCAAACCTACTTGAAATTAATTCATAACATATCCTGAGATTTCCCCACTGGCTGTCTGAAACCACATCTGTTTACCTTCTTTACGGTAGCCATTTTCTTTAATTCTATTGTTCAGACCATGAGATTTTTCAGTAGAAAGGAAAAAAAATCATAAAAATGAGGTGAGCTAACATTTTCTTAGGGCCTTAATGATTATATTAGGAATGGTGCTAAGTACTTTATATGAAACATCATACTTCATGCTCTTAATCATGCTGAAATAATATCCATTTTACAAATGAGAAAATTTAAGTTAAGATAATTTATGCAATTATTAAGTGAGAGAAATAGGATTTTAAAAGAGGTGGTCTGATGTCAGAGTCAAGGGTCTTAAACATCATATATGTGTTCACCTTATGAGAATTATACTGGCTGTAGCCTAAGTCAAAATTATCACAAAATCAATTCAAGGAAAACTTAATAGATTTTTATACTTCTTTTTGCACTGCTTAGAAACACCCTGATGTAACAGAACTGATCCAGATTAACAAAATGGCCCTCAGTGATTTTTTAAAAATTCTCCATTTGTCACATTTTTCCTAAGATGACATAAATGATGACATAGTAGTCTGTTACACTTTTGATGAAGCCCACTTCAATGATGTGATAGGATGTGTCATATTTAACTGATGTGTCTCTCTACATGTATCTTTAATTTAACCACCACACCCCCTGCCAGACTTCTCCAGTGTGAACTTTAAAAACATAGAGTGGTCAGTTGGCTCTTGAGGTGGTTGTCAAAAATGAACTAAGAAACAAAGAGATCAATTGTATACTCCAGAGTTTGAGTTTGAAATTCAGTTAGGACAAAAGCCTGAAAGAAACTGAAGGTCCATAGACAGACCCATTTTTTTACTTCAATTACAACACCACTACTGCCTGACCACCAAAAGAAAAGAAAAAAAAAAAAAAAAAAAACTATTCAGAGCCAGGATGAGAGCAAAGGAAATATGAACATACAAAACAAAAACAAAAACAAAAACAAAACAAAATAAAAAAACCCACCACCACCACCACAACAAAAAGCAACAACAACAACAACAAAAAACCTTTGCATAGGGGCAAGTGAGAAGTCTTGGTCAAGGAAGAGGATGAGAACATGATTTTCCTTAAAAATTTGAAGATTCTAAACAGTCTTAGTCCATTTGGGCTGCTATACCAAAATACTACAAACTAGATAGCTTATAAACAACCAAATCTTATTTACCACAGTTCTGAAGGCTGGGAAATCTAAGGCCAAGGTGCCAGCAGATTTGGTGTTTGGTGAGAGCCTGTTTTCTGGTTCACAGAGAGTGCCTTTGGCTGTGTGATCACCTGAGATCTCTCTCAGATCTCCTTTATAAGGGCATTGATTTACACTCATGAAAGCTCTGCCCCCATGACCCGATCACCTCCCAAAGGCCCAGCCTTCTAATACCATTACCTGGGGGCTAGGATTTCAACGTATGAATCTGGGGGAGTTGTAGTTATTCAGATCATAGCACTGACTGTATATAACAAGGCATCATGACTCATTTTCTAACTGAGATTCAGGGAGGCAGCAGCTTCACAGATCTACCTCTTGTAAAATGCTATAGAAATAAGAAAATAGAAATGGTGACATGGTAGGTCTGAGTGTGAACAGCCTAGAGACTTCCTCCTCCTTAGTTTCCCTCAAGCCCTGTTTTTCTTTTTCTCCAAAAAGTCTTAAAGCTCGCCTACGCTCCCCACCAATGGTAAAGGAGACAGTTCAGTGAGAATTCTGGGGTCCTGTCAGTATTAGCTGTGATATGGGTATCCCACAGCAGAAGAAATAGCATGGGCCACCCCAGATGGGCGTCTTGGAGGGATCACAAACACTAGGAACTGAATTCAAACAGGCCAAGTTGAGCAGGCCATTATTAGAAAGCACATTAGAAAGAATATTGTATAGAGAATGGCTGGAGAAACAGATTAGAGGAGGAGGGTATATTGGAAACAGCAGTCCAGGATAAGAATGAAAAGACAGAACCAAAAAGCAGACAACAACTTATCAACTGGACAGTTTTTGTGATGTGAATAACTTTCTAGGAACAGAGGCAACCCCAAGGAAAAAATGAGGAAAGAATCTGAAAAGACATTTCAATTCAAATGGGATTTTGTTTTAAACTGAGAATAATGAAGCTGCCAGTGGATTGAACTAAGAATAAACATAATTGATGAGGGTAAGTCTTTGACCACTAGATAGAAATAATAAATAAACATTGGGTAACAAAAAAGTGACACTAATATACAGCTGAGTTTTAGGTACTGTTTGTTTTTCAGTCATAACCCACTAAATAAACATGTTCTACTTCTGAGAAAGCACAGTCATTTGACAACACCACTGATCGAATATGCTTTCAATTAATTTTATTGTGGGAGATAAAAGAGGTAACCATACAATGGGAAACATGCTGTTGATTGAAAAAAAGGAACATAAATAGGAACATAAAGCCTGAAAGTGTATGTAGAAACTTTGAAGATCTAAAAGTAAAGACAGCATTTATATGGGTAAATGTAAACTTTTCATTTCATACATATTAAAAGTCAAGAAGCCATGTGGATTAGAATGCTTACTATTAGGCTAAGAACCTGGTAACATTTCTATATTTAAAAAATAGATCTCCCTTTTCAATCATCCTTTAATAAAGATAAGAAATACTTATTACAAAGCTAAATATATACAACACTGTGTCAGATGCTACATCAAAATATCCAAACTTCGCCAGCAACTTGACAGCTAACACTGACACATTGATATATGATCACAAAAAGGTGCAAGAGACAGTCATACTATTTTCTATTGCTTTATGAAATTATCATTGTTAATGATCATAGAATTGCATTTGTTTGTCTGAGCCTTGGGGCAATCACTTTAAATACTAGCTAAGAATTTCTAAATAAGATCTATGTAGGGGTAGCACCTTAACGCTTGCAAGAGAAAAATGTAAGACAGAAGGCTACCCAATCTGAGAACTATGATTTCATTGCAGGTGAATATCAAGATTAACATATAGGTGCCACATTTTAAAACATTTTTAAAACTCTTGAAACATCATGGAATTCTTGCTTAAAAAATCAAGTTAAACAGTATTTAGAAAGTAAAAAGCCTACATAATGTCACCTATCATCAGACAATTTGCTAAGTGTACCCGATCTACATATACACACACATACCACTTGCCTATTTCCCCAGCAGTATTATCTTGGAAAATCATACTATGTCAGTATGTGTACCTCGACCCCATCCTTTTGGAAGGCTGCACAATATTTATTCTATAGTATACTATTACCCAGTTCTCTATAGATGTACATCATTTAGATACACACACACACACACACACAAAGAGGTTTACAAAGTTGCTGTTGTGTGAATATTTAGGAGTTAAATTTCTTACAAAAATACACATATGTATAATTGCTGAATCCAAGCATGTGAACATTGACATTTATGTATTTAATTGTGATGACTAAATGTGCTCAGGAACTTTGTACCCATATTTATATTTTTTGCTATGTATGATCAATATTATAGATTAAAAGCATCTAATTGTTTCAATGTGAGTTTCTTTCACTGTTAGTGAGGCTGGATATTGTGTGATTATGGCATTTATTCCTCTGTGTTTTAACTCTGGCCAAATGCTTATGCTTTTCAAAAAGTAATTTTCTCGTTGATTTTTAAATGTTTTTTGTATACTAGCATTTAGTATACTTTTAGGTATCCTAGCATTTTTTCCCATGTATTACAAATATTTTTGCCAGTTTGATGACTTCTCTCCATATTTAATATGCAAATTTTGAACAATAATTCTTTTTAAAGTAATCACAAATAAGATGTATTTTCTTAAACCAGACCAAAGGTTAAATTTATTATGATATTTCAAGTGCAATTATTCTCTTATAATTACAATTCTTGCACACCAAAATCATTACAAAAGATACCTAGTATGGCAGCATAATAATGTTCTGGCAGAGGGAGATTTTCCGTGTATAGAGGTATTTTCTCCAGGCACATTTAGAATGCACTTAAAATCTCCACATACTAGTATTGTCAGAAACAGCGAGGTTAAAAACTGTCTGAACTTGTCAAAATGTCTTTAAGCTCAGATTCAAAAGAGGGTAGAAATGTAAAACCCACTGAACCTGATGTTACTAGAAAACCATAATTCACTAAGGTATTTCAAGAAGCACAGCACCTGCTCACCTGAGGCAAACATGCAGGTGACAAAAGTTCAGCCACCCAGGTGTTTCTCCTTGCTGGTGTTTCCCAGACCCAGACAGCAAGCCACTTTATTCTGTTTGCTCTCTCAGTACCTACCTCCCTCCAAAACCACAAACTCTCCTGTGCACAGAATCTCTAGCCTTTGCCTTTAGTGACATCCACTTCCTCAGACATGTGCATATTAAAATGCACAGCTGGAGGGTAAATTGGCAAGTACTTAAAACATCAGGATATAAAGTTACAAATCTGAACCAGTTGTTTAAAATCTGACCTTGTGGATATATATATAAAATATAAATCATAGAGTTAGGTAGTTTTGTTTTTTTGTGTGTTTGTTTTTGGGTTTGTTGTTGTTTTTTATCATAGTGGCAATTTACCAGTCTCAAAATGTGAATGTCAATGTGGCCAATAACCTCTTGGGTGACTGGGGACTATATGGAACGATATGGAATTTAGACACCGCTTATGAATTCAGTGACTTCCATTTCAAAAGCAGATATAAAGAAACTTTGAAGCCAGAGACAAAGAATAAAGGGAAGCAGAAGGGAGTGCGGAAAATGAAATGGAATACTCTTTGTAATTTCTTCTACAGACTTTCTCCCAGAACTGGGGAGGAGCAAAATAAAAAAAAATAAAAAAAATAAAATAAATAAAAAGCTTGGATCACTTATTGTAACCAAAACCACAAGTTATAATACTCTCAAGAGATTCTAACTATCCAGACATCTGTTGGATAACAGATGTAGCCAAACATGCGTCTTTAAAGAGGTTTCTAGGTTATGCAGTGACAGCTTTACATTCCAGAAAACAGATAATCCAATCAGAGAAAGAGCTAATCTGGATCCATTTCTTACCCCAAAAGAAAAACATAATTAAGGACATAACACCAACATAGGAAACATGATACCTAGAAGTATGAATTGTAACGTTTACTATTCTAAAATTTTTAAAAGATGCTTAAAAACTGCTGAAATATACTTGCATTTTAATGTCTATTTGGTGTAAATGTACTTGATTTAATGCCAATCAATCTCTCTACAAATGCAAGATATATTGGAAAGCATTCCATTAGAATGAGATACGTTGCATCTATATCAATTTTTGAGTTGACATCAGAAAATATTCATCTCTCTCTCTCTCTCTTTTTTTTTTTTTCTTTGAGACAAAGTCTCACTCTGCCACCCAGGCTGGAGTGCAAGGCACGATCCTGGCTCGCTGCAACCTCTGCCTCCCAGGTTCAAACGATTCTCGTGCCTCAGCCTCCCCAGTAGCTGAGACTACAGGTGTGCACCACCATGCCTGGCTAATTTTTTGTATTTTTAGTAGAGACAGAATTTCACCATGTTGTCCAGACTGGTCTCAAACTCCTGACCTCAGGTGATCCACCCGCCTTAGCCTCCCAAAGTGTTGGGATCACAGGCGCGAGCCGCCGCGCCCAGCCTCATCTCACTTTTACATGGCATGAACAGAAGCTCACTCTCTGACATTTTCCAAAAGAGACTGTCCAATTCGAGCAAACATAAATACGGCTTCAATGATTATGAAGATGCTAAGCATCACCTAATAGTGCTCAAGTAAACCAGGCATGAAAGTAACACTACGAAACATACTTGTGTTAAAAAAAAATTACGAAGTTAAATCTCCAGCATATCAGACTGTATCACAAAAATAAAAAAAAATACCCAGCATATTTTGTTTCTCATCAGTCCTTTTTGCCAAGAAATTCAGAACATGTTGCCTGCAGACAACTGTTTGTGAAACCTTATATTATTGATAAAGAGAACAAGAAAAGGATAGTTAAGCAGCCTGAAAGGGAATAAACTGTATCTGTAAATTCCTCAGGCCATAGAGAATTTTTGTATATAATCTTTGCAGACTGTTGGAAAATGGATATAAAATTGTCTGGGAACAAGTTCTGAAACAGATTTCTTCATTTGATCTGTTCTTTTAGATGCACCCCTATATGAGAGATGAGAAACAGCAAAGCTGAAAGTAGTATTTGCTGATAAGAACCTGACCACTGAAACAGCCTTTTCAATGCTTTGTGTAATTCTCTACTGAGAGTCATATCAGGACAACCTGGGAGTTATGACTTCCCTCTATCGTGAGCACATCAGTTTCTTTTGGGAAGACAAGTTTTACTCTGAAAAGGTCTCCACCTCCCAACCACAGCTAGTTGATGACAATTCCTTTAAGAAAAGGGTCAAATGATGATGGCATTGCCTAATCTTGCTTGAAGTTTTTAAGAAAATACTTAAGCTAACAAGGGATGCTATCCAATTTACATAG
Source organism: Macaca thibetana thibetana (assembly GCF_024542745.1). Taxonomy (NCBI): domain Eukaryota; kingdom Metazoa; phylum Chordata; class Mammalia; order Primates; family Cercopithecidae; genus Macaca; species Macaca thibetana. The sequence continues at coordinate 183,305,368 of NC_065579.1, read as the reverse complement.
TAATTTATATGGTAAAGGAGCTTTAAAACTCCTTCATAAAATTAATGCTAAGATAAAAAAACTGATTAGTTTAGATTTGCAACTTTTAAGGATTAGCATTTATTATTGGAGTTTTGTTGAGCCTAATTCATAGTCTAACTTCCTTTTTTGTACTTAAAATTTTCTTTTGTTTTATATGAGTGACAAGGATGAATATCTCAATACATAAGCATAAAGGGATAGGTTTTTTTTTTTTAGTACCCTCTCATTCCACGTGGCAGGATATTCTAGACAGAGAAAATGTTCAAATGTTTAAAAATGTCTTGAAGATGTTAATCCCTCAATATTTTTATCTTCTTTTCCATTGTCTGTCCAATCAATACAAAAGCACCCAGTTTTCGCTGTATGGCCAATATCAGCAAAACCACTATCAGGAAATTTAACTGTGACAAATATCACAGCTAATCTTCAAGAACAGGAAAGGATTAAGTCAGACACAGACAAAATAAAAATGACAGATGCATTCACAGCTTGCACCTCAATTTTTTAGGATGTCTCAAACCTCCAGCGTGAATTAATTTTTTGTCACAGTGAACCATATCTCAGATTCAGAATCATGACAGTTTTCATTCTGTGTCGTGTATCACCATCTAGAAAACACGAGCTCATTGGGTCCTCCCAGCTGTGTGAGGGGAGGAAGTGTCCTCTCCATTTTGCAGCTAAGGAAGAGGAGGAGCTGAGGGGTTATAGGTTTACGCAACATAATGCAGCTAATAAGTGGTGATATGTGTCCAGAATCTGTTTTTCAGTCCCGTTTTTCGCTACCTATATCTGGACAGACATTTCTGCATCTCTGCAAATATTAGAGATGCCTACATTGACCAGGATTTTTATGAGCCCCTAAGTGAATTTGGGAGGGGGGGGAATAAATTACTAATAAAATTAATGTATCTCTTTTCTCTTTTTCCCTGTCTGCCCTTCTTTCTCTTTCAATGCATACATATGGATATGTACATAAATAAATATGTATATATATTTGTCTTCTAAAGTCCTTCTCCTTTCTTCCTCAAACTCACATTACTGACCTCAATACCTGCTGCCCCAAAAGAAAGCACAATTTGACAAACTAGTCTTCTCTGCTTTCATTGAATGATATGTATGTGCACATATGATACAGACAAATATGCAAACTTTTTTGTTATTATTTTCCAAAATGGACATATATGTGCTTTTCCTGAGTTTTTCTTTTTCAGTTAGCAATACCATATGGAACACAGTTCACTCATAGATCCCACCTCTTGATGGTAATCGCTCAATTCCACTTTTTTTCTTACTGCAAACATTGTCACAATAAACATTTTGTACATGTGTCATATGCTGCGGCTTATATTTATGGGAGGTAGACTCATAGGAGTAAGAATGCTCAGCCAAAGTTTATGAATATTATTACTGTTACTACATTTTCCAGTCTACTTCTTTAAAAAACTAAAACTCTAATTTTCTACCAGCAATCTATGAGAAATAGCATTTTCTCTTAGCAAGACATCTTTTACAATGACTCAAATTTATGCCACATAACTATTTGTATTATTATGCAAACACATCCTAAAACATAACACTTTTAGAAAGCTCCTGCACCTGTTCTACCAAGCAGGAGAAGAATCTGAGGCAAATCCCCATAGTTTAGGCATTGCGACATTATGGCACCATTTTATGGAGGAAAGCCCACAGCAGCCCATGGGCATGATAGCTACATGGCTCTCAGAGGGCAGGGGAATTTCATTATGGTCCTACAGCATCCAGCTTTGAATGCTTGAAACTGACGGCAATGTTCTGGAATGCATTTCTCCCCTCTTATTCATCATCCAGTTACTTTTCATGCAGATCTCACTGGCTGGGATCTCCTGGCATTTTGCATGCATCTCAAAGATGGTTTCCATTACCCTTCTGGTCATGAAATTGTCATTCTGGACACGTGCCCTACACAACTAACACCAATCAAGAGTTTGTAAATATTTTAACATAACTCTGATGTTTTTTTCCTCAGTAACAGGCTTATGACATATGCCAGAGAAAAAGAAAAAGTTTTGTAGAAAGTGTGAAGCAATTGGGTGTTGATTAGAAAAATTTTTATTGTTGCCAAATCATCATAAACTCGACAATGACAACAAAGTCCAGAAAAAGTATTTCCATTATTCATAAACATTCTGCCTGGTGTTTTTAAAAATAATCTGCACCTATTGCTTTATGATGTTTAACTTTCCTAGCTGAGATAATGCCCTCAGGGTAGGTATACAAAATTCTGTAAATCTTTTTTGAACCATAATAATGAGATGGAAGAACATCATATAGTCCTAGGCTGGCTTCCAGAGAGAAATGTCATTTTATCTGTCTACATACTGAGATCAAATGATTATAAGTAAACTTTTATGCCTATTATATTTTTAATGCCATTTTTAAACATCTTCATAATTTCCTAATCATGTATACAAATTATTAATATTGTCAAGAAAGGCCTCAATGAATCCCTAATGCCATAATCCTCAGGATTCAGATGGCTAATGTATGCTCCCTGAGAAGTGAAGTAGAAAGGAGGGAAACTATTTTTAGTTGAACATCTACAATATATGATATTTTGATGCCCTCTAATCTTTAGGGTGAAAAATATCACAGTGCTTTAATATTTTAACATAAATCAAACTATTCTGTTTATTATTATTGCGGCTCTCTAATGATTCATCTCCAAATTTATTGCATCCTGCTTTCATTGTGAAGCCTGGAATTGGAGCATTATAATATTTAGTAAACATTCAAGGGTCTTGAGTTGTAAATCTACGTTTCCTGTAATCCTTTTTGTAAATGTAAATGTTTAGAAAGAGAAATTATTTCTAAGATGTTACTGGGTATAAAATTCCATAATTTTAATAACATTAGTACCCCAATGAAGTTAACTCATCAGTAACTTTTAAAGAGTGTTATTTAGCAAGGTTATTTGTCGAACTTTCATGCAACTAGTGATTTTTACTCAGCTGGATTAGCACCAGACCACCTAAAAGAAATCATGGGTCTTGAGATGTGAGTAAGTTTTGGCAAATTTATGGGTGGAATGGAAAAGTAGGAAGTAAATAGATCTCTCTTTCGTGGAGAGAAACTGCCTCTCCATTTGCTTCTCTAGTATATTTGCTATTCTCACCCTGTTTTTTGTATTTCCTGTACCTAACAAAACCAAGATGTTTATGTTTTTAACTAATAGACTTCATTATAAAGCATCATTGTAGTGCCAGCCACCATAATCTTAAACACTAAAGCAGTTTAATTAGTCTGTTCCAAAGTGAATACTATATAACAATTTCGAGCAATGATGATTACAACTTAAATCCTTTAAAATATAATTTTTGTCACTTGTGAATAATGTCCCTTTCACAGAATATTCAGATTAAATCGGAATGTTGTTTTTAAATATAGCTTACTGACCTTAAACCATAAATAATTTGGAATACCATTTAATAATACCATTTAATATGATTCTGCTTTTATGATATCATCAGGCACAAGCTGTCCACATAGAGAAAAGGGTAGATTAGGACATTTATCTACTCCTGACTTCCCCTGTAGTACCCAGTCCTCCCTATTTCATATCAAAATGGAGAACCTCAAACAATTTTTTTTCCAGTTTTCTTAACAGATGAACTTCATTCACAGGTTAGAGAGTAAAGCTTATTGCTATGAAAATCTCTTCAGAGAGAATACTAGAAACAACTTTCTGTACTTATGACAAACTTCTCAGTCTGTGCTTTGCAAGTAATTTGTGGACCAGTAGCTATTGTAGTGTTGTTTCCTCTGTCTGGCAAAAAAACATTGTCCCAGTCTGTGACACACAGTCTTGATTTCACTTGATAGCTAAAGATATCTTGCTAAGTGAGAGATGAACAAGATAGTGTTTAATATCTGGATATAATCACATTTGGGGCCAGCTCATATAATGAGTCACTGAGAGAATCCACTATTAGGTGGCTACTTACACAAATTAATGGCTAGTAATTAGGATGTGTTTTTTTGAGAAACAAAAGGTACATCAGCATATGTTTACTCCCTCTAAGTTCTAGATTTCATGGACCTGAGAAATAATAGGTTATGAAAAAGTAATTGTTATATATATATATGTATATATATATATATATGAATATGATGTTGTTTTGTTTGTTTAATATTAGGTTACCTAAATGTATCCTAGCAAAAAGTATATGAATACCTCAATTCTAAGTTGTTTATGTATACTGTATATTGCATTATTGTGACATTCCTCAAAGTAAAAATAGATATTTATAACAAAATTGTAGCTAAAATAACATGAGGGATCCCAAGAAAAATAAATCTGTAGATCTACAGATGAATACAATCTCATGCCATGAGCAGCTTGTGTTTATAAAAAAGTCACACCACAAAGCATGACTACTTTTGTTTTGGGTACATTTAAATAAAGTGGATGAAGTGGAAATTGTGAAAGTCAAGTTTAAATTTCAGTAAAAAGCCCTTATTTTTTTTTTTTTTTTTTTTTTTGAGACGGAGTCTTGCTCTGTCACCCAGGCTGGAGTGCAGTGGCCGCATCTCAGCTCACTGCAAGCTCCTCCTCCCGGGTTCACGCCATTCTCCTGCCTCAGCCTCCCGAGTAGCTGGGACTACAGGCACCCGCCACTTCGCCCGGCTAGTTTTTTGTATTTTTTAGTAGAGACGGGGTTTCACCGTATTAGCCAGGATGGTCTCGATCTCCTGACCTCATGATCCGCCTGTCTCGGCCTCCCAAAGTGCTGGGATTACAGGCTTGAGCCACCGCGCCCGGCCAAAAAAGCCCTTATTAGCAAATCTTCACTTGAAAAATTAATTTAAACTTGGCTGAAATGTACAAGGTTGTATGTCTTACATTAGGTAAATTATTGGCAATAACAGGAAGTAAGAATGACAACATTTCAGTAGAATGCATGGAATGATTGTGACCACTGAAAGAGGACTACTATGTCAGAATTTACTTAATGTCATCACTAAAAAATCTGAGGATGATAAGAGGAGACATATTCTGGCATTCACACGTGAATGCCTGGTAATATGTTGTACATGATCACAAATATTTCCACATTTAACCCTCCCCCTCCTTACACACAAAGGGGCCCAGTGTAATACTCTGAGATCGCTGCAATCAGTCCTCCACATCCTGTGACCCTTCCTTATTCACTGTACGATTCTAGGTGTTATCTCGGCCCCACCTACCCTTGTTAACCTAGGTTACACGCAGCTTAAAGTAAGGTGAAAGTCATTCAAAAAGCTGAAAACCATAGCTTCTATTATGGGGAAGAAACAAAGTTAAATGAGAAGTTAATAAGTATACCCCAAAAAATGTGTTCATAATAAAAGCAGAGTGGAGTGGAAAAATCTCCTGCTAAACACAATTTAAAATGCTTTTTTACTGAGGAATATACAAAACATTTTATATGCTATAGGGAACTGTGATCTCTAAGAGGTATATGTGGGCAATGTAAATAAATTCAGTTGATAATAGATCTTTTGTTTTCTCAATTAAGCCCGTATTATCACATTCTGAGTATTTTTCCTATGGAAACCATGGAACTCAGTTTAAAGATTGATAAAGGAAAGGGAAAAAAGCCAAATGTGAGATCTGTGATAACACCCGTAAAGACGGGCATTTTTCACGTGGCGTGGAGGGCAAATACAAATGACATATGATCATACCATACCGATCATTCCAAGGTACCTGTATGTAATACCTGTTCAACAGAGGGAGCAAAAAATAAGAGTGAGCTAGCATGACAGCAAAGCAACACCAAGACAAAGGTTAGAGAAATAAGGAGCCCTGGGTGTGAAACATGGGGTGGCATACACTTGCACAGCCCTGACAGTATGGATCCCTTTAAATTTTGTTCCAGAGGCACGTCACTCCCCTCACCACCACTCAGCCCGTCAGAAAAACTGGACCACCTTACTTCTTTCCTATGGCAGCTTTGCCTACCAAACCTCAAACCCTATTATAATATATTGTAATGAATCTTAAAAATTTAAATACTTAAAAAAAATTAAGAATTAAAAATTTAAAGGTAAATATTTTAAAAATCACAGATATATGCTCTTTGAAAAAAAATACAGAAAATATATAAAATACAGAAATATATAAAATAAAAAGTGAGGTTCTCTCAACCCCACAGTTATACTCCTAGATATGTTTCCAAGAGAACTAAACACACATTTACATAAACATTTGTACATGAGGGCCGGATGCGGTGGCTCACACCTGTAATCCCAGCACTTTGGGAGTCCGACGCAGGCAGATCACGAGGTCAGGAGTTTGAGACCAGCCTGGCCAACATAGTGAAACCCCATCTCTATCTACTAAAAATGCAAAATATTAGCCGGGCGTGGTGGCAGACACCTGTAATTCTAGCGACTCAGGAAGCTGAGGCAGGACAATCGGTTGAACTTGGGAGGCAGAGGTTGCAGAGAGCCGAGATCTTGCCACTACACTCCAGCCTGGGCGATAAGACTGAAACTCCGTCACAAAACGAAACAAAACAAAACAAAACAAAATCTTGCACATGAGTGTTCATCACAGTATTATTCCTATTAGCCAAAAAGTAGAAACAAATCTAATGTCCATATTCATTTGTTTATGCATCAAATGCATAAGCAAAATGTGGTATTATCTACACAGTGAAATCGCACCCAGCTCCAAAAAAGAATGACTTTATGATAGATGCTACAATACACATGAAACTTGAAAACGTGTATACTAAGTGAAAAAAGACACAAAAAGCCACATATCATACAATTCCATTTGTATGAAACTTCCAAAATAAAAAATTCCACAGAAGTAGAAAGCAGACTAATATTTGCCAGGCATAGGGGATAGGGAAAATTGGGAGAGATTCCTAAGAGGAATAGGAGTTCTTGTTGAGGTGATGGAATGTTCTGTAATTAGAAGGTTGCACAATATTGTGAATATAAGACCCATCAGTTATACTTACGAAAATGGTGAAGCATATGCTATTGTGAAATATATCTAAATAATAAATTTTTAGAAGTTAAAAAAAGTGAAAGTCTGTCCATCTTCTCTTACATAGCTATAATTTACAGAGTACTTGTTATATGCCCGGTATATTTGTAAATGCTTTACTGAATGAACTAATTTAATCTCAAAACAATCCTATTAGGCATCGTTTACCTATAAAGAAGTTGAAGTAGAAGGAGGGCAAAGTCATTGGTCCAAAGTCTGCTTCTTTTGTAAGTGGCAAAGCTGGGCTTACAAAATCAGGCAGTCTGGCTTCAAAGCTCATGCTATCCACTAACTTACCATGAGTAACTACCATTAAAAGTTGGTATATACACTTCAGGATAACTTTCACTGAGGAAGTGCATGCGCCCAGATGCATGAGTGTGTGTAGAAGATAACAGTTATACACAGGGATGATAGATACTGAGGGTCGGCAACTACCCACAGGCCAAATTCGGCATCACCTGTTTATGTACACCCATGAGTTAAGAATGCAAGAGTGAATTTTTCAGTGGTTGGAAGAAAAGAAGGAAAAAAGCAGAGTAGCATTTGATGACACATGAGAAATATATAAAACTCAAATTTCAGTGTGAATCAATAAAGTTTTATTGGAACACAACCTTCTTCATACCAATTTTGTCTACAGCTGTTTCTGCACCACATGAGCAGAGTAGAATTAGGCAGTGGTAACAAGAGACCTGTATGGCACCACAAAGCATAAAATATTTTGATCTGTTTCTTTACAGAAAAATTTTGCTAACCCCTGGATGATGCCATACATGATACTATAAAACTTTAGTTTGTCACTACACATTATATTATGTTCAACCTTCTAGATTTCAAGGTTTCCTTAATTTCTTTAAGTAGATACAATGAAAAAAAGCACCTAAAATTATTAAACTATTTGCAATGAATTGAATGTTTATGACTCCCCTCCAAATACATTCAGATGTTGAAATCCTAACCCCCAAGGTGATGGTATAAGAAAGGGAGCCTTAGAAGGTAATTAGGTTATGAGGGTGGAGCCCTAGTGAATGGCATTATTGCCCTTATAGAAGAGATCTTCAAGGTTACTTTGCCCGTTTCATCATATGAGGTTACAATGAAAAGATGGGCACCTAGAAAACAGGCCCTTACCAGACATCAAATCTTTTAGGACCATGATCTTGGATTTCGCAGCCTCCAAAACTATGACAGTAAATTTCTGTTGTTTACAAGCTACCCAGTGTATGGTATTTTATTATAACAGCTTGAAAGCACTAAGACATCATTTCTCTACTAATGAAAATTTCATGTTTTTAGGCTGGGCCCAGTGGCTCATACCTTAATCTCAGCACTTTGGGAGGCCACGGTGGGTGGATCACGAGGTCAGGAGTTCGAGACCAGCCTGGCCAACACAATGAAACCCCATCTCTACTAAAAATACAAAAATTAGCTGGGCAGGGTGGCATGCACCTGTAGTCCCAGCTACTCAGGAGGCTCAGACAGGAAAATTGCTTGAATCTAGGAAGTGGAGGTTGTGGTGAGCTGAGATCGCAGCACTGCACTCCAGCCTGGGCAACAGACAGAGCGAGACTCTGTCTCAAAAAAAAAAAAAAAAAAAAAAAAAAGAAAGAAAGAAAGAAAAAGAAAATTTCATGTTTTTAGCAAGTTCCACTAAAAATAATTGGATTAATGTATTTATTTTCTAATGGATGTGAAATTGACCTATATTTTAATGGTCCAGGTCACCGGGACTTTGAGAAGTTTTATGACTATATGAAGGTTCTTCTCTTGGCTGCTTCGTAGTCACCCAATTATTGATGCTGAATTTTCAGCTGAGTCGCTGTTTCAGGCTGTGTGGTCAGGTCAATGTGGCAGAGGTTATATAGAGGGACCCAAGTTTCACTGTTCTCAACTGCTCTACTACCCCTTCCTAGCTTGGTCCTATTATGCAGAAACTTCTGTTCATTTAAAAGTAGTTGGAAAAGTGGTAGAGTGGCTACTACCCTTTTGCTGTCCCTCTTTAGAGGATAGTGTGGTGTACAACCAGATCCCCATCCCTTTAGGACCGAAGCATTTATTCTCCTGTTGCTGGCAATTTCTGACTCTCAGTTGCTTCTCTCTTTGGGAATTGCCTTCAGCTGAACAAACCCACCTCGCCTAATATCATGTCCCCTTCCCAGAAGCAGATCACAACTTCTAACTGGTCAATTCAGGAATGTAAAAGCCCAACCCCCTTGGCCCGAGGCAGAACAGTTATGAAGAACCATCTCACTCTGGAGCGCCTTGTAGAATCCAGGCCTCTATTAACTTCATCGGTGAGACTTCTTCTGCCCAAATCTCTTATCCTCCAAAGATGTTGCCCTGAGAACATTACCCCATAAATTGTCTACAAGCAAATCTGAGTCTCAGAATCTGTTTCCTAGAAAAATTGACCTGCAACAACCCTCTCTAACTCCTCTCAAAGAAAGAGAGATGTAATATTTGTTATTATATCTGAGTTTAGCAGAATAAAATGACCACGTATGGCTCAGCCCCTTCCACTCTCTCTTTTTCAGGCCAGCCTCGATGCATGTTGGTGCACTGCTCTGCTTGTGCCTTTTGTAGGGAAACTGTACAAGAGTTAGGATTCAGGTTACGTTTTTCACAGAAAAATCTGATCAATCATCAATCTCTTCATAGTAATGGAGCTCTAAGCTGTATAACAAGGAAGGTGTCCATAGGAATCTTCTCTGAAGTCGAGATTTTCCCCAGAACTGCATGTACCAGAATCTAAATATAGCTGAAGGCAGCAGGAGGTCTAATTGTGGCATTAAGTCTAATCTAGAATCTTCAATTCTGCCTGATCAATGATTATGCTAATAATTTTATCTTTATTTTCATGATTCCTTTGTTTTCTCAATTGGGTCAAAATTTATGAAATGAATCTTGATTGTCATCCCAAACCCACACTGACAAAGAGCAGCACGCCACGCATGCAATAGGAAAACCTTCATCTTTCACTCTTAACCATTTTAATAGTCGAATTCACCTAATTTTACCTGATTTACTTATACAAGGTGATGGTATCCCAGTAATCCCTTAGAGAGGGACACGTCTTAGTTCAAACTTCAGCTTGGACACATAACAATGCAACTTAAGCTAGTAGTTTTCTGAGCCTCAGGTTTCTTATTCATAAATGAAACTAACAAGAACTATCTCAGATTTAGTTTAAGAATTTAAAGTAATTGTGTGTGTGTGTGTGTATGTGTGTGAGCATTTATATATAAAGTACCCCAGGTAATGCCTCATATTGTGAGTAATAAATGCTCATTCATAGCTCTGTAAGTATGAAGAATTATCATAAATTATATCCAACTGGGTCCTCTCAAGAATTTCCAGGGGAAAAAACCCTCTTGTCTACTTCCAAAAGGTGTGAGAATGGCATTTCATCTTGATGAGATTATTTCAAGCTGAAATTCTGTAACAAGTCAGTGAATCAAGCTCACACTGAAGTGAACAAGTACAAAGCAGGCCATCAAAATGAAAGAGCAATAATCACATCCATTTCCCCCTTATTGGTAGAATTCATAGAGGGAAGAACATGCCCTTTACCTGAGAAGAGCATTGTTACTGTTGCCACATAGGTACCACATAAGACAGAGAAGAGCCTCCTGAGACCGGCTGTCCATGAAGGCTGCTGCCAAATTGGGAACTCTAATAAGATCTGGCCTCAGGCGTCACATGACTCCCAAGTTCTCTTTATTCTGTCAGTATGTGGCAAAGAAAGAAGGGAAGTCGGCGCTGGCTGTCCCATCCCACCCTCTCCTGCAGAGGGAGTACCCAGTCCCCTGATACTTTGTTTAGAAAAGCAGCTTGAACCCAGTCTCAATAGGAAGCTGAAATGGGTTAGATGGGGCAATGATCAACAATGGAAAGCTCAGTGGAGAAAAGTTAACCAAAATAAGAGTGTTCCACTCACGTCACAGGAGAGGTAAAATAAAGCTGAGCATTTATGACTCTGGGGAATTATTTGTTGTGAACCAGCACATGACTAAGGGTTCTCCATACTACACAAAAGCTGAGGAAGGAAAGAATTTCTTTAAGCTTTTGGAAAGAGAGTTCCAGTGTGCCGCAAAATGTTCTAGCGAAAGAATCTGGGACCCACCACTTTGGACTCTAGGGATGCAATGATCAATTTGTCGTTTTGGGCTCTGATGCCTGTGATTTCATGAGCTCAGAACTATGAATACTATTAATATAACTAGTCTGGTTCAAAAACCAAGCTCAGACAGTTAACACGTAACCTTCAGAACTAGTGAATTCCAGAGAGGAGATGAATGCTCTGTGAAGAAATCATTTCCTTACTATTTGTTTCTAAATCTGTTGAATATAAATTTTATAGTAGTCTTTTAAGTCTTGTATTATTTAAATCAGACAGGAAGAGAGGAGAGGAACAAAGGAGGAGGAATAAGAAAGAGAAAAGAAGGAAAGGCAAAGGAGGGTAAAATCAGGGAAAGGAGGGCAGGGGAGGGGAGGGGAGGAAGAAAATGAAGAAAACATCATTCTTTTAAAATATGTTCCCTAATTCTTGTTCAAAAGGCTACACTATAGACTATATTTCAGAAAGCAGTTTTTATAAGTCATACATGAGGCCTAACAAAAAAAAGGAAAGAAAGAAAAATTACTCAAGTATACTATTTCTGAATTCTATTAGGCCTGACACATGGTGTAATGTACAGAGACATGGGAGATTTAAATAATGGGCTCAGTTCTTTGTAAACAGAAGTTACCAGGAAGTCCATTTCAAAGGGACAGACTACTAGCCTAAGAGATGAGAGAAGAGCTCTGAGACCTTTCTCAGGCTGTATTGCATGAGCTAGTCATACCAGTTTCTGCAGGAATGCAGAAATTATTGCAAAATGGCTAGGTTCCATAAACATGTTGGTAAAGTTTAACTTTACAGATAAGAAAAAATAATTTCAAAACAAATTTCCACCTTTCCTTAAATTAACTTTATCTTGTTAGAGAAAGAAAGAAATCCAGCAGCTTACCTGTATCAAATCCCACACTTGGCACTATGTCTACTGTCCCATGAAAGGCTCCAGCCCATGCTGAGGTAGCAGAGGTGACTGTAGTCGGTTCTGTCTTTGTGATGTCACACTGGGGAGCAGGAATCCTGGCCGCATGCACTGAAGGCATCAGCAGAGGCCCATAGGATGGATCCAGGGCAGAACCGGCAGGAGGGTGGTGATGGTGGTGATGATGGTGGCGGTGGCGCATGTGGGCATGAGGGTGGTGGTGCCGCATGTACACGTCATGCATATGGCTGTAGGATGGGCTCACCTGAGATGTCAAAGGATAAGGCCAGGACTCAGACACAGCAGGGGGAGGGGCTGGGCCAGTCTGATGCAGGCTGTGTCCTGGCCAAGGACTGGGATCAGCTGCAGAAAAGGTGCCAGGGGGTCCAGTGACCTGGAAGTCAGGATGAACTGCCCCCAGACAAGGTGCAGGTGGGGGCTGGTAAGAGCTGGTCCAAAAGGAAGTTGGGAAACTATTCCGTTGGCTTGAGAGAGCTGAGCTGTCTGAGAAGACAGAAAATAAAAAACACGATTAACATAAGACTCAGTTTTGGGATAGACTTGCCTCTAATTGTCCAATAATATTTTACAAGCAGTCAAACGAGCATGCACTCTTATTCTTCCCAAACAGGGGTGAACTGATATCAGGTTGGTCTCTGGGCTCGCAAGCCAATGGGTCCGTGTGCAGGATCCAAAGTGTTGAATGAGCCTCCCTCCATTTGCTTTGCTTGGCTTATGCCGTCACAGTCTGTGCTAAGGTTTGCAATTTGGGGATTGAAAAATTTCATTTCCTTCTGAGTACCTTGTAGCCATTAGGCGTAAGAGGAGGTCATAGCTACCCACTTCACTGGTAAAAAAAGCTTATGCCATAAATGAGGTTTATATAAGTTGGAAATGATCATTTTTACCAACTTCTAAATGCAAATACGATTTTCATTTAAAGGAAAGATTTTAATGCCGAAGGTAACAATGAAAGTAAGATCACAATTACTTATACTCACTAACACTCATTTTCCATTAAGAAGAGTGTATTCTAGCCTCATTTTATTTGTTTATTTTCTGTGGAGATCTGGGAGTCTCTAGACCGAGAATAAAAACGGTCAATATTTAATACAGTATCAAATGTCCAACACTATGCCAGGGGCTTTTCATAGATAATCTCACAGGAGTTTCATTCCAGGCCTACGGGGTAATTATTGTTATTATCCCCATGATGAGAAAATTCCAGCAGAGAAGAAGCCTAAGGCTTAAGATGGCAAGAATGGGACTAGGCTTTGAAGCCAGATGGCCTAAATGGCCAATGGCTGGTCCTCTTCATAAAGTGCCACAAGAGGGCACAATTGAAACTATGAACCTCAATGTCTCGAATTTGGTGAAGATCCTATGGAAATGATAAGTGGAGGAAATTCAAGTAGAGGTCACGGGTTTGAGGAACTATTTTGGGGAGATGGAAATATCAAAGAATAGCACTTAGAGACAAATAAGAAAGAAAATCATCCCCTAACTCTTCATCAATTCAATTTCCTACTCGATCATAACACATTTATACATGACCTACTGTGTATCAAACGTAGGCATCAGGGATGACCAAATGGACACCATTTTTAGTCACAATCTGCAGAAGGATAGATAAGTAAAACCAGACATGTGCAAGGTGACACGGTAGGTATTCTCCCAAAAGGAAGCACAGAGAGCACCGACCCAGCTTAGAAAGTGATAGGTAAGTGGAAGCTGACAGGCTGAGCAGGGGCTAGCCCTGGGAAGAGAGCTTTAGGCAAATGGATCAGCACATAAGAAAAGGCCATATATTACACACACACACACACACACACACACACACACACACGACAACAGCAGCATTTGAAAGACAAAAAGAGTTCGGTACGCAGAAGGTGGCAAAAGAAAAAATGAGACTATTGAAATAAGGACCCAGACGGGTGTAGACTTGCTGGCCATGGTACTGAATGTAAATTCTATTCTGAGGTGATAGGGTCTCAATGGGCTTTGAAGGGTTTTAATCTAGGAAGTGACATAGTCAAATCCATTTGTAGAAAGGTCAGTGTCTCCACCTGTAGCCTGTTGCCTACAGTGTTGTGTAACTGAACAAGCACTGGGCTGGGAGACCAAGGAGCCCAGCTTTCATCCTAGGTCTTACCCTAGGACCCTCGTTTTATCACCCCATATGGACCCATTGATCTTTCCATGGCTTACTTTCTTTTACTAAGAAAATGAAGTATTTGAATCCATTAATTCAAATTATCTACTGGCTTAATACTGCTAACAGTCTGTGAAGTGCCCCATGGATTATTTTTAACTATAGAAGAAGATATCTTCTAAAGACATTAGTCATGCAAGTTTAAAGAGAGTATTTGTATACTGAGTTCCACATAAAAGAAACTTGCTAGATCTTTCCATTGAATGAAGGGTAAGAGTGGAGGATATCTTAGGAAGTATTTTAAAATAAGAATATTCAAAACATTATCTATGTTCTCACTTCATAAACTTCCAGGCCATACTTTTCTTACCTCAGGGAAAGCTTAAAAAACTTCAATCAACCACCACATATATCATTTGGTTAACATAATTAGGCTATTAATGTGGTGTTTGAACATCTCTTCTCCCCTAACGGCTGTGGCAGCAGCACTGCAAGCTCTTCCATTCTCTCCCCTTCAGCCAGGCATGGGCACCAGAGCTGTGATCATTTATCCCATCCATCCTGTGGTCAAACAGCTATTCACAGTCAATTCCCTCCCTCACAACATCTTCATCGATCTCAAAACACTCGGGGGAAATCTAGGAGATGATGTTCTTCAAAAGGCAAAGAATGGAAGTGCACACTTTAAATCTTCAACCAACCTCAGGAAACTTGTAATTGAATGGTTTTGTTAAAATCAAAATCTATCCAAAAACACCCCCTATGATCAACCTTACTGGCATTGAGGTAAATATGTTTTCTTGAATTAACAATCGTCTCTTTGCAACATATGAAAAATGCTATTAATGACAAGAAGGAAAGTCATATAAGTTGTAAGAAGAAAATTCAATATGCCTCACGTGATGGTCATTTGTAGAATATTTCAGTCACACCCACAATGAAAGCCATCAATGTTTAAACTTAAAAGCCATGCACAGAGTTTAGAGAGGCTCCTTGTTCTACATAGTTCATCCCTGCTACCACACGTCTGCCACTTTGCTCTCACAACCCCCATCTTGTGGGACCAAAGCCTTCATTCTGCTCCTAACTTCCATCTCCTGGGGGGCTAGAATCCTATTATGAAAACTAGTTAACCCCAACCACAAGTAAGTGCCAGAGATACAGAATTTCCCTTATTAAAATCCACTATTAAGATGTCAAAAGTACAGAGTATATACCATTTCTCTGTATGCTTTTAGGCTCATTTATATGTACATGGAGCCAATCTTATTTTATAGATGCTTATGCAGTTTGAATATGCAGGCACAAAAGGGAATAATGAATGAATTCCTTATCAAAAATATTATTGGTATATTTATGAAGTACTGTACCATGATTAGTGAATACATTATTATTGAAAGTAGAAATCTATTTTTGAAAATGCACTCCATAAAGAATGAACAGTTTAAAAATGCTCCAGGGAAAAATAAAATTAAAAGGAACTTAATATTTTCCCAGTCAATATGTCTCTTGAGATTAATATAAAGTTTGCAAAGATCTATGCAGCCCTTGAAAAAAAACCTGTTGCATTTACAATTGAAACAATATTGAATTGAAAATAAGTTTATGAAGAAGCTTATACTTCAGAATCACTATTCGGTGTCTTACTTGTTTAAAGAAAAAAGTCTTGATGCAAAGGAAGAGATGATATGCTTTGTTTCATGCCTGAGAATCAGTGTGCTTATTTCATATGTATGTAAATTTTTTTCATTACATGATTCTTTGCTTATGAGTACTTAATCACAGCCATATTTGTTGGATGAAGAAAACATATGAAAAGCTGTGTGAGCTATTTCTATGCAATATTACATTTCAGGTTAGTGAAGGCAATACAGTACTTTATGCTATTAACACTATATGGTGATTTTGGATTCAATATTACCTGATACACAGATGATGTTAACTGATATTTGGATGATGTTGACACTGACAGTCTAACACATACAAAAAGCCCAACTGTAATTTTGATTCAATATGCATTTGGGGTTAAAAATATTACACACACATACATACACACAAGTTTATTTCTAGACAAAAAAGAAAATGGTAATATTGATACATTGTCTAATACAATCCACTCAAAGCAAACCTAGTAATCTCACTATCTGATTTAGACTGGAACATGGTACACCAGGTATTTCTTTCAATTTCATAATAGCTGGGATACTTTTTACACTGATTCTAAATGTCTCTTTAAAACACACACACACACACACACCCAAAAAACAATTTTAAAAAATCTCAGGGTAAAAAAGTTAAGAAAGATAAGATTCAAAATTTAAAGAATGATATAGCTTATTAATTTTGAAAATAACAACAACTAAATTAAAAGGAAAACGGGACAATGAAGTGTTGCAGAAACTCTAAGTCATCTTAAAAATTTCCAGAAACCACATTAGAATCAAAATTGATTAAAACATCATTATTAAATGTTAAAAGGTAACATTTTTACATTTTTTATTAATATCAGTAAAAAAACAAAATTCTACTCAATTCTTAACCTAAAGTGTTCTTGCTGTAATTTCATTGCCATTCTCTTGTTGTTCTTCCCACGAAAATAAATGGCTGGGTCAGAGGTGAAATGACATGTGTTCCAGTGTTTTCTGTCATTCAGTAATTATGCATTACCATTATGTCCGAAGATTGCCCTCTAGTTACTTTCTTCTAGAGTTGCTCAAAATGGGCCTTGTGACTCTACAATGAGAGTTTCAAGGGATGATGTCAGAGGCTGATACTCCTTGGAGGCAGCAGGGTGAGGTTAGTCACGCCTCACTTTTTTCCCCATGTCTTGGTCCTATGGACATTCTGTTCATTTCCAGTATCAGCCAGCTCATCAGACAGGCCCTCCTTTTCCTTTCTCCATTCGACTATTTAGGTTTCGTATTTATTTCGAGAGTTTTTTTTTTCCCCATGAGAATGAATTGCTCAAGCAGACCCTATGTACATCAATGAGCCAACAGATAATTTTCTTTGCAGCTACAGTATCAGTAAGATTAGCATTCAGGATGGTTTTAAGTCAGTGATCTACTCTGCTATGGCTTGACATAAGTCCTGCCCTTTTCTACAGGTACACACACACTCATTTCTGTGAAGATCAGTGCATAGACGTATTTGAAGCCAATGTTTAGCTCTGCGCCAAATTAATCATATAGATTATTTTAAAAATCTTCATGATAACACTAGGAGAAGGGTATCAGTAAACACGTATTTGTTTGGAGATAAGGGAACGATCATATTCATTAGGTTTTCTTTTTTTTTTTTTTTTTTTTTTTTTGTGATGGAGTCTTGCCCTGTCACCCAGGCTGGAGTGCAATGGCACAATCTCAACTGACTGCAACCTCTGCCTCCCGGGTTCAAGTGATTCTCCTGTCTCAGCCTCCCAAGTAGCTGAGATTACAGGTGGCTGCCACCGCGCCTGGCTAATTTTTTGTATTTTTAGTAGAGACGGGGTTTCACAATGTTGCCCAGACTGGTCTCAAACTCCTGACCTCAGGTGATCCGCCCGCCTCGGACTCCCAAAGTGCTGGGATTACAGGCATGAGCCACCGCGCCCGGCCTCATTAGCTTTTCTTAATAGAAAGAAATGAAATTCTTTCAACCCTGTTAGAACATATAGCAGGATTAGAGGTAACTGGTAAGACATTGCCAAATAAAATACATGTACTTCCTGTCATTAAGTGTTTGCCTTACAGCTGAAAAACACCTAAAAAAACTTTCCTAGCTTCATCAAGGAGACATACATTCAAAGTATAACCATTATTCCATTATTAGCTGACACACACTATTCTTTGTTTAAAGATTTACCATGGGAAATCTATTCTGCAGTTAAACTTGATTCAGTTATTTAATTTGTTTGTGGCATAGTAGCACTTCTGTGGCACTGTAATAACTTTATGCTGTAAACTAGACCCTTTAACACTGGTCAGCAGTTCCTTTCTAAGCATCATCGCCATGGCCACTAACATCATCGTTAGCCTTTAGTATCTACTATTATCTAAGACTCTGTGTTTTCTACCAAAAACACAAAGTTCCAGAAAACAATGTTCCTGGATAAAGGCTCAGGGTTTGTTTTCCATGTGCCAAATGAGTGGAAACTTACTTCAGGAAAAGAGAAAAGGCATCTGACTTTCATTTAGCACCTTGAGTCAACCTCTATGCTAAATTATTCATATACATTATTTAAAAATCTTTACAATAACTCTAGGAGATGGGTATCAATAAACACATATTACAGTTGAGGAAGTCGACGTAAGAGATTTCAATTTAGTAATCCAAGATCACATTGCAAGCAGAAGGTAAAGGCTGGAACATGAATCTAAAACCAATGGACTCCAAAGACTGCATTTTCCAATTCTGTGTAGCCTTGCCAATTAATATTAAATTGCCACCAACTCTCCTGTTCTATGAGAATAAAAGTGTGAATCTCATTTTATTGAACCTCTTCTTTAAGACATTTTCTATATCTTTATTTATCGTTTATGGCTGTCCTATAAATCCTACACAAGTTTTATATATTTATCTAAATATGACTAATTCACAACTGAAGACAATTATGGCAAAGATCTAAGAAAAGCACATAATACCTTTGAAATTATAGAACTTTACAGGAGAAAAGATTTTTACCAATTCTTTGCTTCAACCCCCTTATTTTATAAATAAGAAAACTATACCCAAAGATTTCATGTAACTTATTTCCAAGAAATTTGCTATTAAAGACTCTTTTGTCTTCTAATTCTGGATACATGGTATGAAATTGGTTCATTTAATTCAGTCACTTAATCATTAAATTAATATCTATTTCAGATTTTCCACATAGAAACACATTGTCGTGAGCATCAGAAAAAATTAGGTACCATAAGAAGATACGGTATTTGTAGACTTAGTGGGAGAATAGGAGCTAAAAATTGAAGTGCATGCTGTGTTCTCCTGGTATACTCTGAAAAACTGATGTAAAAACCTGTAAAATAGCCGGGAGGGGTAGCTTGCGCCTGTCATCCCAGTACTTTGGGAGGCCAAGGCAGGTGGATCACCTGAGGTCAGGAGTTCAAGACCAGCCTGGCCAGCATGGTAAAACCCTGTCTCTACTAAAAAAAATACAAAAATTAGCTGGGCATGGTGGAGGCCCTCTGTAATCCCAGCTACTCTGGAGGCTGAGGCAGGAGAATCGCTGGAACTGGGGAGGCGGAGATTGTAGTGAGCCGGGATCGCGTCAATGCACTCCAGCCTGGGTGACAAGAGCGAAACTCCTCCAAAAAAAAAAGTTCTAAAACATCTGTTCTCCACCTATCACTTTGCATTCCATTCGCCTCACATCAGCATCTTTGCTTCTCATTAAATATTCCAAGCCCATTCCATCTTCAGGGCCTTTGTACTGTCTGTCCCGTGTGTAGAATTATTTTCCCCTAGGTAACCACATGATGAGTATTCTTATTTCCTTCAGCTATCTGCTCAAACGCAACTGTGCCCTACAGGGCTTTTGTTATCACCTTAGGTAAAATAACATCTTTCGTAACAATTGTTTGTTTCCTGTTTCTACCCCAAGACGTCAGCTCCATGAGGGCAGAGCCTTGGGCTGTCTCAGGACTTAGCACATTGCGTAACACATAGCAGGAGGTTAATAAATGTTTGCCGAGTATGTCAATGAATAAAACAGGTGACATATTTAAAGATCAAATTTAAGATGGTTCCAAGAAAATTTTAATAATAGTTATGAAAACATTGCCTTGATTAGCCCTTTCTATGTTACACTTTTAACATCTGCTAAAGGACCTTGTGTAGTGTGTTATGCAAATTACAGGGAAAATGCTGATATGTTGTAGGGTTTCCACACATTCACAACATCCCACTGAAAATTACCATAGATAATCACCCTGGCACCAAGAAATAATTTAGGACATTAATTCTGATTTCTCACGTTAAATGATAACAAGGTTGCATATGCCCATGTGCTAAAAGAAGTAGACATTATATGTATTAGTCTCTTGGGACTGATTATCTTAATAGGATTCATTATTAATATATCAAATTATTTATTAAAGCCATCTAATTCACTAATGTTTTCCTATTTTCTTCCTCTACAAATTATTAAAATTATTCATCACATCCTGTTAAATAGGACATTAGTCTATTACGTAAGCATCATAGGCTTCCAAGGACTAAGTCTCAGTTCTCATAGTAAGTCCATAATGCTTACTAATCAAATAAGTAGAATGTTTTTCAATTCACTTCCATCAAGGCCTTGGATATATTATTTGTAATCCACCTTACCCTTTATAGTCACTGTTTAGTGTTGTTTATATTTACTGAAGAGAAAAATAAAGAAGGAAGGAAAGAAAAAAAAAGAGGAGAGCTGAGGAGGCAAGCAGAGAGGGAATGAAGGAGAGAGGGTAAGAAGGGAGGGAGGGAGAGAAGAAAAGAAAGATAAAGTAGGTAAGAAAAGATCAGGCCCAGCAATTCCACGTGGCCAGGACTTCTACAGTGGAGCAGAACCATTCCAGTGCTTCAGAGAAGGTACCACTAGTCACTGCTCACTGCTCACCTGGCCCTGCCCACAGGTGGCCAGCTTTTCCTCATGACAGGAATCACCCAGAGCCCTTGTTCAAGTGTGATTCCCACACTTGAAGATTCCAGTTCAACAGACTCGAGATAAGGGGGTCCTGCAAACTGTCCTTAACAGGACTAGATCAATGATTATCAAACTCAAGCCTGCATTGGAGTTACTGGGAGGGCTGGTTAAAACACAGACTGCCCCATCCCAGAGTTTCTGATTCTGCACGTCTGGGGTGGAGCCCAAGAATTTGCACTTCTAACAAGCTCCCATGTGGCACCGATGTTCCTGGTCAGGAACATCATACCTCGAGAACCATTTTACTAGATCATTCCTATAACCAGGTGAGTTTGGAAGAAATCATCACTGTAACAAATTTCTCTGAAGCTGTCATTGAAATGACATATTATGTTTTTCTCCAACCCTGTAATTACCCTGATTTAGATGTCACCAATAATTTTCTGTGAGTCAGAAATCAGTTTCAAACATATCTCTGTGACCTCAATATAGAGAGAAATAAAGGAGTCCAACGTGCAGCTCTTTCTTTATCAAGGTAAAAACACTAGTTTAAACCATGTAGAGGCTGCCAAAAATGCCTAGATTGTATACTACAAAGAGTTAATACAACCACCAATCAGGATAGAGAAGTCTATTAAAAGAACACAGACAGCTTTCAATGTCTGTGTTCCTGGGTCAGATTCAGGTCTCTGGTATGTCATCACGTAGCACCTACTGGAATGAGCAAGAGCTAAGTTTTTAAAAGCTGATTTAGACACGCCTATTATTTAGAGATCCAAATTGGGCCACTGGGGCTTTAGGAATGGTGCTTCGCAGCTCAATGCGGCCACTATAAACTCAAGCCGGTTGTATCACTCCTTTCCATGAGGAATTTAAGGGGTGTGACTGCATCCTTTCCAACCCTGCATTCCACATGTGACAAAACCGATCCAGCTGTTTGTCTGAAAGAAATTCCTCGCTGTCCTTAAATATTAAAAAGCAAGTGGATATCCATCCTCAGGGGCAAGTCTCCAGCTG
Organism: Macaca thibetana thibetana; assembly: GCF_024542745.1. Classification (NCBI taxonomy): domain Eukaryota; kingdom Metazoa; phylum Chordata; class Mammalia; order Primates; family Cercopithecidae; genus Macaca; species Macaca thibetana. The sequence continues at coordinate 183,283,514 of NC_065579.1, read as the reverse complement.
GAACCTGGTACAGGCAGTTGCGAAACAAAGACAGTGCCCTGGAGAGCATCTGCTTTTGAATTCTTACCTCGCCATAGGGGGGTTAGCCCCATCTTGCTTTTTGAAATGGCAGATTCTGGATGGAGGGTGATGGCTTGGCCCAAAGCTCTTGAGAAGTGTTCATCCACTACTGACCCAATGTCTCCCTGGAAATAAGTGAAAAGGACACAGCGAGAGTTAAGGTACTCCATCTCGGCAGGCTGGTCTTTCTCCTCCTCCTCCTCCTCCTCCTCCTCATCCTCCTCCTCTTGTTTGCTGGGAAGGGTGACTTCCAGAGAGTCCTGCATCTTGCTGAATACCGCTAACTTCTTCTGGGATGGAATAAACAAAACACAGTATCAAAGACAGTTTGTAAAAAGGCATTCACTAGTTAAGTTTTCACTTTAAAAAAAAAACAATCTAAATATTAACATATGTTTGCAAACGGATTCTACTTCATCTGCTTTATTCCATCTTTTTCCTCCCCAAACCAGTTGCCTCCTTCCCACACTAAAAAAAAATAATATTAATAAAAAGTCTGTGATTCTACATTTGGCAAACAAACATAAAAGCCCATTATCAAATAGCATATTTTCAAAATAGGATTTTGTTTTTGTTTTTGCTTTTTGTTTTTTCATCTAGCTAGGCCAACGGGAGAATGACATTTTAAAAAAAGTTTTTCTTCCCAGTTTTGGTTTACTTTTAAAAATGTAACATACAGCAGTGTTACGGTTTAGGACAGAGAGGAATGACTGTCTGGGGGTGGGGTGGAGAAGAAAAGAACTTTTCATAAATAAAATAAACTAAAATAAAAACAGGAATGTAGCATCTTATAAAAGGATTTGGCAGATGTGCTGAACTCATTTCTCAAAAATCAAACTAAAATGACAAAATAAGTCTGTGTGAAGATGCATTTTACATGGAACATATTTTTCAGATGTTCCACTTACCATCATTATCATGAGGGGAAAAAGTTTTATTATGGCTTGCTGAAAATATTATAAAATACTAGTAGCGGGTTAATCTTTCAAATAAAAATGAGAAAGATTTGTTAACTTAAAATGTTTAAAATATATGATAACTCTCATAATATACATTATGTCAGACAAGCTTCTAAAACTTTCTATTTATCACCTCATTGAATCTTTATAATTCTATAACATGGCTATTAATACTATCCATATTGTAAAGATTAAAAAGCTAAAGCACAGAAAAGTTAAGTTACTTGCCAAAAGTCACAAATCGTGTGAGCTGCAGAGTCCGAATGCATAAGAAAATCAGACAGGTATAGACATGTGTGTGCACACATGTGCTGGGGAATGGCAGAGGGGGTATCTAGAGTATAGATATGCATGTGCATACATGTGGTAGGGAAAGGCAGGGAGGGACATCAAGAGTAAAACAATTACAAAAATGTATTTTGTATTGTTTTTCTGTGTAATACATTTATAGTTAATAGATATTTTATTATTCCTGCTTTTCAATATTTCCAAACATTTTTCACTGAGCACATATTACATTTATTATCAACTTCAAAGCGAATTACATATACGAAGATAATGCTAAAGATTGTGAAATGTATTATTCTAGTGACCAAACGAGCTTTCTCTGTCATCCTTATGTCTGCAAAACCTGATCCTTGATCATACCATTTTTTTTTACTTTGAAAAAAATGCATGCTGGAAAATGAATGTGAATAGAAAAAGATAAATCACTCCAGAATACCCAGTAATTTTTCATATGTTAGCAAAATACCTACCCCAGACTCTGTATTTCTAATGTAATTACTAGCTTCAATATCTATAGCTCCAAATTATAAATGCACCATTCAACAATTTGGCCCCTTTCCCCAGCAGTGAATATGTTGCTCTTGTATAAGGTGAGTACTGAAATATTCAGAAATACTATGAGCTTCTAGTTATCGTTTCAGGATGGTTATTTATAAATATATATTTTGCTTTTATTTAAAATTTGTGTCAGTATGGTTATGATTTGTTGATGAATAGATAATTCATTCTTTGTAAGTGAATGTGCCTTGCTGATGAATAGGTAATTGCAATGACCGAGTGCTTTCCTTTCTCATAATCTACTTCTGCACAGATTTGAACATTTTTATATTTAACTTCAATAGTAAAAACACCATAGAACCATATGGTATGTGTAAAATTAGGGAATCGAGCTAAATAACCTCTAAAGCCACTCCTAGTTTTAAATTCCATTCTAAAATTAAATGAATATTATAATTTATTAGTCAAATCACAGTGCTGCTTCTTTCGGTGCATGTGTATTTACCTAAAACATGTACTGTTTTAACCGTATGCACACACTCTCTGTTGAATATTCTGGAACATTAAAAGCCGCTCTGTATTTACATGAAAACAAAAACCCTAAAACCTATCTACATGGTGGCATCATTGTCCACAAATGTTCATTATTATTCGTGAAACTAATTTCTTTTTTCTGTTATTGTCCAGCCCAGCATCAGTTTGTGAGAGTGGGGCTCTGCATATAAATGCTTTATTTGTTTAATTGTAACATTCATTCTTTAAATAGAAGAGCCTAGCTATGTTAACAATCCAAATAAAGTCAATGTTTTATTTTATCTTTAATTGACAGCAATTAATTCTCAGATGAAATAAAAGTGAAGTTTTATATATATATACATATATATATATATATAAAGGATTTGAAAGCCATGAATCCTGATACAAATGTCAAATAGTATTCTGATCAATAGTAGCAATCATAAAATATCAATTTTAAAATTGATATTTTTAAATCAATCATTGTATTTAAACTATAGAATTTCAATCTATTTAAGATTTCAGTTTTCTAAATGCTTCATAATATTGTGTTACCTTTCCTACCAATTTTTGAATGGTTGGATAGAAATAAACTAACCTAAAAATTATATTTTTCAATATGCAATGGGGAATAGTAAGCGAAAGCTGCCCCTGCATTAAAAAGCTCATCATCAGTTTATTTTAGAAAAAGAATTATCTCAATGTATGCATTCTTTATATTTTTATTTCATATATGTAATATATCTATATTTACATAAATACATATACTGAAATAGTCCTTTTTGATATGGCAAACATATATGGTTCTTTAAAATATCTATACTGATTCCTCTACTTAAATAAAGTTTTTTGGAATGATTATAAAATATACTTTCTGTTTTCTTTTTCTCTCTCTGGGTTCTTTAAGCCAGATTCTTTTACTAATTAAATAAATTTGCTAGAAAACTATCAAACAAATAAAATGAAAAAAGCTTATATCTACCAATAGGCAGGACACAAGAACTCTACCATTGCCACTTGCACTTTTTTTTTTTAGATAAAGTTAGATTGGGCCGGGCGCGGTGGCTCATGCCTGTAATCCCAGCACTTTGGGAGGCTGAGACGGGCGGATCACGAGGTCAGGAGATCGAGACCATCCTGGCTAACACGGTGAAACCCCGTCTCTACTAAAAAAAATACAAAAAACTAGCCGGGCGTGGTGGCGGCGCCTGTAGTCCCAGCTACTCGGGAGGCTGAGGCAGGAGAATGGCGTGAACCCGGGAGGCGGAGCTTGCAGTGAGCTGAGATCCGGCCACTGCACTCCAGCCTGGGTGACAGAGCGAGACTCCGTCTCAAAAAAAAAAAAAAAAAAAAAAAAAAAAAAAAAAAAAAAAAAATACAAAAAATTAGCCGGGCGCGGTGGCGGCGCCTGTAGTCCCAGCTACTCGGGAGGCTGAGGCAGGAGAATGGCGTGAACCCGGGGGCGGAGCTTGCAGTGAGCCAAGATGGCGCCACTCACTCCAGCCTGGGAGACACAGCGAGACTCCGTCTCAAAAAAAAAAAAAAAGGATAAAGTTAGGTTAATTTAATTTTCGCAGATTATAATGAACCAATTTAAACATTTACGTTTACAACACATACACACACACACACACACACACACAGACATAGCCTCACGATCAACAGTACTGGTTAAAATAAGAATTTCAAAGTATCAAATGACCTGATAACTAACTAATGTGCTAAGGTTGAATTTGCATACTTTTGTTTTAACATTAAATGTGATCATGAAGAAAACAGAAATACAACATTTAAACAGCAATCTATTCAAATGCTGCCATTCATCCCATCTTAATTTCATTCGCCATTCTCCATAGACTCTCGTGCCTCAACTACTTTCTAATATCTGTATTTTGTTGACTGTAAATCAATTTATTGGTTTTTTTTGTTTTGTTTGGGTTTTTTTTTTTTTTTTTTCTTTTTTGAGACGGACTTTTGCTCTTGTTGTCCAGGCTGGAGTGCAATGGAGCGTTCTTGGATCACTGCAACCTCCGCCTCCCGGGTTCAAGTGATTCTCCTGCCTCAGCCTCCCTAGTAGCTGGGATTACAGGTGTCCGCCACGATGCCCAGCTAATTTTTTGTATTTTTAGTAGAGACGGGGTTTCACTATGTTGGCCAGGCTGGTCTCAAACTCCTGACCTCAGGTGATTCACCCCCCTCAGTCTCCCAAAGTGCTGGGATTACAGGCGTGAGCCACGGCGTCCAGCTCTGCTTTTTTTTTTTTTTTTTTTTTTTTTTTTTTTTTAACTAAGTATTTTACTCATGAGCACTTCTGCCACATTCTGTATTCACTTGGTCTTTGCTCCTTCAGTGAAACGTTCCTAGTGTTACATTCTTTCTTGGAAATAATATATAAAATTCAAAACATTGAGACTAAATATCAAATCATCAGAACCCAGATTTCCTGATTCAAGGTCAAAATGTAATCTAATTGGTATTTTTCTCAAAATGCACAATCACTTCCTAAAAATATCCAGATTTCGCAGAAATATTTATGTTTTGCTTAGAAGACCCTGAAGAAATGTTAACAAAAATAAAGTCATCTAAAGGGACTTTAAAGACTACAAGTTGTTGGGGTTTTTTAACGCACATTTATGTCTCTTCACCACAATATAGTTAATGACACTTTTTCCCTAGGTAAAATGACTCTGGAGTAAGATGAAACAATAAATGGGTTAATAGGTATAAAGTGAACGCTAACTCACAAAGAGGTTAAAGTATCAATGCGGAGAGTTCGCTTGGGCAGTACAGACCATATCCAACCGCCACGCTGCTTGCCACTAGGCACAACAGTAACAAACTTTTCAGCAGGAATGTGCCGGGGAAGGATTTGTCTGACAAGAGAAAGACTTCCATGTCAGGAGCCAAATACCACTAACTCCCCAAGGCTTAAGCCTACAAAATGCCAAATGATTACCGTGCATATGTGGAAACTTTTTTCCTAGGGAAACAAAAGTATTTTAATGAATCACTGGAGTCTTTGGATATTTAGAAACAGATTTAAAAAGAAAATCTACTGGCTAGCTTTTTAAAATACAATGATTTTTTTATATTCAAAAACACGATTGGAGCTATAAGAAGAAATCGCTCTCTCTAAATATTTCAAAATCGTAGAGGCCATAAAAGCAGCACATTGCTCTTTGACCATATGTATTTTTTTCTTTTGAGACAGGTTCTTGCTCTGTCACCTAGGCTGGAGTGCAATGGTGTGACCACGGCTCCCTGCAGCCTCCACCTCTCAGGCTCACATGGCTATCCCACTTCAGTTGGGACTACAGATGCGTGCCACCATGCTGGCCTTATTTTTTTTCTTATTTTTTTTGTAGTGACAGGATCTCACAATGTTGCCAGGGTTGGTCTCAAATTCCTAGCCTTATTTAGATCCTCCTGCCTCAGCCTCCCAGAAGTGTTGGGATTACAAACATGAGCCACCGTGCCTGGCCACATATTTCTTAATTTACTTGGATAACAGCTTTTGCTTCTTCGCCTGTTTGGAGAAGGCTAGATCAGCTTATATGAGGTTGTGTCAAGTTAAGGAACATATGTCACAAACCTTTTGTATATTTCGTTTCACATAACTGTCCTCCCACACACAAATATTTTGTCAGAATAAATACTCCCAAGTAATATGCAAATTACTGGGTCAGGATGGTCTAATTATAATAGTAAGTGGCAGAGATGGGATTAGAACCTATTTCTGTTTGTTTACAAAGCATGTGCCCAGAAAATAGACTAAAGAAAATGTGTCTCTATGGTATTTATTTTAACTGAATAAACAAGCCGTAAACATCAGTCAGCGTGGCATCACATACTAACTAGGACAGTCTAAAACTCATGACATTAAAAAAATAGAAATTAATCAATGCCATGCTTTTAAAAACATACATCATTCTAGATGAAATTGAACTTCTATATCTAAGAATATATTATCTCCTTGACAAATCAGATACATAAAACAATTGTCTACAATTTTTCTGAAAATCCCATTTTGGAAATTTGACGAGAGTCAGTCTGTGAGACAAAATCACACCTCACGATTCTGTGTTTGTTTGTCTGTTTTTCTTAACAGTAGGGAGGAGTCAACCAAAAATCATATAACAACATGATGAGTTACTTTCGAGTGCATTTGCCTCTAAACGATTCTTGTCACTATCAAAAAATCAAATCTAACCCCTCCAAGGAAGAAAAATTTCCAGTTTTAATGATGTTCAAAAAAATGTGCCACAGGCTTAGAGGCGATTTCAAAATTTACATTCCCAAAATGTTTTAAGCAATGATCATATCATGAGGGTATGTGTTCTCCCTCAAACCAACTACTTTGAAGGAGAAAACAGTTTCCAACATATAAATTTCTAGTGAGTTTGTATAATTCTATTACTGGACTTAGGGTGTAATTACATTTTTAAGGTTATTTATCCATTATTCATTAATTTATCTAATTGTCAATTAATACCTACTTTGGGTCAGAAATTATGCAAAGACTCGGAGTCACAAAGATGAGAGTCATAGCCTGTTCCTAAACTCACACTTCTCCTAGTTAGTTGCAAGAGTATGGTAAAGGCAATCATAAATAAAGAGAGCCTCATGATTTATTGACATGGCTGATTGCATTAGATTCTCTAAGTGGCTAATATTCCAAAATTTAAAAGTAAGAAAATTCAAAAGATAACACTAGGTTAATTACTGTTTTCTTGTTTCTAAAGCAGCACCGATGGGAAGGGAATTCAATAGAAAGAGAACTGAAATGGGAAAGAAGATTTGACCAAAACGATTTCCATGAGTCTGAGCGAGCCACTGAAGCTTCTGGCCCTTAGCTTCCTCTTTTGAAAACAAGAAACTTTGATTTGATGGTCTCAGAGGTCTCTCATCCAACTCTATATCTTAATAAGCAACATGCTGGAGCTCTAGACAAATTCACACTTAATTTTGTTTCTCAGATTGGCTGCCTCTTCTGATATTTAGCCAAAAAAAAAAACCCTACAGATCATTGAAGAATAATTTATTTTCAGACATGGGTCATCTAGCCCAATTCCTAGGAATTAGTTACGGTGCTTCCTTTATCTGTCTTCATATTAACAAGAAAGGACACACTTTTAGAGTCCCCCTACTTCATCCTCCAATGACAAGTGTTTTGGCACACTGAAATCATATAGTTTTAAGGAGAAATGACACCTGTTGAATTTAGGTCATTTTTTTTTTCTTCTTCTACTCAAGAAGGAGACAAGTGAAAAGCGGTTCAGCTCTCCCAGTTCAGACCACACTTGTAAATTACTGGAGTAAATCTGCTATCCACTGAACTATCAGTAAATATGGATTTATGAGTTGTTCTAGCAGCAGCTGTTTAGGTCTAATGGTTCAGGGCACTCTTAGGGTCTTCCTAAATGAGTAGTCAGAGCAGAAAACCAGCTGCTTAACGAGATGTGTTTTGAAAGGTTCAAAGCAGAGCTTAGCTCAAAAGTTTTGCTCTCACTGTCCCTGACAGAGCCTCAAATTCAACTCTTAGAGAGTCTTTGTTTCTTGAATAAAAATGTTTTCTTGGAGCTAATACCCTAACGTATTATCTATTACAGGATATATTCATTTTCAGCTTTTTAAAAAGTTAGTTGGACACAGAGCCTATGGAAATGAGATCCAAGCTAAGCACTCAGGTCTTAGAATGACAGTCACCTAGCTTACAAGTTTGCTTTAAGATCTGTCTTAGGTATCATAAGCTTAAGAGTTTTATTTCCACTGAAAAATCACTTTGCAAAGATAGATATGACAAATATATATACTTGTGATATACACAGCCCAGCCTCTTCTGCAGTAGCCTGAAGAAACGGTGCATAGGAGAACAAGGTTTTCCACTCTAAACACCTCTTTTACCATTTTATAGGTCTCCTTGCCATCTCCGGCTCTATGAGATGCAAAATTTTACTAAGGGCCAGATAAGGTAGGACTTCGTTGCATTTAGTCAAAATACCCTTTAGATAAATTTCCAGAGAGTCACCTTGTCCTGGCATTTGGTTTCTTGGTGAACACATCCTCACTATGCATGATTTTATGGATCTCAGTCTTGCCCTTACCATCATTATTGTAATCTCCATTCTGGTTGACCGCCAGCGATAACAGTTCAGTTATGTTAACAGTTAATGTTTCCTCCGGTTTGGATTTTCTGGCTGGGAAGTCATTGGGAGCATGAAGCTCTGGGGCACTTCAAGTCTCTAAGTCTCTACAGTGAAGTTAATTTGTGTAGTGTGAAGTTATAGGGGCTGTTCTTTCTCAAAGAAATCCTGTATGAATTTTTATAAATCCACTTAAGTCCTTACTTACAGTTGCAAGAAAAATAGATCCTCTGCCTCAAATAAGTTGTCTGTGAATGGAAACTACTTGGGTTATAATTGTATTATTTACTCTTAATGAATCTAAACTTACATTGGAAGAGCTATAATAGATGAGGCACTTAAAATTAACTGCTAATACCACTTCCTGTATTTTATTTTGGATAAATAAATATTCATTTGCTAAGTGGATATACTATTTCATCAACACGGGGTGCAACATGGGTAGCATAAGTCATTAGCATAATCCAAATGCTTGCTAAAGGCCTTGGAATGCCTAAACTTAAGAAAGTACACTACCAAGGACTTGGAAAGAATCTCGCACTCCAAGGCCAAAGAATCTACTGCATATTAATCTTCATTATCAAAACAAATTGATTGGGGATCTAAAGACAAAAATAAGCCTATTGTGCAACAGCAAAACATTAAAAAAGTTAAAAAAGCTTTAGGAAACTTCACGGCATTGTACAAAGATGCTACACTGGAGAAAGGGAGATCTGGTGGTCCTAATTTTGTCACCAGCTTTGAAATCTTTAGCCAGGCATTTCAGTCCTATAAAAATCCATTTTCTCACTTGTAAAAGGAAGAGTTGAAGTTATGTTTTTCCAGGGCTTTTTTCTCTAACAAACTGAATCTCAGAACAATTGTATGACTCAACCAAGGTAGCAGAGTCCAGACAGAGTTTGAAAAAACACCTTGCAAAACTTATAACTGAAGTTCTGCCTCCAAGGGCACTTAATTTTTTCAAGTGAAAGCATGCATGCAGATTCATCCAGCTGTTACTCTGGAAGAAGACAGAGTAAATATACTCTATTTTATATGAAGCCCAAAGTGTGATTGTTAAAAAATCCCCATGTGCAATTAGAAAGCCGGTGACTGTTCTCTGCCTCATCTATAAACTGCATAATTCTGAAACATTTGAAAGCATGTGCTGAGAGATCGAGTCAAGAGTTCTACTGAGGAGATGTTAGAGACTGACATATTAAAGCCAGGATGAGATGGTGGGCATGGGAAACAGGTCACCCAGCATCCCTCAGCAATTTTGGCTCTATAAACCCCACTGTATGATTTATACCCAGCCATGCAATCTCTAGTAATTGATGTCAGGGACTATAAAATTTATACTTTGGACATATTTTAGCTTACTTTGAATTTTTAGCCCAATGTATACCTAAGTAACACACTGCAGTACAAGCTAATATAAATATATATACAGTTCACTAGGTTTTTAAAACGACATTCACTTATTACCCACCTACAACATACAATATATTCAACAAAAACCTAAACTTAAATTTCAAGTGCACATTTGTGCTTATAGGGAAACAGGTGAGAATACACGTGCCTGGATAATAAAGTTCTGTTATTTCCAAAATAATTCTCAATATTATACGATCATTTGTTAAGAGGGAAAATATACCTGTGTTTAAAATCCATCATAATGAATAATTCTGATACAGTAATTAATAAGGACTTCAGAGCTACACAGTTTGCGGGGAAGATTAGTTGACAGATACACTATTATAATTGAATACAGAAGTAATACAAAACTTTAATGTTGTCTTTTCTAGCATTTCTTTAAACAACCATTAAAATTTCTTGATTACTGTTACTTTTCTTTGCTCCTTTTCCATTTTTTCCTTCTCAAAAAATCATTTTTTCAAATTCAGTAGGAGTTGTAGCCCTTACTTTTGTCTCCCAGGCAAGATTCTATTAGGGGTCACTTCCCATGTACGGAGAAAGCAATCTTCATGGATAATAATGATAAAACCTTATGGAATGCAAAAACAACCAAAATATGTATTCTCAGATGACTGCATTAGGGCCAAGTCAATATTAGTCCCACTTCACCCACGCATCACATAGTCTAAAAATGCTGTCAGCCTGATAAGAATTTCCTGATTTACTCTCTTTTCCAATAGAAAATGTAGGTCATCAAAATAAACTTCTGACAGTAAAAGAACAGTTACACCATCAAGTCTTTTTTTTTTCATTTCACCAGCCGGTTATGGTCAAATAGTTTCTTTACATAACCAAAAAAAAAAGAAAAAGAAGAAGAAAAAGAAGAAGAAAGAAATAAATCTTGAACAAGTTGTTTTAGTAAAAGCAACAAGAAAATTTCCAAGCACATCTCTTGACTACATTCTTATGGTTGACTCAGCCAAACATCTAGTTAATCCAGCTAAGCAATGTCTACAAAAGTCCAAAATATAGAAGTTGAACTAATCAATGTAGATAAATTGTTTTCTTTTTAAGAAGCTCATTGGTCAGAGTTTTTCTAATTTTTATTTTATTTTATTTTATTGTTTACTTTTTAAAATTGTTGTCTTCAGTATGTTGATGGTTTTAGCAAGAGAAATGAATTGGGGACAGAGTCTCAGGGCCATTGCAAACATTATATAAAGTATTTGGAGTCATTTCTTATTGAAAACTTTTATGATTGGTAATTTGCCATTTTCTCTGATACCGAATGTTATTTTCTAGCTCAAAAAAAAAAGTGTTATAGTATTAACTCCACCACAGATTCATTAATTTCACAACCCTAAAAAAATGAAGCCGTATTTGAAACAACTTCTACTAGTTTGTTATTTTATAAAGGAGGAAAGTATCTTTCTGAATATGTAGAGAAGTTTTAGTTTGCTGCTCATCCACATTCCAAATGATAATTGAAGGCCTCTATAATATCAGAGATGCTTTGAAATGCTGGTGCTGTTGAATATTTTTTTTTTTAAACAGGATAGCAGGAAAGTAGGGCTCCTTCCTCTTTGGCCCTAATTGGTCCTAGTGAAGCTGGTACTATTCAGCAGATGAATCTGGGACATGTACCCTTCCAGAGTTAGCTGAATTTCATAGTTCCTAAATTCTAAACAGAAAGTTAGATTTCTTTCTAAAGCATAGCACTGTAATTCTAGCAAACAGACAGACGTAGAGGAAATATAGAAAGTAAAAAGTCAGATTAATTAACAGCCCAAACCTATGAAGGTTTGCAATAAAACATGTGGTTCCTAAGAAAGTAAAAAGAAATAAATCAATGTATTCTACGGATGGTAATTTCCTAACCAAATCTAGTTATACATTTTTAAGTTTCTCCAAATCCACCCACCCTAATTCCCATAGTCTGAGGTGGACTCTATTTTGGTACAGCCCTTGCCACATACATTTTTTATTTTAATGTAGCACTAACTAAGCCTTGGCACACTCTCCATTGTATCCAGAGAGTAATGTCCAAGGGCGCCTCGTGCCAAATTCCCCAGAACTCTACTGTTCCTTCTAAAGTAACGATATCATCTCCTCAGTTCACGACCCCTTATTACGGACATCTTCGGTCACTCTTGGAAGAGTGGAGACCCAGCATTCAGAGATCCAAGGTAACCTTTTGGCCTAGGGACACACTGTCAACAGACTGAGCACGTACTATATAACAAGCTCCTGTGCTTTGCTGGGATGAAAAAATGAATGAAGAACCTTGGAATCCATCCCTGTCCTCTAAGTCACAGTCACAGGGAGAAACATTCTGTGGAGAAGTTCTAGTAACACCCGATAGACATGATGCTAGACCAATGTTCCCCCATGAAAGTCCCAGATCATTTCGTGAACTCACTCTCCAGATAGCCTCCCCTACCTCTGTCAGCGCACTTCATCTTCCTCATCAATAAAACCCTCAAACATTCCAACTTTCCAAACAAACAAAATAGTTGGTTTAAAGGAAGTTTACTTACATAGTCCTAAGACAGATGCCCTTGGTGAGCTTCAGAGAACTGAGTCCTAAGAGCTCGGGTGGCTATGAGGCGCAGCCTCTGAGCTCCGGTGACCACAGCTCAATGAAGCCCCCAGCCAGGTCATGCCTCACCCACCCGTACACCCCGCTGCTCTCCCTTCCCGGCTCTCTCGGGATGGCTTCTGCTCAAGGACGCTCCCGCAGGTCCCAGCGCATCCTCCGCGCCACGCGTGCCGGCGGGACGTCGCCGAGCCCCAGACCGATACTCTCGATGCCCTTCGCCCCCGCCCCCGGCAGGCTGCCCGGCCGGTGACTCACCTGCTGGCCAGGTTGGGGCGCCGGCTGGTAGTAGGCTGTGGGGCAGGTTGTCGCTGCCATGGGGTTGGGCAGATACTGGGACGCTCCATACGGCTGGGGGTGATACATCACCTCCGCACAACTCATGGCAGCCGGGGCAGTGGCGGCCCCCGAGCTGCGGCCGCCGCTCTACGCGCTGGCGCGAGGGGCGCGGGCGCCGCCGCCGCAGCTGCCGCCTCTGTCGCTGCTCCAGCTGCTACTGCGGCGAAGGCGGGTCCTCGGCGGCCTCGGGCTCCGCGCGGGGCGCGGGCTCGGGAGGGACAGGCAATCAGCGGGGGCCCGTGCGCGGGCACCTTCATCTTCAGCCCCTCCGGGTGTCCCCTGCCGCGCTTATATAGCGGCTCAGGGACGCAGCCGCCCGCTGCGCCGCTGGGGCATTACCGCGTCCGGCTCCCGCGAGGGCTGCGGCGCCCACGGCAGCGCCAGTCACAGCCACAGCCCAGGCCCGGGTCGGCCAGCCGTGGGGAGCCAGGTTCTGGTTTGCATATACACAATGCACGCCCGGGGCTCGTCCTATCACGAGTGCTCCCGGCTGTGAGAGGACCGGGAGGCGGGGGCAGAGGGAGGGGGAACGCCGGGGAGGAGGGGGAGCACTTCGCCTCCCCAGGCTCTGACGCGGAACTTTGCGAAGTTTCTCCAACTTGCTTTGCAGCCGGCGGGTCACCCTGCAGGGGGACCCCGGCGAAGGCTGGCTGCGGATTGGAGCGAAGTTTGCAGCCCTCTCCGCCTCTCAGCACTGGATGGTGGTAGGAGGGGAATGGTATGCAGAGGCTCCGCGCCCTCGATGCTCGGCAGGTTCCCACCCTGTCTCTGTCACCTGGCCGCCAGGGCAAGGGCTTCCCAGCTCCAAGGAGATTTTACAGGGAACACCAACTCAGAGGCTGGGGCCAAACAAAAGCCAAGTGTACAAAGGGGTAAAACAGAGCAGGCGCAGAATACACGGGGATTAGCTCCTACACTAAAATAATCATAAGTGAAAGTTAACATCACTACAAGTGCGCACATGCCAAGAATGCAACACAGTTTTCCACAAGCAATCTCTGCTTTAAGTTTACATCTTCATGGTATGACACTGCTGTGGGACGTCCACCATTTCTGGCTTTTACAGCCTGGTTTTCATAGAGCAATAAAGGGTAGTTGATTAAGCCCATTCAGCTAATAAAGGTTTATCTATTTGCAATTGGATCTGACCCTCTCCAAATGGGGGGAAAAATCTGTGAGAATATACTTGCATTCCGACGTAATCAGTAGAAATAATTATACTCACATTATTTTATTTATTTTGAGACAGGGTTCCCCTCTGTTGCCCGAGCTAGAGTGCAGTGGCATGAGCACAGCTCACTGCAGCTACCACCCCTACGCTCAAGAGATCCTCCCATCTCAGCGTCTGGAGTAGCTGGGACTACAGGCCCGCAGTACCACGCCCAGCTTTTTTTTTTTTTTTTTTTTTTTAAATTTTTGTAGAGGGTCTTGCTATGTTACCTAGGGGGGTCTCTAGCTCCTGGGCTCAAGGGATCCTCCTGCTTCGGTCTCCCAAAGTGTTGGGATAACAGGCATGATGCACCGTACTGGGCCTATTTTATAAATGAGCAAACTCTAGTTCTGAGGTTCAGCAAACACATCTTTTCTTATACATAGGCTTCCTCTTTTATGACTCAAAGCAATCTCTCATTTTCACAGTCTATCTTTTCTCAGAGAAAAAGTCAATTTGAAAGTCAAATGTACTAATGTTTTTATAGATTGAATTATATCTTCCCCAAAATTTATATATTGAAACCTTAACCCACAATAAGGCTGTATTTGAAGATAGGACATAGAAAGAGGTGATAAGGTTAAATGAGATGTAAAAGGTTGGGCCCTAATCTGATAGGACTAGGTTCCTTATAAGAAGACAAAACACACCAGATATATCTGTCTCTCCCCCAAACAGCACTCCCTGCTCTGCCAAAGAGGAAAGGTCATCTGAAGTCCTAGTGAGTTGCCTACAAGCCAGGAAGAAAGGTCTCACCTTGAAACTGACACTGACCACACCTCATCTTATGCTTCTAGCCCCCAGAACTATGAAAAAATTAACTTCTTTTTTTGAGACGAAGTCTCACTCTGTTGCCCAGGCTGGAGTGCAATGTCAGGATCTCGGCTCCCTGCAACCTCCGCCTCCCCCATTCAAGCGATTCTTCCGCCCCAGCCTTGGTAGTAGCTGGGATTTCAGGCACCCGCCATCATGCCTGGCTAATTTTTTGTATTTTTGTAGAGACAGGGTTTCCCCATGTTGGCCAGGATGGTCTTGAACTCCTGACCTCAGGTGATCTGCCCGCCTCGGCCTCCCAAAGTGCTGGGATTACAGACGTGAGCCAGGGCACCCAGCTTAATTTGTTTTTTTAGGTCACCTAGTTTGTGGTATTTACCACAGGCCTAGCAGACTAATACAGATATACAGTTCTCATATATTGTTAATGTTTAGATAAGTGTCTGTGTGCATGTCTAGCTACACAGATACATACACATGTATAAACACACAAGCATACACGCACACTCACACTATAAAAATTGGATAGGAAATTTTCGCCACGTCATAACAGCTTTTATTCACTCGTTTTATCCACTGAAAATTGAAAGCATATTTATTAAGGGTTTGCACAGTTTTTGGACTTTAAATTGTGCTCTTTGTAGTGCAACAGTATTTCCAGCAATGATATGCTTCATAATTTACTTTAAATGTTTATTATTGTCTTTTCCCAAATTGATATCCTTTGATTAAATCCCTTTCCTGTGTTCTAGGTTTATCTATTCAGTTCTTTCTAGGCAGGTCCACATAGGTGTTACATAAGGACCTCAGTCCTAATACTCCTGATGGTCTCATGTCCCCAGTTTGATCCTCTTGTTTAATCTTCATCTCTACTGAAACTCCCTCACTACCAGTTGCCCTAGCTGGAAATGTGGGAATCTTCTGGCACTCCTTCCTTCTCCTCACAGTCCCCACACCTGGTCTTGGAGTCAAGTTGACCCTCAGTTTTCCATTTCTACAGACTCTCTCCTTATCTCTGTTGCTATAATCGTTAGTTTACTCGGCATCTCTCACTCAGACTCCTGCAAGAGACCCTGAGTGATTTCCGGGCCCTAAGACGAATCCTCTTCCTGTTCTGCATAGTTGATACTACTGCTCTTTAATGACACTGAAAATCCAACTGTGCAATGATGATTCATTCTTCTTTTAAACATTTCACAGTCACATCCCGCAGTCTGTAGAAACAACTCTAACCTTCTGATTCTGATCCCTGCCTATGTCACTACCTCCTGCGAATGTTTACCAGCTATCTGAATCGAGATCTGCATTCTGCGAAGCTGTGGTACTTTCTACCAGCATGTCATTTTACACATGTGCACCCACACATCCCCCACCCTCTTCACTTGTTAACTCCTTCTTGCTCTTCATGTAATTGTCCTCCAAAACATCCGATGAGGATCAGCTTTAATGCCTCTATTTTCACCAGCTCTCGTACTTTTAAGAATACTGCTCCCATCATACTAATAGTTAACTACTTGATTTGAAGTTGCTTATTTGCTTGTCTCCCCAGTATGACCATGGCTGCTTGAGAGGAAAGACTGACTTTTATCTCTAAATTTCAATCATATTGTGTCTGGCTTAGTAAACGTTCTTTGAATAAGTAAAGCGTATAATAGGAGGAGAAACAAAACTATTAGAATAACTTACAAATTCTTGGGGGGATCTGAGCACATACGAAATCCGTGAAGGCTATAATGTAGAATATGATTTCAAACTCTGTTTTAGGCTTTCTACTGTATGTTAGATTGAGAAAATCCTTAGGATGTTAAAAAAAAAAAAAAAAAAAAGGACTTAGAAAATGACAGCCACTTATCAGAGCCACACCTGCTGTTCAAATGTTTAATGTCTGCAACTTTTTTCAAATAACTTATATCTGTAGTTGATGTTTTTGTACAATTATTAGTTCAGTATCTGTCTATTTAGCTAGACTTTGACAGAGGTTATTTATATCTTGTTCATCTCCATATCTAACACTTAGAAGACATTCTATGTTTTCTGAATGATAAAATAAAGCCAGAACTTGATTCAACATGTCCATACCCCTTACTGCTGCATCTTCAACGCTCCATATGGCCTCCAGTGTGTTGCAAATATTTATTCTATGACAAAAAAAAGTTATTTGGTACTAATAAGTCATGGACACAAAAGTCCATAGGTGTTTGGCGAAATCTTCCTACAATGCAATATTGTTTTTGATACCTGTCTTTGTTTCTATATTGTACTGCTGGAAGAAAATAAGAGAGTAAAGATTAATTCTACCTTGCCTTAGAATCTAGAGAAATGGACAGAGAAAGAAAATGGTTTGTCAAAGGCTGTAGTCTTCGTGAGGTCATTAATAAAAATTCTGATAATTAATGTTAGGGAAATCTACATTTGAGTTCTAGTAAGAAAGCAGATGTACCTGACTTCCCCTGGGTAGCTATTTAGAGTTTTAGAATGGAAAATAATAAAAAGGATCATCAAGTTTAAAACATCCTTTTTCATAAATAAGTAAATATATGATCTGATTGATGTCTTCTAGGGAACCAGTGGCAGAACTAAAACCAAAGTCTCATTTCTCTTGACTCTTGATTTAGTTCTCTTTCCATAATCGCATAATAAAGATATATAGGCCGGGCGCGGTGGCTCAAGCCTGTAATCCCAGCACTTTGGGAGGCCGAGACGGGCGGATCACGAGGTCAGGAGATCGAGACCATCCTGGCTAACACGGTGAAACCCCGTCTCTACTAAAAATACAAGAAAATTAGCCGGGCGAGGTGGTGGGCGCCTGTAGTCCCAGCTACTCGGGAGGCTGAGGCAGGAGAATGGCGTGAACCCGGGGGAGAGGAGCTTGCAGTGAGCCGAGATCGCGCCACTGCACTCCAGCCTGGGGCACAGAGCAAGACTCCGTCTCAAAAAAAAAAAAAAAAAAAAGATATATAAACAAATACATATGCATATGTATATGCACACATGCATTATACATGTGTGTACATATTCTTAGATGTTTACTTATGCATACACACACACACACACACACACGAAGGAAGAAGTTTTTGATCAGATCCTCCTTGGGTCAACTTGGAGTTGAAGAAGAGCAGTATGTGAATGGGGTGGGGATGCGGGCCAATTGCATTTAGCAAGAGTGAGTCACTCAGATCAGAGAATGTGATCTGACCACTGGTGTACTCATTGTTATCTCTACTATGTAAGTGTGTCACAATTACTTGGAAAAAGCAGCAACGGTATGGAATTCAATTTTATGTAGTTCTGAGCTAAAGTTCCTCAAAGTTTGCCCTGAAACATTCCCAAAACTTCTGAATTGTGGGTTTACAGTCACTACATTTCTCCCCCACCACCAAATTTCTCAAAATGTTTGTTTCCAAATTTTCCAGCTGGAATTTAGTGAGGTGGACCACCCCCCGCATCTAGTTTTATTTGGAGGGATAACTTGAAGTGGGTTTTCCTAATATATTTTGGAATGAGATAGGGTAAAAAGCAGGGGCAGCTTACTTTTTGAGTGGTGACAGCCACGCCTACCTTTAACTTGGGTTCCCAATGTAAGAGAACTCCCTGGACCCTGCAGTACATGCATGTAGACATCTCAAACTAAGTATTCAAATCTCCTCTACCTGCCCCCTGCTACCAAACAGTTGAGTTTTGACCAGCCCTTTACCCTAAGCTGAGCCCACTGATAATGCAACCTTCTCTAGGAACCGTGGCTCTGAGGAAATGGGCCTGCGTCATCTGTGCAGGAAATTGTCAGGTCTTGAGTAAAGAAACATAGTTGTTCTAGGCAGAATTATGTCCCTCCCTAAAGATGTCCACATTCTAATTCCTGAAACTCTTGAATGTTCTGTTACTTAGAAAAGGGGAGTTAAGATTGCAGATGGAATTAAGGCTTGCTAATGAGAGGATTTTAAGAAGATAAGCTTGATTCTCTGGATGGGCCCAATGTAATCATTATGAGGTGGGACTCCTCATATAAGGGAGGCAAGGGACAGAGGAGTCTCCCATATTGATGCAAAGAAAGAAAAATGACTCTGCAGGCTATTGCTAGTTTTGAAAATGGAAGGGATTCGAATCATGATCCAAGGAATGCAGACAGCCTTCAGAAGCTGAAAAAGGCGAGAAAATGGATTTTCCTAAAGTCTCCAGAAAGAACACAGCCCTGCGGACACATGTCAGCCCTGTTTTTGTACTTCTGATGTCCAGAACCATAAGATAATAAATTTACCTTATTTAAAGCCACTAAGTTTGCGATCATTGGTGACAGTAGCAATAGAACCCAAATACAGTGGTAGGATGGGGAAGGAGATGCTGGAAGAAGTTTTGGTGAGCAATTCCCCTTTGCCCTACAATTTCCAATGGAGAAAGGCACCACAGGAAGAGGGCTAGTGAGGGGTACTGTAAAACTCAGGGCCAGGGACGGACTCTAGCTGCCCGGATCTAAGAGTGGTATCAATTGTGCCAGTGGGATAGAAGTAAAAACAGGAGGTCAATACTTGCACGGAAGAATGAAGATCGTTTTAATCAGTTGTCATTCAGGATCACCTGCCCTCCTCAATGGCACTGCAACTTTACTGTTTCTCTAAATGTGCTTACCCATGTCGTCTTGTAACTATTGCTTCCTGTCTTGTCCACCATTCTCAAATCTCTCCAATTCAAACATTTTACCCACTTTCTCCATCTCTGTTCTCTATTTGTCTCCATCACCCCACCAACATATATTAAGGTCAGTAGTACTGACCATGTTGTCCAATTCGAAGTTAACTGTTAAAACCTCATCCTAATTGATGCTTTATAAATTTTGCCATTGTGAATTAATCCCTTCTTTAAATTACATCCTTTCATGGTATCCTCCTGTCTGCATCTGTTTCTTTATACTTTGGCTGTTCTTCCTGTTTGCTCTGTGACAGCCTCCTCTACCTAAACTTTAAACACTGAGTGTCTTAGCATTTGGTCCTGTACCCTTTTCTCATCCTTAGGTAGTACTTCTTGAAGAGATTTTATATGTACTCTAATTCAAGGTAGTATATTTTCTTTCCTGATGAGTTTACAACATCTAGTGAAATACTCCCTTCTCTTATTAATGGCTCTTATGAGGTTGTTAGATTAGAGTACACCTCATATAAAGATTCTGAGGCTGGGTTTTCAACTGTAACAATTAATGATGGGCTACTTTCAATCTTCATGGTTTGATTTATTTAATGAAAAATGAGACTTTAAATATTTCAGCAGAGACACATAGCAAATGGTAGCACCTGCTTCACACAAGATTCTCATTCGCTGGGAGCCCAGCCAGGGTTGGCCAGGACCCTCTCTTAGCACCTCTATCTACCATTAGCACACACTCCTGAAAGAGTCAGCACACTCTTTCTGTTAAGTGTTTTTTTCCTCATAATTTCATCAAAAATTTTCATATTTTTTCATGAATTTGGCTGGAGTTACAGGATTTCACTAGAAGGCATACACACACATATGCAAATATATGTGTATGATACTATATTATTAGTATATTTTATAGATACTTAAACATAGAGGAATCCAAGATGATAAATCGTGAGGTGAGATCAAAAGATGTCAAGACCACAGCGAGACTCCGTCTCAAAAAAAAAAAAAAAAAAAAAAGATGTCAAGACACTATTTAGGATCTATCAGCAGAGTGAGGTGATAGATATGTTAATTAACCTGATTTAATCATTCCAAAATACATACATATTCTACATTCTACAACATATCATAGCATCACATTGTACACCCTTAAGTGTATACCATTATTATTGGTCGATTAAAATGAAATTTTAAAAAATACAGGTTAGTCTTAGAAATATTCAGATAATATCAACTCATCATTTAACTATATGCTGTTAAAATGTTAATTATTTTTAAAATATGAGCAAAGAATATGTACTTAACTGTATAATAGGGTTATCTGTCATCACAAATGACAGACCTTGAGTTCAATGCATACTTTGAGTTTGTTGTTTGTTTCTTTGCTAGTTTTCCTCATAGTAATGACAGATCTGGGCTAATGTAACTACATTGTCTCTCTCAGCCTCTGACCAGAGGAATATATTCACACGAAATCTGGCCTGGGTATGAGTACATTTCTGTCCATGGAATGGAACAAAGTGAAGTAGGCCAGGGGGATTAAACCCTTGATCTTGGCATCATTAGCACTGTGTTCTAACCCACCAGGCTAAGTAGCCACAGACAAAGACCAATTGGACGAATAAATCACAGCAGCCAGAAGTATCTGGTTTGCATTTATATCTCATTTTCAATACATTATTTTTATAATTTGATTTAAATATTTTAAAATTAAAAATGTAAAAAGAAAAAAGAGAAAAGAAAATAGAAACTTTGGAAGAAATGAAGCCAAAGGCAATGTTGCCGTCATTCAGAAGTGAGAAAGCAGGGAGGAAAAGCTATCCCACATGAAATCCCAGCACAAAGCAAGACTATGAGATGTGCTCTCACTTTGTACAAGAGGTGTCAGCTGAGAATGTTAAGAGAAACTCACAATTCTTTCAAGTAATTTAAGAAGCACAAAAGAGGCTTTGTATTTAAGGAAAACTTTTTTGAACTACTTTGAAGGCCAATAACTTTTATGAAAAAAAAAGTACTGTTATGAAAAACAAAAATTTTCTGCTCTGTTGTTGCTGTTTCCAGATTGTCAGTTTTGTGTTTGATCCAAAAATGAGGTATGCATGTATTTTCACATCCTAAGAGTAACTTAGTTGCATCCCAACTGCCCAATTCATTCTCATTGTATAAATAGGTCACTGGAGAGGATGTCTTAACATTATTGTCCCTGTGGATTTTGATTTCTGGAATATATTCAAAATCCTATCTACTTCCAAAGCTCATTATAAGTAGTACCTCCTTTAGGACGTGCATCTTAACATTTGAAAATTGACTTCCCTATACTGTTATAATTTGTGTTGCCTGCGTCTTATATTTGGAGACTTGATTGTATGTAATTATTATTGTTGCTCCTTATTTTGCTCCAATCATTTCCATTATCATAATTGTCTCCCTAATGAGAAGACAAATTCCTTAAAGGAAAAGGCAGAGTTGGATATACCTCTTGGATGACTCACATAGCACAAAAGGTAGGCACAAAGTTTATATCTGCGGAATTTAATTTGAATTTAGCAATTATACCTGTGATCTGTGAATATTGTGGGATTGTCAATCTACAGATGTTCTTGCTTTGGTCTCTTTCAACATCAAATAAGAAGAACAGAGATGCTAAGAATTTTTATGTGAACATTATATAAGAAATACATGTTGCATTATGTTTTAGCTTAGTTGCCTAATTTACTTTTATGAATAAATTATGTCTTCAAGTAGGTGTCTCTTTTGAAAAAAAGTATCTACAGAATAATGTCAAAATGTTGAATGTGATGGACAATACTTTTGAAGATTTTTTTTTATTTTCTAAGAATTCTAACTACAGCAGTTTCTTTAGTATAATACAATTATAATAAAACTGAAAAATATAAAATAAATTATTTCAGAAGCCATGCATCACCTTCAGTAACTATAAATATTAGCAGCTCATCTTCATATGTTTGTATCTTGAGGCCTTGCAAAATCAAGTTCATCTTGGTGGTATAGTAAGGGGCAGACTTCTTGAAATTATGTAGCCATAACGTAAACTTGATGAATATAAAGGAAAAAGTAACAGCAATAATAGCAATCAATAGTAATAATGATGATAATAGTTAACCTTTAGAGCGCCTACAGTATTGTAGGCAGGTCTTAAGTGCTTTACACGTACTAACTCAATTATTCCTCACAACAACCTCACGAGGTAAGAACAATAATTTTCCCCATCATACAGATTAGAAAATTGAGGCACTAAGTGGTTAAATGATTTTCTCAACGTTATGCAGCCAGGCAGCCTGTTTCCACAGTTTAGCCCTTAACCAGTGTGCATACTATGTCTCAAAGGTGAGGGTGTTGAAGAAAGCTAATGTGTAATTTTGCCAGTTCTAGATCATTTTACCCATTCTATTATAAAACGTCATAGTCTCTTGTCTACAATTTGTTCTTAGAAACTAGGTAGATAACATCATCTCTGAAATCTAAGATGATGTTCTGTACTCTAGATATCAATGATCTTCACTAAAAGGAAAAACTGCAGGTGATAATAACCTGTCCCCTACATATGCCACCTTCTTCGAATCTCAAGGGGGCAGGGACAGGAAAGTAAACAAACCAACTAAAAGAAAACAACACCTAATGCCTCAATATAATACTTGCCTAGTTCTCTTATTTGTAGAATCCAAATATAAATTTCATTCTTTCTTAAAAGTGAATAACTGAAATAATGACATGCCTGCTGCCAACTTTGTGAGATTAAATCTCACAAATTCTCAAAGACTGAACTGCTTGTTTATATTTCCCTTGAGAGCACACCATGTTCTGTATAGATAATAACAATTTGAAAAGAAAACCTAAAAGAAATTTCAGAGCATTTGGTAATCAGGTCATGGCATCATCAACTTCAGGTATGGTGAGAATATGAGGAACTCAATGTGAACAAATGGGAGAAATAAAGAAATGTGGGAGCTGTTCTTGGACGATGTGAGATATGATGCTGAATATTAATTGTTACTTTTAAGCTCAGGAAATGTGCAAAAATTAGTCATTAACTAGAATGTTGCTACTCAAGGTGTGGTCTATGGTCCAGCAGGATTGTTATTATCTGAGTTAGAAACAAATCATCTCAGGGTCCCAACCCAAATCTGCTGAATCTGAATCTGCATTTTGATAGGATCCTCCAAGCACATTAAAATTGGATATTCACTGAACTAACATGTCTTCTCTATATCCAATATCAAAATGTAACATCACATCACTTATATTACCTTTTAGCCTAATTTTTAGACCATAGCCACCTTAAAAAATAGACTAATTATGACATATTTATGGCAATTTAAATCTATAAAACCCTTTCCCAGGCACTTACCTCATGTAAAATCCTTATTCTGCCTTTGAGAAATTCAGAATATGTACATGTTTTTAATGGTAAACTGTTGCTAAGAGAGAAATTATCATGGGGACAAATGCATAGAGGTAGTAATTTAAACCTTGATCTTGTAAATCCAAATCCACTTTAACACCCTCACTTTTGAGACATAGTGAGGCCTTTTCCATTCCAGAGACAAGCATCTGCAGTTGTCAGAGCATTCTTAAGTTGCGTTCAGGAAATGCTGAAGGATTGACAGTCTATTTTTCTAAGACACAATGTATTCCCAATACAATTCCCAGTCTTCATGAAGGTAGAAAAGGTGATTTAGTCAAGCACAAGGAAACCATGTCACTCTAAGATTTTCTTGACATTTTCTGGATAAACGCAATGGTTTGAGGTTAAACTAGACATTTCAGATGTTTCCCTTCTTATTCCGCCTGAAATGTTATTAGGCTATTTGGTGGGGTAGGGGAGTGCATATGTGGGGACATGGTTTGGAGGAGACGCTGTGGTTGCCTCAGGTTCTTAGTCCTGACATCCCACGTAGCCATCTCTACTCTTTCCCCTTTCCATGGTGACATTCTTGGGAGATTGTGCCTCTTGGCATGCTAGGCAGAGAGCAGAGGCACAGGCATTCCATCCTTTAAAATTCCACTTATGATCAACTTCTATTTCTCCTCTTCCCTTTTAGGATCCAACTGCAAGGGTGGGGACAGGAGAGGAGTGGACAGGCCAGAGGTGCCCCCTCTCATATGTTTTCACCAATTCTCTACTCTTTTGTTTCCTGTACAACTCTTCCCTATTCCTTTTAGCCCAGAGAGTTCTTATCTCTTCAAAGGCAAGAAAAACTAGATCTTCGGGTATTTTTATGTGGCTTTTAATTTAAAGCTTAAAAGTCAGGATTTGGATGGTTTTGTTTTTCAGTTTCCATAGCTGCCACTTCCCCTTAAGGCAACGCCTGCTTCAAGTCTGTCTGGTGACCTAAATCGAGGAGAGGTAACAGGGTAAAATGGAATGAGGTATGGCAAGCATTGGCTAATATTTAAAAATATTGTCCTTTCTGGTGACCTGTAATTCTCATGAGATATATGAACTTCTAGAGCGCTGGACTTTCTAGAGTTTAAACCATGGAAACTTAGGCTCATCTAATCTGTTCGTCTGAGAATATCTTAGATACTGAATTCAGTTCTTAGTACCACTCTTTAAATGTCATTGTCAACCTAACGGATGGTCTTAGGAAAAGAATCAAAATGGAAAGGTGTCTGGGAATGATCTCCTGTGAGGTCTGATTATATGAAGTACGATTATTTAGCCTAGAAAAAATAGACTAAGAGGAAATAAGTATTTAAACATCTATCATATTTACGGGGAAAAGTAAGTAAGTTTTGCTATTGTTATTGCTTGTTCCAAGAGCAGAATGAATTAGAATTGGTGAATTAAATTTAAGAAATCTAACTTTAGTTCAAATTAAGTATGGCACAGAAAACATTGCCATTTTCATTTTACTTCTGGATGGAGCAACATTATAGAAAAACCCCAATTCCTGAGATATGATTTGAAGGGAAAGGCCACGAGGAAGGCAGGTATTTTACACATTTCAAATGGTGATATGAAGGAGAAATAAAATTTTTATTATGTAATGCCATCACTAATATTTTGTGATTTTTATTTTATCACAGCATGTTCTCCTACCTTGAATCGTATAGTAAGGAAGAATTTCCTGGGACAGATATTCATCAATGAACTGGATTTCCCATGCAGAAGCACCTATTCTATTATGGAAATTATTGAGCAGTAAAAAGGATACATTTATTCAGTAAATGTTTCCTTAAATTTATTTTTACATTTCTCAAAATACGTATCTTCATTGAGTACATAATATGTGCCTGTTATTCTAGTATGAGATGAAGAAAAATTGGAGGCAAGATCAGCCTGGCCTCTCAAAATTGACTGGTTGTTCCGATTAGGTGATTTTTATGTTTGCTTCTGATCCTAAAAGTTATAGGATCAATTTAATAATTTAACAGGATACTGCTACTCCTAAATCCTACCGCACCATTAAAGTTCCTATAATATTCAGCCATCTCATTTTTTCCATATGCATTAGTGTGTATGCATATTTATGCATTTTTATTTAAACACAATTTTATACTTCTGATAACTTGCCTAATGATTTTTAAGAATTGTAAATAATCTGAGATTTTTATCGTACTTGTAAGATAACAAGTTAGCTTGCCGTAGTTTCGTGGATGCTAACAGAAGGCAAAAGACTCCTGAATCAGAAACAAAGGACAGTTTATCGCTTACATCAATAGCAGTAACCAAAATATCAGCATTTACACTGGTTGCCTGAGTCCCAATTCCTATAAGTAGATGTGATGAGGGCCACGTGGCACCTGCACACGCAACGGGTTGCATTAGATTACAGGGAGGAATACCAAATTTAGGAAATCTCAGGCTTTTAGAATGGGCTGCAAGCAAGCCTGCCCAAACATTGTCCCAGAGGGAAACATTACTTACTTTCATAATGGATAGCAAACAAGCCTGGTCTCTGCCCTCAAAGGAGACACTCTCTATCTTCCAAGGTTGTCTTCTATACAAACCTGAAACTTATCTGAAAAGATAGAACAAAAGGCTGTCAGTACTTCCGTTCCCAGACACACAGAAACGCTAGAGATTCACAGAAATTGCCTTGCAATAATCATACCTGCTAGATTTCAAATTACCACGAACCAGATCCTATCTTTTTCATCACCATATTCAATTTCTTCCCCACTGCCTAGTGCACAGTATAAGGAGCTAAGACTTACTGAGGTCTCATCATATGTCAGACTTTTCAAACCTTGTGTATGTAAACTCAATTCTAACTACTATTATATAGTTACAAACGTTACCTTCATTTGGCACCAAGTCAAAAGAATTTAGAAACTCATCTAAGACCAAACAACTAACAAGTGTTGCAACATAAATATATATATTTCTAAAATAAATAAATTGGATTAATAGATGGCTGGAAAATTATGAAATGGAAAAGCAGCCTCTGTGATTATATGCATCAAGCTATGTATTATGCTGCAATTATGAGTTTGAACACAGTGCAGTTCTTTCTCCAGACCTCACATACTATTAAAATCAGAGGCTAATGCATATTGTTTTACTACTTGTTGATTTCTGTAACTGCAATCTGCTCAGGGAATCTGAGATGCCTGTGCTGTAACATATCTAATGGAAGCTTTAGTGTCTAGGTTTAATTTGCCTGACTTGGCCAAACTTCATGGTAAAAGACTAATTCTATCTGAAAAACGCAAGAATTTATTTCATACTGATTGTTCTTAGCAGTGTGTCCATTGGCAGAACATTAAAAAACAAGAAGAATGGCTCTGTTTTATTAGCTGTGGAATAAATGTACAATGGAAAAACTAGCTCATGCTTAAAAGAGAGAGAAGTCATTTCTGTGCTATGTAGCCGTCCCTGGATATAGACACGACTG
Source organism: Macaca thibetana thibetana (assembly GCF_024542745.1). Taxonomy (NCBI): domain Eukaryota; kingdom Metazoa; phylum Chordata; class Mammalia; order Primates; family Cercopithecidae; genus Macaca; species Macaca thibetana. The sequence goes on along the minus strand of NC_065579.1, from coordinate 183,256,239 downwards.
TAGCTACACAAAGTATATACTGCTCTATGTCTTGATTTTTGTTTTTCAGAAATTACACTCTGTTCATTTCTAGTCCCCCTCTTCATAGAATGATCTCATTTTTCCAGGTTGTAAATATAAAGTGGCATGCATTTGGGTAGAAGGAGACTGAAAAATACATATTACTGCATATCAGCGGGGATATAATGGAGAAAAAGGTGGGGAAAAAAGAGGAAAGAGTTTGGAAAATCAGGAAATTAAATAAATGTACACATAATTCCACATCCCAGTGTAGAACCATTATCATATTAATTTGTATATTTTTCTCCAATATTTAAGTAATTCATCAACAAATTCACACAACACATATTTATTGAGAACCTACTACATGTCAGATACCGTTTAAGGTGCTGGGCATATAGCAGTATACAAAATGAAACAGATATTCCTGCATATATTCTAGAGATGGTTTTCTAGATAATATACATAGAATTTTGAAAGCTATCTTTTAAACTTTTAATCATTTTCCCAGGTGACTCTTTGGTTTTCATAACCATAATTTTTAAAGGACTGAATGATCTTAACAAAATAGCCAATGATTTCAACTACTTTTTTTATGGTTGTTGTATTTGCTGTTTTCAATTTCCTTTTCTTCTTTCCTTTCTTCCTTCCTTATTTTTATTTAAAACGGTTTTTAGCAAATAGCCTCATACTGAACATCTTGTAGGACTGCTTTTTTCTCTGTATTTTATACAAGTGTGTTCTTTCAGCTCACATTTCCTCTGGACTTGTGCATAGTGCCTTTAGACACCCTTCTCTTTTTTGGGCAAGATTCACATTACAGAGCCTGAATGTTAACACATCGAATTCTCTGACGCAGAATTGTCATTGAATAATTCCAGAGCTCCCAAAGAATGATTCTCCTGGGATTTCCTTTACCGATAGCTGATTTTTGAAATGTCAAGGTTAGAGTTTCACATTTGTCCTCCTTCAAAATTTACATACCACTGCAATATTAAAATCTAGGCTTGTTACAATCATCTATGCATTTATAAGAACAAAGAAGGAGCAGGTTTGATAGAGCAGAAGAAGAAAGCAGAAAACTAATGGTGCCCATTTTGTCCTATGCATACAATTCAGGCAAGTTCATTTTTAGATATGGATATATGAATGTTATTTCTTGCTTCATCGTTGCTATGAAATACCTAGTATGGGTTTATCTGAAATTAAGGAAATCTATCCAACTGTAAGGTCATGTGTAATTGGCTGGGTAAAGGGATCAGGTGTGAATCTCATCAGTGCGGTGTTTTAGTTGTCTAGGGTCAATAAATATGAGGGATTTTATATACTGTCAGACTGTTATAATGATTAAAGATGAGAATAAGCTGGGAATGGGATAGGCTCATAGATTGTTAGCACTATATTCTTTTCTAGTATAGTTATTTGATTTTCAAGTGGAGAAGATGAGTACTAAAGAAACTGAGAGATTTAACTAAGTCATAAAAATAGAACAATATCTCCATTCTAGTATTCTTTCAGCTTGTGTTTACTGCCTCTATGCTTTAATGAGCATTTGGATATTTTATAATGGCCTTCCAAAAACTCAATTTTTTTCAGCTTTTTGAAGGAAAGTGTATCAATAGATGCTCTTGCTTAATTGTGCTTAATTGTGTATTTTTCCTTTTCACCTAGAATCTCAATAATTTTTCTAAACTGCTTTGTGGACATACATTATGAAAATGTGAAATAGAAAGGAAAAAGATAAAAAAAGAAAAAAAATAGAATGAAGCAACAATTTTAAAGTAAATTGAGTGAATTCTGACTTTCTCCTGATAATACATAACACTTCACGTGTGTTTTCTATATAAAAGTTCCAGTTTCCCTTGTATTCCACTAGAAGGAGCCATTCAGTCTCAACTTTGAGGGCATACTTCCTTCCCAGAATAACATGAAGTATCTATTTTTTCCTGTTAAGACTTGAGCTAAGCATGAGAATCAATTTTCTTAAAACAAAGTTTTCTTTATCTTTCATGAAAAATAAATACTTGTTTTAAATTACTAATGGATTTGGGCTTTATTCTAATGCATGGTTATGCTCCTCTCTAAGAGTCTGTCCATCCTAACATGGGAGAACAAAAGGCAGAAAAATAATCCATATATTTATAAGGGAGCAAAAGGGTGTGAGTGAAAATTCTTGGAAACTGGAAGTTGGAAAAACTACCTAGAGGAGTGTAGAAAACAAGTGTCAAGTGAGTCTAGATATAGTCCTATCGTGAATCTACTGATCAGCAATTCGTGTGGCAAGGAAGTGGGGATGAAGACCTTACAAAAAGCACTATTCTAACGTCCAGGAGCTGGGCTGGACAAAAAAACTGAATTTCAGTCAACTTCCCAGTCATTACATGATGGAAATATGTCCCTTCCCTGCTGTCAGTTTAGGCTTCAGATGATTGAGATCAATGGCTTGCTCACATTATTTCAGTCTTCTTAGGAAGCATATTTGCTTATTCCATGCTAGAGTTAAATGTTTGTGTGCCTCCAAAACCCATATGTTGGAATTTAATCACCAGTGTCGTGGTGTTGGGAGGTAAGGGCTTTGCGGGGGGTGCAATTAGTAGTTAGATGGTGAAGCCCTCATTAATGGAGTTGATGCCATTACAGAAGGTGCCCTAGAAAGCTGCCTTGCCCCTTCTACCATATACAGACAGAGTTAGACAGTGCCATCTATGAACCAGACAGAAGGCCCTCACCAGACCACGACTCTGCCAGCACTTTGATCTTGGACTTCCCAGCCTCCAGAACTGTGAGAAATAAATCAGTCTGTGGTGTTTCCAAGCCACCCAGTTTATGGTATTTTGTTATAGTAGCCAGAATGGACTAAGACACTTTATGATTCTACTTTAGACCGAATCAAAGATTTGAACTATTTTTCATTATATTATTTGTTAATGCTTATTTTTAGTGTTTACTGGACTGTTACTGAAAATAAATAAATAATATTTCCCCCTTTTTTCTACATTTACTATGCTATCTTAGAGAGAGAGAGAGGGAGAGAGGTTATAGTTCATTCTTTTTTCTCCATTCATATTTCTGAATATTTGTTCTTGAATAATGCATGCCAGTTGAATCTGCATATGCTTATATAATTTATAAACTGCCAGAACACAATTTTGTAAAACTGTCAAATTAAAATAGTATGCCCATTGAAGTGTAGCATTCTTTATTTAGGTTATGCAGTGTTTCTTAAGTAATGGGAGTGACTCAAAAGCATTTTATAATTATTTACTGAGACCTACTTTTATAAAACACACAGACCATAAAATCTATAATAGGCATTACATGCTAAGTATTATTTCTTTAAAAAGAAAATAAAAATTAAATTTTCAATTGCAAAATTTCATATCTAAGCGGTAGTTATCAAAGATTACATTTAGATTCATAAATTACTGCTCCTCCAAAACAATATGTAAATGAATACATTGCTTTGTCTTTATTAGTTTGACTACATATTTTCAAGTATCTATTAGTTTTTTTTACTTGTTTTTAATTGATGTATAACAATTGTATATATCTTTGAGGTACATGTGATATTTTGTGTATATAATGTATAATGATCAAATCAGGGTAATTGGGATACCTGCCATCTCTTTTCTTCCTGTTGAGAACATTGCAATCCTTCTCTTCTAACTATTTTTAAATATAAAATAAATTTTAACCATTAATCTCCCTACTATACTACTGAATACTGAATTTATTTCTTCTTTCTAACTGTATTTTTATACCTATTAACCAACTTCTCTTCATCACCCCTCCTCTCTACCTTTTTCCCTGGTAACCATTCTTCTCATCTCTACTTTCATGAGATCCACTTTTTTAGCTCCCACATATGAGTGAAAACATGCAATATTTGTCTTCCTGTGCCAGGCTAATTTTGTTTAACATAATGACTCCCAGTTCTATCTATGTTGCTGCAAATGACAGAATCGTATTCTTTTTTTACTGCTGAATAGCATTCCATTGTGTATATATACAACATTTTCTGTATCAGTTCATCCATTGATAGACATGAAGGTTGATTCCATATTTTGGCTATTGTGACTAGTGCTACAATAAACATGAGCATGCAGATGTCTCTCCAATATACTGATTTCCTTTCTTTTGGATATATACCCAGCAGTAAAATTGCTGAGTCATAGAGTAGTTTTATTTTTAGTTTTTTGAGGAACCTCCATACTGTTCTCCAAAGTGGCTGTACTACTTTAAATTTCTACCAAGAAATACTCTTTCTACCAACAGTGTATGAGAGCATTCTCCCTTTTCCCCACTCTCATTCATCTGTTATTTTTTTTTCTTTTTGTGTTTTTTTTTCCTTTTGATCATAGCCATTTTAATTGGGTGAGATGCTATCTCATTGTGGTTCTGATTTGCATGTCTCTGATGATTAGTGGTGCTGAGCATTTTTTTTTTTCTCATTGACTATTTGTATGTCTTCTTTTGAAAAATGTCTATTCAGGTCCTTTGTCCATTTTTAAATGGGATTATTTGGTTTTGCTGCTATTGAATTATTTGAGCACATTATATACTCCACATATCAATCCATTGTCAGATGGATAGTTTGCAAATGTTGACTCCCATTCTCTAAGCCATCTCTTCACATTGTTGATTCTTTTGCTGTGGAGAAGCTTTTCAGTTTTATGTAATCTCATTTGCCTATTTTTGCCATTGCTGCCTATGGTTTTTAGGTCTTATCCAAAAAATCTGCAGTGTTTCCTCAAAGTATTTTACTAGTAGTTTCATAGTTTTAGGTCTTACATTTAAATCTTTACCCCTTTTGAGCTAATTTTTTATATGGTGAAAGATAGGATGTAGTTTATTTTTTCTGCATACGAACATACAGTTTTCCCAGTACCATTTATTAAAGGGACTGCTCTTTTCGCAGTGTGTGTTCTTTGTGCCTTTGTCGAAAATGAGTTGGCTATAAATGAGTGAATTTATTTCTAGGTTCTGTATTCTATTCCATTGGTCTATATGTCTGTTTTTATGCCAGTACTATGCTGTTTGGTTATTACAGATTTGTAGTATAATGTGAAGTCAGGTAGTGTAGTGCCTCCAGTTTTATTTTTTTGCACAAGATTGCTTTAGCCACTCAGGGTCTTTTGAGTTTCCATACAGATTTCACGATTGTTTTTTCTAGTTCTGTGAGTAAGGTCATTGGTATTTGGATACAGGTTGCATTGAATCCGTAGATTGCTTTGGGTAGTATGGAAATTTTTACAATATTAGTTCTTCTAATCCATAAGCATGAGATATAGTTTTCATTTTTGTGTGTTCTTCAATTTCTTTTATAAGTGTTTTATAGTTTTTCTTGTGGAAATATTTCATTTCGTTGGCTAAATTTATTCCTAGATTTCTTTTGTAGCTTTTGTAAATGAGATTTCTTGACAGTATCTTTCACAGAGCAGAAGTATCTGATAAAAATCTGTTACCCAAAATATGCAAAGAACTCTTAAAACTCAACAATGAAAAATACAAACAACCTGAAAAGAAAAACGAGCAAAAAGATACCTTAAAAGATACCTCACCAAAGAAGATATTCAGGTGACAAATGGCATATGAAAACATACTCCACATCATATATCATCAGAAATGCAAATTAAAACAACAATGAGAAACCACCACACAACTACAACTGTTAGAAGGGCAGAAATTTGAAGCACTGATAATATCAAATACTGGCAAAGATGTAGAGCAACAGGAACTCTCATTCATTGCTAATGGGAATGCAAAATGGTATAGTCACTTTGGAAGATAGTTGAGCGTTTCTTATAAAACTAAACATGCTCTGAGCATATGATCCAGCAATCCTATTCTTTGGTATTCACTGAAAGGAGTTGAAAACATATGTCCACACAGAAACCTATACATAAATGTTAATGGCAGCTTTAATTACAATTGCCAAACCTTTGAAGCAACCAAAATGTCCTTCAGTAGGAAAGAATAAATAAACTGTGATACATCCAGACAAGAAAATCCCATCAGCACCAAAACGATATGAGCTATCAAGCCCTCAAAATACTTGGAGAAAACTTATATGCATGTGTTAAGTGGAAGAAGTCAATCTGAAAAGCCTACATACTATATGATCCCAACTTCATGACATTCCGAAAAACAAAAAAATACAGAGACAGAAGATCAGTTGTTGCCAGGGTCTGGGGTAATACAGAAGTAGCGGATGAATAGACAGACCACTAAAGATTTTTAGGGCAGTGAAAATACTCTGTATGATACTATAATGGTCCATAAATGCTATTATAAATTTGTCCAAACCCATAGAATGTACAACAACAAAAGAGTACCCTGATGTAAACTGTGGACGTTGGTGAATATGATGTTTCATTGTACATTCATCAATTGTAAGAAACATACCATTATGTGGATGGTGTTGATAATAGAGAAGGTTATGCATGTGAAAGGAAGGGGATATATGGGAAATCTCTGTGATTTGCTCTCAATTTTGCTGTGATCCTACAATTGCTCTAAAGAATAAATTCTATTAAAATTAAAAAAAAAAGAGAAAAGAATGCATGATTCTTCCTCATGCTTTTTTCTCTACTGAGAGAACCACTGGTACCTAATAAAGTTGCTCTTTTATCCTGGATCTAGGATTGAAGGTGATAGAT